>NW_024062733.1:9357500-10557500 GCF_006381635.1 Hibiscus syriacus
AATTTTCTTTTTACTATGATCCGTCCAACTTGCGAAAAGGAAAATAGAGGTCCTCCTCGCAACGCGCATTTGCAGAATCCATTGATGATTCAGTCAATTATTTTTTGCATCACATTATCTGGAAAAACAACAAAAAAGAATATCAAACTCTTTGAATCATATTATGCTATAAGTTATATTTTATATATATGTTGAAGTTTTCTTTTTAAAAAAAAGGGAAAGGAGAATATGAATGGAAGAATGTTGGTACTGCAGATTTTGTTGAAAATAAAAATTTAATGAACTTGGCTTTATTCGTCTGAATGAAAAGAATCCAACACAGAAAGGAAAAGAAATGGAGGGATAAGCTGAAACTTTGGGGTTGAATCAGATTTGTGATCATTTGGCATTTATGGGGATCCAGGGGCTTGGCCTCTAACATGGTTAAATTTCAGTTTAACCCTTTAAAATTTAAAGATCTTAAGTTTAGATAATGGTAAAATTGTACTTTGACCCTCTAACAAATAAAAATTCAAGGGTTAACTACATTGATGATCACTTATGTATATGTTTTGTCCACTTTTGATCAATGATTTCAAAAAACATAAGATATGATCATTACTCGTTTTTATTTAATTAAGATATAGTCACTTTCATGTTTATTTAATTAAGATATGATCACCCGAGTTAATTGCCGTTAACAACAGTTAAATATTTTGATATAATCACACATTTAGTCTCTGTTATTTACATATTCTCTTAATTCAGCCATACTTTTAATAAATTAAAATAAATTTAATCATCCAATCGAATGATGCCACATATCATGTCAAGTAGGGGTGTTCAAAAATACCCGACCCGATTAACTCGAATCGTCGACCCACTGACCTAATTAAAAAATATCGAGTTTTTATAATAAAAAGATCCGATTTTTTTCGGGTTAGGTACCAAGCCCTCTATTTTTTTTAGATTTCTAGGTCGAGCCTAGGTAGGGCTGTAAATGAGACGAGACAGATCGCGAGCTACTCGAGGTCGACTCGATCAAGGCTCGATAAATACTCGGATCGAATGGACTCGACTCGAGTTCTTAACAAGCCGAAACGAGCTACTCGATATTCGACTCGAAAAGCTCGTGAGCAGCTCGAAAAAAATGTTATATTATAATTTTAGATTTTTTAAAATTACATTATTAAAAATATTTTAAAAATACACTACTAATAATTATAAAATTTTAAAAATATATTAAAAATTCTATAATACAACTACCCTCAAATTTTAATTTTTTTAATTAACCAGCTCAAGTTCAATTGTTACATTATATATTACTAAAATAAAAATAAAAACTATTATAATTAAGCACATGTTATATTACACGTGATTGATTGATTTTTTTTTTCTTTTTTAATTTTTTACTGCACTAGTACTTGACAACGTAGAAAAATAAAATAAAAAATAAGGAAAAAAATAGTCAAACAATAGAAAAATTGAAAATTGTTAAAAATTATTTTTTAATAAATATTCTTATATTTATTTTAAATTAATAAAAAATTATTTATCTAATGACAAATATTTAATATATTTCTAATGATAATATTTTTAATAACTAATTTTTTAAATTGTTATTATATTTTTAGGTTTCGAGTTCAAATACCATAAATATCAAGGGTTTGAACATTTAATATCAAGATACTATATTGTACTTACCTCATAAATCGGTACCAAGTCGATTAATTAATGTCTTTGTAATGAACCCTAAATCTTAAACCCTAAACCTTAAATCCTAAAGCATTGTCTTTTTATTTATGCAACCACATAATTCGAAATATTAAATTCTTTTATTGTCTTATAGATTTTAAGAGGTGGCATATTAATTTGAATAGACCCGTATCGTACATATGATTTTGATGGGTGCGTCTCCCAACATAGAATTTTTGTATATGCAAGGATTTAAACTTGAAATTTTACTTAAAGTGATATCAAATTATTTATCACTTGAAACAAAAATATTAATTTTTGGTAACATAAATTTGAAGATATGAATTTTCGTTTACATACTATATAAGTTGCATTACTAAAAAAATGAATAAATTAAAATAAATAATTTAAAATGAATACTACCGCTTACTTAGTTCAATCTTAAAATATAAACAGTCTACATGGAACATGCTGAAAAACTGAAATGCAATAGGCTAACTTGTTCTACCTGTAATCAACGACTATTATATCTTCTCTAAATTGGAGAACGATTAATAAAATATATAAATTTAATATAAAAAATTAATATTTGATATATCTAGTACCATGAGAGCATAATTTATGCTTATTTAATTTTGGAGATGGTAGCAAAAAATAAAAAAGCTTGGTGTTTTCTTTTTTCTTTTGTATAAAATTAAAAGGAGGGAACGATTCAAATGAAATTAAAAAGAAAGCCAAAATAGTAGAGCGCGTTGCAAACAATTCTCGACTCAGTTGGAATGCAAAAGCAATTTAATTATTGCACTCCAAAACATGGCAGGTCCATAAGGTTTGTAGGTGAAAACTCGAAAATAAATCAAGTTCCACTATCCCACATCGCTAAGAAAGCATGCTAACAGCTTTTCTTCATGTTTATAAAGCCACAAGTAGCAGTGAAGCACTCTTCTAAAACTCACGGAGCTGTGTGGTTCAAGCTCAAAATCGAGCTTGAATCGGGCTTAAAATTGAGCTTGAATCAAGTTCGAGTTTTGAGCTTCAATCGAGTTTTTGAATTTTTTTGAATTGGAGTTCGAGTCGAGTTTTAATATTATGTTTTGAGTTCGAGTTGAGTTTGATAATTTTTAGCTCGTGAGTTTTTGAGTTCGAGTCGAGTTCAGCAATACTTGAGTTCAACTCGGCTCGTTTACACCCACAAGCCTAAGTCACAAAATGTTGGTTAACCGGGTACCCGCTGACTCGGTACCTTATTTACTATATATTTTTATTTTTCATTTTCATTTATATTAAATTTTTATTTACAATTCTCTAATTATTTCACTATAACATTCTAAAATCCTAATTTTTTAAATTTTAACATCATAGTGTTCTAAATTCTTAAGTTCTTAAATTATTTCAAATTAACATTCTAAATTATTTGTTAAAATATTTATTATAACTTCGAAACATTTGAAATTTAATTGTATTTCTTTATTTTAATTTTTAATAATTTTATTTTCAATTATGTAATTTGATTTTTTAAAAATTTATGTAATTTATATTAATTTAAAAATATTTTTATATTATCTTATTAAATATATTTTATTAGTAACTTAATTTAAAAATATATTTTTTATTTTCATTTAAAAATATATAATTTATTTTAATTTATTAAAAGTATGACTAAATTGTGAGAATATATAAATAACAACACCAAATGTGTGATTCTATCAAAATATTTAACTGATGTTAACGATAATTAACTCAGAGTGACCATATCTTAATTAAATAAAAACGAAAATTAACATATCTTATGCTTTTTTTAAATCAGTGAATAAAACACAAAGATAAATAATCATCTATATAGTTAACCCAAAATTCAATTTGGTAAATTTAAAATTATAATTTAAAGTAATGATCAAATTTTTTATTTAATTCCTTCTAAGAAAATTTTCCGACTCTGTTTGTGTGATATGTTTGATGATTGTGCTGAAGGAAATAGTGGATGATAGCTGAAGTTTTAGATTGTCTTATTTACTAGATCCCTTAAGCAAGGTCAAGGGTCGAATCCTGACGTTTGCGAATGGAGTAAATTAGGTTGGGAGGGTCACTCTCGTCTCTACAGTACACGATCTATATTAGTCGGTCAATAGATCGGATACAAATGATTAATTAAAAAAAATTAAATGTTACCAAAACGCAAATGCCTTTAGGAAACAGGGGTATAAAAGGGAGTGGACGGGGACTGTTTTTTTATATATATATTTTGAAAATTTTATTAAAAATCTAATTTCATGTTTTAAAATTTTATAAATTTAATTCTCCTTAAAATTTTATAAATTTATTTATCTAATATAATTATATATATATATATATATAAACCTTTAAAAATATTTATGGATTCGTTGGAAAAATGTAAGAATACAAATCCTCTACCCATTAGTATCCCTTTAAAAAATTAAGCCACGTGTCCTTCCTACGTTTCCCCCTTCCTATATATTTCTCGTGGAAAAATGATACTGGCTGATGCGGGTTACACGGTTGGTTTTATTCATACCCTCACAGCTCAGCTCGGGATTGGATGGTATTTTTTATGCAATTTCTTCCACTATTTCAGTTTATTGATCTTCTGGGCATCATTTATTCTCTGTGGATGAGGCGAAATTTGTTTGTCCATGAACGGCGTCTGACACCAGGGTGGCATGTGATCTCGGAATCCCCTGCATATTCCCAGGTTCATGCTGTCCCGGCTTCAACTATATTGCCATTACGACCTTCTCGTTGCCGCAAACCCCCTTGCTCGACTATTAAGATCAATGTTGATGGTGCCGTCTCTCCATCTGGTATACTGGCAGCCGGAATTCTTGTGAGAGATGAAACTGGAATGGTGATCGCTGGTAAGGCAATTTACTTGGATGTTAAGGGTGAACCTTGTATTGCTGAAGCATACGCACTTGCATTGGGACTTCGTTTGGGACTCGAGTTGAATGCTACACAGACTGTTATCGAGAGTGATGCAGCAAATTTAGTTCACCAATTGCAGCGGAGATAGTTGGGTTTATCAGTGGCTCGTTTTCATCTTGAGGAGGCTCTCCATTTGCTGGCTGAAAATCCAACCTTGCGAGTTGCCTATATTCGTCAGTCAGCAAATTTAGCTGCACATTCCCTTGCTACTTGGGCATCCCACTTACCCTCCTCTATTTCTTTTGAAGATGAATGCCCGGATTTTAGGCCTGCAAATGAACCAAACAGACACGAATAGGTGTATGTTCACGTTCGTTTGTTTAACTTTAACCGAACAAATGAACGAACACAAACATAAACGAACAAAAAATTTCTTATGCATGTTCGTTCGTTAAGGAATGTAGCTTGTTCGTGTTCGTTCATAATCGTTCTTTTAAATGATAAACGAACACAAATGAACGAACATAAACAAACGGATGTAAACGAACATAAATGAACACAAACGAACGAACGTAAACGAACATAATAAATGAACATAAACGAACTTAAACAAATATAAATGAAAATAGATTTTTTTTTCTTTCCTAACAATTTTAGGATTATATTTTATTTAATTGTTTTGGGCTTTTTTATTTTTATTTAAAATTAATTGAATTTTAAAATATTTATGGATATCAGATTAAAATTTATTGGGTTTTAATATTTTAAATGGGTCTAGAGAGATTGGGCTAAACATAAATGAACGCACTTAAACGAACGAACATAAACGAACAAACATATTACTAAATGTTTACGAACTTAAATGAACGAACGACTCTTATGTTCGTGTTCGTTCATTTAATTAAACGAACACAAAATCTTATTCATGTTCATTCGTTTAATAAATAAACGAACATAAACAAACTTTATGTCAAACGATTCACGAATAGTTCGCTGAACGTTCAATTTATTTATATGCCTACGGATTTTATTACCTCTATTGTAATGAATGACGCTATTTACGCTTAATGCAATTCATGTCCATTTTAAAAAAAAAAATTATATTAGAAGTAAAAATTAGCCCCACTCAATAGGACATTAAGCCCGAATGACCAAGTAAATAGGTTTTTTTGTTCCAATAGAGCAAACGGATAAGTTATCTGGTAAAACAGGGCGAGTAAAAGTTTATTTTAAGATCTACGATATTTTTTACAGTTTTTATGAAACTTATCATTTCGAGATGATGAGTTCTAATAAAATGATTTTTTTATTCAAATTCTTTACGTCTATATGATGAGTTTCAATAAAATATAAATTTTTTTATTAAAATTTATCACATCAAAGTAAAAAGTTTGAATAAAAAGAACTCATCATTTCAACGTGACGAGTTTTATACACTATAAAAAATACCGTAAATTTCAAAATAAAAGTGTATGTGTTCTATTTTGCAAAAAAAAAAATAAAAAATCCTGACTACCCTATTGGGCCAAAAAAGCCAAGTAAATACTGTAGGAGGGTAGGAGCTCATCCTGGGCTTACTACAATCAGTAGTCCTTAAGGACCTCAATTTTTGGGCTCATTGGATGCAATTTTTTTTCGATGTTTCTATTACATATAATTCATGATTTTTCTAAAACAATTATTGAGTAGTTTTAATAATAAAAAATATTATTTTTAAAAGATTTTAATTTGAGAAGATATACTTATAAGATGTATATGTTGTGAATCAACTGAAAAAATGTAAACAAATATTATGTTTTCTAAAAAATTACCTTCTAATCATCTTAGATTTTTTTTTTAAAATTCTTAATAAAACGTGTTCATAACATGTATTATTATGATACGTTATTGTTTTAGTAATTAAATAATAATACATTATGCTTTTATAATTTCATAAATCTAGAATAATTCTTTATTAAGTTAAGGTGACTACAAAATAGTATATGTTTCAAGTATCCTTAACTATTTTACAATAAACACTCAATTTCCCTTGCAGTCGTTGGTGATCGAACTATAACCTCTATAAACGATATGTAGTCATTGAAATAAATTGATTCGTGTTGAAATAATTTAAATTTTCTATTATCCTCTACAATCAATTTTAATTTTTGCCTTGTATATGTGTTTGAATTTAAGCACGTCTCGTTGTTATAATATATAATCTCATTATTTATTTAAAGATATTTTAAATCATATAAGTGAATCGACTTGCACTAATCAAAAGCAAATTTGATCCCAAATGTAAAACTTGGTCAAATTTGAGTGATTTAGATTTTGTTTATCGTCATCTTGACCTGGTTAAAAAGAAGACTAGAGATGTCCAGTTGGCAAGTTGAATATCGGTAGTTATCCTTCGAATTCTAACTGATTCGGTTCAGATTTAATCATTCTTTGTTTATAATTTTGCCTAAAATTTATAAATAAATATATGAAATATCTTAGGATAAAATATACAAATGATCCATCGAATATAGGATGTTGTTTTGTTGAGTCATTCGACTATTAAAGGTTATAAAATTGTCCCTTTACTATAAGACACTACTTTATCGAGTCATCTGGCTATTAAAATGTATAAATTGATCATTCGACTATTCATATGGTCTAAGCTTGTCACTCCCCGTTGAAAAAATCGATAGTCATTTAAGTTAGACGTTAATTTACTGATTGTGATATGATAAAATTATATTTTATTCATGTTTACTTGCACAATTCTAGGATCATATTTTATCATATCTCAATTAGCAGTTTAACGTCTATATAAAAAAAAAAGTGAATGAGTGGAAGTTAGAAAGGTGTTGACTGTCGACTACTACTGTCCGATTAACTATTTAATGAAGGTTGATCCACCCCATGATGTTAAGACCAAGTTATTGACATTGTAGTAACATAGGGTCTTCAATGTGTTCTGGTGGAAATTTTGTTATGGGCATAAATTCAGACAAAAACATAGAAGCAATCATGCAGTCCTCAATAAACGGGGAGGTGAGTGAGTGATCTTCACACACACACACGCACACGCACATAGATACATATATTGATATTGTTTGGCTGTTATTTTTAGCCGTTGTGTTTATTCCATCAAAGGTATTGCTGGGAGAGATGATGAAGTCATTCATTTTAGAGGTCCAAACAATCAATGAATCAAACAAGGATATTTGTTGAAACGTTCTTCAAGTTCGAGGGGAGATTGGAAGAGGAGGTTCTTTGTACTTGATAGTCAAGGAACACTGTACTATTATAGGAATAAGGGTATCAAACCAACGGTATGTAGTATTTCTTTACAACTGTGCTTGATTGTTTAAGTTTAATCATATAGGAGAATTAGTACCATTCATTCCCAGCTTTTTTATAATTCCACAGGAAGTCTTACTGTCAAGCCTGTTTGTAAAGACTTGCTAGGTGCCCCTTAATATGTAGAGTACAAATTAGCACACTCTCTAGCTTTTCCTTGACAAATTAGTCCCCTCAATATACTCAATTAATTCATGTTGCACTAGGTTATGTGTAATACTAATAGCTGCCTTATTGTCACAGTATAACTTCATTGGTCCATTCCGTTTGATCTTCAAATCTGCCGATATAATCTTCAATCGTAATAAAGCACAAAGACCTTGTGTCATTGCTCTAAATTAAGCTTATACACTTGATCTAACTGCAACATTATGTTTCTTATTCTATCATGTTACTAAGTTGCCTCCACGAAACATATTGTACCTTGAACTAGACCTTCTATCTATAAAATAACTAAGCATGTGCCATTCTCTTGTACAAACGTGAATTATTACAGATATATTTGTATTAGATTATAGAATGTATTCAAACAAAGGGAAATATTTTCAAACTGTCTAAATTAAGCTAGACTATAATGTTTTCTTCACCATGATTGTGCTGATACTTTTGTCATTGGTTTGGGCAGGCTGAAAATGTGGGGGATAGAATGGACGGGATTAATATAATAACTGCAGTTATTACATCTCTTTTGAACAATCAATGCCTGCAGCAGGTTCTTCTCTTTTCTAGACATAATTTTCCTAGGTTTGCGATGTTGAAATATCAATTCTCATTAAATTGCTACTAATAGTGTGATTTGTTTGTCTGTTGTGGTTGCATCCAGGGAAAAAAGCATGTGGAGAATAATGATTATGCTCGCAGAACTTCTAATGTTTTGTTACCTAATAACCAAGGTACTTCAGATGATCAAATAGGCAACAGAACAGAGACTGTTTCTGCAGTCATCCGAGAAATTCCTGGAAATGATTTTTGTGCAGAATGCAATGCCCATGAACCCGACTGGGCATCTCTCAATCTTGGCATATTGTTATGCATCGAATGCTCTGGTGTTCACCGTAATCTCGGTGTACACATTTCAAAGGTGCAATTTATTCTTCAGAAAAGAGAAAAGAGACCTTATGCCCCCCCCCCGGATTATAGGGTTATAGTTAGTAATTTGTATTTGGTCCTCAACCAGTTTAAGGTTTAAATTTGAGACTATTAGGTTGCAGAAAAAGGTTTATTGTTATTTTACACTTTCCACCTCAATTTTCATGAAACTGCATGACAGATCGTAAATCATGTCTTAGTTATTAGTAGTTGTATAGCTGGTGCACCCAGTTAAGAGTTCCTCCATTTCAGATTAAATCTATTAGATTGTTGAATTGCATTCAACATTATTCTCTTAAAGTATTTAGTTCCCTTCATTTCAAACACTTGGGTGTTGCACCAGTCTGTTGGGAAAGTCTGTTTACAACGCACCAGCTTTGATGCCATATGATTTATATTCAGAGGATACATTTAGTTCCCTTTAATTTCATTGTGGGTGCAGCAGCAGGGTGTTGGGTTAATCTGTTGTACAGTTTCATAACAGCTATTATACTTACATATGACTTTGCTGCCATTGACTTGCAAGTAGTTTTGCCTGTGAAAATACGGTGTACTAGTTGAATGGAAGTCAACTTTAGTGAAATAAGAAAATTTAAATCTAAAGAACAATTAATAGTGAGGAAACCAATGGAAAGAAATTGATATCATGATCTTTCCTTCATTTTAAGAGTCGTCAATAAAATAATACTTTCTTCTGTTGCAGGTGAGATCTTTGACATTAGATGTCCAAGTGTGGGAACCTTCCGTTGTGGAATTGTTTCGTACTCTGGGAAATTCTTATTGTAACTCTATATGGGAAGGTTCACTCCAGAAAGAGAGGTAGGATATCCACAGGGGGGAAATAGTGTGTGTGTGTACTGCTAGTAACTGCTCTGTTAATTTGTAATGCCATTTCTGTACACTAAACTGTAATTCTTGATTTCTCATAAGCGTATATGGTGCCTATAGAAGATCAAGTGAGGAAAACACAAAAATTAATATGCTTTATTAATATTGAAATTATGGTAAATATGAATTTGTATGATTGAGGCTTTGTCTGTATCTACTTATTTTTCTCGGAAATGAAATTTGTACTTTGCCTTTTGTATGTTTATGTGATATTTCAAAATCATATGTAAATAGTTCAAATTAGGTTAATGTAATGTCTTAATTAGGACATATACAGATCCCCTAAATTTGGTGGCCTTTTTGTGTTCAGAGCTTTAACTTTTTTCTTTTTACATTAAAAGGGTTAAAAAAATCATAGGTTTTTCTTTATAACAAGAAAGAATTCATATAAAAATCATGTTGAACTGATGATCTATAAGTGGTTAAGCTGATGGCTTAATTTTGTATCTGGTAGCTAGCACTATAATAATTCCTTTCTCTTTCCTGTTCTATTCAATTTCTTTGCAGTGTGGATGACTCATATGCTATTAGCACATCAATGACAAAACCCTGTCCCAAAGATGCGATTTCTGATGAAGAGAAATATATTAACGCTAAGGTACATAGTTGGATTTTTTTCTCTTGATGATCATGCTGTGATTTCCAATACAAAGCCTAACATTATTCCTCTCTTAACAAGAATGCAAGCAAATTGCTAATCATCATAGATCCAGAGCAATATGGAGTGTCTACAGACCACATAAACATCTGGCAAGCAGTTAAGGCTGATAATTTACGACAAGTATATAGTCTAATTGCAATGTCGGTCACCAATATTGTAAATACGACCTTTGACGATGTCTTCAGTGTCGAGTTGTATCACCATGCTGATGCTCGCGACCAAAAAATTGATAGCCACACTGAGCAGTTGATACAGAATGATCCATCAGCCTGTCAGAGAATCAAGACTTCAGATGATCCTACTTACTGTCTACAAGGTTGTTCACTGTTGCATCTGGCATGCCAAAATGGAAACCCTGTGATGGTTGAGTTGTTGATGCTATCTGGTGCCGATATAAATATGCGCGATTTCCATGGCAGGACTCCTTTGCACCATTGCGTTGCTACAGGCCATTACACGTTGGCAAAGCGTATACTGAAAAGGTAGGTTGCATATTTTGCGTGCTTATCCGTATGAAATCTAGTACTTCATGAAAATAGATGACACCATCTAAGCATGTCTTAAGCCTAAATGACAAGAGTACTAATTTTAGCCTGGGTCCCAACCCAAAGGAATAACTTATTAGGTGAAACCGTCCATCTAGACAAGTCGAAGATTTCTCTAGACTAGGTCTATTGGCCAACTTCTGATAGCCTTATTAGATCTGATCTATTGATCGATTAATTTGGATCAAGTACTACATAGGTCCATTGTGGAGGAAATTCTCTAAACGCACTTTGTTCCATTTAGAACACCAGAATTCAAATCCCTGACCTTGTTTGAGGAATCGAGTGTCTCATCTCAGTAGACCAACTATTTATTGGTACTGCATACTAAATTAGTTGATAAACCATACCCTCGAAATATTGCATGATATATGATTACTCTGCTCATATAGTGCTTGATAAAAGTATTGATGAAATGACAAGATACGGATTCCCTTTCAAAACTTAATGCAATGCTTTACTTCCTCGTACTCTCATCTCTGTTAGATAAATGATATCAATTCGTGAATGAGGTGCAGAGGTGCACGGCCTTCGATTAGAGATGGTGGGGGATTTAGTGCATTAGATAGGGCTATGGATATGGGACCAATTACAGATGAGGGACTACTTGTTTTGCTCGGTGAGAGCTAATGAAGAAAACTCCGTTTCCTTTAGCTTATGAAGCTTGCTTCTCATCCATGAACATGATTTCCGATAATGTTGGAAGTTGTTGCCTATTTGCATAATATTCATCAACATTTCCAATTGTTTATCCTGTATTAACTCGATGGATTCTTGAAAGAGTGTTAGAAACTTCCCTTTTGTGCTTTACAATGTTACATGATCTGCTCTGTTGATTGTATGGTCGTTTTTTTTCAAGCTTTGTATGCTATTAAATTTATTAGTTTTAGTAATTCTTTTTATGGTTAATGTAATTTACTAAATTGAAATTGAAACTGAAACCCAAAAGTGTATTTTTTTTTAACAATTCATGTTTTTTAATCAAATGACCTAAAAACACAATGTACGTATATTTCTGATACATGGCATGGCAGTGAAACTGGCTGGGGTTATAAAATAATTATTAATTTTTATCAAATTGATGCAAGCTTATCATTAAATTTATCAAACTTTCACACCAAACATTATTTTGTAACATTTTAATAAATTTAATAACTATTTTATAGTTTTTAAAAGCTCAATAATCATAACAATTATTTTGTACCCTTTTTTAAGTTTTAGGATCGCAGTTTTGCATAAGAAGAATCCCAAATCCCCTCATACAACTTCCATTGTAGTTTGGCGAGTATGAACCATACACAAGGCCAAACTCCAACCAAACTGAACGGGGCACAACCTTAAATAAGGGAAAAAAAAGGATAGGGGGCTGAGGCCTGGCAAGAGCATTCTAAGAAGCCATGTACCTAAAGTGTCATCATCAGAGACATTTTAGCAACAGGTAGACGACACCACTTGCAGACTCCGTGATGGGAAATGTTTAGCAAAGACTAGGACAACTTTCCCTGGCTGTCAATAGCTTAGCAGCAAAAAATAAAAATAAAAAGCATTGGAACAAGATACCTCTCTTTCAAAAGCCTCTCCAATCAGCCAGTTAAACACGACCTACCTGAAACTACTCTACCCTTGTTCCATAACCACCCTGTATCAGCTTTTTAAGTATATCAAGGGATACATTCAGTTCAAAATATTCAAACTAGTTAACTGCAAAAATGGTCAAATTTGCATGTAACCTTTCTAGTCTTCCATCATCTCAAAGGGCTAACAACCCAACCAGTGATTGGGTTTTGCCTACGGACCCTGAATTTCTTCTGTGGACCACTTTGCAGCCGTTCTAGCACTGTGTATGTAATTGAATCAGGTGTCAACCCCTGCTGTTTAAGTTTTGTATAGAGATCTACAGCTTCTGCGGTCCTTCCGCTTCTCTCAAGACAGTCGAGTAAAATGTTATATGTCACAATGTTAGGGTAACAACCTTCAGCAGACATTTCATCAAATAATGAGCAAGCCATCTCAACTTTATCTGTTTTGCCAAAGCACTCAATGAGTGTGCTGTAAGTTACAACATCTGGATTTAATCCTTTCTCTTGCATCTCCTTAAATCTCATGTGAGCTTCATCGACATTACCATTTTTTCCAAGGCAATTGATCAAAGAATTATAAGATACAATATCAGGTTTACAATTGCTTTTCTCAAGTTCTTCAAAGATTTTGATAGCCTCATCAACTTTCCCAGCCCTTCCAAAGCTAGAGATTAGTATATTGTATGTAAATATATCAGGTGAGGGGCCTTGCTGTTTCATCTTTTCATAAAGGTCATCAAGATGAGAAATTTGCTTGAACCTACCAAGTGTCAAAAATACTGTGTTATACATGAGCGTATCAGTGTCGATTCCCTTTTCCTTGATCTTACTTAGCAGGTCCATAGCCTCAACTGTTTTACCTGCACTACAAAGGCTCTCCAACATAGAAACGTGCGCATCCTTATCCCCCTCATTGTGGCTGTACCACATATTGCAAAATAGCCGGTGAGCCTCACTTGCATGACCCAGCTTACTAAGTGTCCTTACCAGATATGCATATATTGACTTAGTAATATATTTCTTTGATGCTTCAATAACTTCATCTAGTTTACTAAGCTGACCTTCCGCAACCAAAACATTTAAAATGACAGTGTATGTAAATTCATTGGGCCGACAACCCTTCTCCACCATTTCATAGAAGAGGCTAATTACCTTGTCAACCATCCGTCCATTGGCTAGTGCCTGAATCACAGTATTATAGACAATCAAATTAAGAGAACAGCCCTTTGACATCATTTCATCAAAAAACTTCAGTGATTCATCACATCTACCAAGTTTTCCATTCAATCTGATCATAATTGTGTATGTATACTCATCCAGCTCACAATGCTTTCGTTTCATGTCTTCAAAAACCAAGTATGCCTGGTCTATCTGTCAAATGCTGCAGATTAGATTAGCACTTCAGGACCAATGCAGCAGAATCATTTAGTAACTGATATCAAAACTTTATACATTCTGCTACTAATGTTTGAATAAAGAATTCCATTTTTATATATATTTAAAAAGGGGGGGGGGGGGAGCATGTTCTGCTGCAAAAACAAATACAATAGCAAATCTAGAGAAAAAAGAGCATGATTTTACTTCTATGTAAGACAATCAATGTTAGAAACAGTGTTACAATTCAGTTCTTAATTCATTTGCAGTCAAATTTAATTCAGATTTTGCTGCTTAAGAAGTAAAAGCAAATAACAAGAGAAAAGCAAGCAACAAAATGAGACTTTGAATCAATGCTGTTACAATCAACTAAGGATTTGCTATTATACCCAAAGCTCAAATTACTACTTCCACTGGTTCCAATGGAGGATAAGACTAAAGGATCAAATCAAAGGCTACATATTTCAAACTCATTTCATACAAAAACAGAAAACAAAAACAATAATAAACCATTATGCAATATCAATCAATTAAGAAGAGATTAAAACGAAAGATCAAACCTTTTCATCCTTTGCCAAAGCATTCAACAACATGTTATAGCCAAAAACATCTAATTTATAACCGTTCCTTCTCATCTCCCCGTAAACCGAAAACGCATTCCCAGAGTCACGCGACCTTAAGTAAGCTTGAACCAAGCACTTATAAGTGTAAGCATTCATCTTCAACTCCCATTTCTTAATTAACCCGAAACACATGTCCAAATCCTCAGTGTTCCCGAAAAGCCCTATAAGGATGTTGACGGTGGAGATGTTTCCACGTATTCCGGACATCTCCATGTCATCGAGGAGTGATCTCACGGTGTCGAAGCGATCGGGGCGCAAAGATTTGGACAGAATGAGGAAGAGGCGGGAATAAGTGAAGGGGTCGTGGCGGAAATTTGGGGAAAGGGAGGGGCAAAAGTGGAAGAATTTCAAGGCGAGGGATGGGCAGTTTAGGGATTTGAGAATGAGGGAAGCTTCATTGGTGGTAAGGGTTGGGGAGAGGGACGAAAGATACTGTGAGAGAACGGCGAAAGGATCGGATTGGGATTTGGTGAGGATGTGTGTCACTTTGCAGATAAGCTGGTGGCGTGGGATTGGGTAGCCACGTGAATCGGTGGCAACGGCGGGAACGGAGACTTCGGCGGAGAGGGAGCGGCCGCTTGGGGAAGTTGAGGTTATTTTGGCTATGTATTTGGTGGCGTAGTGACGGCGGCTACTGGTTATAACTTGTTGGAATCGGCGGTGGTGGTGGTGACGGTGCATCATGGAGGGTTTTTTTTTCTGTGCCACAGTTCAGCAAATTGAGTCAAAAATCAACTCCAGAGAGTCAAGATTACCATTAAACTGGGACATTTCAATTTTCTCGGGATGATGAAATGGTTAAATTGTCACTTCAAAAATAGGAATAAACCTGGTACTTCGACAAAATATTTATGGTCAATTGGGTATTTAATATTAAATCTATTTATTTTGATTTATTTTAATATTTAATATTTTAATTTTTTTAAAATTATATATAATGTTTAGTTTTTTTATTTTAGTACTTGTAGTTAAAAAATTAACGTATTTAATACTTAAATTATTAATTTTGGTCTATTTTAGTACCTAAAATTTTAATTTTTTTAAACTTAACGATTAATTTTGAACGGGTATTAAAAAGAAACAAAAATTGGGTATGGTTTAAAAAACAAAAGTTTAAATACTAAAATAGATCAAAACTGATAATTTTAGTACTAAACACGAAATTTAGTCAAATATTTAATTCAATGCATTTATTTTTAGGTTAAACTACACAAGTCATCACTGAACTTTCTTCCTACTACTATTTGGTTACTCAAGTTTAAAACTTTATAATTTAATGATTAAACTTTATACATTAAGTTTTTTTAGTCGCACTCGATTAATTTACCAACAGTGCGATGATATGCCTGCTTTGACTTTTCAACTTTTTAATTTCAATATGTGTTTTTCTTTTTTTTTAATTAGAATGGCTCTTTGAAGTAAATTTTTGGATATTAAATTATTAATGCTGGTGATTCTTCTCCCTTTACTTGGATGATGAAGCGGGGGTAAATCCAATTGCTGCTACATCTACAGCAGCAGTGAAAAAGTCAATAGAAGAAAAAGTGCATTATTCAAGAAAAAATCAACTTTAATGGTAGTTTGACAAGTAAAAAGAGAAAGACATATCAAACAACATGATAAAGTTGAGGAGATTAGTGGAAATATATTTACTTGTTGAGTAAAAATGCAAAATGTGATGAAAGTTGAAGTGGTTATTGAATTATAAGACGGGGAGATCAGAAGCTTTGTTGCAAGAGAATCTGCCACGCAACATAAATACAAAGGTACCTCACATGCTCAAATGAAGTATGTCCTGTAACAATGATTCCATGCCATCAACCTGCATTTCATAACTAACAACCATCCACATAAACAGGTCTATTAAACATACAAGTTTAGGAGGTTTCGTTTATCGGATTTGTTTACACCCGAATGTCCTCTCGATTGCCTTGATTCGTCATCCGAGCATCAAGCTATAGAGATGGCCAACCGAGTGGAGGCCTCTATATATTTGTGGCGCAACAAGACCAACTCCAAGCCTGTCAACAATGCAACGTGGGTGAGTTCAAAGACATCATGGGATCTGGTCAAGGACATGATGGTTGATGCTGACAAGGGAGAAGTGCTTGCAGATCAAGCAGAGAGCCTCCTTTGCTTGAAGAAATGGTTCCCCTGCCTCTGTTGCTCTGCTCTACGATTCATTCTATGCAATTCTCTGCACTGACGAAATGAAGCCGTTGTAATAGGTTCCAAGAGTTCCATACTCGTTGTCATTCTCAAGCTCTCCTCATAGAACATCATTTACCACCCCAAATTTTTCACCAGCACATCTAGTTATATATCATCGGATTTTTGTTTACATACCAGGGAAAGTGTATATATTGTGCGACCAGTGTTTTCATGCAATAAGTTCTACTTAAGTTGTGGTCGCAACGCAACGTAACGACCGTATCATAACGGTTTTGAAGGTTACCGTGATGCAGTATCGAAGCAACGTGACAAGGAAATCGCATCACGACTTTTGTGGTCTAAAACCGTTGTGTAACGCCGCAACATACTACAAATTGCACCGCAATACCGCAACCAAACTTTAAATTATCCGAAATATAAAATTACATAGATTAAATATTTTTATTTAATCCTTAAAAATATATTATAAATAAATATATATATATATATATATCATTAATAATATAGCGATAGTTATGTTTAAAATTAGTTACTTAAGTTGAATTAATTAAATTATTTATTCACACCATTTGAAAATTAAATCATTTTAAGATTAAATTAGTTTTAGTTTAAATTGAATAATCTCTCATAGTTAAAATTAATTGAATTAATTTTAAATTAAATTCTTAAATTAACATTAAATACCATAATTATATGTTTATTCATTATTATATAAATTTTGTATGAAGGAAAAATTCACTTTATAATACTATATTTTTAAATCAAATTTAAAGAACGAAGATTATGATATGACATGTGTGTATTTAAATGAAAAGTATAAAGAAATACAAGAAAAAGTGAACAACTTTAAGCCTATCTGAAAGAAAGATGTGTGATTGTAACACTCATAACACGTATATATCTCGAATTACGAGTTAAAGATGTCACACTAACTTTTTAGACATCCGTAAAACATAAATGCATACAATTTCGTTTCATTGTAAAACATCTATTTAACAATTTTAAATATGTTTCATTAATCATGTATATTCATAAAATAATAATTTATGAATCAAAATAAATATGACTTTATGCAACAATTAAGCAATTTTGTGTTGTTTCATAACTATATAAAACTGCCTAAATATTACTTGATTTAAAAATCATTTAAAGCATAATATTTATACTATTCATTTATAAATATGATTATATCTAAAATTAGCCAAAATTAAAATAGTCCTAAATTATTACTTCAGACCCTTTTAAAGTAAATCCGATAAAGCAACCCAACAAATATAATGTACATGTCACTAATAAGTCAAAGATAGGATCTCTTACTAATACTATCGGTAGGTTTGATTTCCAAAGGATGATTGGAAAGCTCCTCTCTTCACGCTCTTTTTGTTATTCGAACCTATGCATGAAAATCATATCACGCTAAGTAAAACTTAGTGAGACAGTAACATAACTAAGGTGTGATAAAACATAAATATCATAAAGTATTTTAAAACATAAATTTGTAATTTAATTAAAAATATTGAAACTCTCAAATCAAGCTATTCAAGTCGTTTTCCCTTGAAAACCTAAAAATCATCATCACATGATTTTATCAAAAATCATGTAAATCAACATCAAATATAATAAACAAATCATACTCTTTTCATTAGTACATATTTAAGAACTTTCATTTCATTTCCATATTTTTTTCTTGCATATACTTGTCATAACTTTCACTTTCACTTTTATAGCTCATGTATATATAAGAGAACACAAGGTACGTGAGTCAAACATAATATGCGTACTAGGCACTACACGGTGCCAATCATCATCATCATAAGATGCACTCCAAGTGTAAATCATATCATATGCACCAACGGTGCCATGCATAATATACACGAATAAACCATTACTGAACTTAACTTTAACTTTACTCAACTTTCTGGCATGCTAAGTGTACCTACAACTCTCAATGCAACATACAATGGGCTTTTAATTTATTTCATAATTATTTGATAATTAAAATTTTAAAATCAGAATCATTTTAATTCATCATAGTAAAAACATAAACTTGAGTAGTTTAAACCCCAAACCATCCATAAAACATTTGTATAAACATCATAGAAATATTCCATAATTAATTTAGAAATCATATTTTAAAATAAATATTATGAGGTTGACTTATAACAAGTCTTCTTCGATCAAAATAATTAAACATTACTACTTTGTATACAAGTCACTTTAAGCTCAATTCATTGCTTTCGATTCGCTTCTCTCACGAAATTTATCACATTTTCATATTCTGGTAGTTTGCACTACCTTCAAAGAGATATTATTATGTATTAATCTACACACTTAAAAAATTATTCTGTTTATCCCACTAAAAACTAAACTTAAATACAAATCTAACCATATAAGACACTTCTTCTAGTTCCATTTGTACAATTTATAGTGAGTTTTTAAAGCTGATTTACAGAAGCTGTTTTGAGCAGAATTTGCTGCCCTGTTTTCTGACCTATCCTCGATTAAAAATTCATATCTTTTTTGTATACTTCTCTAAATCAATATATGTTTAAGAAACTACATTGATATACAAATCCAACGGCATAAGATACATCCTCTAAACATTTATGTAGTATTTATGGTGATTTTTTAAACTTACTGTTCAAGTCACAAGTATAGGCAGATTTTACCAATTTGCATCCTTTAACTTATTCACTAATTCTATTAGCTTACCATGTAGCATCCCAATCATCAGGTCAGTGACCAAAATGTAAGAACTTATTTGTTAATTACATATGTTTTGACACCTCGGATTCGTATCCTGGTTGGGTACGAGTTAGGGGTGTTACATACCAAATGAACATATAGGCTTGAAACACAATTCACATAACACTAGGAGTCACTTCTTACCATAGTATCTTCGTCACTGGCTAACTGCAAACAAATGTTTGCTTGATAACATAAATACAAATTAAATGCATTCACTTGATGTCCTTAGATTGTAAATCTTCTTTAGTAATTCACATTAATTCTTAAGCTTATCCTTAGCTTTAATTTTGGTTGATATTGATTTCGATCATAATCTAAATGGACACCATTTACAAAACATATACATTTCAAACCACTTGTTAGAATCTTACTAACATAGGCACACAAAATAGAAAAATAAATTCCTAAAAATATTTTGATGCTCATCTGACACTAACTTTGTATCACAACGTGAATATTGACCTTAACACTTTAAATTGACTACTCAAGTCCCTTTTTATCCAATTTCACCAAACTTCACGTAACATTTTCAACTTTGCATTTTTAATCACTAATTATGAATTCTTTTAGAATTCATCTCAATTTTTCCATTCTACTACAAATGGTCCCTTGCCATTTAGCTTACATTCAAGCTTCAATTAACTTAATTAAATTTTCAGCATTTAATTCCAGCCCAATACCTCAACAATATCACAATTACAAAATTAACTTATTTTCCCATATTTGGAATTTGGTGCTCAAACTTTGCCAACTTTCCAAAATAGCCAAATTTCACATTCTAATATCAATTTCAACACTCTAACATTAATTCCAGCATAGTATATCATGTATTGAACATTTACATATAAACCCCACAATTTTCCATAATGTTGTAAAGGTCCTCCAACTTTTAAAAAATTACAAATTGGTCTAAATAACTTTCTAATGCTTGTAGAACCTTTCAAACATCATTTCTAAGCCCTGAGAAATCTTTCACAATTTCCCCCCAATTAATTCCTTTAGGCCGAATGCTTTTGTAGTGGGATTCTAATGATTTCCAACTTGATTCAAGCATGAAATCAAACTTTTAAAGCTTCTACAATTAAACCCCTAACATAATTTCATCAAATCACAAATTTCCCAAAACCCTAGGTCATGGCAGAACCTTATACGTAGCTTTATACCTAATTTTAATTATCACACATACTTTAGAATTAATCTCCAACATAAAAAACATATTAATCTTTCATCAAATCCTCAAAATCAACAAACCCTACATAAACCCTAATTTTCAATCTGAACATATAATCATGTTTACCATGTAATATTTATATCAAATCATAGAGAATTTCATTTAGATTAATTCTCTATCTAATAGCTTAATCCAAAAATTAATCATGTAGCTTTAAAAATCAAAAACAAAAATCATACCTTGGTGACTATGGAGCTCACGGGCTAATGGAGGAAGATGAATAATTTGGCTTGATTATTTTGGTAATTTTCTTAATACACTTGTATAAAAACTAATATAATTGAATTTAAAATTCAATAAACGAGAAATCCAAAAATTTCCATTAACGAACCTTGAAAATTACTAATTTTCATTGTATTATCTTCCATTAAAATATTTCATAGTCAAAGATGAATCAACTTGGCTTTGACTTTCTACTTTGGTCATGCAATTTTCAAAAATTACATTTTGGTTACAAAATTTCCACAGTTTGACTAAATTTGACAAATTAACTTCAATTCAACTGATCCATGCTAAATTTTACTAATCTTAAATATGGAAATAATATTTCCAAACTTTATCTAGCATCCTTCAATTTTTCGTGAAATTCGGATTCGACCTGATTATCCGATTTTTATACTGAACTTTATTACTATATAACTTTTAATACAAATCCCGTGCTGAAAATATAATTCCCATAAAAAATCGTGTTTTAGGCCAAACTGTTCATTTTCAGGATAAAATATATATTTTTTAAATTACATATTTGGTCCCTAAACTTTTAAAAGTTTATACTTTAACCACTAAACTTTCAAAAATTATAGTTTAGTCACTAACCAAAATTTGGGGTATTACAGTGACCATTATGTGTGAAGGGTGGAAAGGGACTAGAAATAAATATATAATCAATTTCTTGATTTATAGACCTAAAGGTACCATCTTTAAAAAAATCAAATGATGCTAGCAGTGTTTCTTCTCGTACTACTGAATATTATTTTGATATAATGGACAAAATGATGGATGAAATTGGTGAAGAATTTATTGTTCAATTTGTTACGGATAATGAAGTAGTAATCAAAGTGAGTGGTAAAATTTTGATACAAAAGAAAATACACTTGTATCGGTTAGCATGTTATGCACATTGTTTGGATCTTATTTTGGAAGAAATTGGTAACAAAAAAGCGTGAAAATATCTTAAATCAAGCAAAAAAGATCACTTCTTTCATATACAATCATACATGAACGATTGATTATATGAAGATGTATACCAAAGGTATAAAATTCTTACAACCTGGGATCACTAGATTTGCTATCAACTTAATTGCTTTGGAGAGCATATAAGCAAAAAAACACTGAAAGAAATGATAAAAAGGTCCACATATGTAAGAAAATCAACTAGATTAAAGAGGATAAAAGTCATTAACTTCGTATAATTTTGGAAAAGGACGAATGATGTTTCAAAGATTCAAGAACTATTGATTAAAGTATTAAGGATGTGTGATGGTGATGAAAACCCAATTATGGATTTTATTTATAAAGCTATGGATAGAGTAAAATTGGAAATTCAAAAAGAGATTATTTACGCGATGGAGTAATCAACTTCATAATAATTTACATTCTGTGTACGTTATAAAACCTTTAAATTTAAATTGTAATATATTGTTGAGATATTTATTATATTATTTTATATAAAATATTTTCTAAATCCACAATTTTTATACGAAGACAATTCCACAAGGGAAATGATGTGTAAAACTATGAATGGAGTTAGAAATGTCATACAAAGGATAAAACCCAACATGAATGATCAAATTTTGACAATAAACCATGTATGTATTTTATATACTTAAATTGGGTGAGAAAACTTATAAACTATCATGTTTTAACTACTAATTCATTTATTTTTAGTTGTTGCTATATCGAAATAAAATGAATTCTTCTAGACACCATTAGCTCAAGATGCAATTTTGAAGACTAATATTGGCAAACAAAAAAGAATTCGTTCTTTATGGTTTTGTAAATTTTTACAAATACTTTATGGATTATATCTTAATATTTATGTTTTTTAGCTCAATAGTGGATTAATTATGGAAATTGTACACCTTAACTTCAATGAATTGCTGTCAAAGTTTTGAGTCAAACAATTTCATCTTCAAATTTTGAACATAATTGGAGTACATTTAATTTGATCTATACAAAGAAGAGAAATAGGCTCAAACATAAAAAAACTTCAAAATTTGATTTAATGTCCATTATAATATGATGTTGAAGCTGAGACTGTAACACCCCAATTTAGGGGCTAAATTTAAGAAATTATAAAGTGATGAATTTAATTGGTATTTTTGGATGAAATCGGGGATTAAATTGTAAAATTTCAAAGTTGGAAGACCGTTTTAAGAAGTACATGAAGTTCAGTGACTAAACTCTTGGTTTACCCATTTTTTATATAGGATGAATTATAAATTTCTTCTCCCCGTGCGTAGGTTCTCATTTTTTTTCCAGTTTTGTCTTCTCCAACTACCCTCCTTTCAACTCCGATCTACTCACCGTCCGACCTCCGATCGACGAGCCAAAACCACCATCGTGTTCATTGTCAACCGAGGAACAAAACCCCTCAAACCTTTCATCGTGAATCATCTCCGTTCGTCGTTAATTTCAGTCGGAAGTATCGTCGGTAATAACTCAGTTTTAGTTGGTTTTTCATCGATTCACGACGATCGGGTCATCCGTTTACGACACCTCCCGCACCATCGTGTTCGTTGCATCGTTCCGAGTTCATCGGTGTCATCCTTGGTCTCCGTCGACGGCGGCGCGTGAGGAGGTGAAGCGGTCAAAGTTTCTGATTTGTTGAAATCGAGCTCTCCACCGTTCAAAATTGTGAACCGAGCTTTGTAAGTATCTTGAAATCGCTCAAAATAATTTTTGAGATTTTTTCCGTGATTTTTAGGCAGCCGGAAGGGGCCCACGCGCCGCCACTGCGCGTGGGGATGGTCCAAATGACCAGTTTGACCGGTTTTGGTGCATAGTTGACCGGTTTGACCGGTTATAACCCGACCCATTTACCCGACCCGTTGACCCGACCCGACCTGTTGACACGACCCGTTGACCGCTGACCGGCGTTGACCATTGTTGACCAAAACTTTCACCGGGCATTAAACGACCTTTGACTTCGACCGAGTATACCTATCCTGATATTTTTCGACATTCCAAATCCGATTCCGCTGTCCGTTTTTCGAAATTCCAACCCGAAGGCCTCGAAATTACCGGTCAAACCTGTTGACTTTGATTTTGACCGAAAATTCCAAATTTTCGAAAAGTCATATTTTATGCTTTCGACGTCCTGAATCTGAATCCGATTCGAACCCGGTAAGCTGTTTTTCACTGATTTATCACCCGATTCGATCCGTTTATCGCAATTAAGCTCCGTTTTTGATATAATTTATGTTGATATGTATCTGAGGAATTATTGGAAGTTGAATTGAAGATCAAAGGCATTCGAATGGTTTTTATGGTCGATCAGTATTGCACGGAAATCGAGGTAATACTTTACTACCTCTTT
The DNA here is from genome assembly GCF_006381635.1 of Hibiscus syriacus. Lineage (NCBI taxonomy): Eukaryota > Viridiplantae > Streptophyta > Magnoliopsida > Malvales > Malvaceae > Hibiscus > Hibiscus syriacus. The sequence goes on from NW_024062733.1 coordinate 9,381,834, forward strand.
ATGCTTTATGGAACATGTTTATATTGATAAATGCATGAACAAGATAATGTTGGTCACTTTGGTGGAGTTGAATAATTTATACACTCGATATGATGTGATATAAATTCTGTAACTAATTACGGATCGAATGACTAATATAAAGAATTGATGAATTGTTAGATTAAATTACAAGGTTGTGATTAGTGATAAAGAAATCAGCCCTGTATCTGCAACTTATAATTTATTTCATCAAAGGTTAAATGTTAAAGGTACTTGGATGAGAAATTATAAAAATACACCGGTATGGTAAAATTACAAAAATACCCTTATGTTATAAAAAGACAAGATTTGAATATGGAAGTTAGATAAGAGGATTTTACAGACATATTGATCTGATAAAAATATTGATGTGTATAAGGAATGTTAGTTTTATTTGGAAATTATGGATAACCGATTTTAATCCTATAAGAGTTTGTGAAGGATACTAGAAGTTTGTTAAGAGAACTGTTTCAAGATCAGAGAGTATTCAAGAAAGCAATTAATCATAGGATCTCTAAATTATATTATTTTCGTTAAGAGCTAATATTAAAATTATCTGGTTAAGAAATTACGAAAATGCCCTTAAGAGGTAGAATAGTCTGAGTTGACTCTGAATGAGAAAATACTTAGGGGATTCGTACTTAACTCAATTAAGTACGGATTTAATTGTTAAGATCCTGACTTAGTGCAGGAAAATTCCTGATATTCCGTTTGTAAAATCTGAGAATGCACTTGACCCGGAAATATCCGAGTTATGAGTAAATACCTGAAGAACAATTTGTTGAGGTTGTTATGTTGTCAAAATTGTTCGAAAGGACTGAAATAAATTATAAGATTGAATTTCATAGTAAGATCAGACGGAAGGAAATGATTAAAGTACACTGAATCTGTACAATGACCAAGAATACCACCAAGCTCAAGAATGATTGGATATCCTCGAGGTTTGAAATAAATGGAATAAAACTGAACACCAAAATTACCAAAATACCCTTATGGCCTATATTAAGTAAATGTCTTGGATTAATTAAGGAATCCAAATAAGCATAGGTGTTGGACTACCTTTAAAAGTTATGGAACAAAACTTAAGTGAGTAGATCAACCCTAAAGCTATGTCAGTACCTGAACGGCATAAATATTACTTGAATGCGTGTTTGTCTTCTTAAGTTTGGCTCGATGATAATTTTGGAAGTATTCAGCTCAGCTCAACTCTAGATCGCGTTAAGCACTAAGAATTGGATATTTGTTCGACAAATCAACCACAAAGACTGAACTGAACAGAAGTACAATATGTATCCGAAATTTAGAGACGTCTAAATTAATCTGGAAAACTCTGAAGTAATTGGAATGGATTTGACTACTAAGTGAAATAAGTAACCTCAATGACTAAGATTTTAATAAGTGATTTGGATGAGTCTGGAAACGTTAATGAACATACACGATGTACTGTTCTTCTGGATCATGAATTACAAATCAAACACGTCAGTATTTCATGATATAGTGGAAGCGTAAAAATGAAATAAAGACATTGGAAGATCTATTCAGTGATGATTCCGAAGATGATCTATGGATAAGAATTTTTGGTATTAAAGTGTAAATACCCTAGAAGGACACGAAATGACCAGTCGATAAGTATTAGTTCTGGGAACTATTCATCTAAGAGTTGTTCGATAATGCAATCAATCAACATAGATTGTTAAGGTTCTGAATCTTCGTTGTTAAGTTGTTCGATTATCCACTCAATTGATATGGATGTAAAAGATCCTGAATACCCTTCTGATTACGTACAACTTCTGAAAACTGTCCGAATAAGATATGATCCAGATAATTCACATTCTGAATAACTGATGATTCCGATAGTTATTGAAATATTCCTATAGTGATCCTAAATACCGACATTCTATCGGTAAGCTGAAGATCCGTGTTTCTCTGCCTTATAAGATTATCTAGTCCCTCTAAATAATGTCCATAAACTCTTGTGTGTTCCCTACTCACATGAATATTTTATCTGATTTTCGATTTGAATTCTGATATGATACTTGACATAGATTCTGATCTGATATCTGACATGGATTCTGATCTGATACTTGACTTGGATTCTGATCTGTTACTTGACCTGATTTCTGATATGATACTTGACCTGATTTATGTTTTGATTTTTGATATATCCGTTTACGGACGGAAAATGTTTTAATTGGGGGGTATTGTTGAAGGAAGAAGTTTCGCAGGTTCCTCGGCTTTGTGCTCAGGGCCTTATATGATGTGTTGGGTTGGGTGTATGGTTCTGGGGAACCTACACATTATGATGTGTTGGGATGGGGGTATATATATATGTTTTAAAAAGATCTGAAAAGTTATATGGTTTTTGGGAACACACTAGATAACCTATTATGATCTCCTGAACTCAGTCATCCAAAATATTTGTTTGAACTGAAAGCTCATTGTCTGTTACCATCTGAAATATCAGTAGGATCTCTGCTCAGCATAAAAATCTATAAATGTTCGGAAATAATAAGGATATGTATGTTTATCTGTATCTGCACGTTCTTCAGCATCATCTAGTAGTTCTGTATTATTGAGCTTTTCGAAGCTCACTCTATTACTCACCTTTTCAGGTTAAAAGAATTGTACCAGTGCAGTTATCGACATCAGTAAAGGAATTATTCCGGCGTTGTTTTCAGAGAATGGTACATGTGATTAGGGGGCATGTAATTGTATTTTGATTTATATACGAGTCTGGAAATCTGTTTTATTTTTAAATAGTAACAACTGATTTTATTAGTTTACATGTAATTTAAAAAGTTTTAAATTTTCCGCTATTTTTACAGTGGGTCGCTCCGGTGGCCCAATTGTGACACCCCGGATCGGATCTGGTTACCCTTATCTGTCTGTGGGGGTTACAGAGACACATACAAAGAAAAAGTGCACAAAAGTTAAAAATGAGTTTTAATATAATCAATATCAAAAATATTTTTGAAGAAGATAGTCTACTTAATGCATGGATTAAAGAAAGAGAGGATTCTACGCTTGATAGTGAACAAATTTCTCATGGTTGCACGAGGAGTTACTTAATAAAACTAATGAAGAAACTCAAGATGAAGATATGAATACAATTCAACTGCACCATCTAATGAAGAAAATGTTTAACTATTGACGTCAAGTGGTGATGATGATGTCGGTGGTGGTGGTGATGATGATCATGATGGTGATAATGAAGGTACGTATAAACCAAAATATTGACACATTTATTCTAATATTTTTCATGAAGATCAAGGTACGTTCAGATATCTTTATGTTGATAATACATGTTTGTATAGAACAAATGCACTACACAAAAAAGATGAGGATGATAAAACTCATATGAGGATGAGATAACACTTTTATGATTCATTTGCAAGTTCATCATCATATAGTTCAGCTACAATTGATAATGAAATTAGTTAATTATATCAGGGTTCTCATTATAATCTACCAAATGCATATTATCCACCTTACCTTAACAAAATTCAAGTTATGAATTTTTTTGTCATTATTTATGATACAACATGTTTCCTACCAATTGCATATCATCATAATGTGATTTTTTTACATGGAATAGGAATGAATCAAAACCAAGACGTTGATAAAGATGAAACTGCTTTAAATTTGTCACATATTAATTTTGTGGTGTATTTTTATATTTGTATTTATGTATTTTTTTGTTTTCTAAGTTATGTAAAATTAACTTTTTTATGTTAAAATATGAGAACTTTGATATGTTTTTAGTGAGGTTATTTATATGTTATTCATTAACATTATAATTGTTATTATCCATTATCCAGCATAATAGTTATATGGTTTATATTTGTTTTTAATAAATTTTTTATCTATGAAATTAAATTTTTAATTTTAAAAAATATATTAAAATAGTATATTAATATTTGAATATTAAAAGACAGTTGTAAAATGTATAAATATAATATTTTAGAAGTATTGTGATTTTTGAAGAAGAAGAAGAAATCATGCCCGCGATAGCCACAATGCGTTACGTAAGTCTATAGTATCCGCAATCGCGACACCACAATCGCATCCGCGATGAATTCTGCAACCGTAATTTGATACTGTCTCTTGGGATGACTTCCCACTATAACTTGAGCCTTATTCCACTCCTTTTTATTTTTTTTCTAAGTTCTCAAAAATTTTGTATTAGTTTTCTTCTTTGGTTGGGATCCTTCTTTGGGGATTATGTTACCTCTATCTCGTAGAGATGCAATATAACGGATGAGGAAAATCTTGTAAGCTTTGACAAGATAGAGATAAAGAAGACAATAGGTAGGTAGAGAAGAACGAATCCAATAGCTAGCCCACAGTTCAAGCAATCATTCTCAATAAATTAAAGAAAGAAAGAAAAAAATGAAAGTTGAAAAACCAAAGTGAAAAAAAATTGAACTTAAAATGTCATGTCATCACACCGTTACTAAATTAACGGAAGAATGATTAAAAAGTTCAATATATAAAGTTTAATTATTAAATTAAAAACTTTTGAACTTGAGTGATCAAAATAAGAATGAGAAAAAAGTTTAGTAATGATTTTTGTATTTTATCCTTATTTTTAAAATATCTAATATAACAAATGTACTTTGAAAAAATTAATGTCATGTGTATGCTTTGACAATATTTAATTCAATACATTTAAGGAAAGATGAAAAATTTTATGTTAGAAGTGTAATTTTTTAAAATTTATATTAAAATTTAAAAGAGTATACAATTTCATAAATATAAAATTTTATCATTTATAAAAAAATACTAAAAAATATTTAAATTATTATATTTAAATTATATGATAATTTAAAGTTTTCAATGATCAATAGACTCTATCATTCTTTCGTATTATCCTTGTATACATATGTTTTGATAAAAAATATAATATGATACTTGAACTATATTTTTTAATATATTATTACAATATTTATAATTTCTGTCGATTGATTTGACAAATACTAAAAATGTTAATTTAGGTACATAATAAAACATAAAAAAGTATTTTATATATGCCACTTACTAATGATATTAATCTAAGTGTTATAATATACAAAATGATAATCCAATTATCATATTGAATATTTTGACAAAGTATATGTATTACATTAGAATTTTCTAAAATACTAGTATTATTATAAATCTTCTACATATATCCCGAAACTACTACTACTACTACTAGAACATACTCTTACCTTTACCTAGATTAACCAGCTCCATGCTCGTTTCGTGTCTGTTACTGACTAAAAAAATAACCGATGTCTGAAGAACACAAATCAAGGTACTGAAACAAAACAAATAAATCAACAAGGTTACATGCATTAACTCACAATTTGCGTTTTTGCATACAACTCCCAGAAGATAGGTTTTATTTTTGCATTTTATGTCACACAAAAATCAGTACTGAAACAGAGAGGAACCTTGTAACATCTGCTAGGGTTGTCCAGGATAGTGAACGAATCGTTTATCCGGCACATAAATACTTCATTGATGTTATATTAATATGATATGAATTCCATTGAAATTTTTTAACTAGTCCAAAGAAAATGATCTGCTGCAATATCTGTAAATTTGCAAAAACATTATTTTTTTATAAGAAATAAGATTTATTAAAATCTAGATAAGAGGAACAACTTATTAGCCTCATTAAAAACCTCCCTAATCTAATTGGAGGAAAAGAGTGCTACATAAGAGAACACTACAAACACAACCCAAAAACGAAAACTACATACAAAGATCACCAACACCTAATTGGAAGTAACTCAATAACAAAAAGCAATACCGACTAAAAAATAAGATTCACCGACTGCAACAATCTAAAAGATAACAACCAATCCAACCGAAAAGGCTTCCTCGACAACATCAACGCGAACACTGATCGCAATAGCGAACCCAAGACAGCAAAAAACGATTCCCAAAGCTCCAAAGCGGACATCCATAGAATTGCAAAAACATTATTATAAATTTGGATTTCCCATGAATACCATACCAGAAATTCGATGGGCAAAAGTGTCCAGATAATGTGGATGGGAAAGTTTTTTTCTCAAACTAATGCACTCAGTTGATTAATTCATCATCTAGGGTGTTTTCTACAATGCAATGTCAAAGACCCCAGGATATCTCGGTGTCTTCAGGAAAAAATGGACATTGGATTGCTTGGCATCTTCAGGTATGTTTGACATACAGAAATACCCAGGATTGCTTGGCGTCTTCAGTGTAGGTGGTAGGTTGTCTCAGACTGGGAAACAGATAAGTATTAATGCAAATATTAATTATTCATTAATAATCGGGTTGGTTGATGGTTGGTGGTTGAACGAAAAATTATAATAAATATCCTGTATGTTATAAAAATAAGGTGTTTTGGTTGAGAATTGAGGAGTAAAGTAGTGGTGAGGAAATGAGAGAAGAGACAAAATCTGGAGAAGAATTGAAAGAGCAATCATTTGAAAAGAATAGTAGAGAAAATTTTGAAGGAAATTTTGTTCCAATCTATAACCTGTAAGTTTGTTCGAATAAAATTATATTCGTATTCGAATAAAATATGTATATTTCGTAATGGTATTTAAAATATTATTTTTAATATGTTGTTGCTGGTAAAAAAAGTGAGTAAGAAATTCGAGAAGATTTTTTTATAACATCAACTTGTCGAAAGAATAATAGATAAAATTTTGAACGAAATTTTCTTTCAATCTATAATCTGTAAGTATTATTAAAAATAACATATTAAAAATAATATGTCAAACATACCTGAAGACGCCAAGAAATCCAATGTCCTTTATTTTTTCCTGAAGACTCCGAGATATCCTAGGGTCTTTGGCATTGCACTGTAAAAAACACCTTAGATGGGGAATTAATCAGCTGAGTACATTAGTTTTGGAAATAAACTTTCTCATCCACATTATCCGGGCATAAAATCAAGGAAGCTTCCATTACATGGAGGGGGATCATTAACAATCTTAAGAGTGAAGAAATTTCTAAATGGATGAGTGTTGATTCCTTTAGATGGCAAGTGGGTGACGGGAAGACAGAGTGGTTTTGGGAGGATGTGTGGTTGGGGGGAGAAATCATTTATGAATAGGTTCCCTCGAATTTACAGGTTAGTTTCAATAAAATTTAGGACAATTTCAGAGGTGTTAAAGGAAAGTGAGTGGCGAGATTCTTCAGTTCTATTTGATAGACAACTCTTGGATAGAGAAAGAAGCATACTCAATGTAATTAAAAGAGAAGTAGGTGAAGCTCAAATCAAATCGGGCGTAGCTGATCGTATTATTTGGATTCACGAGAAGGATGGGAAGTTCTCGGTCAAAAAATTGACTGATTTGTTGCTTAGGAATAATAATATCATTGAAGTAGACCAGCCTAAATATGATAAAATATGGAGCCTCAAGGTTCCCCTGAAGGTGAAATGCTTCTTATGGATGCTAATACAAAATAGAGTACCAAAAAAAGCGTTTCTCATAGGCAGAGGAATTAAGCTAAATGAGAATCAATGCTTATGTCCTTGGTGTGGCGATGCTGAAGAAGATTCGGATCATTTGTTTGTTTCTTGCATATATATGGAATTTTTCTGGATGTCTTTTTGCAGGTGGTGGCAAATAGGAGGGAGTAGCGCGTCAACTATAGGTGAGCTATTTGAATTTGGGTTCCAGGTTCGTTGGTCTGTGCCAAGAATTTTAGCATGGCAAGTTAGCTTTGCGGCAGCTTTGTGGAGCATTTGGCTGGTCAGAAACGATTTCGTTTTCAGGGAGAAAAAAGAAAAACTTAAAGATGTTGTATGTATAGTCAAAATGCGTGCTTTGGTTTGGTGTAAGGCACTCAAGGAGTTTAATGATATGGATGAGAAACGTTGGTGGGTGTGTCCGGGGTCTAGTGTGGATACATGTGAAGAACTGAGAAGGCAGAATTTGATTTGGCAGCCTCCAGGATTGGGGATTATGAAGTTTAATGTGGATGGATCGGCTAACAAAGAGGCAGCGGGGTGCAGTGGAGTGTTACGGAATTCTGAGAGACATGTGGTGGCTATGTTTTTCGGGCCTGTTTCACTGGTTAATGCTGATTTTGCTGAGCTGGTTGCAGTAAAATTTGCATTAGAATTATTTTGTGGATCTAAGTGGTTGAGGAAGGTTAATTTGATTATTGAATCCGATTCTTTTGTAGTATTAAATTGGATACATTCTTGCTCCGGTCGTCCTTGGAGGTGGGGAGCAACCTTTGAAGAAATTGATGCGATGGTATTAAAGATTAAAGATGTTAAGTTTGAGTACACGCCGAGGTTAATAAACAACATGGCTGATCAACTTGCCAAAGTTGGATTGAGAAGAAATGTTATGTTTAAAGCTACTTGGTAAATTAGCTGGTTGAACTTTATTGTTTGTGTTGTGGACTGGTTTGGTTTATGCTTGATTGTTTAGTAGGAGTTGTAATTTAGGTCCTTGTTTGTTCATGTTTTCTGCAGGTCGGTTGTAATATCCCTTAACTATGGAGCACTCTTTTCCCCCATATATGATTAGGGGGGTTTTAATGAGGCTCTTAGTTGAGGATGAGATTGCTTGTGCTAAGAGTAATAAAGTTTCTGGTTTTTGCTGAGCAAAAAACATTATCCGGGCACTTTTGCCAAATTCGATGTTCAAGAAGAAATGTGTTTCAAACTAAAGGATCTATGTTGCTCCAATTATGTTTTTCTTCAACTACGTGTTTGAAAGAAAACTTTAAGAATTAAAAGTACTCGAGTCAGGCATATGTCCATATCTGACACTTACTGCCAAGCTCAAGTAATATAGCATCACATTACTTGATAAATTAGTATTAAAGACAACTGCATAATTCTCGTAAATAACTAGAAGCTTAAAAATATTTTCGGGTTGTCGTATGCGTGAAGAAAGTTAAGGCATGAGGAATATGTAAGCATTAAGAGCAATGGATAGTATGTGATGACAACACTCTTGTAGGAAAACAATTGCAGAATCAGAGCTAAAACCCCTCACCTGTTACTGAATTTTTCAACGGTTTCCGATGCATAGAGGAGAGTTTCATTAGCTTTCTCTAGAACCATATAAAGCTCCTTCCCTCCAGTAATTCGGGCTATGACCCATGCATTATTTTTCGCTATAATGCACACTTTCAAATCCTTTTTACGACCTGGATTATCCCATTTTGCTAAACTCTTTTCAGCATCTACTTTTTCTCTAAGCCTATTTAAGGCAAGTAAAGATTCATGCATTATAACGCAAGTGAAGGCTTTGATGTTTATCTTGATGAATCAGCAGATTGTAACAAGACATGAGGGAGGACGACTTCAAGTTTCTAGGTAACATCACAAAGCATCATCAATAACAATTTATGTTTCTTGGCAGAGCTGAAATTTGATTGACAAAGACAAGCTTTATTCCTGGGCAATAAATAAATCTGTAAAGGTTGTCTACTGTCAAAATGATAATCAAATCCAACCTTAAGTTCAATCACTAAGAAATAACTGAAAAAGAAGCGTAAAATTATGCTTGGTACTCGGTTACTTGAACTTAGGGCATTTCAATCTTTTCAGAAGGACAACAATGAAATTCAATTCAATTCTATCTAGAGTCTCCTAAAACCCTAAAGTCTGTACGAAGCAAAATAGCCAACTAAGTTACATGATTGACAAGGTGCAACACTGACTTCTAATAAATCAAGACGATCATCTCTCAACTCGTAACTAATCCCCTATCTACAATATTGCACACATATTATTAAAAGTTAATTTGAAGTCGATTATCACCAAATTATAAGATACATCAAATGCCAACACATTTAGTTTGAAAAAACTTATATCAATGAAACGATCACAATTCTTTTTCTTGGCCACGTTAAGGCAAAAAAAATGTGGTAACCGTATAACACAACAACAATGTTTTACTTTTGATAATGTTGTAACCTTTTTTGGGGGTGAAGCCCCAGATATGTCTCTGTTACCATCTACTAACAAGTAACGATACCCACTGACATGATAAACATTCTCTTTGCCCTATCCCTTTGTCAACTTTTCTTCAACTTTCAAAATTTTCAGTAAGGCCTAGTGATTTTAGCAAATGCAAAAGGTAAAAGAGATTCTCAGCCTAGCTATGTAAACATATCATTTCTAAACTGAGTACAATTTTGCACCTAATAATTGATGATCTTTGTCTGTTAGGAATTGCTTTAATTCTTAGATCATATATGTTGTGCATTTGAATGTCCTAAACGAGTTATCATTTCTGATATGATTAAATCTATCAAGAAGACCATGTTTTCAAAGGTATCTAAACAATCCTTGTTCGTACCATCGATAAATTGAAAATGGTGGATGCCAAAATTTTGCATGCAACAAAATGAATGAATTCGAAAGAAAAATCAGGTAAAAATCTTGGAAAGAAAGAAAAATACTAATAACAAACCCGAATAGTGCTATTGATTTAGATAAAAATATTAAAATAAGAATTTCATATGCTTGCATCTAAACTATCAGAACTACTTAGGCCGTAGACTGAAGATACTAATTTTTTACCCATATTATTATTATTATAATTATAATTATCATTATTATAATTATTATAATAATAATAATAATTATTATTATTATTAAATACATTAAATATTATAAATAATAATAATAATTACAATCCAAATATCCAGCCCAAACCAAACTGAAACCCAAAAAACATTTAGGGTTTCAGTTAGGGTTTCCTAACCCTAAGCCAGCCGCCTTTCTTCTCAACCGTTGGATCTGGCCTTGATCCAACGGTCCTCAGATATGCCAGAAGAAACCCTAGGGTATCATTACCCTAGGGCCACGCGGCGCCGCCCCAGTTTCCAATCACCGCTGCCGACACTCTTTCGTCGTCTCCGCCGCTGCCACGTCCCAAATGAAGACTCCAGAAGACCAGCTGCCCTCCACACGCCAGGGCTAAGGGGTGAGTCACCACTGGTAGTCCGGTGACTCACCGAAACCCCCTCTTCGGACCGGTCCAACGGCCACACCGGTGGTGGCTATAAAAGCCACCACCCGAACCTGAAAAAAAAAGACGGAGAGAGACAGAGACTACACAGGAGACCGAGAGAGATACAAAGAAACTAGATACTAAAAACTACCAACGATCTCAACAACCATTCAGCAAAGAAACAGAAAAGAAAGAAAAGAAAAAGAAAGAAGAGAAACTTACTGTCATCGGAGAACCCTAACCGTCGCCGGATACAAAAAAAAACCGAAGGTACTTTTGTAGATTTGCTCCGATTAGGAGCTTTTTAAGCAAAAAGAACACCGGAAACGTCCTTAGGACGTTCCGATCTATTTAACGGTGTAAAGAATAAAATTTTCCGGCCACCGGATGCGGTGGCCGGCGGTGACGGTCACGGCGGCAGACGGTTGCCGTCCGGTGACCGGCTTCCCTCCGGTGAGGGAAGCTAGAGAGAAGGCAGAGAACATTTCTTTGTTCTCTCTGTTAGAGAGAGAACAGAGAAAATGAAATGAGAAGCTGGCCCGTAGGGCCAGCCGGTTTGGGTTATAAATACCCTCTCCCAAACGACGTCGTTTCGGGGAGGGTATTTCTGTAATTTCACAAAGGGTAAACCCCGTCCGAAGCCATTCCAATTTGTAATTTTTACATTCTAGTCACTAAATCGATTTTATAAAACTTTTAATTCAGATCTTTAATTTTAATTTCTTTTATTTTAGTCCTTCATATTAAAATAATATATTTAGGATAAATAACAGATTTAATCCCTTAATTTTGATAAATAATATTTTAATCCCTAGTTTATATTTTAATTTATTTTATTATAATATCCGAATTTTAGATAATTTTATTTTAGTCACTAAATTATTAAATAAGAAAATAGCTTGATTAATCCCTGTAATTCTGATTAATTATGAATTAGGTTTGTCAATTTTAATTTCACTATATTTTAGTCATTTATTTTAAGTATTTTTTATTGCTTTTAAATATATATTTAGAATTGTATTCTTTTACTTGTTTATATATTTAAATGTTGTTATAAGTATATAATAAATAAATATTTATTTTAAATAAATTATTTTAATATTTAGTTTTCAATATCAAAGAACATGACAGTCTTAATACAACTGGATGTCCTATTCTGATATTTTAAAATTAAAAATTAAACAATATTATTTAAATTAATATTTATCAATATCAAAGAAAAGAGCTGTCTTAAGGCACCTAGAAGTTCTTTTCTGATATTTAAATAAATAAATATTTTTTTATATATAATTTTGAAATAATAGGATTATAAATTAAATATATATTTTTTTTGAATTTTTAAATTTTAATAATAGAGACAATTTATAATTAAAAAGTACCAATTTTGGGCGTTGTAGGGGTTCTAATCCTTCCCTAAACGTAACCGACCACGAATCCTTTTTTATTATTAAAAACAACGAATTTTTGGTTATAAAACGCAGATCAGTTCATTTTTTTTAATTGATGTTTTCTTAAAACTCTTTTAAAGAAAAAATTTTTTAGGTATTCGACCTACCTGATCCAAAAGGCCGATGGCGACTCACAAATTATTTTCAAAATTATTTATTCACATCAATTTCCCTGCCAAGTATAATATTTCGTGCCCGGACGAAATCAGGTTACGACAGCTTCGCGACTCTGCTGGGGACCTTTGGTCAAACTTTTAAAAATCAATTATGAATTGTCTCTATTAATTAAAAATTAAAAATTCATATATTTAATTTTTAATTTTTTCTTTTCAAAAAGATTATATTTACTTATTATTGTCATAATATTTATGTTTTATTTTATTTGCAAGTATTTTATTTCAGTATTTATTTTTCTGTCAAAGGTTTGAACATTTCTCCTCACACACAACACTTGCATTGCATAACATAAAGCTCTATAATTGAGTTGTCCCTTTTAAGTGGGAGTGAAAGCGACGTCTTCGTGAGAATTTATTCTCCGTGTCAGACCTAGCAAGTAACTTCCGGGGTTCATATGCTCTCTGTCTTCGTGAGAATTTATTCTCCGTGTCAGGCATAGAGAAATGTATCCCCTCGAATTGAACTCGATCCACTTTAGTCTGTGATGGACTAGGATTGAGGGTTAACAACCCAAGGGGGCACTAACAAGGACAATTCGGGTACCTTGATTCTTAGATCTGAAACCCTGCATATAAAAAACCTTAGAAACTCTTTCGATCCGAAGTCATGTCGAAATTTTGTCTAAAATAGGTGTACACACAGGAGAAATGAATTCTAAACTTTCTTGTTTATTTATTTTTCGTTAATGATTAAATTACATGTATATTTAAATTATTTAAATTTAGAAAAGCATGTTTAAATAAAAAATATTTATGTAAATGTTATTATTAAATTTCTTTATTATGTAAACTAATTTATTTTCTTTTTGTGTGTTCTTTATTTTTCTGTTTGCATAGCATCATACAGGATAAAAGACATTGATCCTTGTGTTAATTGTCTCATTGGAAAGCCTTCATCTATGGATAAAAAGTGTTCAAATCAAGTAATTCTAAACTCAGAAGTAAGACAGTGGGCTGAGGACTTACAAAGACAAGAAAGGAGACAGTCTGCAGGATGATTATGTATCTGATTTGGCCAGTTATGCTCCAGTTTCACTAAAAAGAAATGATATGCAAGATTTGCGAAGCATTTGGGAAAGTTGGGATTCAAACAAAAAATTGCAGTTTTATCAGATTTACGGAGACATCCCATATTTGCTCTATGTAGAAGTTGATGATGAATTACTCAGAGCCCTAATTCAATTCTGGAATCCAGGGTACAATTGCTTCACTCTCAATAAAGAGGATTTGGTCCCTACTATTGAAGAATACACAACTTTGCTACATATAGATGGGCTTTGGAGAATCGAATCTATTCAAAGTCAATTAAAACTCAACCCTTTCGAGTTAAATTAGCAAAGATTGCTGGGGTACGAGAAGAATGGGTGGCATCCCGTACAAAACAAAAAGGCGAAAGCGAAGGCATTGCTTGGACCAACATTAGAGAACTTATTCAGAGCCATCCAGATATTAAAGTACGATTCGATTTATTTGCTCTGGGTATATATGGTATGGTCATCTTCCCAAAAGTATTGGGATATGTTGAAGCTGCAGTGGTAGATTTGTTTGAACAGCTACCGAAAAAGATTAATCCTGTTTCTGCAATTCTAGCAGAGACCTTCAGATCGTTAAATGCTTGTAGAAAGTTAGGAGGTGGACGATTCTCAGGGTGTACCCAGTTGTTATATGTTTGGATCCGTAGTCATTTCTGGAGGACAGAAAAAGTTTCATACCGACGCTTTAATACGGATTACTCACCATTAAAAGAATTTCTGGAGCAGGAATGGCCGAAAGAAATTAAGAAAGATATGTGGATTAATGCCTTTCGAAATCTGCAAAGCAATGACATTGTTTGGCGAGCCCCGTGGCAAATACAAAGGGAATTCATTTACAAATGTGGAGATTACAACTGGATAATGCTACTCGGATTATGGGGAGGAATTGGATATGCACCACTTCTGGTCATAAGACAGTATGAAGGTTGTCAATTTGTACCTGTCACTGCTGGATTACAGTCATCTGAATTCGCATTCCACAACAAAAATTATAAAAGAAGTATCATGGAAGCCGTTACAGCTTGGAAAACAACTTTTTGTATCCGAGCTAAAGCAGCAAAAGAAATGTTAACTCCTGATTATGAAGAATGGAGATCTGTCAGAAAAAATGAAAATATTCCTCTACCAGATCAAAATGAGGATATCTCTATGGAAGATCGCATTAAGGTGGTTCCGTCAGAGATTGAAATCTTGAGAGCTGAGTTTGAAGCAGAAAGAGAAGGCTGGTTGAAAGAATTAGAGCAAATGAGACAAGATAAAGCTATGTTGGGGGTTGACATTGACTTTCATTCATCACAATGTGCAATGTTGAGAAAAGATAAAGAAAAAGGTGATGATGAGTTCAGAGCATTACAGAAAAATTACCGGGAGTTATATAAATCCCGGAAAGCATCAGGATCAAGCCAAGCAACAATACAGATGACTAGAGAATTGAACATCGAGAAAAGACGAGTTGAAGATCTGAAAGGAAAGAATAGCCGTCTACTTAAAAACCTTGAGAAAGGAAAGCAAAAAATGGAAGATTTTGAGGTTGACAGAAGAGAGCGAATTATAAAACACAAGGCTGAACACCGCGATATCATGAATGAAATGCAAAGAGAAAGGGATCGAGCCAAAGATTTAGAAGAGATGAAGAATGACATCTTCGATAAATTTGAAGGCGAGAAAAATATCATGTTCAAGGGATTTGAATCTGAAATGAACCAGTTAATTGCTGAACTTGAAGTCAGAGGCCAAAAGATGGAAGAATCCAATATTGAAAAAGAAAAATGGGAGCTGGAAAGGAAAAATTTCAACACCAGACTTGAGGTAGAGCAGGAAGTGGCTAGAAATTGGATGCAAAGATGCAGAAACAAGGATATTCAAATCCAGAAACTTAATCAAAGAACGCAAGAAGCACGAACAAAACTTGAAGAAGATCTGGATCAGTCTAGAAACAAAAATTCAGAGTTTAATGCTTATATTTTGCAACTTGAGGAATCATTGTTCCAAGAAAAGGTTCGTCTAGGACCTAATGACCTCAAAGAAAGTAATGAGGAAAATGCTTCACTGCGAGGACGCATTAGAGATCTTGAAAAAATTCTGCACAATTGTCAAGTCAGAATCACTGAGTTAGAACAAACTCTTGAAGGAACGAATGAACAATGGCAACAGTCAACTGAGTTCTATGTTGAAAGAAGTGAAGAAAGAAGTAATATGGTGTTCGAGGCCATGGTTCAAATGAGCGAAGTTGCTAGATATGTTGGGGAACTAGCTGTTGAAGCCAAAATAATTGAGCATCAAGTTGATCCAGTTTCTAAGTGTGGAAAGAAGGTGTCATGGTTAATGAAAGAAATTATAGAGCTTAATAGGAAAGCTATGCCTTATCTGTAGTTATGAACTATTATAAAGAAACTTTTGTATGCCGATGAAAGTTGTTCTATGACAGTTAACTTTTTGGGATCAATATCTTTTTTGCATACATACATTTTGCATACATTCATCATTCATTTCATAATTTTCTTTATGATTAATTTTATTTAATAAGATAAAATTCATTAATTAAAATTTGAGAAAATAATAATATTAAAAGATTTTTCAATCGCAGTTATTCTGGCCAAAAGAGAAATACAACATCACTACGGTACTAGACAAGCTACTAAGAGAATTATGGAGGATAAAATACAGCGTATTGAGGAACAACATCATAAAGAACAAGAAGAAATGAGAATGAAGCTGGAAAAAATTGAAGCCAGTATTGCAAATTCACAAGACAGTATGATGAAGAAAATAGAGGACATGTTTAAAAGGCAGGCTATCAGTGGAAAAATGCATGAAAATCCTGTATCTTTCGATCAAGAACCCATATATCCTCTAGGTTTTTCACCAGAACCAATTTATCACTCTAGTACTACACCTATACAAATCAATGCTCGTACATCTGCATTACAAGAAGCCAAACCACATGAAGATCAACAAGTGAATCCTGCATCTTCAAGCAAAAATCCGCTTATATCCGATGTGAAAATAGGGGATCTTAATACTGATCATTTGATCCCAGATTTGAATGAGCTGAATGAGAAACAAAAAGTAAATGAAGAATTGACCAGACAGATCAAGAGCTTAGAAGAACGAATGAAATCTGTGGAAATAACTGAATCGTTCTATGGGTTTGACGCTAGTGAGTTGAGTTTGGTTCCAGACTTAATCCTCCCCATCAAGTTCAAAGCTCCTGAATTTGATAAATATGACGGTACTACATGCCCTTCATCCCACATTACTATGTTTTGTCGAAGAATGGCAGGGTATGTGAAGGACGAGAAATTGTTAATTCACTGCTTTCAGGATAGTTTGACAGGACCGGCTTTAAAATGGTATACTCAATTGACCAAAGCCAACATTAGATCCTGGAAAGATCTGGCTAAAGCATTTTTAGAGCAGTACCGCCATGTGACAGACATGGTCCCTGATAGATGGACTCTCCAAAACTTGGAGAAAAAGAATAATGAAACATTCAGACAGTATGCCCAGAGATGGCGTGACACGGCGGCCCAAGTTCAACCACCTTTGTCAGAAAAAGAGGCCACAGTAATATTTGTTCATACATTGAAGGCTCCTTATTTAAATCATCTAATGGGGAATGCAACAAGAAATTTTGCAGATTTGGTCATTTCTGGAGAACTCATTGAAAATGTCTTGAAAAGTGGTAAGATTGAATCAAATGATGGATCTAGTTCCAAAAGACCTACGTACCGGAAAAAGGAGAATGAAGTCAACAATGCAAATTCTTACAGCAAGGATTCATCGAAAAGTGTTACAATAACCCAGCCAAGGGTTAAGAAAGAGGAAACAAACACTAATCGAACAGAGTCCAGAGGATCTCGAAAAGAAAATGAAAGGTTGTCTTTTACACCATTACCAGTACCATATGCGGAGATCTATGATTCACTGTTAAAAGCAGATGTCATAAGGCCTTATCCTTTGGTTCCCATGCAACCACCATTCCCTCCTTGGTATGATACAAAAGCACACTGTGTTTACCATGAAGGAATTACGGGTCATTCCATTGAAAACTGTTTAGCATTCAAAAGGGTGGTTCAAAATTTGATCAACACTGGGAAATTGGAATTCAATACACCATCTGCATCAAATCATCCATTGCCAAATCATGGAGATAAAAACGTGAATGCAATTCAGGAAGAGAACAGAAAGAAAGAAAAAACTGACATTTCTGAAATTAAATCTCCGTTTATTTGGATATTCCAACAACTCTCTGTAGCCGGTATAATTCCACAACAATTCAGGCCAAAGCAGAATGAAGGCAAGAATTATTGTGAATATCATCAGGAGAAAGGGCATAAAATTCAACTATGTCCTGAGTTTAGGAATTTGGTGCAAAAATTGATGAACAACAGAGAAATAGAATTCTTTGAAGAAGAACCAAGAAAAAAAGAAGATGATGTTTGCTCATCAGAGGATTCTAAACCAAGTCAAAGAATAAATGATCCTGTGATCATTAATGTGAAATCATCTACGGTGATTCCTGCACCAATAAGGCCGAAAGTAGTTATCACCACTCCTCTACCATTTCCATACAAAGATACCCGCAGGGTACCTTGGAATTATACTACCAATGTTTCAATGGTAGGAGGATCTGTTTCTCTAGAAAAAACAAATGAGAAAATACAAAGTCTGAGTACAACATCGACGTCTGAAGCAGTGAGCGAGGTCGGTTTCTTTACAAGAAGTGGGAGATGTTACTCTCCCGAAACATCCAATGCTTCAGAACAAGTGAAAGCAAAAGGAAAAGCCATGGCAATACCTCAGAAGGTATTTGAGGATGAATCCCTTCCAGCATTTAATGAGCCTGTAACAGAAAAACAAGCTCAAGAATTTTTGAAATTTTTGAGACATAGTGAGTATAGTGTGGTTGAACAACTACACAAACAACAAGCGAGAATTTCTATTCTTGATTTATTGATGAATTCAGAAGCACATAGAAATGCTTTGATGAAAATTCTCAATCAAACATTCATCCCTGAAGATATATCCCTCAATAAACTTGACAGAATTGTGGGACATATAGCCGCTGACAATTACATAACGTTCACAGATGATGAAATAACGGAAGGCGGAATGGGGTCAGTAAAAGCTTTGAACATCACGACACATTGTCATGGTCATGTATTGCCAGGAGTATTGATCGACAATGGATCCGCTCTCAACTTGATGCCTCTAGTCACACTTCAAAGAATGCCTTTGGATCAATCACACATGAAGAGTTATCAGAATGTAGTACGAGCATTTGATGGTACTCAAAAAGAGAAGTGCTTGGGAAAATGGAAATACCGTTGTTAATTGGCCCAGTCGTGTACAATATTGACTTTGTGGTGATGGACATCCATCCTACATATAATTGTCTATTAGGGAGGCCATGGATTCATTCAGCAGGAGCCGTTCCTTCTTCATTACATCAGAAATTGAAATTTGTTGTTGATGGACAATTAATATGCGTCGGTGCTGAAGAAGAAATCATTGCATCGGTAACAAGTGATGTTCCATATATCGACACCAATGATGATGCTCTTGAATGCTCTTTCCGAGCTCTTGAATTTGTAAATGCAACCTTTATTGCAGAAGGAAGCAAAATTCCATATCCCAGATTGTCTGATTGCACCAAGATGACAGTACAACAAACTTTAGGCATCGGAGCTAAAGCTGGGAAAGGTCTAGGAAAGAATCTTCAAGGGATTTCAGTTCCTATCAGTATAAAGATGAAAAAAGACCGTTTTGGGCTAGGGTTTAAGCCCAATCTTTAGCAAAAGAACAAAGAGATGAAAAGAAGATGTGAAGACAGAAAGGCAAAATTGAAAGGGGGAGAAATCCTTTGGAAACACATGTCTTTCCCACAATTGAAGACCACATTCAGATCAGGGGGAACAATTAATGTAGAACAGCAGCTTGTTGAAGCCTTTAAAGAAAAAAAGTTGACGAAAGATCAAGACATAGTTGAAGAAGCTATGAATGGATTATTTATCAACATGATCATGAATGACAACAAAACTGGCAAATACTTGGATAGGATTCGACCATGTCTTCCTGGAGAAACACTCACCAATTGGACCACTGAAGATCTTCCTATAGTTTTTAATATTAACGCAGAGTAATATTCAGAACTAATCTTTATGTTTAGCTCAAAGATATGAAAACTTTTTGTTATCTTGTAAAAGAAATTGTGTGTTAAATATAAGAAATTTTCTTTAAAATTTTCATATGGCAATCATTCTTTACATTTTCTTACATTTTTACATTTATTTATTTCATAAATTTACTATATTCTTTCGGAAATATGTCCGATTTAAATTTGCAGGTGTCACAGTGTTAATAGCATGTTTATTCCTAGATTTAATCCAGTGATAAATTTAGAGCAGCCTATATATCTGGAAGAAATCAATGGGTGTGAGGATGAACTGGAATGTGATGTTCCTACTGAACTATTAAGATTGGTAGAAAAAGAAGACAAACAAATTCTACCCCACAAATAAGAGATTGAGATTGTGAATTTGGGAACAGATGAAGAAATAAAAGAGGTGAAAATTGGTACTACTCTGACAATCCAGATAAAACAAGAATTGATAAATCTCCTTCAAGAGTTCAAAGATATATTTGCCTGGTCTTATCAAGATATGCCTGGTTTGAGCACAGATATAGTGATACACAAGCTTCCAATCAATCCAGAATATAAACCGGTCCAACAAAAGCTCAGACGAATGAGGCCAGAAATGTTGTTGCAAATCAAAGAAGAAGTGATGAAACAGATCAATGCAGGTTTCCTACAGGCATCTAAGTACCCATAATGGGTAGCCAACATTGTTCCCGTACCAAAGAAAAATGGGAAAGTTCGAATGTGTGTGGATTACAGAGATCTTAACAAAGCTAGTCCGAAAGATAGTTTTCCATTACCCCACATAGACACATTGGTGGACAATACTGCAGGGCACACATGGTTTTCATTTATGGATGGATTTTCAGGATATAATCAGATAAAAATGAATCCTGAAGACATGGAAAAAACAACATTTATAACCATGTGGGGCACATTCTGTTATAAAGTGATGCCATTTGGATTGAAAAATGCAGGGGCAACGTATCAAAGAGCCATGGTAACTTTGTTTCATGATATGATGCACAAAGAGATTGAAGTATATGTAGATGACATGATTGCCAAATCCCGAACTGAAGAAGAACATATTCAAAATTTGAGGAAGCTTTTCCAGAGATTGAGGAAGTATCAATTAAAGCTTAACCCCGCTAAATGCACTTTTGGGGTAACTTCCGGGAAACTTTTGGGATTTGTAGTCAGCAAAAAAGGAATCGAGATTGATCCAGATAAAGTAAAAGCAATTCAAGATCTTCCATCACCCAATACAAAAAAAGAAGTTCGAGGCTTTTTGGGAAGATTAAATTATATATCTCGGTTCATTTCTCAATTAACTGACAAATGTGATCCAGTGTTCAAATTACTTCGAAAGAACAATCCTGAAGTCTGGAATGAAGAATGTCAAGAAACTTTGGATATTATTAAGAAATATTTATCCAATGCCCCCATTTTAGTATCACCAATGCCTGATAGACCATTAATTCTCTACTTGACAGTCTTCGAAAATTCGATGGGATGTGTACTAGGACAGCATGATGAATCAGGAAGGAAAGAAAAAGCTATTTATTATCTGAGCAAGAAATTTACTGATTGTGAAGTTCGATATCCACCAATACAAAAATTATGTTGTGCTTTGGTGTGGACTACTCGAAGACTCAGACAATATGTTATACCATACTACTTGGTTGATATCAAACTTGATCCTTTGAAATTCTTAATGGAATCACCAGCTTTGACAGGCAGAATGGCTAGATGGCAGATGTTATTATCTGAGTTTGATATTGTATATGTCAACCAAAAAGCGATAAAAGGAAGTATAATAGCTGATTTTCTGGCCAGTCGTGTATCAAATGATTATCAACCTTTGAACTTCAATTTTCTCGATGAAGATCTGTTGTGCATATCCATGAATGAAGAAGTCAGAACAAATGATGAATTTGCAACTTGGAAGCTTTATTTTGACGGAGCATCTAATGCTTTGGGACGAGGAATCGGGGCAGTGTTAATTTCTCCAGAAAATGTTTATTATCCCTTTACCAGTAGACTGGAGTTCTTTTGCACCAATAATATGGCGGAATATGAAGCTTGTGTCATGGGGTTGAAAGCAGCTATAGAAAGAAAAATCAAATTTCTCAAGATATATGGAGATTCATCGTTAGTGGTGTATCAATTACGAGGAGAATGGGAAACAAAAGATCCCAAATTGTTGGAATACCGAAATTTTACCCTCGAATTAGTGAAAGAATTTGAGAGAGTTACATTCAATTATCTCCCTCGAGAAGAAAATCAAATGGCAGATGCTTTGGCTACATTAGCTGCTATGTTTCAGGCAACTAAGAAAGTTGATATGATGCCAATCAAAATGCAAGTATATGAAATTCCTGCACATTGTTATAGTGTGGAAGAAGAGGTAGATGGTAAACCATGGTATCATGATATCCTGCAATATATCAAAAATCAAAGTTATCCACCAAATGCATCAGAAATTGATAAAAGAACCTTGCGAAGAATGGCTGTTGGATATTTTCTTGATGGCGAGATTATGTATAGAAGAAGCAATGATCAAATGCTATTGAGATGTTTAAATACCAGCGAAGCTCGAAACGTCATTGAAGAAGTACACAGTGGAATATGTGGAACACATGCAAATGGTCTTTCTATG
This sequence comes from Hibiscus syriacus, assembly GCF_006381635.1. Taxonomy (NCBI): domain Eukaryota; kingdom Viridiplantae; phylum Streptophyta; class Magnoliopsida; order Malvales; family Malvaceae; genus Hibiscus; species Hibiscus syriacus. Next base: position 9,404,278 of record NW_024062733.1, read on the forward strand.
GCCAGAAAAATAATGAGATATGGATACTATTGGGCTACCATGTACACAGATTGCATCGATTATGCAAGGAAATGTCATAAATGCCAGATATATGCAGACAAAATTCATGTACCCCCATCTCCTTTACATATAATGACAGCACCTTGGCCATTTTCTATGTGGGGAATAGATGTCATTGGGGCAATCACACCAAAAGCATCAAATGGACATTGTTTCATTCTTGTGGCAATTGATTATTTTACCAAATGGGTTGAAGCTGCTTCATATGCCAATATTAAAAGGTCCACAGTCTGTAAATTCATAAAGAAATAGATAGTTTGCCGGTATGGCCTACCAGAAAGGATCATTACAGATAATGCTCTGAACCTGAACAACAAAATGATGACTGAACTTTGTGCACAATTTAAGATCAAACATTCAAATTCAGTGGCATATCGTCCAAAGATGAATGGGGCAGTTGAAGCAGCAAATAAGAACATCAAGAGAATCATTACAAAGACCACTGAAACTTACAAAGATTGGCACGAGAAGTTACATTTTGCTCTATACGCATACCGAACTACTGTTCGAACATCTACTGGGGCAACACCGTTTTCTTTAGTCTACGGGATGGAAGCAGTCTTACCAATTGAAGTTGAGATTCCATCGCTTCGAATATTGAGAGAAATAAAATTGGATGAATCTGAATGGATCCAAGCTAGATTTGATCAATTGAACCTTATTGAAGAGAAAAGATTGAAAGCTATTTGCCATGGACAGATGTATCAAAAACGGATGATGAAGTCTCATGACAAAAAAGTACATCCAAGAGAATTCCAAGAGGGTGATCTAGTACTAAAAAAAATCTTGCCTATACATAAAGATTTCCGTGGGAAATGGATGCCTAATTGGGAAGGGCCATACGTTGTAAAAAAGACCTTTTCCGGAGGAGCATTGATCTTGGCAGAAATGGATGGAAAAATTCTGAGAAATCCAATAAACTCAGATTCTGTCAAGAAATATTATGCTTGAAGAAAAAATAAAAAAGAAAGAAAAGAAAGAAAATAGAAAAAAGAAAGAAAAGAAAAAAAATAGAAAAAATAAAAAAGAGAAAAAAAAAAGAAGAAAAAGAAAGGGGGTCAAGGTGAAAACCCGCAAAGGGCATCTTGTAACCAAAGGAAGGATTTGAGTTGAACCCTCTTAAGATTTTGACAGTTTGGAAGAAACTTCACATCTACAAGCATTTCGACAACGTTTGAGATCTTCCAGACAAAAGCTTACATCATTTCTCTAAGTTGTGTCAACTTGATTAATTTAGAAATACTTATGCTTATAATTTGTTGAGACATTTGAATTTTTATCATTCTTATGCTTGCCAGAACTTTGAATACAATTCTATCTATTTCAAGTTCAATTTATTGGAGATTCAAATTATTTTCGAAAATTCAATTTATTCTTCTATGAATTAACATAATTTTGAAATAAGTTAAAGATTTCTGAATATCACTTTATGTTAATACTTTTAAATACATGGAATATAAAGTAAGCAAATCATCACCATCTTAAACAATAAGGTTGTTATGCTAGATATAACCGACAACAAGGTCGAATTCGACAAATCTACTCATCAATTGCTCTAACCGATCACCATTCAGTTCTTGCACATCTGTTTTCAAAAATATACTAAGACAGTAGAAGGTGTCCTTTGTAGCATCGATTCCAGCAAAAAAAAAAGCAAAAAAAAAAAAAAGAAACAAGACATTGATATCACTGGGAAATATGTCTCTATACAGATCCTTGTGTATGGTTTTTTAAGGAAACCTAAAAGCATTTCCACCTCATCAGGTTCAAGTGGAGCAACTTTATTCCTTCCAACCCATACTAGATTCCATTTTCAGCACTCATCAAGAACATACTTCTGGACACTTGAAGGTGGCTCATTGTCATAAGCTTTAAAAGCCTTACAGATCCTTTCTGTCAATTTGGCACTTCCTGTACATGTTTATAAACAGTTCAACTTTGTTCTTGGATCCCATGAAAGCCACCATTTCTTTGTCAATGGAAAAGCATCAGCACATGGAGGAAGCAGAATAAGAGAAAATCTGTTCTTAATTGGAAGAATTATGAATATAGCCCTTTTCAGTGTAGTAGCATGGAAATGCTTCGAATCTACAAATTCTGGCTCTACATCGAATAAGCACTGTGATATCCTAGTCCAAACATTAACTGGAACAAATGTAATTTGCCAATAGCATCTTCTGGAAGTGTTCTTTGAGTTATCTGATCTGGTTGGACAGAACCAATCATTGCATTTGGAAGATGAATGTGCTCATAGCATCTGCTAGAAATGTTCTTTGAGTTATCTGATCTGGTTGGACAGAATCAATCATTGAATTTAGAAGATGAATTTGCTAATAGCATCTTCTGGAAGTGTTCTTTGAGTTATCTGATCTGGTTTGACAGAACCAATCATTGAATTTGGAAGATGAATTTGCTCATAGGAGAAATAAGGAAACTCAATAGCATCTTCTGGAAGTGTTCTTTGAGTTATCTGATCTGGTTGGACAGAACCAATCATTGCATTTGGAAGGAAACTCAATAGCATCTGCTAGAAATGTTCTTTGAGTTATCTGATCTGGTTGGACAGAATCAATCATTGAATTTAGAAGATGAATTTGCTAATAGCATCTTCTGGAAGTGTTCTTTGAGTTATCTGATCTGGTTGGATAGAATCAATCATTGAATTTGGAAGATGAATTTGCTCATAGTAGAAATAAGGAAACTCAATAGCATCTTCTGGAAGTGTTCTTTGAGTTATCTGATCTAGTGGTAGGAACTACAGAACCAATCATTGGAATTGAAAGATGAACTGCATGATTGTTTTCATTAAGAAGCTTCTTTTCAAGCTTCCTCTGTTTCTTCCTTTTCAAAAATCATAGCCCAAGTTTCGCCTTTGCTTGTAATTGGGATCATTGCATAATGACTTCCTATCTTTTACCGGAAGAAGTGCGTCAGCATCTTTAGTCATTTGAACAGCACATATAAAATTTATCAATTTTACAATTGATGAATCTGGACCACACTTCTACATGGCTATTGAAGCTTCAGCCTTTGAGAATCCCATTTTTGTCAAGTATAACAGTTTATTCTCTTCATCAGAATCAGAATTCAAGATTTCTCGGTATTAGAAGAACTATCGATATCTGTGAAATCATCTTGAAAGGTCACTTCATAATCAGATGAGTTGTTATCAGAATCAACATGTTGCCTGAATGCAAGCTTTTCAAGAGCCTAAAATATTGAGTTTTATTCTCAAGAGGTTTTGTGACATTATATCTACATTTGTCAAAGATGATAGATTCTCTGATTTGAAGAAGAAAGATCTATTGTGTTTCTACAACTGAAGAAATACTCAGTTCACCAATCTGAAATCAAATAACTTAACATTCATGCATCATATTTTAGGTGTTTACAAAAATAGGTGTATTTTCATTCATTTTCATCTATGTTGAATTTTTAACAGGAATTTCAAAGATTTTAGCAAAGAGTCAAATCTATCACTTGATGGATCATCTTTTCCAGAGAAAGTTCATAATGAGAAGAACTCATCTGAAGAAGGAAGAAGAAGTTCATAATGAGAAGAATTTGTTCAACCTTTTGTCTGAATTCATCACTTGATGGATCATCTTTTCCAGAGAAAGTTCATAATGAGAAGAACTCATCTGAAGAAGGAAGAAGAAGTTCATAATGAGAAGAATTTGTTCAACCTTTTGTCTGAATTCATCACTTGATGGATCATCTTTTCCAGAGAAAGTTCATAATGAGAAGAACTCATCTGAAGAAGGAAGAAGAAGTTCATAATGAGAAGAATTTGTTCAACCTTTTACCTGAATCCATCATTTGATGGATCATCTTTTCCAGAGAAAGTTCATAATGAGAAGAACTCATCTGAAGAAGGAAGAAGAAGTTCATAATGAGAAGAATTTGTTCAACCTTTTACCTGAATTCATCAATTGATGGATTATCTTTTCCAGAGAAGTTCATAATGAGAAGAACTCATCTGAAGAAGAAAGAAGAAGTTCATAATAAGAAGAACTTGTTCAACTTTTTGCATAATTCTATCACAGAAGGAGATAGATTAGCATCAGCCTTTCTAGAGAAAGTTCATAATGAGAAGAACTCATCAAGAGCTTATTCAACCTTTTGAATGACTCTATCACAGAAAGAAAGGTCAACATCATCCCCAGCAAAAAGTTCATAATGAGAAGAACTCATTTGAAGAAAGAGAAGAATTTATTCAATATCTCCATTATGATCAAGTGAAGCCAAATGGATAAAAAAATTTATTATCTTTTCATCTTTGCCCTATTCTTGTTAACACAAGAATGAGCAAAGAGGGGCAGCTGAAGATACTAATTTTTTACCCATATTATTATTATTATAATTATAATTATCATTATTATAATTATTATAATTATTATTATTATTATTATTATTAAATACATTAAATATTATAAATAATAATAATAATTACAATCCAAATATCCAGCCCAAACCAAACTAAAACCCAAAAAACATTTAGGGTTTCAGTTAGGGTTTCCTAACCCTAAGCCAGCCGCCTTTCTTCTCAACCGTTGGATTTGGCCTTGATCCAACGGTCCTCAGATATGCCAGAAGAAACCCTAGGGTATCATTACCCTAGGGCCACGCGGCGCCGCCCCAGTTTCCAATCACCGCTGCCGACACTCTTTCGTCGTCTCCGCCGCTGCCACGTCCCAAATGAAGACTCCAGAAGACCAGCTGCCCTCCACACGCCAGGGCTAAGGGGTGAGTCACCACTGGTAGTCCGGTGACTCACCGAAACCCCCTCTTCGGACCGGTCCAACGGCCACACCGGTGGTGGCTATAAAAGCCACCACTCGAACCTGAAAAAAAAAAGACGGAGAGAGACAGAGACTACACAGGAGACTGAGAGAGATACAAAGAAACTAGATACTAAAAACTACCAACGATCTCAACAACCATTCAGCAAAGAAACAGAAAAGAAAGAAAAGAAAAAGAAAGAAGAGAAACTTACTGTCATCGGAGAACCCTAACCGTCGCCGGATACAAAAAAAACCGAAGGTACTTTTGTAGATTTGCTCCGATTAGGAGCTTTTTAAGCAAAAAGAACACCGGAAACGTCCTTAGGACGTTCCGATCTATTTAACGGTGTAAAGAATAAAATTTTCCGGCCACCGGATGCGGTGGCCGGCGGTGACGGTCACGGCGGCAGACGGTTGCCGTCCGGTGACCGGCTTCCCTCCGGTGAGGGAAGCTAGAGAGAAGGCAGAGAACATTTCTTTGTTCTCTCTGTTAGAGAGAGAACAGAGAAAATGAAATGAGAAGCTGGCCCGTAGGGCCAGCCGGTTTGGGTTATAAATACCCTCTCCCAAACGACGTCGTTTCGGGAAGGGTATTTCTGTAATTTCACAAAGGGTAAACCCCGTCCGAAGCCATTCCAATTTGTAATTTTTACATTCTAGTCACTAAATCGATTTTATAAAACTTTTAATTCAGATCTTTAATTTTAATTTCTTTTATTTTAGTCCTTCATATTAAAATAATATATTTAGGATAATAACAGATTTAATCCCTTAATTTGATAAATAATATTTTAATCCCTAGTTTATATTTTTAATTTATTTTATTATAATATCCGAATTTTAGATAATTTTATTTTAGTCACTAAATTATTAAATAAGAAAATAGCTTGATTAATCCATGTAATTCTGATTAATTATGAATTAGGTTTGTCAATTTTAATTTCACTATTTTAGTCATTTATTTTAAGTATTTTTATTGCTTTTAAATATATTTAGAATTGTATTCTTTTACTTGTTTATATATTTAAATGTTGTTATAAGTATAATAAATAAATATTATTTTAAATAAATTATTTTAATATTTAGTTTTCAATATCAAAGAACAGGACAGTCTTAATACAACTGGATGTCCTATTCTGATATTTTAAAATTAAAAATTAAACAATATTATTTAAATTAATATTTATCAATATCAAAGAAAAGAGCTGTCTTAAGGCACCTAGAAGTTCTTTTCTGATATTTAAATAAATAAATATTTTTTTTATATATAATTTTGAAATAATAGGATTATAAATTAAATATATATATTTTTTTTGAATTTTTAAATTTTAATAATAGAGACAATTTATAATTAAAAAGTACCAATTTTGGGCGTTGTAGGGGTGCTAATCCTTCCCTAAACGTAACCGACCACGAATCCTTTTTTATTATTAAAAAGAACGAATTTTTGGTTATAAAACGCAGATCAGTTCATTTTTTTTAATTGATGTTTTCTTAAAACTCTTTTAAAGAAAATTTTTTTTAGGTATTCGACCTACCTGATCCAAAAGGCCGATGGCGACTCACAAATTATTTTCAAAATTATTTATTCACATCAATTTCCCTGCCAAGTATAATATTTCGTGCCCGGACGAAATCAGGTTACGACAGCTATAAGGGCAAAGGCTCTAAGACAAGGAAGATTTTGAAGGATAAGAAGAGGGAAAGACAACTAAATAAGAAATAAATACATTATACATGTTACAAGTCAATAAGAACACAATGAGAAAATTGCAGAGAATTTGTAAACTAAACGAAAGTATTTGAATGAACTGATTGATAAATGGAAATGCTTATGCTAAGTAATGATATATAGCCATGTAGGAACTAACATTTTCAAGAACTTGTTATTTCCAATTGAAACACCTTGGTCCTCATCAATGATAAAAGAAATAGGAATAAGAAGGATCATTGTAAGGCTTTTGTACTGATACACACAAAGATACATCCTCTCCTCTATCTGATGTAGCCAAACTGTTGGAGTGGTTACATTCAAGCTACCAATGTAACACCCTTGACCCGTACTCGACCTGAATACGAATCCTAGGTGTCACATTTGACTTTTCAAATCATATGAAATTCACAATTAGGAACAAAATCAAAATTTTGTATCAAAATACAAAGATATAAACTTCTTTAATAAAATAATCATTTTACATACATTTTTTACATACAATCTTAATAATTTACATAAATATCAAAATGTATGAGATTACAAAATAGATCAGAGCATTTCCAAATTAAACACTTAATACATGCCAACAATTTACAAAATTAACACAAAAACCTACATTTAATTTGTCCTTATCTGATCTTCCGGTGATATGCTATCCTCCACAACTCAATCGTCTGATTTCTTCAAACCTACGCGTGAGAAAATCACACGCTAAGCCGATGACTTAGTGAGACAATACTAATAGTGCTAACTTAGTACACAAAATCGTATTTGTTTAATTCAAAATATTTTACAAAGAAGTCTCATTATTTCCATATCAAAAGTATACTTATAAATAGTTTCACTTTGTATATCTTTGTTCGAAATGCCCAAGGTATACTACTGAGAACGCTAGGTATTTGAGTACATTGAGGTTGTGCACTAATGTTGTCACCACAACTCGTAATTTGCACTGAAGTGCCACATAATTGTCCCGAATGACCACATAGGTTTGCACCAAAGTGCTACATAGGTTTGCACCGAAGTGCCACATATTTGTCCCCAAGGACCACATAATTATCCCGAATGACCACATAAAACCCTCGACTCTTGGCATGCCAACTATACCTCTAATCCTCATACATATACTTTGGGCTATTAATCACATAATTATGTTCCGTCATTATTCAAAGTGTATCTTATTCGCATGGATACTCTCATATAGAGTCTTTTCACAATCACTGGTTCAGAGTTCATATTTTCATAAACATATCATCATAAAACATAGTTTGTATAATGTAAATGGAATAAAACATTGAAATATAATAGAAAATAAATATAAAGTTTTCGATCGAAAACACGGAGGTTGGCTTATCGCAAGCCTTCATCAATTTTGTTACAAAACCGAGAAGTTGCACTAACCTTTGCTCACAGAAGTCTAATCCAAATCTTTAATCCTTTCGAATCGATAATTTATAGGCCGAGCTGACCGGAAGTCGATTACGTTTAATCACTACACAAAACAATCGAAAATCAATATCGTTCTTCAACTCCATTATATCGAATTAGACTAACTTGGAATGCAAGAAACTCTTACTATCCATTTCATGCCTAGAAGTATCGGTACTATCCCTCCAGTACCGATACTTCTCTTCAAGGGTATCGATACCTCCTCAAGGTACCGATACCAATCTAGCATTCGATGTTTGCATGGTATCGATACCATCCTTCGGTGTCGATACTACCCTTATAGTATCGATACCTCTTTAATAGGTATCGATACTTACCTTAATAATTTCTTAGATTTTTCCCTTGAAGTATCGGTACTGTTCTAAGGGTACCGATACTCAAAGCCCAGAATTGTCATTTTTACTTCGAAAATCACCCAAAAATCCTCTCAAGTATATCATAACATCATTCCTTAAGCCTTTAAACTAAACTTCTTTCATTCAAACCAACTTGTACCCAATTACTACTCCCAAACATACAAAATTTTACTAAAACACTTATATCTAAAAATCATACCATGTTATTAACCAAGCTCTTATGCATTTCTAACACTCCTAAACTTTTAATTAGCCGATTGACAAGTCAAATATCATATTAAAACTTCAAAAACTACTCCATATCAAAATTTCATTTCAAAACCCATTTTACAAAATCCTATATAAGCTTTACTTAAGCTTATATAACACCCATACTTCCACTACCAAACCAAAAATTAAAGGAAACAACAAAAATTCAGATTCTTACCTTATGGATGGAGCTCACGTAGAAGAAGAATAGAGCAAGGAATGAGTTTCCAGATACTCCCAAAACCCACGTGCCAACACTTAATAAAGGAGACACTCATCCTTTAATATGCAAAGACCATATTTCCCTCTCCAATATATCAAATTTACCATCAAGCCCTATATAGAAATTCCACCATAAATATCCTTGAATTTATCAAATTATTCTAATTCAACCACTGAGTTTAAAAGTTCTTACAGTTTGGTCACTGACCCGATGATTGGGATATTACAACCAATGTTCCTATCCCAAATATCAATGATGAGAAAACCATTATTCCCTTTGAACCACTTGCCATGCTACAATGGCCTTGTAACACAACACATATTATCTCCAGTGAGAGAAACATCTTGTGAGCTATAAAATTGTTCCGAAACAGATCCAATGGAAGGCAAGAGAGATTCAGTAGAAACATGTGATGAAGAGTTTCTTTTCCATAAATAGGACCATAACTTTGCTCCAAAGGATAGAGCATAGACTTAAACCACATATGTGAACAAGTTTATAGTATCCATATAATAAGAGATCATTAAAAACATTAGTATTTAGTTTTAATAAAGCCTAACAGGAATAATTCCTATAAGAATTTTGACAAGGAAATTTTATTTATCTATTAAAGATTAATGCCACATTGGGATAAAAGTTGAAGTACCTAACAAAAACTAGAAAACCGCGTCAGAAGCTTTCAAGATCATACCATACCAGAGAAAATGTTGTGGACACGAGCAGGTCTTGAAATAAAATGAGTGAAAAGCATAGCATGTTGCTAGCAGAAGACTCTAATATCCTGAAAATTGTCTAAAAAACAAGAGGAAATTGTCAAAGCTAAAGAAATAACAATTGCAAATAACTGTTGTATTAAGGTACATATAGTATTATTCATATTCTATGCTTACGATAACAGGTAAATAAAAATCCAATCAAGCAAGGAATAAATTATTGTTTTCAATAAATTTCTAATCTCTTGTTTTAAAGTGTTTAAAGTTAGCATGTTAAAATTTGGAGCATAACAACAAATAAAGAAATATGGCATTGTCAGCCCTCTTATCTGGTAAAAAATATCAAATGGGATTATCAGAGCTCATTTTTGGAAGAATCAAACAACTATTTGGAAGATCAACCATAAAGAACTTTTCAATTATATTCACTCATTAATGTTATTCATTATTCTAGTAAATTGATAGAGTGCTAAATAGAAGACTCGTGACATAGACCTTCAGGTGAGCATGATTCAGTCAACTTGCTCACTGAAAAGGGAAAAAGATTTTGACCATTCCAGAAATAATTAAAAAAGAATATATAGCATCACTTTGCTCTAATAATATAGCTAGAATTTAGAAATCTATGGAAGGAATAATATATGGGAAAACTTTTACACCTAATTGAAAAATCAAGGTTTGATGGTTCGGTAGATATAGAGTAACCATGGCATCGAACCTCACTCAAACTACATAACTATGACAAATCTAAAGCACAACATAATCACTCAAGCATATAATATATCTATTTATCAGTATACAACATTCCAACAACTAGTAATTAAGTTACAAGGGAATATAACTTGAAACTACCAAAATATAAGTTTCTTCATCAAAGGTAGGAACTTTAAAACATTTATTTTGGAATATATGAAAAATATGACATTTAAAGTACATGTGACTGGTTCCAAACACACACAATTCCTAACACAAACATGAACTTTAATTGCAGCCTCTCGACCTACAGTTAGCATTTGTATAGTCCTTGATTCCATTAAAAAGTCTCGGAATGATGGCAATTGGAGTTTCTTCCCAACTAGAAAATCTACCTCAAAATAAAAGTTATGCATAAGACATGATATTTATCAAGTAGTTAATTTGGCAAAACATGGAAGCACAAATCCAGTTAAGGCCATTTGATACAACAACGTCAGCATTACCCCAACATCACTTATCCAAGGGAGATCGCTTTTGATATGCTCACAATTAGTAACTTACAATGAAATATTTTGATTCAAAGATAAAATAACAATAAAATTAAATTTTGAAGTGGATAAAAATTTCATTACAAATTTCCTTTTAGATAATCCATGATGAAAGGGTACAAATTTGCACGAGTTAGTCCTCCACTGGGTTCTTTATCAAGCAATACTATAATAGGCCCATGAAACATCACAAAAAGAGAGTGAATTTCCTTAAGAACCTCTCTTAATGAATCAATATGCAATATGACTTATGACTCCTTACTTTTCTCCATTATCTACATGTATAGCAGATAGCAGACTTATAAAGAATAATATCAAGAGACCATAATTTTACAGGATGCACAAGATATACGTGCTTTTCTCCTTTTCCAACAACATGCTGATAATCAAGGGAATTCTTATAAACAACGTTATAACGGTTTCAGATTGTCTATAGAGAAAAATAAAAAAACATTTCTTACATCTATACATAAAATTATAATTCAAAAGCAAATAAACATAGAGATTTAAATTATGGTTGCGATCGTGTTTTTGGTAGTATTTGAGTATTGCGGTTGTGAATTCTTTCTAAAGGAGTTTATTTTTTTAAGGAAAAAGAAGTTGATTTTAAAAAAATAGCAGATCAATAGCGGAATAGCGGCTAGCTATTGCCATATTGGTCACTATCTATTAAATTAGACCCCATTCCACTATTATTGATGTGATTTCACTTCTCTATGCCATTCCGCTACCCAGCCGCTATTTGAATCACAATCACATCTATACTGTAACTATCCAGATATTTGGCTATGCCTCGTAAAAGACATGAGAGTGTCTTTATACTTCTATAACCTCACAAGCAGCCCCGGGAGAGAAAATTCTGCATAAAAAAACTCAAATTCTTTGAAAAAGAACTAACTTGACTAAAAAACCTTTTCTAATTTTAATTTGAACATATTCGATAATGAAAGAAGTTCGTTAGAACTAACTGTGTGAATGTAAGGAGCCCTTCCCTGAGCCCAATCACGGAGAGTTGAGTTCAAAATGGTAAATCAGTAGGAAAGAAGTATAAAATTTTATCAAGTTCTTGGCCTTCATGTTGGCATCTTCTTAAATCAAATATATAGAGTTGCATGCCTTCACTAGTAATGCCAATAGATGACAAACCCATGAAACATGATGAATTGGATTAATGAGCCTAATTGAAATAAATAGGTAAAGAAAATTTTGAATGTAAAAGCTACACAATTAAAAGAATCAAAAGAAAGAAGAGTTAACAACAAAGCGATGGAGAGATGCAAAAACACTTACTATAAAACACTTGGAGATGAAGCTTTTGAGATCCTCTATAACCAAAGAAAGAGAGCGAGAAGACTCTGGTTTGAAAAAGAACTTTGAATCGTGGGTGAAGTAATTGTGTTAGTTAATTGTTGAAAATTGGGGTGGCAATGAGGCGGGGACAATTTTGCATTACCTATTTCGTCCCCAACACTTACAGGTACGATTTTTGGGAATACCCATTATATGTTTCGATTTTTTTGTTCCCATACCCATCCTTTATGGATCCCTATGGGTTTTGGTTAATCCTTATCCAAAAAATAAACAAACATTTTTGAAATCAATGCAACACCTAAAACTTGTAAGATATATCATATTGTCTCAAACTGGTCTCTATTTATAATATGAAAGTTTTAAACGTTAATATTCATCTAACACCCAATGTATATGTACAATCTTAACCATTTTCAATCTCAACAAATCAATGTATATTAAATGAGAAAAGATCTAAACTTCAATTTTATTTCCTTTGAGATGTAACAATGGTAACATGTAATCTCACATATATTTTTTTGAGGATCCCCAGGGTTATTTTTTGTAAAATATCGGGGATCCCTATGACTATTTTTTGGGGATCCCTACAGTTATTTACACGAGTATGGTTCGGTTATCCCCACGGTTCGGATATATCAATCTCTCTCCCCATTGATCTCTTGTAAATGTATATACTAAAGCAAGCACATTTGTGCAAGTGTACACAATCAAATCAAGTAATAAAGGGTAACTGAGTTATCGTCTCCTCAGGGATTGGTAGGGGTTTTGATGTTTCGCCACAACTAGAACTTAGTGTCATGAGCTAGTCCTTGAATTCTTGTCAAAACGGAGAAACAATTAGTAATGAGTTATATGAACAGGTGGCAAAGTATTGTTGAAGCAAGAGAATATTGTGAAGTCTGGTTGTAGAAAATTTTGGTCGAGACAAAGAAAATATGCAAGAGTAACAAATAAAAATAAATAATGCAAATAAAAATGTTGATTCAAATATATTCAGAATAACCTCACATATTCAGACTTTTCACAGAGCACTTAGGTTGGTTTTGCTATGGCGAGAAATTATTCTAAGTCAGGAAGGATTTGTTATGATATGCTTAGGCTGCCCGACAGGATTACTGGAGTATTCTAGGACGGTTGCTATGGCAATACTACTCGGCATAAGCTACAACCCTTTGTTTGTCAGACTATTGTTGTGGCAATACCCCTCAGCGAAAACTATAGTCGTTGTCTATCCTACTCAAGCGTTTATCACTTTTAGTCGATTGAAACCCTCTCATTATCTCTAAGGCAGGTTAGAACATCACCATCCCGACTCTATTCCATTGTTCACATAGATCTATCTTAATTCTCTCAAATCTAAGAATCAATTTCTAGAAAAATGGCAATCTCTCGAAAACTCTTACAGTATCAAGGCAAAATATTAAAACAATGAACAAAACAGACTAAGTAAAATCATAATGCATCATTCATTAACCATCAAATAATCGTCTTGGCAAAACAAAAACCAACACCTAGTAAAGCAAATCATAGTGTGGCAAAAGTATCATCTTTAAGTACACACCCAAAACATATTAAAGAAATTAAGAGTAAATAAATAACGACTCCCAAACAAGGCTCTGCCGTGACAGCTCTGACCAGCACTACGCCTGCTCTGGCGGTCATCCTCTCTCGAGGTCTGACCGCAGCTCTGCTATAGTCTAGCTATGAAGGACACCAAGGATGGTCGAGTTGGGGATCGGTGGAAGGTAAGGTACTACAGCTGCTTACTCCACGCCTAAGGTAAATTATCTTCTTGCTTACTTCTTCTTGGCGGCTATGATGGGGTATTTATAATGGGAATTTCTAGGGTTTTGTGTTATTGAATACTCCCTAAATACTCGTGTTGACTTTTCCATGCTATAGATAGAAAGATGGCTAGAGGTGATCAAATTCTTGAAGGGCTTGATTGCACGTGAGGTAATTCAGACAATTGGCAGGTGACATTAGCAGTTCATTAGATTCGCTTTAGACTTGCAAGATAAATCTTGTATTGGCAAGAAAAATCTATTCCTCACTGTCTTCATCTTTTGTGTTCCACTGGCCCTAGCGAAATGTTTTGTCACATCTAAAATGTTCTTCCTAAGTCATTTCTTACACAGACACAACCCACAAAAGCCATTTCTCCTCAGTAGCATCAGTTAAGCCAAATAAATCTTGCCAAGACAAAACTTCTCCACCATATACAAATATTACCTAAATGCAACTAATATGATATGACAACAATGTTTAGACAAATAATAACTTAAGTAAAAAGACTAAAAACATAGTCTTTTCATGGAGTTATCACACATCCCCATTTGAGCCTTGGGGATAAAACTTCCACCATCCCCATCCCGTGGGTGAAGATTTCAGTTATTCCCCATCTCCGTCGCTTCGGATCCCCACGATTTTTGGTTTTTCCCCACCCGATTGCCACCTCTAGTTGAAAATTAAATGGGTAAAATACATAATAGTTACCCAATTATAATATTTTTGTGGTAAAATTCATAAATTATCCCCAAATTATAGGTTGTTACTTTGTTTAGTCTCTCAATTATTAAAAGTTACAAAATAGTCCCTCTATTATATGTAGTTTTGTTGAGTCTCTCTACTATTCATATGTTCTAAACTCATCATTTTTGTTAAAAACTAGTGGCCATCTCTGGTGAACGTTAACATGTTGACTGAGATATGATAAAATCTAATCACATAACTATTTAAGTTGTATTTTGTGGATCAACACTTTGTTTACATTATGTCATAGTGCTTGAAACATTATATCATTAAGTCAGTGCTTGAAAGTAACAATAGTGTCAATAGACATCATTAAAATATGATTTTAGCATATCTCAATCAATAGGTTAATGTTCAACTCGAATAACGAGTTTGAAACATATAGATAGTCAAATGATCATTTTATAACTTTTAATAGTCAGAGGACTTAATAAAACAATATGTTATAATCGAATACCATTTTATAATTTTAATAGTTAGAGGACTCAACAAAGTCGCACATTATATTAGCAAAGGTAAATTAGATTAGATTACTCAATCTAATATAATTATAGCCAATCTAATTATACATTGTATAAACCTTATCTTATGTACATATTTAACTTTCCTAATCTTTGTAGGGTTAGATCTTCCTGTAATATTATGTATACACATCACTTGTAAATGTTAAAATCATCAAATATACTCGATCATTTTTCTCTTATGCTCTCCTTCAAATCGGATATCCTCTCATGGCTTTGTCTTCCACCACCAACAATCTCGTGCATCTCAATGCACCGACCAACTTTTCAATTAAACTTACGTCTGTTAACCTTCTTGTTTGGTGTTGACAAGTAGAGTTCACTGTTATTAATTTTGGACTCATCGATTATATTGATGGATCGTAACCTTTCCCATCTCAGTTTAACAATGCCACAAAAACGATTGCTAATCCTATATATATCCAATGATATCATCAGGATCAAATTCTTATCAGTGCTCTTCTTGGCAGTTGTGATGATCTAGTTCAACCTCTCATCTCATCCACTACCAATATTAAAATGGCGTAGGATATTTTGGTTAATATTATATTCATTCATCCATTGGTCGTATTCTTGCTCTCGAATCTTTGACTATATGAAAAATATATAGGATATTGCCTTTGATTTTACCTTAAAAATTTGTCATGTTTTTATACAAATCTGCTGATTTCTATTATCAATCAATTAGGTGATGATTATCGTTTAATAATTGTTGCTCTTCGTGTGCGTAACAAACTGACCATGATGTTTGAATTTCCTGAGATCTTAAATGACCATGAACTTATTTTCTAAGAATCTAAGCAAGCCACACTCATTACTACAATAAATTCTGCATAACAAGCTAATCAGAATCATAGATATTTGATCAATCGCTCTCAAAGAAAGGATGGTCACTTTGGTCATTTGACTTCTACTGGCATTCATAGTTCTACTACTCAATCAAATCATTCTAAACGATAAAATATTGTGTGTAAGTTTTATAATTTGTTAGGGCATATTGTTCGAGATTGTCGTAAGCTTGTTTAATTCCTTCATAACAACAACTTTTATCGACAATCAACACTAATCCATCAGCTGTTAATGTTGCTGTTACTTGTCCATTATTTGAACACGCTCATTGGATGTTTGATAATGGTGCTTAACATTATACCACCATGACTACTACAACTCTTCAGAATCTCTCTGCTTATGATGATCCTGATGCAATTCAACTGAGTAATGGTAATTCTCTACCTATATCTTCACTGGTCAATGCACGGTTCTCACCGCTACTAATCATCTTTCTCTTTTATATATTTTATGTGTTCCTTAATTACATATTAACTTGGTGTCAAATTCTCAATTATGTTAGACTAATCATGTATATGTTGAATTCTTTGACTCTCATTTTGTTGTTAAGGATAAACCAACTAGAACTCCTCTTCTTCAGGATAATAAAATCGGTGGCGTCTATTATACTCCATGATATTTTCTTCCTCAAGCCAATTTAATCAGTTGCTTGTTCGTGTATCAACTACATCAGAAGTTTGGCCATTTGTCCTATAAAGTCTTAGCCTCTGTATTACGTACATGTAATATATCTTATGACTAAGCTAGTTTGAAAGAATTTCATTATTCTTCATGTCTTATAAGTAAAAGGCATAATTGTCATTTGGTTAAAATGCTATGACAAGTTATCGTCCTCTTGAACTATTGTATTCTAATGTTTGGAGCATTAAACATATACCATATGATGAATATTCATATTATGTGATGTTTTTTTATCACTTCATCAAGTATAGTTGATTATACTGATGAAACAATTTTGATATTATAATAAATTTTCCTCAATTTAAAAGGATCATTGAAATCTTTTCCAGTTGGACCATTATATCCTTATTTTTCGATAATGTATATGTGTTTGTTAAGCTCTTACTCATTCTAAATTTAGAAGACATTTCACACTTTACTTCACCTCCTTATACCCCTAAACACAATGGTTCTGTTGAACGGAGACATTTTCACATAGTGGAGACTGATCTTTCTCTACTTCACTTTACATATCTTCCAACAAAGTATTACCCTCATGCTTTTTAGGAGGTTGTTTATCTCATCAATTGGATGCCAACACCGATATTAGATAATATGTCATCATACTCTTTACTTTATCAACAATCATTAAACTATGATAAACGTCAACCATTCGGATGCTTATGTTTTCATTGGCTACAATCGTACATGAATCATAAACTTGAACCAAGGTTTATTGAAAATGTTTTCCTTTGATACTCTGTGACGTAATCTGCTTATATATGCTTGGATCCAAACATTAACATAATTTATGTCTCTTTTCATGTTCGATTTATTTCTCACATCTTCTAGTTTACTGTACGGAGTGCAATCATTATGACGCAACATTATTCTTTGGCATTATTTCTTGTTACCTCAACATCTTCTCCTACAATTTTATTGGTGGATATGCCATGAAAAAATGATGAATTAATTCTAGTACTGATACCCTTACTCAACACCCACAACAACCTGATGATTCATCTGATTCACCAGCACTCTTGGTTGATATGTCAAAGCATGATGGTGTACTTGTTGTTATAACAGATCCCTTATCATATCAAAATTACTATATAACGATGCAATTTTTGGCCAAAATCAAAGTATTTTTATCATTCATTTGTTAATACCACTATATTTCATCATTTATATTCCACATTGGAGCCAAAAACTACTGCTTAGGCTCTTAAAGATCCGTTATAAAAGCAAGTTATGGAAGATGAGTTTACTACTTTGATGCACAATCACACATGATATCTTATTCCATGATCTAAGCAATTTTTCATATGGTACAAATGGGTGTTCCATGTTAAAAAGGCATTTAGATGGCTCTGTTGATCGATACAAAGTCAAAAAGTCAAATTAATAACAAAGGGTATTCTAAAGACGTTGGTCGAGATTATTTTGGCACTTTTAGTTTTGTGATGAAACTTGCTAAGGTACACATTATATTTACTCTTGCAGTTCATCATGTGTGGCCTATCAAGCAACTTAATATCAATAATGCCTTCTTAAATGACCCGTTGCATGAAAAAATCTATCTAGAATAACCTCCTAGATATGTTGACCTTAAACATTCTCATATTTATCAGTTATGTAAGGCCTTGTATGGACTAAAACAAGTATCAAGGATACAGTCTATTGAACTTTCTCAATCTCTTCTTCAGTTTTACTTTCAGAAATCAAAGGCTAATACACCATTCTTCATTTATATTACAAAGAGAGTCATTTTGTATCTTCTAGTATATGTGGATGATTGTGCTTACTGGTAATGGTATTGACTTTATTGTTCATTTTATTAACTTATTATTTATAAAGTTTGCTTTGAAGGGTATGAGATTATTCAACCACTTTCTTACCATTGATGACGTTTTCACTCTAGCTTGTTTGTTTCTATCTCATGTGCAATACATATAAGACATCTTAGCATAATTTTATATAGAAAATGCCAAGCCAATTTCAACACCTATATCTTGTTTTTTTTGACAAACTACCTTCATCTGAGCTATTTATGTCACTAGATATCTCGAGTTATTGATGGTTACTTAGACTTTTTAGTATCTTATAATTATTCGTTTGAATATTTCTTTTACAATCAATCTTCTATCATAATACATACATGGTCTTATACTTGCACATTGGACAAAAACTACACATATTCTTTGTTATTTAAAAGGTACGTTATCCCATGACATTCTTTTTCACGCAAAATTTTTCCTTCATCTCACTGCCTTTGTCGATGTGGACTGGGGTGAATCTTCTATAAACTGTAAATCCATTATTGGATATGCTATTTACCTTGGCTCTAATCTCATCTCATGAAAGTCGACTCGTTAGAAAACGGTATCTCGTTCTTCTATATAAGTTGTATGTTATGCTGTGACAAATGCAATTGCTGAAGTACTTTGCCTTCAACATCTACTTCAAGAAATTGATGTAGCATTATACAAACCAACATCTTTCTTTTGTGACAATCTCAGTGTCACATATGTTAGTAAAAATCTAATCTTTCATTATCAGATAAAGTCTCTTGCACTCGATTACTTCTTTGTTCGTGACTTAGAACTACTGGTTCAACACATTCCATCCAAAGCTCAAATTGTGGAAACTCTCATCAAACCACTTGGATGAAATCTTTTTATTCATTTTCGATCCAAGATTAGTGTCTCCGATGGATCCTTTATCTTACGAGAGCTTATTAAAGATAAAGATTAGATTAGGTTATTCAATCTAATATAACATAATTTAATTATACCACATCTAGTTATACCTTACATAAACCTTATCTTGTGTACACATTTGACTTTCCTTATCTTTGTAAGTTTACATATTTTTATGATCTTATATATATCCATCACTTGCAAATGTTAAAATTATCATATATACAAATCCTTTACATATAGTATGATGACCATTTGTGAATTTTACCCTATTTTTTGCTGAGATCCCCAACTATGAATTGTAATTTGTAGCATCATCTTTAATTTTTAACAACAGATGACTAAACCAAAACCAAAACCAACACCTAACCTTAGGAATAATTTTAAAAAAATAATAGTTAAGTGATCAAAATAGAAACTAAGTAATAGGTGGTGATCAAATAGGTAATTAATCAAAAAAATTAATCACCTAAATTAGAATTTTGTGTAGCATACAACTTTATTTTGTAATATTTCATATCAAATATTTGTAAAGAATGTAGGGATCGAATATGGAGATGTTTTTTTAAAGGACGAAAGATGATACTATTTCGTTATGACGGTTGCTTTCGTTCATATGTAAACGTCGTCAAGAAATACATCGTTCTTAATACATTCCAATTCATCGAAATAAAATCAAAACGAATCAGTTCTTGATAAAGCCTACTGTGCAACCTTATGGCTTTTTGATTAACATAATGCACCTTGAGGTTCGAGTGGTGTTTAAGATTTAAGGGTGTGTTTGGTTGGGGGAATGTGAGATTACCATGGGAATGGAATCCACATTCCCCCGTTTGGTTGGCCGGGAATGTCATTCCCGGTAATCTTACATTACCAATAGTGGATTTTTTGGGTATATTACAGGGAATGTCATTACCTCATTTTCCTTAGGTATTGTTAGATTACCAGCTTTTTGGACTAAAGTGCCCTTAATTTTTTTTTCTTTCAAAAATATCCTTATTCTGTCATTGAATAATAAAAATTCTACGAATGTTAAATTACAAATTTATCCTTAAACTATTTTAGATTTACAAACAAAATTCTATAATTAAAATTTTATATGAAGTTCAGGGGTTAAAATAAAATTTTTCCTTTTCATTAAACATTTTTATATTTTTAATTTTGTAAAAAAATTATATAAATTTTATGAATTTAATTTTTTTTAAAAAAATATATAAATATTTTCCAACTTGTTAAAAAACAAATATATAATAAGGACAATTTGGTCAAATATACATTCCAATAATCTTTTATTCATTTAACCAAACATAATAATCTTACATTCCTGCTAAACCAACCAAACACAAAATACAACATTCTCAGTAATCTTATTCCCTGATAATCTTTTATTCTCATTGGTAATCTTACATTTCGTAAATCAAACTCAACGTCTCAACATTAATCTAATCCCTGAAATGTCTTATTGTTTGTTCGCCAATCTGTTCACAATGGATATGACATCCCCTACTAATCTTCTAAATATTTAAATAAAAAAACAGGAGGGACAAAAGACCTATTTAATTAATATTTAAACTAAAAACACCCTTAAATACGATTATACCAAAAATAATTGGGAGGGATTTGTCTCTCTTCCCATACGAAAAATAACTTTGTCATATAATATAATATAAAAAGAAAAGAAAATATATATTATTTTATTATTTATTGCATCACTAGACAATAATAAAAATGTTCAGTTCGACTCAATTATCAAATTAAATTG
Source organism: Hibiscus syriacus (assembly GCF_006381635.1). NCBI lineage: Eukaryota > Viridiplantae > Streptophyta > Magnoliopsida > Malvales > Malvaceae > Hibiscus > Hibiscus syriacus. The sequence continues at coordinate 9,425,404 of NW_024062733.1, forward strand.
TTTAAATATTCGATTCAGTTTAGATTTGAGAAATTTAAATTTAAGTTGCTTTCTATACGAGTCCATGTCAGTCCAAGTAAAATTCTTGTCAATTTTGGTTCAGTTCATTTTATTTTGAATTTCTGATCAAGCTTATGTCATCATATTGACGTCTATATCATGTCCGAGTAAGATAAATCGCTTTAGATAATTAAGTATAAATTAAATTTACTAAATTTAACTAATATCGTAACAATCAATGTCGGTCAAAAATATAAACAATATAATTAAATAAATAAAGATAAAATAAAAATTTTGAATTTATTACCTTATGCCAAAAAGAGAAATCGAGATAGTGGCCAGACCGATTAAACACTGAGCTGGTAGTTCAGTTTAAAAAGTTTTCAATCTAGATAATGGATCGGACCGATCTAATTTCAATCTAGATAATGGATCGGACCGATCTAAGGAGATACTGCCCAGAAAAAAAAATTACTAAACCGGAAGAATCATTGTCATCTCAGAAATCCATTCTCCAAATCAAAACAGATCAATCTGAAAACCTAAAAGACCATTTGGTTTGATTTTCCCCTTTTTTTTTTTCACACCCCCGTGAAAAGCTCATTTAATTACAACCCAGCCACTTCCCAACCCCTGCTCTCTCTCTCTGCGATCCCAAACCCCAACCCTTTCTTTTAACCTCTTAGGCTTTGAAAAACCTTTTCTCGGAAAGCAAAAATCAAAAGAAGGAAATAAAAGGAATGTCTCTTCCTCCTATAGAGTGTATATACGTAACAGAGAGAATCATTCGCGAGTGCAAAAATGCAAACTCAAACTTCTCCTTCTCTTCACCCGTTCCCATGCTTCGCTTTCTCTACGAGCTTTGCTGGACCATGGTATGTTTATTTTGTTTAATCTGTCTTTCTTTGTCTATTCTTTTAGCTTAAATTTTTGTTCCCGTTTAATTATCAGGTGCGCGGGGAATTGTCGTTCCAGAAGTGCAAAGCGGTCTTGGACGCGGTGGAGTTCGCGGAGAGAGTAACGGAGGATGAGTTGGCCTCGTGCTTTGCTGATATTGTCGTGCAAATGGCTCAAGACGTGAGTTATTGTTATTATTATTTTTGCTGGAGATATATTGAAAAGCGTATTCAATTAGTAGGAATAGGAAAGAAAATTGAAGTTGGAGACTTGGTTTTGTTTAAGATAGCAAATGGAACCAAGGAGTCTTTCTATCCAGCTTGGTAATTTGTTGAATCCATTAGGTGTTGTTTTTAAGCATGTTTAGAATGATGGGTCAGTTATACTGTAATTCATACTAATACAAGCCAAATTCAAGTTATTTTTTCTGTGTATGTGTACCAAACCACAAATAGCTTGCAACCACAAGTGTCTAGTTTACACCCCTTGGGTGATGGGAATGAGGCATAGAGACTGAGATAGAGTTCTGGATTGTACCAATGCAGTTGTTATTGGAAATAGGAGATGGAGGGGGGATGAAGAGTGGGGGAGAAAGCCAGAGTTATGGGTTTTGTTCTTCTAGAGTGGTTTATTCTCATCTTCAGCACCCTTTCAGGAAGTTTTTTTTTACTTTTTTGTGGCTCACTTAATATTTATGAACTGCAATGGTGTTTTTGTCGGTTCACTTTATCCTTCAATTTTTTGATTTGTAAAGAACGACTGATTTCTGTATGTTGAATGTAGTACTTGACATGTTTGATTGCAGCTTATGAGTTTTTCTTATTTGTAGATTACAATGGCCGGAGAACACCGCATTCATCTGATAAAATTGGTCAGTTTATAATCTATATTGCTTATATGTATCTGTATGCAATTTGGTTATGTTTCTTAGTCCTAATTTCTGCTATTTATATTTCATTACAAATGTTCCTTGTTATACTTTTACTTTTTTAGTAAAGAGCTTTTTGATATATTGAATATATAGGGCTAAAATTTAATCTTAAATGAATGCTTAATGCTGTAGTTTCTTCAGTTTGTTAATTTATACAAGTGAGCTATAAATAGTTTCTTCCACAACTTCTGAAGTGATTCATGGAACTTATTAAGGTTTTGATTTGATCCGTATATTAAAAAATCATACACCTAAAAAAATTAATTTTACCTGCATTGTAGAAAGGGTCATTCCATGTTTTGCATAATTTTCTATTTCAAATCCTTATTCTTATTAGCTAATGAGTGTTTCGTCTGATGAGGATGTGAGAAGCATGAAACTTCTGATGGCAACTATTTTATTTTCCATATGAGGTTCTTTCATCTCTTGCTTAATTAAGTGAACAATTAGTTGTTAGGCATTTAAGTACCTGTGGAATTTGACTTTGATGATATATCACTGACTAGAAGACATTTGAAACTAATTGAACCAAAATCCGGATATTGTAGAGGGAACCTTGACTTAGAGCACTAGTTGGTAACCTTTATAGAATTGACTAAGAAAACAATAGTTCTAATGGTTGAGTGATTGATATGGAAGGAAACAGAGTAGGTGAGTTGCCTTTTTTGTGCAAGAATTACTTGTTTAAATATTGAAATTAAATATATGCGCTTCAAATAACTTGGGTTTGTAAGGGGAAATTTTAAGGTGGTCGATACTATTTATTTTTAATTTATTATGAGTAGCTGAGTGGTGGAACTGCATACATCTCATATTAGTGAAGCAAATAAATTTTCTTTAATTTTTATCATATCTTATTGAATTTCAATCTTATTTTATTGTTGCACATACATATATTTGTTCTATGATCTGCAACTGGACATATTTCTCGTTCCATCTGATCTTTGTGATCGTTTATGAAGAGGGATTTTATATTTGCTGGGCTTATGGTCTTTGTTCTAGGCAAAGTGGCTGGTGGAGTCTTCCTTGGTTCCATTGAGGCTTTTCCAAGAGCGCAGCGAAGTAATCTTCTCTCTCTCTCTCTCTCTCTCTCTCTCTCTCTCTCTCTCTCTCTCTCAAACTAGTTAGGTTGTGAGTACTGGGGTCACATGATTATTTCTTGATTTTAGACCTCTGAGCTTCTCTGATCAGGTAGATCTTTGTTTACGTGTTAACTTTATAGTAATGCAAAAATATCTTATTTTTCTTGTTACATTCTAGGAAGAGTTCCTATCTGAGGCTGAGATGATCAGGATAAAGGCTACAGATTTGAAGGGTAAAGAGGTAAGCAAATTTAATGTTATAGACATAATATACATTGATGCATGGTCAATTTTCTGTTTTGATGCTTGAAACTTCAACTATTGGCCCATAATAAATATGGGAATACAGACTTTGTTTAGTTATGTGGATTGCAAGTCTTGTTCCCACAAGCAAGTTTAGGAGTTAAGTTTCTCGGCATGCTTAAGTGATTAAATCAGATACTTGTATCAGTATTTGTCACATGTTGAGGTAATTCTGACATTCCTCATCTGATGTTTTTCTGTACTGATTCCAGGTCAGGGTAAATACACGACTTCTTTATCAGCAAACAAAATTCAACCTCCTTCGAGAAGAAAGTGAGGGCTATGCTAAGCTGGTATGACGACTATTTGATGAAGTTTTTGGAATATTTTTTTTCCTCATAAATGGCCTTTGGTTATATTTTCTTGAAGATGTGGGGATGAAACTTTTTCAGTGACTTATCAATTGATTTGGTTTCGCCTATTAGTAAATTTGTTTTGTGCCATGTTTTATTCTTTGTCCTGTTTACTTGGTGGCCCTCTTATACATAAGAATTTTCATTTTTGTTCCTAGCATTTTGAAATTACTGTGTGGTTGGAGTCAACATATCATAAAAACCATGTCAGCTTTCCGTTGGTGCATAAACAGAAATGCATGCACAGAAACTTGAATTGCTATTAAAGAGAAGCCAAATTAGTTCAGAATCAGATAGGTGATTGAGGATCTCCTCTGTAGTCTTCATAAGATTTTTATTAGGCTAGGATTTGGACGGTTGTATATCTAGTATGGATTAGGGCTAGAGACCCATGTCATTTCCTTCGAAGTTCTTGTCATCAGAATCACATTTTTGTGCATCTGTAGGTTACTCTCTTTTGTCGAAGTTCCGAAGATTCAACCCAGAATTCATCAGCAGCTAGAATAGGCATCATCAAGGTTTGACATGTTTATATATGGTATTTCTGTAATTTTAGTTGTGGCCTGCATTGTGTAATTTGTGTACCTTCTGCAGTCATTAATTGGGCATTTCGATCTGGACCCGAACCGTGTTTTCGACATTGTAAGTTTTTTCTTTCTAATCACTGCTGATTATCTTTATTCCAATCTTTATTATTCATCCTATTTCACTGTACATGAATTCTGTTGAATGAACTTGTTAAGACAATAATTTCTTGATTCATTAGGTGTTGGATTGTTATGAACTTCATCCAGATAATAATGCATTTTTGCAGTTGATTCCCATCTTTCCAAAGGTACATATCACTCGATTCTGGTTGATATGAACGGTAATTTATGTTATCCTGGATCTTAAGAAACTTTGGGTTGCTTATTTATCTTTGATTTCCTGCAGTCTCATGCTTCACAAATTCTGGGTTTTAAGTTTCAATACTATCAGCGAATGGAAGTAAATACTCCTACCCCATATGGGCTTTATAGGCTTACAGCACTGCTAGTGAAGGAAGATTTTATTGACCTTGATAGCATGTAAGTTATGTTGAATTCACTGTCCTCTAAACTGGTGATTCCTTTTGTTCAGAGTTGTTTCTAACGATGCATGAACTAATCCAATATTTCATTTTCAAAGCTGCATATAGCCATATACTAGCAGAACATGTTTTTTGAGCAATTTATGTTTCCTATTGATGCCTTATATAGAGATCTTAATCTGCATTTTTTCTAGCTGGTCTGATTTATGCATACGTGCAGCTATTCTCATTTACTTCCTAAGGATGATGAAGCATTTGAGCATTATAATGGTTTCTCTGCAAAACGGCTTGAAGAGGTATTTTTATTGCATTGTCCTCCTTTTTCCCGTCTGACTTAATCACAATTATTCACCATCTGTAATGTCATCGGTTGAGGCATTCATAACTCTTGTTTCCTGCCTCCTCTAGAGATGGGTGAACACCACTAAATTGTGGTTAGAAAGCTGTATAAGTTTCCTCCGGATATCGTTGACATGTTTCATACTGCAATTTATGCCCAATTACACTTTACTTTTCTGCAGGCTAACAAAATTGGAAAAATAAATCTTGCTGCCATTGGTAAAGATCTCATGGAGGACGAGAAACAAGATGTAAGGATAGACCTTTTTGCTGCTCTATATATGGAAAATGAGGCTATCGCTGAAAGATCATCAGAACTTGAAAATAGTCAGACTTTAGGCTTGCTGACCGGCTTTCTTTCTGTAGATGATTGGTAAGCTTGATTGTAGTTCACCATTTTTTGAGGTGGCTATTGTATTCTTTTCAGTTTCTGCCTGCCCCTCTCTTCTCTCTCTCTCTTCCCCCTCTAACTTTTAACTGCAGTTATTTGCCGATCTTGCTTCTTCATTATTTGTTTTCCTCATAACCTTTTTCACGTTTGTCCTTGGTGGCATTCTGTCATTTGGCTGAACTTTTTGATTCTCAATTGTCCTTTGTAAATCAATATTCTGCTTTACTATAACCAGCAGTGTGCTTAGGACCTTATGTCAGATACTCATATTTTAAAGCCAGGGTGTGTGCATCACCAGGTCATCCTATGACAGTTCTATTATTGGAAGCTCTAAAAAGTTTTCCTTAGCAGAAACTAGGTTCTGTGTGTGGGAGGTACTGTTATTATTCTTGCCAATGGCCTACTGTGGAAGCGGTATTTGTTTTTCTTGAAGTACTTGCATAAGCTCTAAAGTGGAGAAAATCGATGCCGTTTTAGCTTGTTCTCTGTTAATGAATTTTGTGACTTTTGATATTTAAAATTTTCACTTGTCGTACTTCTCAGGTACCATGCCCATATTCTGTTTGACCGCCTTTCACCGCTTAATCCAGTGGCACATGTTCAAATCTGTGAAGGTTTATTTAGGTAAATTCTAGGTCCTTTCTTTATCGTAGAGGGTGGTTGGATATATGATGTGGGAATTTTGTTACCTGGTCGGATACACAGTCTAATTGTTTATGCACTTCAGGAAGCTTACATATTTTTTTTTGTTTCTTATTGGTTTTCTATTTGCTTGTAATTATAATATACACATTCAGGCTCATTGGAAGATCAATCTCTTTGGCATATGATACTGTTCGCCAGACACATCTCCAAAGCTTTGTGTCTACCTTGGGACCTGGTGTTGATAACATGGATACTAGAGGTTCAACAGTCAGTAACTCCTTTGTTGATCTCCCTAAGGAACTCTTTCAGATGCTGTCTACTGTTGGGCCTCAACTCTACCGTGATACTCTACTGTTGCAGAAGGTATTACAGTGTTTTTAATGTGCTCAGTGTGTACTTTGTCTTCTATTTTGTTTCCTCCTGGAAAGGCGTTGGTTATTATGTGTTCTTTTATTGGCAGGTGTGTAGAGTTTTGAGGAATTACTATTTATCTGCCCTTGAGCTAGCTAATACTGATGGAGCCTCAAATGGGGAAATGGTTGCTGGTGGGTATCAAAATTCTCACCTTCACTTGAAGGAAGCAAGGTCAAAGGTAGAGGAAACTTTAGGAGCGTGTCTACTTCCTTCTTTGCAATTGGTACCTGCAAATCCAGCAGTTGGGCAAGAGATTTGGGAAGTAATGAATCTCCTTCCATATGAGGTTAGCCTTCTACCAGCTATTTCATACTTCCCTTTGAGAATTTATTAGACATGCTAGACAATCTTCCTAGATGAACGTCATCTGCATAGGTGCGGTATCGGTTATATGGAGAGTGGGAAAAGGATGATGAGCGGAATCCTACCATATTGGCTGCAAGACAAACTGCTAAGGTGAAGTAGCATATCTTCTTAATAATGTTCTTGTTTCTTGTTGAAGTTTGGTGACTAAAGAGTTTCTTTGAACCTCTGCATTTCTGTAGCTGGACACTAGGAGAATTTTGAAACGGTTGGCAAAGGAAAATTTGAAACAGTTAGGCCGGATGGTTGCAAAACTTGCTCATGCTAATCCAATGACTGTACTGCGAACCATTGTTCACCAGGTCTGTGTTTTTATCGTTGATTATTCTTGAGTTTTATGCATTATCAAAAACTTACATTGGTCCATTACACTTTGGATTCATTTCAGATTGAGGCATACAAGGATATGATTGCTCCAGTTGTTGATGCTTTCAAGTATTTGACACAGGTCTGCATCTATTGTGCTTGTGATTTTTCTTCCATTTTGTTTCCCCATTCTTTTTTTTCCTTCAATCTTTGTAGTCATTACCTTTTCCTGGTTATTTTTCCTTCTTCAACCTATAAAAAATTGCACTGGAATATGGTATTCAAAGGTGGTTAAAAACAGAAAAGAACGGAGAAAGAATTGAGTGAAACATTGTGGTGGTCGTGGGGGGGAGGAATAGGGTGGAAACTCCGCTAGCTTGTTCTTTTCCCTTTTATTCTGATTCAATTCATAAATGATCAGTTTCTTTTGATTTAATTAATGTATTAGAGGAACTTTATTAAAGATTAGTAGTTTAGATAACCTTCTGTAACTGGATTATTGTGTTAATTATAACAGAACTTATTATAATAAATTTACAGTATGAATCTAAGCTTAAATCTAAATCATAGAAATTCAAATGAAAATCAATTTTGTTTAAAATTATAAATTTCGAAATTTAGACTGATACAAACATTTCTCTATTCAAGATTTTGACACCGAAATTGCAATCATAATTCCATACTCCATATTTGGGTACACAAATCCAAACTAAACTGGATCTGAACTTGGGAGTGTGATATTCTTTGGTGGTTGTGCACTATTTATTTTACATTGTTTCTTGATTTTGATTTTTTTTCTTTCCATGCAGCTTGAGTATGACATTTTGGAATATGTTGTGATTGAGCGACTTGCACAAGGCGGGCGAGATAAACTGAAGGATGATGGCCTAAATCTTTCAGATTGGCTTCAATCTTTGGCATCATTTTGGGGACACCTGTATGTATGGTTATCTCTTTGCAAAAGCCTGCAGTTTTTAATGCACTTTTCTTTTTCGCTAAGATATGTTAACATTTCATGTTTTTCCGTTAGAGGTATATTATCCAAATTAATTGCAAATGAGTCTGTACTCATGTGGCTTGACCCATTTGTGTTACTGTATTATCCTCGTTTTTAATATCTTCCTTTGGAGGGAATTAATAGTTTGTAACTGTGCCAATTCTTCCCTTGCCTGCATCTTATACATGATTTTTTTGGGTATTTCTGTTGCTGAATTTGTTTGAATAACTGAAGTACGGGTTACAATCTGTATAGAATGTAGATCTATGTTGAGATTCTTTACTTCAGTTTCCGGGTTGCAGATCGAGCTGGGAAAAGCAAGATGACTGGAGCTGGGGGTTGGTGGACATTACCAATTTTGACTCCCTTATTTCTGATGTCTGATAAGTTCCATCATCGTGGCTTGCCAGTTAGGCAGACATTACTTACAGAGCCACATAGAATCATGTAACTGAGGTTAACATTGAAGATCATTAATTGCAGAAAAGATGATATAATTAAACTGTGAGGTTTTCCATAGGTATCATCAGTTTCGGCCATGCAATTGAAATGCAAGAAAATGAGGAAGGCACTCTTTAGAGTATCCAAATGTTTGTATTCTCTGAGTAATGTTAAAGGAAAGATTGTCTCTGAAATATACTGGTATAATGGTTTGTATTCTATCCATATGTTAGTGATTGTTTGCAAAGCTGTTAAGCAAATGGAAGATGTTGGTGGTTAAACGCGAAAGACTTGTTGGTTAGCAATTTGGAGCCTGTATTACTGATTATTTGAAAGATCATCGTGGGTTAATTTGTTTATGTAGACAAGACCTAAGTTTTGGCAGAGATATTGATTAAAATTCTGCTGCTGACAAAGTTCAAATTTCCATCTTTTCTGCTGGCATCTAGATGATTAGAAATGGGACTATGTTTTAACATCCTGGTGTTTTGAAAAGCCTAGACTTAGGTTGGGGCTTACCATAGAAATCAGCTGTTTCTTTGGGTTATTGGTTCTAGTACCTCTCTCCTCTGTGTAGTCTGTTCTAGTTATTGGTTGGATATGTCTCGTCAGTAGGGGCTGAAGATTTCCTGGGAACTTCTGTTTTGTTGAATTTGAACTTTATTGGAAATTGCTGCAATAATTAGGCGGCAAAGAGGGTTTTTCTTTCAGGAGGGATGTTGGTGTGCTTATCAAATATAATTGATCAATGGAGCAGGCTGAACTTTTGGTTCTAGCTGCACTTACTGTTGTTTTAGTGGTGGCTCATTGGTGTATCATGATTTTTTCGATCCTCATAGTCCAATGCTTAGCAAGGGTGCTTTCTGCTGCCATTCATAAAGGAAATGTAATGAAGTTCTTCATCTAACATGTGAGATGGAAGAGTTATGTGGAGGTAACAGTCAGAATCTTGAGGGGAACATTTAATTGTTGAGGTCTGTCCATCTGCGCTCGCAATGTTGTTAGGGCTGGTCAGTTACAATAATTAGGCTAGTTCTTAATGGAGCTCTAAAAAATTCCTTTGCTATACTGTTTCTCTCTTGACCTGTATTTAACATTTGCTTTAGTATCTTCTGTCTTGCTCGTTTTTATGCCACCTGTCTTTCTTCCCCTTCCTTTCTCTCATGCTATCCTATCTCAAGGGTGGTAAATTCTTATTGTAGTTCAATCGGTTCATTGATGTTAGCTTGTAAGCATGATAAGCCACTTGTCTAAGTTGCATAAATTGTTATAAAATTCTACTCTTAAGGTGGTCCTTTTGGGTGCTATGGTTTCATTTATGAACCCGTGATCTGAGAGTTTTTTAGTTTTTATGATTTTTTTCCTCATTTTCCTTGAATTAAAGAGGGAGGATTAATTTTTGGCTTGAAATTCTGACATGAAAAGAAAGAGTATCATGATAAACGGGTGACTGACAATCAACAGATCCTCTGGCAGTTGGATTCTTTTTTATTAACAAGATTAGGGTATCAAGTTGGTGTCGCACCTACTCTCCCTCCCAATTTTTTCCAATGTGTTAGCATTCTAATTTGCATGGTAATATTGTCCTATTTTCTGAAGGTTTTAATGCATTTTTGGAACGTTTTTATTCTCTCGCCCCTTATGATCCAGTTGTCTTGAAACCTTAGACTTTATCGATAAAGCTATTCTGTTTGTTGGATTTTAGAGTGTTTCCTTAAAATTCATGAGATTTTTAAAGTCATAAAATCTTTGCTTCCTCTACATTTTCTTCATGTTGTTTCATGCAAATCCTTTTTACCGTTTTATTTTTCATTGAACATTGGATACGATGTATATGCTTTTAAATTTGACAAATACTTCATTATTACTTTCTTGAGATTTCTCTATGATTATGTTTTTCCTTTTTCTAGATGTAAGAAATACCCGTCAATGGAACTGAGAGGCCTCTTCCAGTATTTGGTTAATCAGTTAAAAAAGGGCCAAGGAATTGAACTAGTTCTCCTGCAGGTACATAGTACATAAAGATCAAAATCTTAAAGGTTTTTCATCATTAAGCCTGAATTTTAAAATTGCTAACTGGAAGTTTTATCATCGAGACAGGAGCTTATTCAGCAAATGGCAAATGTACAATTCACAGAAAATCTGACTGAGGACCAGTTGGATGCAATGGCTGGAAGTGAGACTCTTCGATATCAAGCCACTTCATTTGGCGTAACTCGAAACAATAAGGTAATCAATGAAAGTTTGATATTTGGCTAGTTCGTTCAGCAAAAATTAATGCTTTAGCTTACTATCTATTAGTGGAGTGTTTGATTGTTGACTATTTAGATGAAATCAATATATACAGCTTTCATCTTTTGTGGAAGAAATGTAATCAGCAACTATCTTCTACGCGTTAGTGTTAAAAAATGTTTTACTTATTTTGTCCACAAACTATCATATCTATCGCTGCATATTATTTTCTAATGATTAAAAACTGTTTATGCAGGCATTGGTGAAATCCACTAATAGACTCAGAGATTCATTGCTTCCAAAGGATGAACCTAAGTTGGCTATTCCTCTTTTATTACTTATTGCCCAACATCGTTCTTTGTAAGTTGTACAAAGGTTTTTTAGTTGCTCCTATAATGGTTGATTGTAGACACTCTTGGGTGATGGTTGTTGGTTATGTAGGCCTTGTGTATCCATACATGTTATATTATTCTCTATTATGCAGTTTGTAACTATTTCTTGAACTTGTTATTTCATTTCTATCCCTTGTTTCTGGTCTATAATGTAAACATGATTTTTCTTTACTTTTGCCCCTAATTAGTTCTTTTGTTTTCCTTTGTCTGTGCTTCCCTTCACCCTTGTTTTCCCCCCTTTTTTTTCCTATTTTCTTCTCTTAAAATTTAATTTCTGTGTTTTGTTCACCTTTACGCTTCGTCTTCCTTTTTCTTTACAGTTTTATATATTTCCCCTCTTTCCTACCTGTTTTCTCCCATTTCCTCCATAATTCATTTTGTCCCTCTCCCCTTTTCCCATTCATCAAGCTCTTGTTCTCTCTTCTCTTACTGTATGCATGCCATTTGTGGTATATCCTCTGCAGGTACATTGTGTGTTCTCTTATATCTTCACCATCGTTTTCATCTCTTGAATGGTTTTGTCAATGCCCCCACTTTTTTTTATAGGAATTTTAGGCCTCATTAAAAAAACCCCTTCATGATTAATGGAACTTGAAAATAGTTCCTTAATCAGCGGAAGGAGGAAAAGAGTGCCCTAGGATTTCATTAACATCAAATAATTACAAAGTAATACATGGTCTAATCTCCCTAAAGAGATAGAAAACCAAAAAGTAACAGCCCTTAACAGAACATAATTATCAACCAATACCAGCCTTTGCTAGGACGTCCGCCTCTATATTGGCTGTCCTACTAACCCATCTAATAAGACCTTCACAAACACTAAGCTTTTGAATAATGTCTTTAACAATTTGAACATAAACGACAGGACATAAAACAACATCCTTAACCCAGCCAACTGCCACCCTACTATCACTCTCGATAATCAACCGATCCTTAAACCTATGCCGAATAGATTCATAAAAATCTAAGCCCTTTAGGATAGCTTTCAATTCCATCAAAGATGGAGGCCCCGGACCAGCAGGCTCTTTGAAGGAGCCAAGAATCGAACCAGACATGTCTTTTAGAACACCACCTAAACCACTCCTCTTCCAATCACTAGAAGTAGCCGCATCCACATTAAGTTTAATAAAGCCCTTTGGAGGAGGGGACCAAGGAAACTTAGTTGAAATCTGATTAGAATGGGATCAGCAAGAATCCCCTAAGGAAGGGTCAGCAATAAGAGCATCATTGGAGATAGAAATCTGAGTTTCCCTAGCTAAAAACCATGAAGCAAGCCTGCACCTTGCTAGAAAGAAAATTTCTGCTCGATCAAGCTTCCCTCCTTCGAACACTAAAGAATTCCTAGTTTTCCATATTGTCCATAAAACCACTCCAGGGATAATTGACCAAATTAGAGAGTTGGTCTTCAAGTCGGCCCATGCTAGTAGGAATCTTTTAGCATCTTCATGAAAATGCTCCTTTTTGCTTTCTCTGATATCTTTTGTACCAAACTGAGCACTTGACGTATTTCTTGTTTTACTTCATTCGGTTCTGTTTTCCTTGAACTCTTTCTTTTGTTGCAGCCTAACTCCCTGTTTTCTGTGTTGCCCATGTTGATAATAGTAATTGAAAGTCTCTTGTTATGTTTTTCTTCTTCCTTTACCCTCTTTACATGCTGTGTTAGACTATAGAGTGGGAGAAGAGTAAGGGAGTGTGGATAAATTGTTATTATTATTTAGTAAGAATTTATAGAACAGAAACCCTATCCCAAGGTATCATGTTGCTATTTAAACTTTGACCAGCATGGTCTTTTGTTCATATTCTTGTTTTCCTTGATTATCTCAAAACATGATTGTTAGAAAATAATAAGGTTAATGCTATTGAATTTCTTGTGCATTTTATTTCTTTCTTTTTCCTGTTTATTCTGATATTTATAATGCTTTTGCATATGGGGTTTCTTGATGACTAATTATGTAGTTAGATTCCACTACTTCCTAAATATATTTCAGTGGAAGGTATCTATTATTATGAAGTGACTCTTGGAATCAGTTGTTTAACCTCATTCTATTATCATCTACAGGGTTGTCATAAATGCAGATGCTCCTTACATTAAGATGGTTAGTGAGCAGTTTGACAGATGCCATGGGACTCTTCTTCAGTATGTAGAATTCCTATGTAGTGCAGTGACACCAGCTACTGCTTATGCTCAACTAATTCCCTCACTTGATGATCTCGTGCATATGTACCATCTTGATCCTGAGGTATGTTTAGTTCGCTCTGAATTCATTTGTGTTCTTCACTCTTCCTGTACCGATTTAGAGGTCTGGAAACTTGATATGGTTAGAAAGAATGAGGAAATATTTTTGAGGTTATTTTTCTTGACACAGGTTGCATTTTTGATATATCGCCCTGTGATGAGGCTCTTCAAGTGTCAAGGGAGTTCTGATGTTTGCTGGCCTTTGGATGTCAATGAGACTACAGATATTACCATGGCATGCTCAGAGTCTGAAAATAAGGATGATTCTAACCGAGTGATGCTGGACTTGGGTCCTCTTTGGAAGCCTACAATGTAATAACATTCTTCTTCTTCTTCCTCTGTCACATTTTTATGTTGCTGAATGTACAGCGCAACAGTTCCTGAAGTTTTTTTTTTCATCCTTATTGATTTTGCTTTTAATAATCATTATTTTGCAGGTGGTCTGAACTTCTTGACACTGTTAAAACCATGTTGCCTTCAAAAGCCTGGAATAGTCTCTCTCCTGACCTCTATGCCACCTTTTGGGGGCTTACACTATATGATCTTTATGTCCCTAGAAACGTTTATGAGTCTGAAATTGCTAAGCAGCATGCTGCTCTTAAGGCTCTGGAAGAACTTCCTGATAATTCTAGTTCAGCAATTAACAAAAGGAAAAAAGACAAGGAAAGAATTCAAGAAGCTTTAGATCGTCTGACTAGTGAACTTCATAAGCACGAGGAAAATGTTGCATCTGTCCGTAGGCGACTTACTCGTGAAAAGGATAAGTGGCTGAGCTCCTGCCCTGATACTCTAAAGATTAACATGGAGTTTCTCCAGCGTTGTATATTTCCTCGGTGTACCTTCAGTATGCCAGATGCAGTCTATTGTGCTATGTTTGTGCATACACTCCATTCTCTGGGCACACCTTTTTTCAACACAGTAAATCACATTGATGTTCTGATATGCAAAACCTTACAACCCATGATATGCTGTTGCACCGAGTATGAAGTGGGAAGACTAGGGAAGTTTCTGTATGAAACACTAAAGATTGCATACTACTGGAAGGTGGACAATATTCCGTTAAGCTCTTCTGCATGTTATCCAATATTGATCTATTTATTGCTTTGATACGTACTTTGGTATTCAGAGGGATTTTAATGTTAACTGAAACATTTAGTTTTGAATGGTTTTTGTTGACCACTGCTTCCTTTGCAGAGTGATGAGTCCATATATGAGCGTGAGTGTGGAAATATGCCGGGCTTTGCTGTATATTATAGATATCCAAATAGCCAGCGTGTTACATATGGGCAGTTCATAAAGGTAAGCTATTATGTATTGATTATTATTTGATACACAGCCAGTGGAAAAAATAATTCCACAAGCGGTCTTAAGATGATGACAAGTGTTATGTTTATTTTTTTTTTATTTTTTTAAAATTAAATACACTTGCCATAATCATTAATCGTTTGTGGAATTATTTTTTTCTAGTGGTTGTGTATCAAATGATAGCCCTTATGTATTTTGGTTCATTAAGATATCCTTTTGGTTGACAGCGAGGGTGAGGCCTACACATCTTGTACAAGAAAACAGATGTACCAAATTGTTCTTATGAACTTCTTAGTGCACTAGGTTCATTTTGAGGAAACATTTACTAGGTTGGTGTGTCTATTTCAATTTGCTGCACGCAACCTGTGTCGTCCACATTTTTTATAAAAATGGAGGCCTCGTTAAAAACCCCCTTCATACCCCTCAAGCTATGAATATAGCTTAACGGACATTAGGAGGAAAAGAGTACCTCAAAATTTTATTCAATAAACACCAAGTACATCGAGAGTTCATTACAGCCATACACAACCAAAATACAACCTCAAAAATGACCAACACTCTGCTAATATCTCATCAAAAGCCATATCCCTAACTTAGCAAAACTTACCCCACCTTACTACAAACAATTACCCAATTTCCGACTTTGCAAGCTTATCATCCTTCCAATTGCAACATCTCTGAATATGCCTAACAATTACATTTTTATTCACCACCACTGCACAAATCTCCTTGAACCACCTTGTCTGAGGAAATGTATCATATATGTGAATGTTGAAATTGATTTAAACTTCTCATAGGCATTTGCTTCGTTATGTTTGACTTTGACACTTAGTCTTGTTAAAACTGATGGCTTGCTGGATTGGTACCTTAACCAGTTTTGCCTTGAATGCTTTTATTGAGATTGGACGTGGGGATTTTACTTGCGCTCTAATTCTTTAAATTGAACATGAAATAAATGTTCTCATATCTTGAGAATATTTCTGTAATTATCTTCTAAGGATCCAATGTGATTTAGTTTTTGTGTGGTTTTTGCTGAGTAAATTAATGATAAGTGGAATTTTCTCATTAAACAACCTCCAAGTGTAAATCTTTTTTTTGTCTCCTATCTTGTTATGTTATTTAGAGTACTCCAAATTTTTTTATTAAAGTAACTTATCAAACATTAAATATCTGCATATGAACCACTAGTAATTGGCTGTTTTCTAGAAGGTTGACTATGATGGTACCACTAGTAATTGGCTGTTTTCTGGAAGGTTGACTATGATGGTCTGTTTTACATTATCTAAGCGTATCTTGATTTTTGAGGCTAATTCTTCTCTGTAATTGTTTAGAAGTTTTGATTTCTTTTATTATTATTATTATTATTTTATTAAAGGTACATTGGAAATGGAGCCAGAGAATCACAAGGTTATTGATCCAATGCTTGGAATCGACCGAGTACATGGAGATTCGTAATGCTTTAATAATGCTTACAAAAATTTCTGGTGCTTTCCCTGTTACTAGAAAGAGTGGGATTAACCTAGAAAAACGGGTAAGAAATGTAGTTAGTTTCTAATTGGATCTATTCTTTAGATCTATTTGTATAATTCATTATTTAACCTCTTGGATACAGGTGTCCAAAATTAAAAATGATGAAAGAGAGGATCTCAAGGTTTTGGCAACAGGTGTTGCAGCTGCCTTGGCTGCTAGAAAGGTAAATTGCTTTATAAGTTTTCTGCCTAGGAAGTACTGATGCAAGCATGAGATGATATCAGCACCATTACATAAAGAGAAACTCTGGTCAGATGGGTTATGTTTATGTATATAAAGCCTAAACTGTTTGGCAACAAATGTATTGAGCTTTTTTTTATTAGTTTATGCGTTTGTTGATTGATTTTAAAAGTAAAAAGAGCAAAATTAGACGTGTTAAAAAATTAGCTAATAGCTAAAGTGGAACACCCTCCTAAACATAATAGTTGCATGATATTAAATCATGTATTTTGTTATCCAAAGAAGTTATACCTTTTAAGATTTTTGTTTTTCTAGAAATTATCGACTTTTTTGGTAAATTGTCGAAATACTTGTCAGCATCTATTTGGTAACTGAGAAAATTGGAGGGAAAGACACCAAGGAAAAGGAAATTGTTTTCTGTTTATCCATTGTTCCCATTTCAATGCCAAAAACACCTCAAAGATTTTGGTCCTGGTAAGAAAGAACAAAAACTAACATTTTACATTTTTGTGCACATAATGCATGTGAGGCATTTGGAGACTGAGAGTACTGGGAGCATATTTTTGTTTCAGGCTTATTCTTAGTCACATTTAAAACATTATGTCTATTTTTCCTGTTTATAGTTTATACATGCATGAACATATGTTGGATATTCTTGTACTTTGCAGTCATCATGGGTTACTGATGAGGAATTTGGAATGGGATATCTTGAGCTGAAGCCTGCGCAATCACTGGCTTCAAAACCTGTTACTGGTAATGCAGTTGCTGTACAAAATGGTTCGTCAGTTAATGTTAACGATGCTGCTGGAGGTAGGGCAGTTGCCTTAGGAACTCAACAGTCAGATGTGAATTTGGTCAAGGATTCAATTTCAAGAACAAAACCTGACGGGAGGTCAGAAAGAACAGAAAATGCCCCCCTCAGTAAATCTGATCTGAAAACAAAAGTTAGTACATCAGCCAATGGTTCTGATGCTGTGTTATCTGTTCCCTTGCCTACTTCACTAGCTGGAACAGCAAAATCACTTGAAAATCAGAAACAGCTAGATGATTCTTCTAATAAATCGGATAAACACACAGCTAAAATTCCTGCAAAGAACCCTGCTGAATTAGAGGTATCTAATGTTACCTTATGGATAATTCTAGCACTTTTTTGTGTGTATATATATATATATATATATATGATTTTTCACATTTCACAATTTTTTCTTCATCAGTTAAAAGCCTCTGCCAAACGCTCTGTGCCTGCTGGGTCTCTGACAAAGACACAGAAGCAAGATCCTGGTAAAGATGATGGCAAGTCGGTGAAAGCTTTTGGAAAAACTTCTGCAATATCTGACAGTGAAAGAGATGTTCCCTCTCACACAGAGGGCAGACAAGGTGGGACTACAAATGTTTCTTCAGCTATCATTTCCAATGGTAAAACACCTAACGGTTCATTGAAATAGATGTCCTTGTATGGATTAAAAGCAGATTTTGTAGTTTCTAAGCTTGCTGATCTAAGCATTTCTACAGGGAAAGATAATGACTCTGAAGTCCCAGATGCATCAAGGCAATCTTCTCGAATTGTTCATTCTCCTAAGCATGATGGTTCAGCTGCTGCTTCAAAGTCTAGTGATAAGCTGCAAAAGAGAACCAGTCCTCTGGAAGAGACTGATAGAGTAAGTAAACGTCGTAAAGGGGATATCGAGTCAAAAGATCTGGATGGTGAAATTCGATTATCTGACAGGGAGAGGTCCACAGACTCTCGATCAGCTGATTTTGACAAGTCAGGAACTGATGAAGTGACAGCCTACAGGACTTTGGAAAAGCCTTTGGATAGATCAAAAGATAAGGGAAATGAGAGACATGATAGGGATTACAGAGATAGATTGGAGCGCTCTGAAAAATCTCGTGCAGATGATATTTTGACAGAGAAATCAAGAGATAGATCAATAGAGAGACACGGAAGAGAGCGTTCTGTTGAGAGAAGCACTGATAGAAGTTTGGATAGACTTGGTGATAAAACTAAGGATGAGCGCAGCAAAGACGAAAGAAGTAAAGTACGGTATGCTGATACATCCGTAACATCAGTAGAGAAGTCTCATGCTGATGATCGGTTTCATGTGCAAAGCTTGCCTCCACCGCCACCTTTACCTCCTCATATGGTCCCACAATCTGTTAATGCTACTAGTAGAAGGGATGATGATCCTGACAGAAGGTTTGGTAGTACAAGACACAATCAAAGACTCTCTCCAAGACATGAAGAGGAGCGGAGACGGTCAGAAGAAAATTCCTTGGTTTCCCAGGACGATGGAAAACGCAGGAGAGAGGATGACTTCCGAGAGAGGAAGCGAGAAGAAAGAGAGGGGTTGTCATTGAAGGTATTTAACTGCTCCTATTCTTATATTATTTTTGTTGTCTAGTAGTGTTATGCCACATCTATTAAGTCCTTGTTCCTTTTAGTCATTTATTCAAGTTTAGCCCCTGATATATTTTATATTTTATGCTTGGTCCCTTGACTTCATAAATTTTGGCTCTGAACTGTTGAGCTAAAAAAAGAAGCTATGATATCTCTTTTAATTTGCTCATTGTGTGAAAATGAGGGCTTTGACATCATATAGGTATTTTTATTTTGGGCAAAGGTTTTTGATTACAATCTTGCCTCCATGTAGGTGGAAGAGAGGGAGAGAGAGAAAGCAAATGCTGTGAAAGACGATGACGTCGATGCAACTGGTGCCAAAAGACGGAAACTCAAGAGAGAGCATTTGCAATCAGAGCCCGGGGAATATTCTCCTGTCGCCGCTCCACCCCCATCTCTCTCCATTGGAATGTCACAATCATATGATTTACGAGATAGAGAACGGAAGGGTTCCATGATGCAGCGTGGGGGTTACATGGAGGAACCAGGGATGAGGATTCATGGTAAAGAGGCAACAGGCAAGATGTCTCGCCGAGACACAGATCCGTATCCTTAAAAAGTGAGCTAAATTATAGGTATATTTATCTAAATATACTTTGCATAGTTTGTCCTGTGAAACTTAATGAATTTGCTATCCGTGCCACATGTTCATGCAGAGTATAAATTCTAGTTAGGCCAGTAATTTCTGGTCTTCACATAAATTCTATTGCATATAGAAAAAAAATGCTGTTTCCTTGATGAAAGTTTAGGATGTATGATCGGGAATGGGACGACGAGAAAAGACAGAGACCTGAGCAGAAGCGGAGGCATCGGAAGTAAGATACGAGGAAAGATTTTTGAATTCACAAGAAAAGGGTTTTTCCCCATTTAAGGACAGTTGATGTTTGCTGCTGTAAACATGGGTGAGGTTCTTTATCGCTTCTTATCCATGGTATGCGTCTCTTTAGGGAAAAGGTTTATTGAATCAAAAGGGGCTCTAATTTATACAATTTCTATAGGGAAGATATTGTAAATTCTTGAGCATTATGAACTGTAGCAGTGTAACTATAATACTATGCTGTTAACATTTCTGTTGTATTTCCCCCACCTTTCCATGTAGCCCCAATTATTAAATATTACTTACCGATGAACAAAATTCAAAGCTATGTTTAAGCTAGCAAATCAACCCAAGTTTTGACTAGTTAAAATCGCGGTTAAATTTGAAATTTTCATCTCTTTTATTTTACCACTAAAAATAATACATCTCAAATTCAGGTTACCTGTCAATATATATATATAAGGATAGGATTCAATTACGTAAAGTTAAAAAAATTTACACTTTTTTAGAATTATGGGATGAACGAAAGTCAAAGATTGAGATTTCTTTTCATTCAACTATCTCTATTTTGCTTGTGTTAGTTTAAATAGTATTATTTCTCTTATATTTGTGGCAAAGTCCGTAGAATTTCCCATGTCATTTATTAAGATCTCTATGAAATTCTTAAATCATGTGCTTACGTTGATAAAAAGAATAAAAAAATGTACTTAGTAAAAAATTCGCATGGACTTGTCCGAACAAAGTGTACTAGTATAAGGACTTTCATACATATATAAATTTTTTGTAGTTACTTTTTTGACAAATTCTAATTCTAATTCTAACCTAATCCTACTTAGTGGAAAGGAGAAGGGGGATTACAGAGAAGGAAGTGTTCCTAGCGTGTCTAGAATCCATGATCCAAGGGAACAAGAGAGAACAAAGATGAACAATTTGACTAACCGACCAAATATTCAAGATGAACACAAAATTTTTAATTGAGTTGATGTCTATTAACATTATATTAATTTGATAATGAAAGAAGTAATTTTGTAGAACTTATATTTTGATATAACAAATAAGGGTAAAATGTTTTTGGACTAGATTGAATTTATTCAGTCTTCAAAATAATTTAAATTCCAAATAAAAGTTAAAAATATGTTTTTGAAGTCAAAGGGATCGATCCTTTTACTAAGGGATCAATCCTTTTCAAAACATACTTGACTGTTTTCTCGCTTTAAAGTCATGTTTTCAAACTTCTCTGGCTCAAATGATCGATCCCATAGTGAAAGGATCGATCCCTTTGACTAAAGGATCGATCCCCTTGAAAAATGATCGATCCATTGGACAACAATGAGTTTAGGATTGATCCCTTGAAAAAAGGACCGATCCCTCAAGGAAAAAGATCGATCCCTTTAGTTCGAAATATTTTAAAAAGGATCGATCCCTTAGGTAAAAGGATCGATCCCTTGTGCCTTAAAAGTTGTAGGTAACACTATTTTTATCCCCAACAGCTCCAAAACATCCCCAACAGCTAGAAACGGCTAGTAATTTATTCCAACATATAAAAACACTCCAAGAACACTTGAAGAAGTATAGAAACACCTATCCAAGCAATCAAACACAAGAGAAGAGTTTGTCATTCTTATTTTTTTTCTTTTGTAAATAATGTGTGTTTTTGTGAGCTTAACTTTGTAAACACCTTCCTTTAGAGAGGTTTATTGTTTACATTTCTTTTCACCTTTGTAAAAGGGTTTTGGTTCTAGCTAAGCCTTTGAAAAGCTAGGGAGTTCGTAAAGATTATCTCTTTGTCCTTGAAAAAGAAAGACTAAATTAGTGGATTTGTTGGAAAATCCTAAATGAATAGCTTAGGTAGCGGATGTAGACTTGGTTGATAAGTTGAACTACTATAAATCATTATACAAATTTCTCTATCTTTATACTCTTTACTCCTTAAACTTCAAAATGCCAATTCACCCCTCTTGGCACATTTTCGATTGATTGATCAAGCTTCATCGAACTCAACAATTGGTATTAGATCTTGACTCATTAGAAGGTCTAACAACCTTGAGACTATCCTTGAAGAAGCTCTAGCCATTTTCGAAGCAACCAAGAAGATGGCTTTAACCTCCGACTCGTTCTACATGGAAGACTCTCAACAGATCAACAATCCTCCATACTTCAATGGTGATAACTACCGTCATTGGAAGAAATTAATTAAGCTATTTATCTAATCCAATGATCTTGATGCGTGGGAGATGATGAAGAACATCTATTCTTCTTCAACAAAGAAGTGGAGTGACCAAGAACGAAAGAACGCCCAACAAAATGCCAATGTCATGCACATGATGTTTTGTGCATTTGTTCCCGATGTCTATGAAGGCGTTTCTTCTTGTTCAAATGCCAAGGAGCTTTGGGATAAGCTCTAAGAACTTCATGGTGACTAGAAAGAAGAACCATCCAGTTCAATCCTATCAAATTCAAAGGTGGTGCGATTAATGGCTCTTAAATAGCCCAATGTATCTTCTAATTCTAATGAATTTGATTCATATTCTTTTGATGAGTTACAAGCTTCATATGATGAGTTATTTTCTGGAGTTTGAGACCATGAACTCCAAAATAAAAGAAAGTTTTTTCAAAATTTAAAGTTGAAAAAAGTTTTCTTTTGAAAGCAAAATTGGATTTTGAAAAAGAAAATGAAATTTTGAAAAATGATTTATAGCTTTCAAAAGTGAAAATTGAAAATTTTGATAAAGAAATGCTTTGATTTAAAAGTAAGCTTGAATGCTTAATAAAAGAAAAGGAAATCATTTTAAATAATTAATCTAATTTCATAATGACAAAATGCTCACATTATCATTATCATGGTCACATTGAACATGTTTGTCCTTTAAAGAAAGGAATACATTTTAAAATTAAACAAGTATGTGTTCTAAAGGGAACAAGGAGCATTAAAACGTCTAAGGATCCAAAGCAATTTGGATACCAAAATCCAATTGAATATCTCTTGTAGGTGTGTGGGAGAAACGGTGATGAAAGTGAAGATATTCAAATGCCCTAGCCATACTTGAAAAGGAATGGATAACCTCTAAGCTTAATGTTTTTGTCAATTGGTTGCCTATTTATTGTATGCATGCATGAGTTTTGAACTTAAATGATTTTGTGTTGATTTTCTATCCCATGTATGTTAAAAAGTGTTGTGATGAACATTTTCTAAAGTTTTAATGATTTTTCATAAATGTTTGTTCATCATAATGAATTTTCGTCAAAATTGGTTTTAATGCTTTGTTTTTACAAATTTTAATTTTTGACTTTAATTTAAATGTTTACGCATGTGATCTATTGCAAATGATATCTCTCTAACAATTGATATCAAAATTTCAAATGCATAACATTTTTGGATAACTTTATGCACATGCACTTAAATACAACAATTGGTATTGCATAAAGTATATTAGACTTGGATATATTGAATTTCTTGTGCTACTAACTTGTTTGTTCATCTTTGTTGAAATTCAATGTCTTTTAAGCGTCATGCTTTTAAATTCAAATTTTTATTTGGAATGCATTTGTTAAGGAGGAGTTTTTGATTTTTTAAATGATTTTAATGTAAGTATTCTACTTACTCTCTGTTGTTATTTTTTACCTTAAAGTTTGAATTATTTTTGATATAACGAAAAGGGGGAGAAATATGGAAATTTCAAGAATGAAAAAGGGGGAGCTTGAATGTTTTCCAAAATATTTCTCTTTTTCATTAAATGTTTTATTAAGGGGGAGCTTTTTCCAAAAACTAATTCTCAAAGGTTTTGTTATATCAAAAAGGGGTAGATTGTAGAACTTATATTTTGATATAACAAATAAGGGAAAAATGTTTTTGGACTAAATTGAATTTATTCAAAGTCTTAAAAAATAATTCAAAGTCCAAATAAAAATAAAAGTTAAGTTTTTAAATGTTTTTGAAACTTAGTTGAACCTTTTCAAAACATACTCGACTATTTTTACGCTTTAAAGTCATGTTTCCAAGTTTCTTTGGTTCAAAGGATCAATCCCTTAGCAAAAGGATCGATCCCTTTAACCAAATGATCGATCCCCTTGAAAAAAGATTGATCCCTTAAACAACAGTGAGTTTGGGATCGATCCCTTAGACAAAAGGATCAATCCCTTGACAAAAGGATCGATCCCTTTAGTATAAATGTTGAAATATTTGAAAAGGATCAATCCCTTTAGAGAAAACTGCAAATGTACTCGAAATCACATCAGTAGCATCGCACTCCTCCTGGGCATGTATGACATACTAGCGCGAGACTACTCTTGGATCCTAGATGGTCTCAGATCTGGTGATACCCTTACTATTCTGCCCTGAAGTGGATCCCTAGCCTCTGGAGGACCCTCGGCCTCGCTTAACAGACGAAGTTGATCTCTACGACAATGCGGGGGCCGAACTCTAAGTTTTGGGACAGTCTCTAACAAAATGGTCCAAGGACCCACAACTGAACCAACACCTTATCACTATATAACACTCTCTGGGGTTCCTACACCCACATGTCGCGCACACAGGTTGAGCTGCTGTCAACTTGGAGCTGCTAGCTCTCGTACCACCTGCTAATGACAAAGGCCTCCTGTGAGAGTCGGATCTGCCTCCACAATCTTATCTTTGAATTGTTCCTCTAGATGGCCCTGATGGCGATCTCCCTGAACTCTGTGGGCCCTTGGCCTACTTTTCCAATGATTGAGATAGCCT
The DNA here is from genome assembly GCF_006381635.1 of Hibiscus syriacus. Taxonomy (NCBI): domain Eukaryota; kingdom Viridiplantae; phylum Streptophyta; class Magnoliopsida; order Malvales; family Malvaceae; genus Hibiscus; species Hibiscus syriacus. The sequence goes on from NW_024062733.1 coordinate 9,449,742, forward strand.
AGCAGTCTCTGGAGGCCTCCGGCTCTAACCCGCTAAGTCGCTCACCATCTGAGCTTTCTTGAGCATAATTCTTTTGATTGCCTTAGCCGAGTGAGTCAAATTAATAAAAATACATGGGGCATCATCTACCAAGTGAGTCTGAATATCCAGGTGGAGGCCCTCCCTGAACCTCCGAAAACGGTGAGCCTCTATCGAAATTAGCTTTGAGGCATACTTACTTAACCAAAGAAATTCTTTCTCGTACTCAAGTACGTTCCTGTCACCCTGCGTCAGATGCAGAAACTGATCTATCAGATCATCAGTATGAGACTCTCTAATGTGATTCTCCATGAACTCCATCAGGAAGAGCTCCCAGGTAGGCCTCTCTGGCCATATAGCCAACTTAATAGTCTCTCACCAGTCAATCGTGTCACCCTTCAGAAGGGCGTTGACGCATTCAAGCTTGCCCTCGGGAGTAAGGTGTAACTGAGGTAAAGTGCGGAGCGTCTCTTGGAGCTACTGGTCTGTATAGATGGGATCGTCATCCCTAGATCTATAGAAGCCAGTAGTCTTGTAACTATAGAGTCTCTCGACCAAGGACTCTTGCCGTGCCACAGTAGGCTGAATTGGGGGTACATGTAGGGGAGGTGGTATAATAGACTAATTCAGAATGACACGGATAATCTGCCTAAGGGTCGAGGTCAGATCACAAAAAAGGTCTCCTCGTCGACACCAACGTGCTCAGGCATCTCGTGCTAAGAGTTTGGGGCATACATGTCATTGAAATATCCAGCCAATGAGGTATAACTCTCCTCTTCACCCTCATAACTAAAGATCTTATCGTCAGCCATAAATAAATCCTGAAATTAGAAAGGAAAGAGAGGTCAATATCGCCACTCCATAATCTAAAGTGTTAGGCTTGATGAAGCTCGTTCGATCAACCAAAAATGTGTCAAGAGGGGGTGAATTGACTTTTTGAAGTTTAAGTAGTAAGGAGTATAAAGATAAGAAAATTTGTACAATGATTTATAATGGTTCGACTTCTCAACCAAATCTACATCTACTACCTCCTCAATTAGGATTTTCCAATAAATCCACTAACTTGTTCTTTCTCTTTCAAGAATCAAGAGATAACCTTTACAACTCCCTATTTATTCACTTGGCTAAACTAGAACCAAAACCCCTTTACAAAGGATAAGAAATGTAAACAAGAAAACCCTAACAAGGTAGGTGCTTACAAAGTTTAAGCTCACTAAAACACTAATATTTGCAAGAGAAAGAAAAATAAGATTGAATAACTCTTATTTGTGTTTGATTGCTTGGATAGGTGTTGTTATACTTCTTTAAGTGTCCTTGGAGTGTTTTTATATATTGGAATAAGTTACTAGTTGTTTCTAACCGTTGGGGATGATTTGGAGTCGTTGGGAGCTGAAAAATCTGCAATTCTGCAAGGGGTTTTCGAAACCATCTATGGGGGTTTTCAAAACATGTCTTTAAAAATTCAATCGTTGAGCAAGGGGGTTTCGAAACCTTTAAGTGGGTTTCAAAACCTGTAGGCCAGATTTACATTCTGCCTTAGGGGTTTCGAAACCAGGCCCAAAATTACATGTTTCACATTTTAAAAATTTTGAATTATTTTTGCAATGTTTGAACAAATTCAATTTGGTCCAAAAACAAAACCTTTGAAAAAATAGTTTTTGGCAAAAGCTTCCCTTTTGGAAGAACATTTAATGAAAAAAAGAAATATTTTAAAAATATTTAAGCTCCTCCTTTTTCATTCTTTAAATAGAATTTTTCAAACCTATATTTCTTCCCCTTTTTTATATAAAAATAATTCAAACTTTAAGGTACAAAACAAAAATTGACAGTAAGTATAAATTTTAAGATTAAAACCATTTGAAAAATCGAAAGCTCCCCCCCTCAATAAATGCATTCCAAACAAAAATTTAACTTTAAAAGCTTGACACTTAAAAGAGATTGAATTTCAACAAAGATGAACAAACAAATTATTAGCATATGAAATTCAATATATCCAAGTCTAATATACTTTATGTAATGCCAATTGTTGTATTTAAGTGCATGTGCATAAAGCTATCCAAAAATGTTATGCATTTGAAAAATTGAAAGCAATTGTTAGAGAGATATCATTTGCAATAAATCACATGCATAAACATTTAAATTAAGGTTAAAAATTAAAATTTGTAAAAACAAAGCATTAAAACCAAATTTGAGCAAAATTCATTATGATGAACAAATATTTATAAAAAAATCATTAAAATTTTAGAAAATGTTCAACATATCTCCTTTTCACATACATGAGATAGAAAACATAAAATTATTTAAAATCAAAACTCATGTATGCTTAAACTAAATGAGCAACCAATTATGCAAGATAATCAAAACAAGCTTAAAGGTTACTCATTTCATATCAAGTGTGGCTAGAGCATTTGAGTATCTTCACTTTCATCACCATTGCTCCCACACACCTACAAGAGACATTTATGTGGATTTTGGTGTCCAAATTGCTTTGAATCATTGAATGTTAGTTCCAATGCCCCTTGTTCCTTTTGGAACCCATACTTGTCTAATTTTAAAATGTTTTCTTTTCTTTATAGGAGAAGTATGTATATTATTGCCATGATAATGACAATGTGAGCATTTTGCCATTTTTAAATATGATGAATTGGTTTGAGAAATTAATTCTTTTTCATTTGTTAAGCTTTCAAGCTTAACTTTAAAATCAAAATTTTATTTTTCCAAATAATTGATTTTGATTTTTAAAAGCTCAAAATCATTTTTCAAAATTTCATTTTGTTTTTCTAAATCAACTTTTGCTTTCAAAATCAAATCATTTTTAATTTTAAAATTTGAAATTAATTTCTTATATTTGGAATTCATGGTCTCAAATTCCAAAATCAATTCATAATAATCATCTTGTAACTCATCAAAAGAATATGAATCAAATTCATTAGAGTTAGAAGATACATTGGGCTATTCAAGATCCATTAATCACACCATATTTGAATTTAATAGGATTGAACTAGATGGTTCTTCTTTCTTGTCACCATGAAGTTCTTCGAGCTTATCCCAAAGCTCCTTGACATTTGAACAAGAAGAAACGACTTCATAGACATCTGAACCAAATGTACAAAACAATATGTGCATGGCATTGGTATTTTGTTGAGCTTTCTTCCGTTCTTAAGCACTCCACTTCTTCATCTTTTTCTTTGGAGAAGAGTAGCCGTTCTCAATTATCTCTCATGCATTAAGATCATTGGATTAGATGAATATCTTCATTACTTTCTTCCAATGACAGTAGTTGGCTCCATTGAAGTATGGAGGCTTGTCGATCGGTTGGGAGTCTTTCATGTAGAACGAGCCGAAGGTGAAAGCCATCTTCTCAGTTGCTTCGAAAATGGATAAAACTTCTTTAAGGATAATCTCAAGGTTGTTGGACCTTCTAAGAAGTTAATTCTAATACCAATTGTTAGGATCGATAAAGCTCGGTCGATCAACTGAAAATGTGCCAAGATGAGGTGAATTAACTTTTTGAAGTTTAGAGAGTAAGAGTATAAAGATAAGAAAATTTTCACAATGATTTATAGTGGTTAGACTTCTCAACCAAGTCTACATCCAATACTTAAGCTCCTCACTTAGGATTTTCCAACAAATCCACTAATTTGTTCTTTCTTTTTCAAGGATCAAGAGATAAACTTTACAACTCCCTAGTTTTTCACTTGGCTAAACTAGAACCAAAACCCATTTACAAATGATAAGAGATGTAGGTGTTTACAAAGTTTATGCTCACTAAAACACTACTATTTACAAGACAAAGAAAAATAAGATTGAAGAACTTTTCTTTTTGTTTGATTTCTTAGATAGGTGTTGTTCTACTTCTTCAAGTATCCTTGGAGTTTTTTATATGTTGGAATGAGATACTAGCTGTTTTTAACCCTTGGGAGTTAAAAAAATCTGCAATTCTGCACGAGGGTTTTTGAAACCATCTATGGGGGTTTCGAAACCTATCTTTAAAAATCTAACCATTGGGTAAGGGGGTTTTGAAACCTTTAAGGGGTTTTCGAAACCTGTAGGCCAGATTTACATTCTTCCTTAAGGGTTTCAAAATCTCTTAAAGAGGTTTTGAAACCAAACCCAAAATTTTCTGTTTCACCTTTTAAAAATTTAAAAACTTTGAATTGTTTTTTCAATGTTTGAAAAAAAATCAATTTGGTCTAAAAACATTTTTTCCCTTTTTTGTTATATAAAAATATTAGTTCTACATGAAGTATTCTTGTCACTCTAGTGGTATGTACTCACACAGACGCTTATTGACTCTGACTTGAGGGTCATAGGAACGACTAAACCTAAATACTCTGATATCACTAAGTGTAACACCCTAATCTAGATCGACCCAAAGATCCATGGATTACGATGCCATACGGGACCACCGAAATGGTCAACAACAAAAATTTCTTTTTAAAACATTTGTACTCATCAAAATAATTCATCATAAATTGCAGCAAAAATCAATTCAATATTTACAAAATATATGAGTCCTCCAAAATACATACATCACAACCATAGGATTTAAAATCAAAATAAAGTTATGACTCGATTATACAGGGTATATATAAAATATTTTTCATCTACAAATACTCAAGACATATTCTACAAATCCTCAACGATCCTCTATTAACTTGCACCAGAAACTCATTTCATACGTTGAGCTCACAAACTCAATGTCACGAGAATAACTATGTAATACTACATGCATTCATTACATGAACATGCTGGCATGAAAAGTCATAAATATGCAAAATTACATAAGAAATATGAGATAGGTCAAATGGTGAGGTCAGACGAATTTACGTGCATCTCGGACAACACACTAGCCTAGCTAAAAGTGATAGTTTCAGAGTACGAACTGAAATTTACGTGTATCAGAATTTATAGCCCTTAGTCTACCTCATACTCTCGAGAGGTCGGGGTAAGGATCAAAATTTACGTGTATAGGAAACTCACACCTTGAACCTAGTCGAGCATAAGGCATGATTTTAGAATTTACATACATCGAAATTCATACTAGAATGATCTAGAATTTTCATGCATCGAATGCGAACCACCAAACATTATCCGGATTATTTACAAACAAAGAACGATCGTCATAAAACTAGAGTAACTCAGGTGTCCTAGCCATTTCCAAAGCGTCATACAAAGACAAATCTTATGTCATCCTATCTTGCTCAGTTTCTGGGTGATAATCGAGTTAACTTATTTGTTTTCACTTGTATCAAATACTTGTAGCTTATACGAACCTAAAACACCCAAGCCCAAACACCCAAACCAATTGAATGAAATTGCCCAAAAATCATTGTGGGTATCGATACTAGGCTAGTAGTATCGATACTACACCCTTGGGTATCGATACTCATTTGAGTATCGATACCAAAATCAGATTCGATGTTTTGAAAAGAAATACTTGGGTATCGATACTCTTATGGCTTTGATACTCTACCATGGGTATCGATACTCACTTGAGTATCGATACCAAATTTGGCTTCGAAGTTTTCTAAATCACTTCAATATTGGGATGGCAAAAAAAAACCGAACCCGTCGGGGAAAATCGAAACTGAATTAAACGGGTCAGGTTCAGGGATGATAAACGGGGGACAGGGACGGGGAAAAATTGAATGTTTTAAATGGGGATGGGGACGAGTTTGGTAATCCCCGCCCCGATTACTCGAATACCCGGCCCGATAAATATTAAAAATAATAATAATAATAATTATTATATATATAATATTAATAAATTTAATTTAAATTAAATATATATATATATATAATATTTATATATTTAATTTAAATATATATACCCGGCCCGATACCCGGCCTGATACCCGTTTAAATAACTGTTTATGCTAAACGGGGATACTCGTTTCCCTACGGTTTTCCCCGATTACCCGATAGGGATCCCTGTTTAAATCCCCGCGGGTTTTTAAGCGGGGATGGGTACGAGTTTTTTAAATGGGGATGGGGGGACCAATACCCGACCCGAAACCGCCCCATTGCCATCCCTACTTCAATATCGATACTGGCCCTTTGAGTATCGAGACTGGACCTCGAGTATAGATACTCATATGGGGAGTATAAATACTCATATGGGGAGTATTGATATTTCCCTTATAAATCAACCTGGTTTTTACCTTTCACAACGAACAATATCGATATTGTTATTCCAGTACCGATACTAATGGGCCAGAGTACTCTGTTTGAGCATGAAATTCACATCCAAACTCACTCGTTCACTCCCTAAGACTAGAAAATGATTTTAAAGTCTTATTTGATATCTTGGAGGCTAAAAGTTATTAACATTTATGCTTACAAACAAAAAATGTGAATCTTGCCATGGAATTTACTCTAACATACTGCATGAACCAAGCAAACCATAAGTTCATATATAATGACCTACATGTGGCATGGTCAAGTCAGAATCATGTTTCCTTGAAGCTTGGTGACTGAAAATGTTCTCAAATCACCCTAATACCAATTTTTCCTTGCCTCTACCTTTGAGCTCTCCCATTGCTCTTGCACTAATCAAACCATGGAAAATTAGTTATTAACTCATGGAAATACTTGGGATGAGGTTAGAAAATTTTCTACAACTTAAAATCTCCCAAAAAGGACTGAATCACAAAGTTTTCTAAACCCCACTTAAACCCTAAATTTTACTAAATCAACCAAAACTTACAAGGCTTAGATTGAAGCTTGAGAGATGGAGGTTGTAGTTCTTACCTTAAAATTTCCAGTGAATCTTGAGTTTCTTAAAGTTCTTAGCTTTTGCTTGGTTCAAATAAATTGGTTAATTACCCATCTAATCCTTCCTCATTTGATGATTTATTAAAATCATCCTCTTTTAAGTTAGTTGTGCTCATCCTAAGCCAAAATCAAATCCACTTGGGTCCAAAGTTTCATATACTAAGGCAAAGTCATTTATAAGTCGAAACGAAATAACCCGAAATTCTTAACCTGTATTTTGGGGCGTTACACAGTTAGTGTCGAGGCGCTTTAGCTGCTAACGGGGAGAATATGCCCCAAGATTCGACGGAGTAAGTTGGTTGGGTGGACGTTTTCGATGTAGTTTCAGAACTCACCCTAGACACCCAATGGTAGCTTAGGTAGGCTAGAGGGGTATGCATTCTGAGATACAAAAACATGAACCACACTATGATGTCTACCTCAGTGTGCATGTTGGCATTCTATAATGTTTCTATCTATGCCACTAGTATGCTCATATAGTGAATGTGTGTGGTATAGTACAATTATTAGTGTGACACTGAGATCGTAAGCTCAGTGTTAAGAATGTGTTTTTCTGCGTAGGCTTTTAGAATACCAGTCGAGGAGTATTATCGTCACCATTGATTCCAGATCAGCTGAGGCTTCAGAGAACGTCTTGAGTCATATTTAGAAGGCATGTAATATATGTAGACTTTTTGTGTTCAATGGTAACACTTTTTTTAACATTATATTATTATTGGGAGCTTTACATATTTTTAAACTTGAGTATTATGTTTTTTTATAACTTCAATGGATGATTTTATAAGATGCTTTATAAATTGTTGTTTCTAAAGAAAAAATTTTGGGTTAGCCACTTTGGTGATCTCGTGTGATACCTTAATATCTCGATCTTCGAGTTGGACTGGGTTAAAGTGTTATAAAAGGTAGATGAATTAAATTTCTAAAAATAAAAAGATGACTAAATTACAAATGACAGAAGAGTAATTGATTTGGAGCATATTTTAACTATTTTAATAAAAATTTAAAATTAATTAATAATGTGAATATCTCATCCTTTTTAACATTATTTAATTAAAAAAATATTTTATCATCCACATGTATATGATATATTACTCGATTAATCTGAATGGATACTGCAGAGACAAGGGCGACCCTTTTAACCCAATTATTCTATTCGTAAACATAAGAATTTGAACCCCTAACCTCGTTTCAGGTATCTAATATCTCATCTCACCAAATCAACTGGTTGTTGATAATTAAAAAAACATTTTATTTCAAATATACTTTATTTAAAAAAAATACTTGGTAAAATTTTATTAACTGATAATTACATACCTTATTTATATTTTAAAATAAATCAAAAAATTTCAATACTTTTGAAATACACTTGTACTTAGGGAATTTATGATAACATTTGTTGGGATTTGCGGAAGCTCGAATTGACAATCGAAGGGGTTCGCCAAGAGGGGTTGGGTCGGTTTTTGTGTTTAGGGAGTAAGGAGATTGAAAGATAGAAAATTGCACAACGATTTATAGTGGTTCAACTTCTCAACCAAGTCTACATCCACTACCTTAGCTCCTCACCAAGGATTTTCCAACAAATTCACTAATTTGTTCTTTCTTTTTATAGGACAAAGAGATAACCTTTACAAGCTCCCTAGTTTTTTCACGGGTTAAACTATAACCTTTCCCTAGCTTTTAGCAGGCTTAGCTAGAAGCAAAACCCCTTTACAATGAAAGGAAATGTAAACAAGAAAACCTTTATAAGGTAGGTGTTTACAAGAATTAAGCTCACAAGAACAAAATATTTACAAGAGATTAGAAAAATAAGAATGAAAAACTCTTCTCTTGTGTTTGATTGCTTGGATAGGTGTTATCTTACTTCTTCAAGTGTCTTCAACTTGTATTTATAGCTTGAAATGAGTTTAAAGTCGTATCTAGTCATTAGGGATGTTTTGGAGCTGTTTGGGGATAATTTTTCTGCAAAACAAGGTTATCCATAACAGGGGGTCTTGATAGGGGTATCAGTACTCCTTCATTAAATTCAAATCAACTAGCCGTTGGAGCCTTGGGGTATTGATACCCATTTTGTATTCTGTAATTTGATCATTCATGGTGTATTGATACCCATTCATAGGGGTATCGGTACCCGTTTATAAGAGGTATTAATAGGGGTATCGGTACCCATTCAAAGGGGTATTGATACTCATTCATAGGGGTATCAGTACCTCTTAATATTTTTGCTCAAATCCGAATTTAATGAACTTTGAATTATTTTTGAAACCTTTTGAAAACTTTGAATAAATTCAATTCAAGTCAAAAAAACATTTTGCCTTAAATTGTTATATCAAAACATAGTTCAACAATCTCCCCCTTTTTGATATAACAAAACATTTGAAAAATTATTATTATTATTTTTTTTGCAAAACTTCCCCTTAATAAATTTTTTAATGAAAAAGATACCAATTGATTACAAAATGATATCAATTGTTAAAAAGATACCAATTGTTGAAAATATATGAAAATGTTAACCTCCCCTTTTTCGGAGGTTCTTAACCTTGGGGTCGTGGGATCGAGTCCCACGGAAGGCATTTCATAATTCGGAGGTCTCCTACGGAAGCTGCTCCCAACCTGGCGTTGGGAGCAGCCTACTATCCTACCTCCCCTTTACCCCATTACATATGGGAATAAGGGTCAGCTAATTTTTTTTAAGCTCCCCTTTTTCATTAAGAGAATGAATTTTTCAAGTTATACTTCTCCCCCTTTTTGTTATATCAAAAATAATTCAATCTTTGAAGTTCTAAAATAACATTGGAGAGTAAGTGGTAAATTTGACATTTAAAATTTATTTGAAAAATCAAAAGTTCCCCCTCAATTAATGCATTTCAAACAAAATTTAGCCTTAAGAACTTGACACTTAAGCAAAATTGAATTTCAACAAATAATAACAAAATTTCAACAAATAATAACAAACATGTTAGTAGCAAATGAAATTCAATTTATCCAAGTCTAAAATACTTTATGCAACATCAATTGTTGAAATTAAGTGCAGATGCATAAAGCTTTTAAAAAATGCATTTGAAAAAAGTTTGATATCAATTGTTAGAGAGATATCTTATACAATTTTAAGTACATGCATAAACATTTAAGTCTAGGTCAAAAAAATTTAAAATTTTGATATCAATTGTTAGAGAGATATCATTTGCATTTAAAATCAAAGTATTTGAAAAGTTGATATCAATTGTTAGAGAGATATCATTTTCATTAACACCAATCTTGACCAAAATTTTATTATGATGAACTAAAAATTCTGAAAAATCATTAAAACTTTAAAATATTCATCATAAAACCTTTTTAACATACATGAGATTAAAACATTAATGCATAATCATTTAAAAACAAAAAACTCATGCATGATTAAAATCAAATGAGCAACCAAATAACAAAAATTAAAAGAATTAAGCTTAGAGGTTACCCATTCCTTTTTCATGTGTGACTAGAGCATCTTGAATATCATCACTTTCATCACTATTGCTCCCACACACCTACAAGAGAAATTCATTACAATTTTGGTATCCAAATTGCTTTGGATCCTTGGACGTTATTTCAATGCCCCTTGTTCCTTTCGGAACCCATACTTGTCTAATTTTAAAATGTTTTCCTTTCTTCAAAGGACAAGTATGTTCCTTGTGACCACGAAAATGACAATGTGAGCATTTTTCCATTTTAAGCATAATAGGTCGTTTTTAGAAATTAATTTTTTTTCTTTTGTTAAGCTTTCAAGCTTAACTTTTAAATCAAAATTTTCTTTTTCTAAATAATTTATTTTTATTTTTGAAAGATCTAAATCATTTTTCAAAATTTCATTTTGATTTTCAAAAGGGAATTTTACTTTCAAAATCAATTCATCTTTAATTTTGAGTTTTGAAATTAATTTCGTATATTTGGAATTCATGGTCTCAAATCCCAAAAACAACCTATTATAAGCATCTTGTAACTCTCATCAAAAGTAAATGAATTAAATTCATTTGAGTTAAAAGATACCTCGAATTCTTCATGAGTGGCCATTAGGCATAGGTTGACTACTTCATCATCATTGGAGTCATCTTCATCACTCCAATATGCCACATATGCCTTCTTCTTAGATGATCAATTCTTTCTTAGAAGGGGACAATCATACTTGACATGCCCCGTTCTTTGACAATTAAAGCACACCAGGGGACTTTTCTTCTTGGTTGATCCATGCTTTACTTCCTTGGAAGTCATGAATCTCTTTAACTCTTTTAAGAGCTTGACCATCTCATCTTCTTGTTCATCATCATCTTCATCCACCTCATCACTTGAATCTTGATAGCTTTCATTGGTGGATTTGAAGGCAATGCCTATCTCTTTCTTCTTTTTGTTTTTCTTCTCTTCACCTTTTTCTTCTTCCTTTAACATCATCTCATGAGTGAGAAGGGAACCAATTAGCTTGTCGAGAGTGAGAGACTTTAGATCTCTGGCTTCGATAATGTCTGTCTTCTTCGATTGCCATGACTTTGAAAGAGAGTAGATCATCTTCCTTACAAGCTTCTCATTAGGGATTACTTCTCCAAATCCCTTGAGACCGTTAACAATCACGGAAAATCTATTCGTCATAGCTTTGATGTCTTCATCGGGTTTCATCTTGAAGTTCTCATAGCTATGGTTGAGAAGACTTATCTTTGTTTCCCTCACTTCATCGGTTCCTTCATGAGTGTCTTGTAGCTTATCCCAAATATCTTTGGCACTGGAACAAGATGAGATTCTTCCATATTCATCTGGGCCTAAAGAACAAAAGAGAATGTGCATATCCTTGGCCTTATGCTGGAACTTTTTCTTCTCTTCATTACTCCAATCATCCCAATCATCTATCTCACCAGGTTGAGTGGAGTAACCCCTCATGATTGAGTTCCAAGCTCCTAGATCGAAGGCTCGAATAAAGAACATCATCTTATTCTTCCAATGGGCGTAATTTGCTCAATTGAAGAAGGGTGGCTTGTTGGCCGGTTGTGAATCCACAATAGGTAAATCTTCAATGTAATAGGCACCGGAGGAAAAAGTCATTTCTTGTCGGTTGTTTTGGAAATTGGTAGAGCTACTTCTAGGATTATCTCAAGGTGGTTAAACCTTCTAACGAGTTAGGCTCTGCTGCCAATTTTTGGGATTTACGGAAGCTCGAATCGATAACTGAAGGGGTTCGCCAAGAGGGGTCAGGTTGGTTTTTGTGTTTAGGGAGTAAGGAGATTGAAAGATAGAAAATTACACAGCAATTATAGTTGTTCGACTTCTCAACCATGTCTACATCCACTACCTTAGCTCCTCACCAAGGATTTTCCAACAAATTCAATAATTTGTTTTTTCTTTTTACAAGACAAAGAGATAACCTTTATAAACTCCTTAGTTTTTCACGAGTTAAACTATAACCTTTCCCTAGCTTTTAGCAAGCTTAGCTAGAACAAAAACCCTTTTACAATGAAAGGAAATGTAAACAAGAAAACCTCTCTAAAGTAAGTGTTTACAAGAATTAAGCTCAAAAGAACAAAATATTTACAAGAGATTAGAAAAATAAGAATGAAAAACTCTTCTCTTGTGTTTGATTGCTTGGATAGGTGTTCTTTTGCTTCTTCAAGTGTCTCCAGCTTGTATTTATAGCTTGAAATGAGTTTGAACTCGTATCTAGTCATTGGGGATGTTTTGGAGCCGTTTGGGGATAATTTTTCTGCAAAACAAGGCTGTCCATAACAGTGGGTATTGATAGGGGTATCAGTACCCCTTCATTAAATTCAAATCAACTAGCCGTTGGAGCCTTGGGGTATCGGTACCTCTAAAGGGGTATTTGTACCCATTTTGCATTCTGTAATTTGAGCCTTCATGGGGGTATTGATACCCATTAATATGGGTATCATTACCTTTTAATATTTTGCTCAAATTCGGATTTAATGGACTTTGAATTATTTTTGAAACCTTTTGAAAACTTTGAATAAATTCAATTTAATTCCAAAAACATTTTCCCTTAAATTTTTATATCAAAACATAGTTCAACAACATTCGTATAAGGAAAATAATAATATAAAGGATAAAGTACACAAATGGTTCATCGACTATAGGGTGTTGCTTTATTCAGTCCCTCAACTATTAAAAGTTACAAAATGATCATTTGACTATAGAGTGTTACTTTGTTGAACTCGTTCTTTTTCGTTAAAATTAATAGTAATTTGAGCTGAACGTTAACATGTTGACTATGACATGATAAAATCTGATATCAGAATCTCAAACAACTATCATATCTCAATTATCATGCTACTGTCTAGCTTAGACAACCACCAATCTTTTAAAGGAAAAGAACGACCTTGGAACATAATGAATAGTCGAGTGACCATTTTGTAACTCCTAATAGTTGAGGGACTTAATAAAACAACATTCTATGGTCGAAGAACCATTTTGTAACTTTTAATAATCAAGGGACTAATAAAATAAAATCCTATAATATTAGGATCATTTGTGTACTTTACCCTAATATAAAATTATTTTAAATTAAAAAATAAAATTATTTTAAAGTTGTCTTTGAACAGGTAAGATATCACTCGTAGATATGCCTTTTTCGTTTATATTTAGTTATTACTTTTTGAGGTTTTTCCCCTTCCAATTTAAGGTTTCACCCAAATTAATCTGGATTGACCTGGGTTACACACTTAATTTTGGTAGGTGAGTCTCCCAGTGGGGATTTCATGCATACACAAAGACTCAAACCTGAGACATTGCTTAAGCGATATAAAATTGTTTACAACTTAAACTAACTGTTGGTTGAGGTTATTAATTAATTGGTTGATTTTATTAACTGTTGAGATTTAACAAATTTCGGAGCATATATAGCAACTACTTTTTATCCACACCTTTTATATTATATATTCATTTGATATGATTGTAGCCTTCATCTACATAACACCATCCCCACACATTTTCAATAATTTAAAGGCATATAATTTTTATTTATAAAAAAATAGTAAATATATAAAATATTCAATAAATTTAACATTTAATATGTATACTGATTATAATTATAATATTTATTAAGTTTTAATTCGATCATATATTATTATAATATTCGAAGGTGAAGATTTGATAATATTTAAACATCTATTATCTTTAAATTTATAAAATTAAATTTTTTATATTATTTAAACAATAGATCACAACGTAAATATAATTATACTATTACATCTGACCATCAATTCATTGAAATATTATGTGTAAAAAAATCTAAAAATATATAAAATTCTGAATAATTTTAAAATTTTAAATATAATTATCTTTTATTCAACTAAACACTGTTGATGCAAGTCCAAATTGTCCATGCCTTCAACCCTACTTCCGATGACATTACAAGGGCAAAGGTGTCTTTAAAAGAGCTGACCAAATGGAGAAAATTGAGGCCAAAGAAAATGGAGAAAAGGTCAGTCTACAAATCTTTAAAAAAATCTTTCCTTTCTTTTCTGTAGGAAATTCAATGATTCCTCAAAACATAATTAATGGAGAAATTATTGCAATCTTATTCTCTACTTTTTGATTTAATCCTTTTTTAATCAAACTATGATTATCGCTAATTACTCTTTTAAGGGCAAATCGAGTCCTTAATTTAATTCTTAAAATTAATTAATCCTCTATTTATGGCAATAAGATTGTGTTTAAATGTTGTGATTGCCCTTTCATTTATTTATTTTCAATGTACATTGAATAAAAATATTTTTTTGAAGAGTTTTGATTTAAAATTTAAATGCTTAGTATTATTATTAATTTTAAGAGATAAATAATTATTTAAATATGACGTTTTAAAATCAATTTTATTTTAAACAATTGAGATTATGAGATATAAAAAATAATTTTTGTTAGTATAGAATGATTTGAGGCGGTATTTGATCAAAAGACTCTTAAATATTTGACAATAACTGTTTAAATACCCTTGTAAATACGGTACTTAAATCCGGAACCTCTAAAAATAATAATTATTTCTTTAACTACGGAAATCATTTGATTCGATATAAAATATTTAAATCTATAAATGATTTATGAATCATATAATTATAGCTTAATTAAGAATTAAAAAGTATAAATTGTAGAATAAACATGTATAGAATAACAAATAGATGTTAAAATTTCAATTTTAAAAATATTTTTAAAAACAAATGTGAAATTAATGTGATCTTAATAGTGGGTGATCAAGAATTACTAATACTAATTGGTTATTGGAGCATAATGAGGGTGATTTCCATCATTTAATTTTTTAACAAATCAATAATAGCCGTCCGATCAAGTTTAACTGTCCAATCAGAATGCTTTATTGACCTTTCCCGCCTATGGTAGGTCACTTTCATTTCCTCACCAAACGTTTCTGCCGTCACAAATTTCTCTCCTTTCTTTTCTTTTGCACTGCACATTCCTTATATTTTCCCTCCCACTTTCCACATTATGTAGGCTTCTCTTCTTACACCCTCTCAATTCTTTTTTTCCCTCATACTTCTTTGCAAATTGTATTCATTTGAGTATTCATCACGGTAACTAAAGAGGGAATTAGATATCCAATTCAAAGAATAGAAATGGTGAGATTTCTGTCTCTTTTATTTCTCTCTTTCTGCAGAAGTTAATTTTGCAGTTTTAAATGTTGGGTATCCGTTTCTTGTTTTTGGTGATTGATTTTACTTGACTATCAGGGATAAAGGGTCTGTTTGGTTTCCAGGAAAATTTAGACAAATATAAAGAAGTTCAATCTTTTTTTCAATCTCGTGTTGATTGCAGCTATGCTATACCCATGGAAAACAGCCTGTAAATCCTCTTGGTTAAGTTGATTTTGTTGAAATTTCCAACCCTGTTCATGAATTCAACTACTTTGCTGAGGCCGTTTTGAATTTAGAATCTTGAATGCTGTAGTTCATTGAAATTTGAATAAATTCTACTTCTAATTGGTATATTCGCATTAAAAGTTGAATCTTAACTGTTGTGTATTAACTTTACTATTGTGTTTCCGTTGATATGAACTTGGAATTAACTGTTATAATTGCAAGAATTTTAGAACATTATTTCAAGGCTTATTTGATGTTAATGAATTGGATTTGGTATTGTAGGTGGGTTGTGGGGTGTACCCTAAGAAGAAAACAGATTGGCTTAATACCCTTCTGGAAAGTGAGTTCTTTGGTCCTTGCTTTGATCATCAAGACCTAAGAAAAAATGAAAAAAATGTCTTCTGCATTAACTGTTGTCTCGAGTTTTGCCGGCATTGTAAGTCTCATAGCCAGCACCGCTCACTTCAGATCTGCAAATATGTATATCAAGACGTTGTTCGCCTTCAAGAAATGCAGAAGCATCTCGACTGTTCCAAAATTCAGGTTTTTTATACGTTTACTATCTCTAGCTTTGAAGCATTTATAGTATATTAGTGTGTTTAAGTAAATTTGAAGAATATCTGTAAAATAGGGAAAGATTGTTATGAATTTCTTCCAATTCTTACTGATATATGCATAGTTGAATACGAATCGGTGATTATCGATCCTCTAAATTGTATTGTAGAATGATAGATATATGCAAACACCAAGATTTGAAATCAAAAAGAGAGATTTTCATATCATTATGTTTGCAGAATCATCCAAATTGCTTTTCCCTGTTGTTCTAGTACTGAATTGCTTTCTAGTTATTTTCCATTCACATTTTCGACTTATTATATACTTTTTCTCTTTTTGATTAACTTTAGTCGTGGTTCGAATGATCATCATATACAGTTTTATTTACTGAAATGTTTTTTTAATCATCCGTTAGACATACAAAATCAATGGTGAAAAGGCTGTACATTTGAATCCAAGGCCTCAGGCTAAAGATGCCAAGCCATCAACGAAATCGAAAACCGGTGCTGCCTGCGAAGCTTGTAGAAGATACCTTCAAGACCCACCCAACCGTTTTTGTTCCATTGCATGCAAGGTAAATGAGGTGCATGTCGGGATTCATTTCTTAAAACTCAAGTTTACTACGTGAATTTCCTCATTTGCAATGTAAACCATAATCTAATCAATGCTTTCAGGTATCAGCCGTTGATGTGAAGCCTAGAGGCCAAAGCCATCAAATGGATATACAAATACAAGAATTTCGCGATGTTTCATGGAAAGACAATCAGAATTTGGAAGCAAGTTCGGAGGAGAAGCAGTCGTCGCTCACGTCGACCGATCTTTCAGAAGAGGAGACTAAAACATGGGTGCTCAAAAGTTTAAGGCCTCGTAAACAATTGAGCAAAAGGAAAGGCACTCCTCAGAGGGCTCCCCTCAGTTGATACTCTAAACAAAGGTACATAAAAAGACAATAAAAAGAATCCATAGCCAAAAACAGTTGATAAAATGAATAATCTACATTGCAGTGGAGTTCGATGAAGGTGCAGGCAGGCAGTCTTGAAGATTAGTCTTCATTTTGGAATTTAGTTGGGGTTTGTTGAGAGGGCAGTCCCCACCATTCTCATGATCTGGGGAAGTGCATTAATTTTCTTGAGATTGTACAGCATAATAGAAAGGTGAAAAAAGATGGTATATTTGATGGGAAAGCTAGCAGTGTTTTAAAATGGATTTTGAGCTTTGTATCCACCCCTTGACAGATTTGATTAGACCTATTAATGATTTTGTTTCTCTTTCGGTGGGATTTTTTTTCCATGGTTCAATATGATACATATTCCTGATTGCAACCCCAAACAATATTTTCTATTTCATACTTGAAATTATAATAGCCATATATTCCTTTGATTGCTATGGGGCCTTAAGTTTTGATGGCAATTTTTCTAATTGAGTTGACATGAGCTAATTATTTGAGACGGTTGTTTTCTATAGGAAGCTTTGTCAGTAATGGTATGCTATTTTCGTCAGATCTTCGGTGACTATCTTATATCGGGACCCTTCATATATTATGGCAAGTTGGCAAACAATGTCTTGTTATTTTTACCATGTGAAATGTGGCAGACAAAAAGAGCCGTAAAATTTTAAAGGAATAAAGGATGTGTCTGAAATATAGCTGGAATCCTACGACCAAACGACTTAATACGTTGAACTTAAAAACTTTTACCCATTTTTGCTGGGAATTGCCTGCCACAAATACTAAGAGCCTGCTCGATGGACATATATCATAAAAGTAGAGAAAGTAAAAAGAGGATTCGATTAAAGTAATTGCAGTTGGATGTTGCCAAGTGTAGATAGAAAGTGTCAGCAAATGAATTTAATGTGTAATCTAATAGGAGATGGAAATTTAAGGCAATATTTGCCGTTGTCTTTACCAGGCGACGGCGTGCTTGCATTGTTTGGTAGTTCAAATATTTGGCTTTAATGAGATGTTCCCCCCCCCCCCTTCTTACTCCTTTTCTTATTAACAAGATATTTGTGGATAAGTATGCGTTTGATATTTTGGAAAAAAGAATAATTTTAAAGGATCAAAATCTAATTTTCTTTTGATAAGATAAAAAATAGAACTAATTAATAGGATTGCTCCCCGTCTCTGTCCCTGAAATGAATCTTTATTCCCGTCCTCACCCCGTTTCCCGTCGGGTTTTTTATCGAAGTGCCCCGTCAGGAATTTTTTTTGCCTCGTCCCCGAACTCGACCCGAAATGTTGTACTCAAATCCGAACCCGAACCCAAAATGTTTTGTTTGTATTATATATATAATTAATATAAAATATATAAAATATTAATATTATATATATATATATATATCTATAATCGGGGCGGGATACCTTAACCCGAATCCGAACCAGAAAAAATCACCGAATTTTACTCCGATACCTGACCCGACCCGACCTGAATTTAGCCGGGTTTCGAGTTTCTCCGTCGGATTCGGGTCGTTCTGCCATTCCTACTAATCAAGAGCAAAATCTAAATTTATTAAAAAAAACTCATACTATAGGGTTTACAAAGTATATTTCATTATATCAGGAATAGATATAGAGTAGTAATTTTTTTAGAAAGTGTCGCAACCGTCTTTCGGTTAGGCCCCGGAATTGGGCTTCGCTTGAAAAATGTGGATTGGAGTCGCCACCGACCACTTTAAAACAAATTTAGGTGGGTCGGACACCATATTACCTGATCTGCGTTTTTACCAGAAATGTGTCGGGTTCGGGAGTAGGTTACGGTCAAGGAAGGATTAGCACCCTTGAACCGCCCTTTCGGTACCAATTAATTTACCGGTTGTCTTAGTTGCGAAAATTCAAAATTTAAATTAAAATTTAACAGACCTGATTCAAATTACTTACAATTGATTGATTTGAATACCCTTAAAAGATAAAAACGTTAGATTCGTAGCGGAGTATAAAATCGAATTAGGATAGCAAGTGTTCAAACATGAGAATAATAAATAAAACAAGGAAAAAATAGAAAATAACAAAACACGTAAGAAATAATAAAATATAATAAAAATAAACAATATGAATAAAATATTAAAAAACAAAGACACCGATAAAGAGAAAAAATTAATGGAGTAAAAAAATAAAAAAAAGGTAAAAGAAATTAAAAAGAAATAAAAATAATGTTTTCATATAAAGTAGTATTTACTAAAACAAATAAAAATAATAAATATAGAATACTAAGTAAAAAAAATAAAGATATACATGATATTAAAAAAAATAGAAAAAAATAAAAAAAAGTAAAAATATAATATATATATATATAAATAAATAAAAACAAAAATAGAATATTAAGAAAAAAATATATATAAAAACGTATAAAATATAATATTAAGAAAAAATATATATACATAGTAAATGGAGAAAAATTAATACATCTAAACATATATATATATATATATATAATGATATAAGATATATATAATAAAAAAACAGAGGAATATAGTAAATAAATAAAAAAAATATAATTAAAAAAATATATATAGGGGACGAAATTAATAAAAAAGTAAAACTAAAGGGTAAATTTCAAGGTAAATTAATGATTAAAATTGACTTAGGGGGAATATTAAATACTTTAAAAAAAATGAACATGCCTCGGGAGTAGATCTAGGTTCGAAACTTCGAAACCCCACCCCTTTTTGGTCATCGGCGCAACCCACGCTTTGGGTTATTCGAACCAAATCTCAAGAAAAATAACATGCACATGCGAGAAATGAACGAATCAAGGTAAAAAGATGCTACCTTTTATTTCCTTTTCGAATCGTTTACAATAGCTTTGCCTTTGTATTTTCCGTGCTTTCATCTGTATTTTGTGTGTAAATCGTGTCTTACAATGGTGAGTTACAATGGCTATTTATAGTGCTTGTGGATCCTATCTTTAGGAATTTAAATATTAGTAGAACTCTATCCTATTTTTAGGAGTTTGAATCCTAGCAAAATGTTATCCTATTTTTAGGAGTTTGAATCCTAAAATTCTATCCTATTTTTAGGAGTTTGAATCCTAGTAGGACGAAAAATGTGTGTTGACAGCTGCCCCTCTTTGCCCATAGTCGTGTAACGGGGATAGGGCAAAGATTAAAAGACACACTTTTCGTTCAGTGGAGTTGAAAATTAACTCTGATGTTTCAATAACTCCCTGTCGAATTGAGTTACGGATGACTCCTCCATCATGAAGTCGAGTTCATCTTGAAATGATATGAAATTAAAGCCGTAGTTCGGAATTTGAATCAGCACGTGGCTTCCCGTTACCCTTCGGTCTTCTTCTCGGTTTAAAGACCTTGGATCGGAATCGAACTCAGAAATCTTCATTGACAGATAGCTTTTTCTTGACTTAAGCTATGTTGTTTGAAAATGGTTGCTTGTCACTAAGGCACGGCTAACCCAGGTCCTCTTCTCGACTTGAAAACCTTGACTACAACCGGAAAGTAGTGCGATTGATGTGTCATCGAGCTGAATGGAGTCGAACTTGACAATTTTGATGGCAGATAATCCTTCTTTGAGTTGGATATCCTTCGTCGTGAAGTTGAAATCCAAGTAAGTAGCATTGTTCCAAGTCCAATATCCTCCGTCGTGAAGTTGAAATTGGCTCTGGAACCGGGAAATTGTTTGTTGACAACCAGCCGTCCCTTCGTTGTGAAGTTGAACTTGTGTTGTCTCGAGTCCAATATCCTTCATTGTGAAGTTGAAATTGAACCTGAATGAAATTTTGTTGACAAGCAGCGGTCCCTTCGTCGTGAAGTTGAACTTGCGTTGTCTGGAGTCCAATATCCTTCGTTGTGAAGTTGAAATTGGCTCTGAGATTGGGAAGTTGTTGTTGACAAGCAGTGGTCCCTTCGTCGTGAAGTTGAACTTGCATTGTCTGGAGTCTAATATCCTTTGTTGTGAAGTTGAAATTGGCTCTGAAATTGGGAAGTTGTTGTTGACAAGCTGCGGTCCCTTCGTCGTGAAGTTGAACTTGCGTTGTCTGAAGTCCAATATCCTTCGTTGTGAAGTTGAAATTGGCTCTGCAATTGAGAAGTTGTTTGTTGACAACCAGTCGTCCCTTCGTTGTGAAGTTGAACTTGTGTTGTCTCGAGTGCCACGCTATCCTCCGTCGTGGAGTTGAAATCGCGGATGGCCCCTTCGTTGTGAAGTTGAGCCTTGACTTGAATATCCTTCGCCGTGAAGTTGAAATCCAAGTATTGTATGTTACGGGTGGACACAATTCCCTTCGCCGTGAAGTTGAAACCGTGGAGACCCCTTTATTGTGAAGTTTGGCTTCGAGCTAGATATCCTTCGTCGTGAAGTTGAAATCCACTCTCGAGCAAATTGTGTCGCTTTGAGTTCAATATCCTTCGCCGCGAAGTTGAAATTGACTCCAGCTAAAACCTGAAAAAGTTATGCATATATGTGATGCTATGGATGCAATGCTCTTGGGTGTGCCTAAAATGCATATGCAACATATGTTATCTTGGGGCTCTGGAGAGAAATCTCGATCTCCAGTTGCCTGTCTGGAATCTTGATTCTTGAATCTTCAAATTTTGATCCCTGATCTTGAATTCTTCAAATGTTCAAATCTGATGTGCATATTCTATTTTTGATTTGAGAAATGCTTCTCGACCATCTCAAGTATGTGCCTGAGCTGAGTGTAACGGTTCAGATGATTCTTCAAAAGAAGTTGTCTTGAAAGAGATAGAATTCGTTTCAAGGGAAACGATCTCAAAGATATATGTTGTTTCATGAGAAACGGTCTCAAGGGAAACAAAATTTTGTTTTAAGAAAAACTGTCTCAAGAGAGACAAAACTTAGTTCCAAAAGAAATTGTCTCACGGGGAGATGAAATTAGTTCCAAGGAAAACATATTCAAAGATTTTGTTTCAAGGGAAACTGTCTCAAGAGAGACAAAATTCATCTCAAGAGAAACTTTTTCAAAGGTTTTTTGTGTTTCAAGAGAAACGATTTCAAAGGTTTTTTTCCTAAGGGAAACTGTCTCAAGAGAGACAAAGTTTGTTTCAAGGGAAACTGTCTCAAGAGAGACAATGGTGATCACGATTCCCTTCGTCGTGAAGTTGAAACCGTGGGTGGCCCCTTCGTCGTGAAGTTGAGCCAGGAATTGGATATCCTTCGTCATAAAGTTGAAATCCAACTTGAAAATGCGAACTGGATCGGTTTTGAATTAGCTCTCGAACTCGTCTGAAGTTGATTCTAAGATCTGTCGTTCTTTCAATATGTCAAATTAGTTGAGGTGTAGCTCCTCGCTACTGAGTTAAAAAACCACCATCGATTTTTTACAAACTCTTTTGAATTAGGTATCTTTCGCATTGAAGTTGAAACTTGACTCTAAAGCTACATAAATTATGTATGCTAAAAATGATAAATGTGATGCTCTCAAGTATGTCTAAGATGCATGCAACATGAATTAATGTCATTTATCTCTTGGATAGAGCCTCATTTTTGCCTGCTTGTTCCTGCATGTGGAGGAAATGCCTTCAGAAGGTCTGATAATTCGCATTAGGATGTTGAATCCCCAAAGATGCCCCAAATGTTCCTCATTTCTTGCTTCAGCATTGATTCTGAGCATGAGTTTTGTGTCTAAGAGTCACATGCCATTTACCAAGATCCACTCTAGAGAGACTGTCTTGTTTAAAAAAATGTTTTTCTCTTTTATTTTCAAAGTTATGAAAATATCAATTAAAAGAGTTTCGAAAAATGTTTAACCAAAAGTTTTGAAAATATTGCCCCTTTCACGGTTTTACAATTGAGACGAATCATAAAACTAGAGTTCATCAGATATCAAAGAATTAATTACAATGTTAATCCTTCAATAAATTATAGTTATTTGACAAGTGCCAAGATCAAAACTATCTTTGGGAGATGGTCAAGTAAGGAAAGGATAAAAAGTCTCAGGTTATTGTGTTTGGTCAAAGGTTTGGCATTTGATGTTCAAAGGTTTGGTATTTGATGCTCAAAGGTTTGATCGGGTAGCTTGCATGCTTCTCTGCTGGAAGTGTTCTCTGACTCCCAACCTTCGTTGTCACACTCGGATTGTTCGATGCCTTATCAAGGAATTTCTGTGATCGCCTCAGTTGCACAATTTTTATATTCGAGCCGCCTTTTCAGGTTTTCAACTCGATCCCTCCTTTGGTTTCAAGACGTTATTCAGGATTTACGTCTTGAACCCCCTTTGTTATTTTTATCTATCATACATTAATTACATTGTTTTTTGCAAACAAAGATTAATCCTGATGGGCGGGATGAAATCTGAAGATAGTCTCTTCTGTTTAGAAATCCATGTATGATTAGAAGGGACTTTTAAGGCACGTAATGTAGGTCAGGGTTCGTGGTTATGAAAGAAAAGGATAAATAGTCCCAAACAAGTGTTACAGGGTTTTGAACCAAGGATCAATTCATTTTGATGCCTTCAATCTTGTCTTGCTCAAAATGTCTCTTTCTCTTGATGCTCTATGATCTTCGAGTGAAGTGATTTAGTGATTCGAGAATGATTGTGCTTGATCAATCTCATAGTTTGAAGCTTGATGTGCCATTTGTCTTTAGGGAATCTTTGCATATGTTTTTTGTCCCTTTTCCTTTTGATTTTTTCTTCTTTTCTTTTTTGTTCTTGTTTTTTCCTTTTTTGCTTCTTTTCTTTTTTGTTCTTGATTGAATCTTCGCACTTGGTATTTGGCCCACCCTTTGGTATTTCCTTTGGATTGATGTCTTCACTCATGCGAGCAGATTTTCTCCACCTTGCCCCCCCAGTGTGGAGGGTGATCTTTGGTTAGGGTTGAATCAGAAGAAAAATACTATAGGCTCAAAAGGGGACACAATGGATATATTTTTTCTCCTGTTATGAAGGGATAAAGAAAGAAAGCCGTTCATCATTTCATACATGGAAGTCCTCACAAAAGAGGTATCCCCAGGGGGATAGATTTGCAGGATTAATTCTATTCACATGAAAACAGTGTAATTAATGCATGATAGGATTACTTCGAATGAATTGTTTTTTGTTGCTCCTTGCTCCCAACATGTCTCAATGTTCAGGCTCCCCGCGAGATGCCCCAAGTTGTGTCTTTAGAAGAATGCTCATATTCAAATGAACAACTCAATGCCTTGGGTTTTAATGGTAAGAAAATGTTAATTTTGAGTCTAAAAAGATAATGGTGTGATCTTATTGACTCAAAGAAAGGTACAGGTGTATCAAAAAGATAAAGGCAATGTTCAAGAATTTCAAAGGGAGGTAATGTCAAAATTTGGTTTTTTGGTAACGGTCATGAGTTATTTTGGGTAAAAAAATCGAGGTATTTTATTTTGGGTTTTGAGATATGGTAAGAAAGGTCTAATCTTGCCATATGTCAAAAATCTATAATTCTTGAAGAATTAAAAGAATCCTTAATTCATTTAATATTCGAAGAACTAAAGATTAAAATTTGTTCAATTGCTCCACCTTAGAAAGTAGCATAAATTCAATTGTTTAAAAGATTAAGCAAAAGATCAAAGACTTGTTCAAACAAAACAATCCTCTAAGTGCAAATGGTATATGCCATGCCCCCTTCTTCGGCAAGCACCTTACAGTTTTCAGAATAATGTTTGGGGCTTCTTACGTGGTAACAGCTAGCAGCTTCAACATCGTAGCCCTTAGGATATGGGGATTCTTTTCTTAGATCATCCTGGCAGGCTTAGTCCTACAATCAGCTGATCCAGCTCCTACTATACTGATTTTAGTTTTTTTCTTTAATTGTCACTTGTTTCTATGTGGTGTCATATGGTTTAAAACCACTTCATCGAATCCTTCATGAATAAATTTCGTTGATGAAAATGCTTAAAAATGAAATGTAGATGCAAAATGCAAAAATGCATGAAATGTTCAAGACATTAATCCAAAAACATGTGTCCATTATTATAAATAATCTTTATTTCGACAAAAATGTTTTATCTTGTAAGAGACATAAAAACAATCAAAGGTACATTCAGACTAAATCCTCTAGACCCCGAACAGCTTCCAACAGGTTGACAAGTCTTCTGTTTTCATCTGTCACTGGTTGAATGCCTTATCGAACCACTCCGGCTTCTCTTGCCAGGCCGTGAAGATGACGGGCTGCTTTCTGTACTTGATCCAGGAAGTCTCGGATGACTGCGTCTCTGGCCTTCACCCTTTGTTGTGCTTGCTCCCAACGAAAACGCCACTGTAAACCTCCGTCGAAGGGAAATATCTGAAGCTCGCTCGCTTACTTCTTGAACCCATCTACAATAGCTTCTAACTCAGGTATTGTTTTGCCATCTCTCTCATGTTGTTTCTCCAGATCAGCCATCCGGATTCTCAAGCATTGGTTTTGATGTTGATTGTTTGTTAAGCGCCTCTAGGTAGTCTTCATATGTTCCTTCTAAGCTCTCTCATCAGACCCTTCGAACTTTCTTTTCAGGCTATGAGCTTCATATTTCCAGTATTCAGAAGCCACTTTCAACTTGGAGTTATCCTTGACTTTATCTTGATACCCATTTCTCAAGTCTTCGAGCTCAAAACGGACTTTTTTATGTTCTTTTTCAAGTTTGTCTGCTCGATCTTTCTGAGAGTCGGTATCTAACTTCCACTGATAGCGCTCAGCTTTAAGCTCCTTTATCCTCTTCTTCAGGTCATTATTCATAGCTTCAAACTCTGCCTTGGCTATCTCAAGTTCAGAAGGGGCAGGTCTGAGATGTTCTTCCATGGTCCGGGTGTCTTCACAGTCTGACACCGGGATATTATCATTCTTTCTCAATCTTTGCCACTCCATATAATCCGGAGTAAGAATGTTTCTGGCAGCTACAACATACATCCGGAATACTTTCTTCCATAAACCGACTGCTTCCTTGATCATCTTCTTATAGTTGTCATTGTGATACTCAAACTCTGATTTATCTAGTCCGCATGTTACTGGGACAAACTGACGTGCCCTATACTGTCTAAGTGCTAACAATGGAGCATACCCAACTGCACCCCAAAGTCCAAGTAAAGTCATAGTGTCAGAGTCCCCACATTGGAAAAGAACGTCACTGAGAAACAACCATGGGGCTCTCCAAGCAATATCTTGGTCTTGGAGATGAGTGAAGATTTGCATCCACTTCTTTTTTGAAGCGCCTTCATGCCATTTCATGGTGATGGACTCTCTCAAAGGTGAATACGTAGTGCTAAATCGGCGGTAGGCAACCCCATTAGTCTTCCAGAAGTGGCTGTGAATCCAGACTTGAAGGAGCTGAGCACATCCAATGAATCTACCTCCGCTAGCTCTTTGGAAATGGTTGAGAGACCGAAAGGTCTCGGCTAATATGGTCGGTGCTGGGTTGACTCGTTTCGGAAGTTGGTCAAACAGTTCCACCACGGCTGCGTCAATGCATCCCAAAACCTTCGGAAAGATGATCAAGCCATACAGACCTAGTGCAAAAAGGTATATAGTCTTCCATTCATCAGGGTGGTCCTTCATTAGTTGCCTTATGTGGATCCACTCAATTCCTTCCTCGTTACCTTTGTGTCGGAGTCTGTCAGTCACCCACTTTTCATCAACTCCTGCAATCTTAGCCAGTCCGTTCTTGAAAAGCTGACTCTTGATGTGTTTGACGTAGGCTCGCTCCAGTTTAATGCTTTCACAGTTCAATAGTGTAGTATACTCCTCGATGGTAGGTACCATGTCCTCCTGGTTAAAAGTGAAGCAACTGTATCCCGGGTTCCAGAATTGAACCAAGGCTCTGATTAAGGGCTCATCGGTCTTAACATGAAGTAAAAGTGCAATGTCACCATACCTCTGACTGAACTTCTGTTTCCGATCATTCTTCCAACTGTCCCAGATGTCTCGAAGTTCTTGCACATTGTTCTGTTTTAGGCTGATAGAGGCGTAGCTAACCAGCTCAAACACATAGTTTTCTTGAAGACTGTCTCCCTTTTCCTTCTGAGTCTTCTCGGACCATAGTCGTACCTCGGGGGTTTTAATCTCTTGTATTACAACACCTTTGTCCATTAATGCAAATTATTTATGGTTTACGAACACGTTTTTTGGTGGATCAACACCTCTTTTAAATGATGCAAGTGATGAAGATAAAATAAAATAAAAGAAAGATGAAAAGAGTTAGTGAGGTGAAAAATAATTAAAAACGATCATAAAAATGAAAGTCCTACCCCACATGATATCTACCCCACATGCTTATTATTCCTACCCGGACATGATCTCTATCCCGCAAGTTGATTTTGAACAAGTCAAAACCGTATAAATTTCTAGTTTACATACTTTGAACAGAAAATAAAGCATGAAATAAAAATAGCATAGGGTTTGAAATGAGGTTTTGGGGTGGACTCTAATTCTCCACGGTCTCCCAGTTTAGGTTCTAAAAAAGGTACACGAGTTCTCCTTGCTGGTGCCCCCTTGGGCTTGCCAGACCCTTAGTCCTAAGCCCATTACAAGCTTATGTGGACTAAGTTAAACTCGAGAGGAAACATCCCCTTATGCCCGCACGGTGAATAAATTCACACGAAGACATAAGGTATTTGAATCCCGAAGGCTACTTGCTAGGCCCGCACGGTGAATAAATTCACACGAAGGCGTCGCTTTCACCCCCACTTAAAAGGGTTCGGAGCTCGGGTATAGAGCCTTAGATGAAAAAGTTGAAAATCTGAAATCATTAAAAAACGTCAGTACAACTATTTATTTGAAAAATGATCAAAGGTAAATAACTGAAATCGAATAAATAAATTTAAATTTACATTTTCGCATAAAAAGACAACCGAAAATTAATTCTGGCCTGACTCACTTACTTGTCCCCAGCGGAGTCGCCAAGCTGTCGCAACCGTCTTTCGGTTGGGCCCCGGAATTGGGCTTCGACTTGAAAAATGTGGATTGGAGTCGCCACCGACCACTTTAAAACAAATTTAGGTGGGTCGGACACCATCTTACCTGATCTGCGTTTTTACCAGAAATGTGTCGGGTTCGGGAGTAGGTTACGGTCAAGGAAGGATTAGCACCATTGAACCGCCCTTTCGGTACCAATTAATTTACCGGTTGTCTTAGTTGCGAAAATTTGAAATTTAAATTAAAATTTAACAGACCCGATTCAAATTACTTACAATTGATTGATTTGAATACCCTTAAAAGATAAAAACGTTAGATTCGTAGCGGAGTATAAAATCAAATTAGGATAGCAAGTGTGCAAACATGAGAATAATAAATAAAACAAGGAAAAAATAGAAAATAACAAAACACGTAAAAAATAATAAAATATAATAAAAATAAACAATATGAATAAAATATTAAAAAACAAAGACACCGATAAAGAGAAAAAATTAATGGAGTAAAAAAAATAAAAAAAAGGTAAAAGAAATTAAAAATGAATAAAAATAATGTTTTCATATAAAGTAGTATTTACTAAAACAAATAAAAATAATAAATATAGAATACTAAGTAAAAAAATAAAGATATACATGATATTAAAAAAAATAGAAAAAATAAAATAAAGTAAAAATATAATATATATATAAATAAATAAAAACAAAATAGAATATTAAGAAAAAATATATATAAAAACGTATAAAACATAATATTAAGAAAAAATATATATACATAGTAAATGGAAAAAAATTAATACATCTAAACATATATATATATATATAATGATATAAGATATATATAATAAAAATAATATAATATAAATAAATAAATAAAAAACAGAGGAATATAGTAAATAAATAAAAAAAATATAATTAAAAAAATATATATAAGGGACAAAATTAATAAAAAAGTAAAATTAAAGAGTAAATTTCAAGGTAAATTAAATATTAAAATTGACTTGGGGGGAATATTAAATACTTTAAAAAAATGAACATGCCTCGGGAGTAGATCTACGTTCGAAACTTCGAAACCCCACCCCTTTTTGGTCATCGGCGCAACCCACGCTTTGGGTTATTCGAACCAAATCTCAAAAAAAATAACATGCACATGCGAGAAATGAACGAATCAAGGTAAAAAGATGCTACCTTTTATTTCCTTTTCGAATCGTTTACAATAGCTTTGCCTTTGTATTTTCCGTGCTTTCATCTGTATTTTGTGTGTAAATCGTGTCTTACAATGGTGAGTTACAATGGCTATTTATAGTGCTTGTGGATCCTATCTTTAGGAATTTAAATCTTAGTAGAACTCTATCCTATTTTTAAGAGTTTGAATCTTAGCAAAATGTTATCCTATTTTTAAGAGTTTGAATCCTAAAATTTTATCTTATTTTTAAGAGTTTAAATCTTAATAGGACGAAAAATGTGTCTTGACAGAAAGAAAGTTGAGAAAAATTATCCTGTTTTTAAGCCTTCAAGAAATCAGAAGGCGTATTTCACGCAGGATAGAGACGCCTTTGCCCCCATCCCATGTCGGCAAGGTTTTTCTTTTTAGTGAATGTGACCCTAGTTGGACCCAACAATTTTTCTTCTTTCTTTCTTTTGGACTAGAAAGATAAGACTAGCGAAAGAGAAACGTGGGCTTTCCCTGTTTGGTTGGTGGGAAAATGTTGGGAAAAAAGAGACCATTGGAGTCTTAGTTACTAAATGGGCATATGATAAAATGTAAAATTCTATTTTTGGCCTCTACCACCAGTTGAACACACACACACACACACACACATATATATATATATATATATATATATATATATATATATATATATATATTCGAGTATATTCTACTTCAAAAGAGCTTCAAGTAAAATTATGAAGAGATTCCCTTCAATAATAGGTTTGAAATGAATGATGTTTCAATTATGGACAGTTACCTGTAACCTGTGGTTTGATCAGTCTATGCTGAAGTCTTTGCTACCCACCTTCCAAGCAAATACTCGTGAAGGAAAAGAATGGAAATGGTATGTTCACTGTTCAGGGCCCTTTCTCTGCATTATACTAGATTACTACATTATGTATTGTACCAACCAAGAAATTATTTGATAGACTGGCTTACCATATCATTTATGATCCCAATTAATAAAATTCATCTATTTTAAAGTAACTTTCAAATAAATATTCACTCCTTGCATGTAAGAAAGAAATAAAGATAAGATAAATAAATTTTATTAGTTGGACTTAGACCACGAGAATGACGTGGTGATCTAGGTTTATCTAATAATTTTTCATACCCAACCAGTCCAAGCTCTGTTCAGTCAGCATTGTCAATAAACTCAATAATCAATTTTCCATGATAGAAATGAAGCTTAGCAAAAAGATGAATCATTTTATATTTATATTTCATTGTATAGTAGCCACACCGTCATGCATTCGGGTAAATTAAGATAGTGACTCAAAAATGTGTAACAGACCGGTGATGTGCCTTGCTTTTGGGTGATATCGTGTACGACTATGAGGCAATTCAAAGCTTCTACATTTTTTTCCATTTCGGTTCTAAGGTTTCGTCTTGTCTAATTCGGATCGACCCGCGTTGTACACCTGACTTTAGAGGACGAGTCTACCAGCAGGAATTTTCTGCATACACAATAACTCGAACTTAAAGACATTGCTTAAACGATATTAAGTTGTTTACTACTTGAACCAACCCCTGTTGGTGAAGCTTCTACATTTTTTTTTCAACAGCCTTGATTCTTAATGCATGACATATAGGATAAACTATGTATTTAGTCACGTACTTATTTCTTTGATTCCATTTGATAATCTAACTATTTTTTAAAATTATACCTAACGTTTTGTTTTTGTTCCATTTTAATCACAAACTGTTAAAAATAAACAGAACTACTGACATGACAGTTTTTTTCAATGATAATATATTATTGTTAATTTTTTAACGACGAGTAATCAGAATGGAATCAAAACGTAACGTTAAACATGATTTTGAAAAATAAAATAATTGGATGAGCAGAAATAAATAGATGACTAAATACGTCATTTACCCATATATATATATATATATATATATATATATATATATATATATATATATATATGTATGTATGTTTACCTCGATGACTTGGTGGTACGATACAAGTTAATTGGCATCCATAGAAGCCATTATGACGACCCCTGCCGCAGCGGTTGATGGCCAATAGCGCAGTTGTTCATGGTCTGACAGTGCAAGCAGTGCCAAATACTTGGCCATCCTTTCTATCTCTGCATCAGCCTTGGCAGCTTTGAGATAGAACCTAGGATAATTTAATACACATCTTGCTTCGGAGCCTTATATCATGTCTAGAGAGGTGGTCAAAACTGCATCACGAGATCTTCAATTACAGAATAAATTTTCAAAGGAATAGGTAAAGAGTATAAGGTAAATAAGCTCGGTACTTGGGAGGAAAAAGTGTACCACAAGAAATTAAAGATAGTAGGCAGGAAACATTGAAATTTGAGAACCTCTATCACCAACCTTTCCATGGCCACCACTTCATTTCTGCTGTACGTGTTGCTCCCAATGTAAAATTGATTTTGCCGCACACTGGTATATAAGTAAGGCCACAAACAGTGATGGAGAGGGAGGGAGGGTGAAAACAATAGCCAAAATTTAAAATTATTATATCTTTTATGTATTTTTTATTGAATTTATACTCTTAGAATTTTATAAATTTAAGTTCGTTTGCCTGAAATTATAAAAATTCAAATTTATCCCCTTAACATAAAATTGCGTCTTTAACCACAGATGAATTCATATTAGCAAATTTCTTGCCATAACTGTAAGCCATGTTCAAGTTCCCCGTAATTGTATAGGTTCATGGAAAGAGGAATTATCTTAATTGCCACCTGTTGTAGGGTTGATTTTCTTCTAATCTGGTGGCTAATGTAAGACAGGCTACTCCAACAATATGAAGGATCCTTTTACTTTTGAAGAATCCCACTTAGGAATCTATTAAGCAAGCTAATTCCAAAGAATACTGTTTCCCAATGAAACAACTTTGCAGTACTTCGCTGCTTTCATAATCAGAAAGTATAATCAACTTCGACAACGTGTGGTAACGGATTTTCGCCGGTACGATGTTTTTTTTTTGGCAATGTAAGTAAATAAATATTTTTTTTATGAAAATAATGGAAGTCGTCATCGATTTTTTTAGGTTAGATAGGTCGAATACCTAAAATTACATTTTAAAAGATATTTAAAAAAATATCATTTAAAAGATAAACTAATCTACATATAACCAAAAATTTATTCTTTTTAGTAATAAAAAGGGATTCGGGGTCGATTACGCTTGAAGAAAGTTTAGCACCCTACAATGCCCAAAATTGGTACCCATCAATTATAAATTATCTTTAGTAGTGGAAATCTAAGAATTCAAATATAAATTTAAATTATGATCCTATTATTCCAAATTTAATCGCATAATTTTATGTAACGAAGAATTCTAAGGAGAAATAAAAATATTCTAATATTTTCAATCGAAGAGAAAATAATCTCTAAAATACTTTAGGATGAATTTTTTTTCTTTTCAACTTAAATAATAAGAATATAATAATTCACCCCAAGAACTCAATATTAAAATAATTTGATATAACCAAAATGAATATAACTAAAGTAGGAATATTCAAAAAATTTAGGCTTTTCTAAGTAGGGTATTTATTTATTTTGAAATATCAGAATAGGACCTCTAGTTACTTTAAGACAATCATTTCTTAATATTTAAAAATAAATAAATATTATCCTTTAATCAAATTATGAAATCAGTCAAGTTTTACTTATGAGTATTTCATATATATATATATATATATATATATTCATGTGACTAAAATAAAATGAATAAAAAATAAAAAGTAATAATTAAAATACTAAATTTAATGTATCAAAAAATCAGATATAGATAATGGTAGTAAAAGAATACATTATCAACGTGTAACTCATATTTTAAATTCATATTCTAAAAATAATCTAAAAAAATTAAGTACCAAATTGATAAAGTATACCTTGATTTTTTAAAATGATTTTAGGTACATATTTTAAATTCTTTAAGCCTATAAATTCCAGGTATCATAAAGTGATGTAAGTAAAAGCTAATGAATAATTAACAAGTTATTCTTTAAACCCTTTAATTAATTTCCACAACTAATGCTTTTTATTTTTAGCACCAGTATATGTCCATCATAAAATATGGAAACAACGCGTAAATTTCAGCCAACTCTTTCTTTCTTGAAGTATACGTTAGGTGTTGGACATCAAAAATTTTGAACTTGAGTTGATTTAATCCAGATTATTTTATTTTGATTTAGTTACAACATATATAACTGATAAAATAAATTACTTGTTTTGTCACTTGTCTATTCTTAGGGATGTAAACGAGCATAGCGTTCAGTGACATATTTGTATAACGTTCGTTTGTTAAGTTAAACAAACGAGTATCAATATAATTTTTATGTTCATTAATAAACGAACAAACACAAGCGAAGGTGTGTTCGGTTTGTTAATGTTCACGAACATGCTCGTTTATATACTCTTTCGTTTATGTTTATGAACAAAATCATTTATCGACTTATCCGTTTATGTTTATGAACAATCTCGTCTAATAGCTCATTTATTTATTTTTATTTACTTTAATATTTTAAATATTAAAATAAAGGGTAAACTACCTCAGTTAATATATTAAATTATTTTCTTTTAGCATTCTAAAATTCGAGTTAATTGAATCATATGGAAAATCGAGTAATCAGTTCTGATTTTCTTAATTTTTAAAAAAGTAATTTTGAAATAAATATTTTTAAAAAAAATAGAAAAATAATTAAATAAGATTGAATGAAAAATTACTAATAAATGTTTTTTTTAAATTGAGTTATTATTACATAAATTTTGTAAAGAATTTAGTATATAGGCTCACTAGACTAATCAGTTGCTAGTAATTTCCTTTAAACTTTTTACCCATGTTCTAATAGCTAAAGTCGTTTGGGAGTCTTTCCTTCGCGTTTTACAGTAAAGAGATAAACATACCATAATAATGTACTTGCCATAAACGAAAATCTTTGAATTTTTATAATTATTTGTCGACATCGTTTTTCATCCGGGCGGAAAAAATATCGATACCGACTCAGGATTTTCTCTTTGAAAATCGTTTAAAAATGTAAAGAGTCACCACCAATTAGTTAAGGTGTGCTTGGAACACCGTAAAAAAACTGAGTGATTTTAATAAAATATTTTATTTTAATAAAATACTGAGTTTTGGGGTCTGCAAAAATCCAAAAATCCAAAAATCAGGTTCGGGAGTCAGTTACGCGTGGGGAAGGATTAACACCCCCACAAGTGCCCAAAAATTGGTACCTAGTTAGTTACTCTATATTTAAAATCAGAAATTTTGAGTTCGATCTTTATTTAATTTAGAAATCATTAAGGATGCAGAGTTTGAGAAGCGTTTTCGTTTATTGAGACCGATAACATTCGCCCCCGAACGTAAATGCGGGAGATCAACTATTGTGTCTAATAACCCAACATTTCCTTGTTTTTAGAAAACATGATGTGGTTCTGAAAAAGATGTCGACTTATTTAAGGAATTACCAGTAGTCACCCCCTGAGCACGATCGCGGAGGATATACAATTAACTCCTTAATAAGTGAACAATGCCTTAAGTTTTAAAAACAATGCAATCAATCAAAATTTTATTTAATCTTAATTATACTAAAAATAAATTAAGGTTTTTTCTAACCTACGGTGTCAAATTATGAAAATTAAAAAACCTAGGGGCTCAAGCCTAAGCATGTAGGCTCTAATATTAATCCTATTTGATTTTAATTAATTATTGAATCGAATAACTAAGATGGTCCCTCGAGCATTTACGCGAGGGCCAACTCGAATTATCTCCTAAATTAAAAGACAAGTTTGAAATATAAGCTAAAATGGAAGCTCTATTTAACATATTTAATTATGTCAATGTTAAAAGTCTAATCGAAGCTCAGGGATTAAAAAATCAAAGGATTAAAAATATTGATTTCTAAAAGATCTAAGAGCTTAAGGACCTAAATAAAAAATTCTAAAGTCAATGATTAATTCTAAACTAAATACCTAATTATTATCTAAATTATTAAACCTAAAATATTTTAGTAAATATTAATTATTAATAAATTTTAAAATTCGAGTAAATGATTCGAGTAATCGGACATCTATTGCGAAAACTCGACTCGAATTGCTCCCTAATTAAAACTATATTGTCATTCTAATTTCTGAATTTGATTTGAATATTAATCCAATTTAAAAACTAAATTTAGAATTAAAATTATGAAACAAAACAATTAAAAACAAACTACTAATTAAAACAAAAGATAATTAAAAAATTAAAAATATAAAGTAAAATAAAATAAAGACATAATTGCATAAATATAAAATGACAATGACTAAAATGCAGGAATATAAAAGTCAGTAACTATATAGGATATAATCAGTGACTAAATACGAAAGTTAATAAAATAAATATGCATATTCGAAACAAATAACAAAATAAATGATCATAGTGCAAAAGAAGCTAAAATAAGGGGAACTTAAAGATGATTTTACCTTGATAATGACTAAAACATAAA
Organism: Hibiscus syriacus; assembly: GCF_006381635.1. Lineage (NCBI taxonomy): Eukaryota > Viridiplantae > Streptophyta > Magnoliopsida > Malvales > Malvaceae > Hibiscus > Hibiscus syriacus. The sequence goes on from NW_024062733.1 coordinate 9,485,416, forward strand.
ACTCTAAAACTTTGAGGACATGGACTAAAATTTACCCTAAACAAGTGAACAAACTAATATACACTAAAACATGGGGACCTTATGTATAATTTACCCAAAATAAAATGAACACCCCTTTATTACTCAAAGCACGTGATAGTCAATTTCCTTCCCCTTTTTCTTTCATTTTTTTCCAGAATCAAACTTCATTCCCTACATACATGGCTTTTACAAAATTCCAACGCCGACCACCGAAAAATGGAGGTTGCTCTCGCCCTCAACTTTGACCGGTAAATCTTAACTCTACTTTGATAACAAAAGACTCTTTTTTATGCTATTTACTTTCAAAATAAAAAACAAATATATGGAAAAATGATTGTTGCTCAAAATGAAAAAAGGAAACATTTTTCAAGCTTCTCTTGTATTTCTTTCGAATATGAAGGCTTACAATATATTCTTTCTTCTGAATTCCCCAAGGAGGAAAAGAAAAGACCCCCTGTTACAAAGTTATCAAAAAATAAATTCCCCCGAGCTCCCCCTAATTATTTTTGCTTTTGTTCCCCCCTCTCGTTCATACATTTTTGTTTGGTTTTATAGCCAAACTTTAACATAAAATATGGGTGATTTTGAGTATTTTCCTGCAGGAATCAAGCCATGGTGGGAGCAGGTGCTGAAATATGGGAGCTGGTGGAATTGGTGTTACAGCATGGGTATGAGTGGGGTAAGAGCATTGAAAAAACGGTGCTCATAGCTGCCCCTCTTTACTCATTGCTGTGAAACGAGAATGAAGCAAAGATAAAAGAGCGCCATTTTTTACTCAATCTTTGCTCTTCGAGTCGCGGGTTTTTCTCATCGTGATCTTTCTTCCAGAAATTTTGATCCCTCAAGCGAGGTGTTATTGGTTCAACTCCATATGTGATGAATCGAGCAAGAATGACAATGTTGATGATGCTGATCTAACTCCTTCTACGATGGATTTGAGAAAAAATGTAAATCCATCTCATTCTGTGATGGAATCAAACAAGATATTGGTGTTGATCTACCTCCTTCTGTGATAGAATCGAACAAAAAGTTGACGCTGATCTAACCCCTTCTGCGATGGATTTGAGCGAAATAAAAATGTCGATCCACTTCCTTCTGTGATGGAATCGAACGAGATGTCGATGCTGAGCTACCTCCTTCTGTGATAGAATCGAGCAAAATGTTGTTTCTGATTTACCTCCTTCTATGATAGAATCGAGCAAAAAGTTGACGATGATCTAATTTATTCTGCGATGAATTTGAGCGAAATAAAAATGTCAATCCACCTCATTCTGTGATGTAATCGAACAAGATGTCTGTGCTGATCTACCTCCTTATGTGATAGAATCGAGCATAAAGTTGATGTCGATACAACTCCTTCTGTGATGGAATCGAACGAGATGTCGATGCTGATCTACCTCCTTCTGTGATAGAATCGAGCAAAATATTGGTACTGATCTACCTCCTTCTGTGATAGAATTGAGCAAAATATTGGTGCTGATTTACCTCATTCTGTGATAGAATCGAGCAAAAAGTTGACGCTGATCCAACTCCTTTTGCGATGGATTTGAGCGAAATAAAAATGTCGATCCACCTCATTCTGTGATGGAATCGATTGAGATGTCAGTGCTGATATACCTCCTTTTGTAATATAATCGAGCAAAAAGTTGTACAAGTTCTTCTCATTATGAACTTCTTCTTCTTCATCGAAATAGTTCTTCTGATTAGGAACTCTCCACTGGAAATGTTGATCCCTCGAGTGAGGTCTTGCTGATTCGGTATACCGTGAATCAAGCGATATGTCGAACAAGCTCTTCTCATTCTAAACTTCTTCTCCCTTTGTCAGATGAGTTCTTCTCATTATGAACTCTCTGCTAGAAATGTTGAGTTAAGGTTAAACAAGTTCTTCTCGTTATGAACTCTCCATCGGAAACGTTGATCGATTTATCTTCTTTTTGAAGATTTTCAAACCTACAAAAGATTATCATGTGTCAGTAATAATTGTGTTTGAAGTACCTGAAGGTATTGACCCTAAGGTTCTTGAATCTTTGTTGAGATCCACTTTTTCCAAAAATGAAGACATGAATCGATTCTTTGCTGAAATCTTCTTCTTCAACATGGAATTGTGCAATGAAACCTCGCTAACTTTGGAATTCCTGTTAAATGTTCAATATCTGGATGAAATGAGTAAGAAATATGTTTTAAGAGAAGCTCTCTAGAGTGAGATAAAATTTCTTGTTTCAAGGGAAAATTGTCTCAAGTGAGACGAAATTGGTTTTAAGAAAAACCATCTCAAGTGAGATACATTTCTTCTTTCAAGGGAAATTGTCTCAAGAGAGACAAAAAAATTTCAAGGGAAATTGTCTCAAGAGAGACAAAACTCGTTTCAAGGGAAACTGTCTCAAGAGAGAAAAAATTTGTTTCAAGGAAAACGGTCTGAAAGATTTTTGTTTCAAGAGAAATTATCTCAAGGGAGACAAAATTTGTTTCAAGAGAAAAAATATTCAAAGATTTTGTGTTTCAAGAGAAATTGTCTCAAGCGAGACAAAATTTGTTTCAAGGGAAACTGTCTCAAGCGAGACAAAATCTTCTATTTCGAGATAAATTATCTCAAGCGAGACAAAATCTTCTGTTTCGAGGGAAACTATCTTAAGCGAGATAAAATCTTCTGTTTCGAGGGAAACTATCTCATGCGAGATAAAATCTTCTATTTCGATGGAAACTATCTCAAGCGAGATAAAAGCTTTTGTTTCGAGGAAAACTATCTAAAGCGAGATAAAATCTTTTGTTTCGAGGGAAACTATCTCAAGAAAGATAAAATCTTTTGTTTCGAGGGAAACTATCTCAAGCAAGATAAAATCTTCTTTAAAAACAATCTTGATTAAAATGAAATGTCTTCTTTCGAGTGAAAATCGTCTCAAACAAGACAAATATTGTTTTAAGAAAAACAATCCTGAGTGAAATAAATCTTCTTGTTTCTAGTAAAAACTATCTCAAGTGAGACAAATTATATTTTAAGAAAAACAATCTCAAGTGAGATAAATCCTCTGTATTAAATGAGGCTGTCTCAAGCGAGACAAAATTTATATTGGAAATATTGAATCTGAAGATGATCGTAACCTCTTGTTGAGGATGTCTTGTTGTCTTTTAATCTCATCTTCTCCTGAAAGATTTGTAAAATGTACCCGGATGTAACTATCCTGATGATGGATGTTTGATGCAAAGATGCAAATTTATGTAAGTGTGATGCATGTTCTTTAGTGAAAAGTTGCTCAAGCAATCTTGGTTCACTTCTTGATCTATTCGACTTCATTCTTCTCTTACACCAAGGTATACCATCATATTTCTTTGCAAACATATAATTTCCTAACTCCTTAACATTCAAATTATTTGGCCCAATTTATGATTCTGAGCTTCTAGGTATGAGGGACCTCTGTCAATTTCCAAGCTAAACTCTCCAGAGAGATTGTCCTATTTGAAAATGTTTTCTTTCTTTTTATTTTTCAACATATGGAAAGTTCGTTTAAGAAAACATCATTCTTTTAGGCTCACAATTGAAGCAAATCTCAGAACATGAGTTCGGTAAATATCAAGAGAATCAACAGCTCTTTTAATCTTTCAAAGTTATACCTCTTTGACAAGTGTCAAAATTAATGGGTTGGTTTCAGGTTAGCTCCTTAAAGTTTCTAAGGTTTCAGTCATCGAAATGTTATTTCTTTTTCGATCTCTGTGAACTTTACAATATGTCCCTCTTCTTTAGCATCACATTTTAATCAGATACAGACAAAATGACGCAACTAGCATAATCAATCTCTAAACTTTCTAGAACAATTTTGTTTCGATTCTCTGAAATCTTTCATTTGTTCAAGCTTCCTAGACTTCCTTTAACAAAGGTAGTGCAGGGACATCAGTCTAAACAAAAAATTTCCTGCGTGCTTGTGTGAGGTTAACTATAACAAGTTTTTCCCGATTCCCTTAGTCCATTTTCATCGAAACTCATTATTAGATCAATTTGATTTAATTTGCCATTGTTAGCTAGCTGAATTCAGCTTTATTGTATATACCTTATAATTGCCCTCATTGGGCTAGCTGAAGGGTTCGTCTCATCACAAGATCTTTGACTTGACAATTACAGTAGAGCAAACACCGAACTACCGAGTATCTGAATAATGTCATGGTTCGAATGTAATCTATTCATAAAGCCATGGATTTTGAGTTGCCTCTATAACCAATTGCTTTAGCGGAATAGCTAAGCTTTATTGTATAATCTATTGTAATAATTTATTAGCCTTTCGAGCATTCAGATTTAGAATTTCTTAAGCTCATCGAGAAGAACCTGTTATAGTCTAGGTGTCCTTGATTGTCAAAAAATCTCACATTTAGAGTTCAGTTCCCAAACAACTGACCTAAATTAAATTCATCTATTCCACTATTCCATTTGTGAAGATTAGGATCATAACTGAACGTCTTCAACAGAAGTGTAGTCTAGGCAGTTTTGCAATGTCATACACAAGAGATGCCCCATGTTGTCCGCTCCTATTCATACCTGAATGCCAAGCCTTTAGTCGTTTCCTCATGAGAGAAGAAGGTTATAGTTGTCCCTGTAAGAGAAGGGTATGGGGTTCGAATTTATCATCTGTGTTAAGGTCAAGGGTCCTTGCTTTATTAGTTTTCAATATTGTCATTTTATCAAAGATCTATAACTCTGATTCTTAAAAGAGCTTTTAATTCAGTGGATATTTAAAGGATTTCGAGTCTGAAAATTATTCATTGCTCATAATCTCAGAAGGTAGAATTTTACTTAAAATGTTCGATTATCAAGTGATTTACAAACTTTTTAACGAAAAGAGAAAGAAAATAAATTCAAACAAGAAAATATGCAAGCGCATCAAAAGTTCATAGTAGCTGCAATGATTTTTCTCAGTTTGCATCAGAATGCCCCATTATTCATCGAATGTCCATGCCCTTGAATCGATTAAATTTTGAACCCTGCGCTTTAATGCCCCATTATTCTCAGTGAGGTGCCTTGATCTTCAGATGATGATAGTGTCACGTTCATAGCCCTTAAACTCTTTTTTTAGTGCGAATAGGGTGACTTCATCTCACCTCAAAACATTTATCACAAGATTCTCCGCGAATTACTCTCGGGATCCGTGATTAATGCAAATGTTGAGATGCAATATATACCATGGAATGCACAATGTGTATATACTAATGCAAAAGATGCAAAGATATACATGCAAATGCAAAGATGTAAAAAAGGGAGTGCAAAATGCGAGATGCAAATACAACAAGGAATTGATCCCAAAATAATTGTTCCTAGAATAATTCTTGAAAAACTGAAAATGTCTCGGTACACTGGAGAAGTGAAAATCTGGTCCATCTGCAAGTTGTCTAGCCCCTGTGAGCATCTGGGTATTGCATTATCTTCAAAACTTCTACTTCATCTCCTACATTCAGAAATCTTTCGAGCTGGTTCGCAATCTTCAATTGTTTGCTTCGTCGTTGAATCATCTCGAGTCCAACTTGTTACCTCAACAAGCAAATGTTTGGATCGTAGATAGACTCCCTCTAGCTCCTACTTCCAGAAATCCTTCGAGCTGATTCGTGATCTTCAACTGTTGGCTTCAGCATTGAATTGTCTCGAGCCCAACTTCTTTAGGCAAATGTTTGGCTCTTCTCCTTGGTAGATAGACTCCCTTTAGTTACTCGATCTACGTAGAGCATCCTCAAAATCCTACCAATCCCAGAGAAAGACATTGTTGTGGCATTGTTTTTCAAGAACCTTCTAAACGATCAGTTATTTAGGTATTAATACCTTTGAATGATATGTCATGTTCATGCAAAAATATAATAAGAGCAGACAAAAGAAACCCATTATTAGTCATAGAAACAAGACAAAAACAATCAAGTCAGTTAAAATGATTAGTTGAAGAAATATAATCTTAGGAAAAATAATTAAATATGACTCAAAGTTGAGACTGAAAAATAAAGTATACAAAGGAAATTAATGGTCCTAATCGCATGCATTCTAGTTATCCTAGGTTATCCATATGGCTTTAGCGGGGTAGGCTTACTAAATTCTTTCTAGCAAAGGTTCCCGAGCCATCTTTACAACCTGCTAAGGTTGCCCCTGATTCTGGCCCATTATAGACTTGTGAATTAGGTTCAGCTCAGGGGATCACACCACTAAAAGCGTACATCGGAACTGATATCCGGATAGACAACTTATGGTGCATTCCAGAGATACTTTGTCAGACCCACACAAGGAAGCCCAATGTTCCTCGTGATGTGTGACGTTTCTCCCTACTTAGGTAAACCGGGATTGAGCTCGGATTTAGAGCTATGATATGCAACAATCCTAAGTATCTCACAGAACTGTAAGCATTAACTGAAGAGAATCCTTTTTTTTTAAAATAAAAACATAATGAACCATAAATTAAAGAAGATCGAACTCGTAATTTCCAAATAATAAATATAGGGTAACCAACTCGTGGCTCGAATCTCAATTTGTTAAAAAAAAAATTCCCTAGTGGAGTCGCCAAGATGTCGACACAGTTTTTCGCCTAGGCAGGGAAAAGACCGATATTCGACTTATTTAGGGAATTACCAATAGTCACCCCCTGAGCACGATCGTGGAGGATATACTATTAACTCCTTGATAAGTGAACAGTGCCTTAAGTTTTAAAAACAAAGCAATAAATCAAAATTTTATTTAATCCTAATTATAGTAAAAATAAATTAAGGCTTTTTCTAATCTACGGTGTCAAATTATGAAAATTAAAAACCTAGGGGCTCAAGCCTAAGCATGTAGGCTCTAATATTAATCCTATTTGATTTTAATTAATTATAGAATCGAATAACCAAGATGGTCCCTCGAGCGTTTATACGAGGGCTGACTCGAATTATCCCCTAAATAAAAGACGAGTTTGAAAACTAAGCTAAAATGGAAGCTCTATTTAACATATTTAATTATGTCAATGTTAAAAGTCTAATCGAAGCTCGGGGATTAAAAAAATCAAAGGATTAAAAATATTGATTTCTAAAAGATCTAAGAGCTTAAAGACCTAAATCAAAAATTTCTAAAGCCAAGAATTAATTCTAAACTAAATACCTAATTATTATCTAAATTATTAAACTTAAAATATTTTAGTAAATATTAATTATTAATAAATTTTAAAATTCGAGTAAATGATTCGAGTAATCGGACATCTATTACAAAAATTCGACTCGAATTGCTCCCTAATTAAAACTATAGTGTCGTTCTAATTTTTGAATTTGATTTGAATATTAATCTAATTTAAAAACTAAATTTAGAATTAAAACTATGAAAAAAAGCAATTAAAAACACACTACTAATTAAAACAAAAGATAATTAAAAAATTAAAAATATAAAGTAAAATAAAATAAAGACATAATTGCATAAATATAAAATGACAATGACTAAAATGCAGGAAAATAAAAGTTAGTAACTAAATAGGAAATAATCAGTGACTAAATTCGAAAGTTAATAAAATAAATATGCATATTCGAAATAAATAACAAAGTAAATGATCATAGTGCAAAAGAAGCTAAAATAAGGGGAACTTAAAGATGATTTTACCTTGATAATGACCAAAACATAAAACTCTAAAACTATGAGGACATGGACTTAAATTTACCCTAAACAAGTGAATAAACTAATAGACCCTAAAACATGGGGACCTTACATATAATTTACCCAAAATAAAATGAACACCCCTTTATTACTCAAAGCACATGATAGTCAATTTCCTTCCCCATTTTCTTTCATTTTTTTCCAGAATCAAACTTCATTTGTAATATCTCAAACTACGGGTTAGTGATCAAATTGTAAAATTTCATAATTTGGTGATTAAAGTGGAAAAGTTGAAAAGTTTAATGATTTATTTGAAAGTATTTCCTGAAGGGTTGTTAGTAATTATTGAAAGAGTCAAAGGGCAAATAGGTCATTGAACAAGATTAATAATTAAATAAAAATTTAGTGGGTATTACAATACCCATATGATGCATGTGTGAAGAGATAAGTTTCCAAACTTATCTTCTTCTCTTCTCCAACGTGCCCAAGCTAGAGCAAAGGAGAGTTTTTTATTTTGTTGATTATTTGTTAATTTTAAGAGTGGGTTTTGATTATTAGATGATAACTAAGCTTAATGAAAGCTTAAGTTATCTTAAAATCAAAAGATGAAGAAGTTACGAAAGATTAAAGAAAATGGATTTTTAAGTGAAATTTGGAATATGAAGGTTTAAATGAATTTGGAGGATAAATTTGACTTGTCATCTATGAGAATAAGAAGTTAGAAGTGTTAGAATTAAGTTTGGATAACATGGAAAATTTAGTATGATTATTGATTTCTATATGGAGAATAGAATTTTGAGGTTTAAGATGAAATAAATAGATATAAATGAGTTTAAGCATGTATATTTTGAGTTAAGAATATGAAAGGGAATGAAACTTGAAGAATTGAAATTGAAAGAGTGAATTTTTGTGCAATGAACAATGATTTATGGGTAGGTGCATCGATGCATTAAGGGGTGCATCGATGCATGGATATTTCGAAGCTATTCTGTGTACCGATGCACCCATAGTGCATCGATACACTCTTAAAGGAATAGTTGAAATTTGGTTTATTAAATTAGCCTGAGTTATTAACATCAAGTTATAAGGTTTCGGCTTTTGATAATCGTATCAGAATTTATGTTTATGTAGATATTGAGCCTAAACAAGTTCAGGAACAATCAAAGAATTAGGATTGAATCAAAGCAAGGCTAAGGTGAGTGCAATTTAATTTGTACTTATGTTATAGAAGAACATTGGCTGGCGATGAGCCAATGACGAAGTTACTATGGTAAGAAGTAACTCTTAAAATGTTATTGTATGTGACATGATTTACATGACTACATTATGTAATACGAATGACATGAAATGTAGATATGTTTGATTATATGAGTGTATATGTTAAATGATAGGTGCAAGTACATGTTAGTGTGATTGTGAATAGGTAGAAAGGAAACAAGTGATGATATAAGAATCTATTATAAGACATATGATATGAAAATATGATAGTAAGCTATGTAAAAGAACTATGAGATATATGTGCTATGTGATGTATATATGGGAAATATATGTGAACAAAACATGATATATATGTTTATGTGAAACCATGCAAAGTGATACGAGCTATGTGACATATGAATGAGAAATAAGCTATGTGATAAGGACATAGAGAATGAAATGAATATGTGATAATGAAATATGAGAATATACGAGAAAGTCATATGATATAAGATATATGTTTACACATACGTGGTATGTGACAAAAGAGAAAGAACATGTGATTATAAGATTAATGATTACACGTACATGTGATACGTGATTGAAAAGAAAAGATATGTGTTTATAAGAAAAATGATATGAATAAGTAATGTGAACTGTTATAAATGATAATGCCCATGTTATGTGATATGAGAGCTAGGGGTATAGTTGACATGCCAAGGGTTGAGAGTTTACCTATGTTCTTCGTGACATATGGACTGTTTACCTATGTTTTTCGGGATATATGAACTGTTTACCTATGTTCTTCGGGACATATGGACTGTTTACCTATGTTCTTTGGGACATATGGACTGTTTACCTAGGTTCTTTGGAATCTATGGACTGGTCTTTCGGGACATTTATAGGAGCTGTGGTGACAGCATAGTGGTGCACAACCTCAATGTACTCACATACCTTAAGTTCTCAAAAGTATACATGGGCTAATACATAGACTTTAAAGAGAGTAAATAAATCAATTGATATGATACGATGTGTATTCTGTTTTGAAATAATGTATGTGATATGTATATTTAGTAATATAAAATATGTTATAGAAATTACATGATGATATGTTATTTCTTAGTATAGTGATATATGTGTTATATGATGAATATATGGAAAGAAAAAGAGATTAATGATAGTATTTGTAGATGTACACCTTTTGTTTATACAAAATGTTATATGGTTATATTATATGTTTTATATGCCTCACTAAGTCGTAGACTTAGCGTGTGATTGTTTCACGCGTAGGTATTAAGAAGAGGAAGATTGATAAGAGTTATGCAAGATAGGTCAGTTCTCCTTTCCAAATATCAGATCATAAAATCAATGTATAGTATGTATTTTGTAATAAGGAAAGTGGTTGACATGTAAATAAAGGATTAAACCCGATATTTTCTAATCGGTTTTGAAAAGTCATACGATTGAGTTTTGTAATGTTTTAAACGTGTTTATGTAAATGACAATTGTATAGTAATGAACGATTAAATTTTTACGAGTTTTATGAACGTTTTACGAAAGTCGCTGTAGCAATGCATCGATGCTCTGTAGCACTGTTCATTACTGATCACGGTATTGTTCATACCCTATTTTACTGTTCATAAATAAATTTTTATCTAAAAATTTTATACCAAACACAATTGAAGAATATATGATCGTATTTTCTTAGTATAAGTTCAAATGTTCAGTTATTTTACAAGAACAAAGGTTTTAAAATGTCAATGTGACATCTCGGACTCGTATCCGGGTTGAGTACGGGTTGGGGTGTTAAATTTAATGGTATCAGAGCTATGGTTTAGCCGATTCTAGGCTAAAAACGAAGTCAAAAGTATTTTAAAAAGTATACATGCCAACACAAAGTGCAAAATTTTCTGATCTTATAGGGTAAGGAGTGTGTTGTCTTGTTAATAGAGTTAAATTGTTATGTTATATAAGATAAGTGAATACCTGAGAATTATTTATGAGATATATATGTTTATATGATATGATAGATTATATGTGAACATATGCAAATGACATATGTTATATGATATGAATTGGATGATCATATGCACACGTGATATGTGATAGAAGAAATGATATGAGCATATGAATAAATAAGAGCTTCCAAGTGAAGTAGAAGGCGATAGACCTGAAGGTAATAGCATTCACTTGCCCTGGCTTGTAACACCCCCAACCCGTATCAAACCCGGATACGAGTCCGAAGTGTCGCATTGACTTTTCAAACCTTTATTCGTATAAAATAGTGAGTAATTTTAAAAACTTTTATAACATTTAACTTATTCAAAACATTTACAAAACTATTCAGAGCTTATTCAATATATTCTTTTGATTACATGCCAACTAGAACTTTATATAAAAAAATATACATATTATTCACCTCTCTTCTGATCTGACATTCGGTAAGGAGAACTGACCTGCCTTGTTCCTCTTTACTTATCTTTTCGCTTTCCAAACCTACGTGTGAAACAATCACACGCTAAGTCGATGACTTAGTGAGGCATATAAAACATATAATATTTCATATAACATAAAGCATACATAAACATATACCATCATTATCATAATCTCTATCATTATCATTAAGAAACACATATAACATCATATGGTTCATGTAACACATTTCAAACCATTTATAAACCCATCGTATACATATCACATTCAGTATGTTTGTTTAATCTCTTTATTAGCCCATGTACACTAGTGAGAACTTAAGGTATGTGAGTACATTGAGGTTGTGCACACATATGTTGTCACCACAGCTCATATAAATGTACCGAAGGACCACATATCATTCCTTAAGAATCATATACATATGTGTCTCACCAGACTTCACACATGTTCCAAAGAATACATATATGTCCCGAAGGACCTATCCAGAGGTCATAAAGATCCTCGGTAACTATCCAGAGGTCATAAAGATCCTTGGCAACTGTCCATAGGTTCCGAAGAACCTAGGTAAACTGTCCATATATTCCTTAGAACATACGTATACTGTCCATATGTCTCGAAAGACATAGGTAATTCTGTCCATATGTTCCGTAGAACATAGGTATACTCTCGACTCTTGGCATGCCAACTATACCCCTAGCTCTCATATCACATAACATGGGCATTATCATTTATAACATTTCATATCACTTGTTATTTCTCTTCTGTCACATACCACATGTATGTGTAACCATATATCTCATATCATATCACATGTATCACAAGTGCATGTATTCACGTAGATCGTTTCATATGACTTATATCATTTCTCATTTGTTCATGTAACTTGCATGTCATATCATGTAACATATAACACATAATCATATAGGCTCACGATTTTATCACCTATCATGTTATTTCACATATACACTTTTATATCGCATAAACTCATATATATCATATCACCTATAATAACATATGACACATATACCCATAACTTCATATGTTATACTTATATCAATTCACACTTAGTCACATGGGTCATTTCTCATAACATATATCACATCACATATGTTCATGGTTATATCCCATAGCATATAAAATAACATATAAACTTATATATTTATTCATGTGTATACTTTCATTTAGCCTATATATCAATTTCATATAACTTATCTCATAACTTATTTGATATTCATATATATTCTCATCTTATAACTTATATTACCTATGCATATAACCTTATGACTTATTATCAAGTACTCAACTAATGTTCCTATATGGTTCCATCTTTATCATATAACCTATGAGCTATTCTTATATTACCCTATATCAACCATACTTTGTTTATCTCACTTTTCATATCATTCATTTATCACATATATGTCACTTTTCACTTATCACATAGTTTACATCCTATGATCATAGAATCATATCAATAACACATATACTCATGCACACATATAAATCATAACAAACACATACCTCTATGAATTCATGCATTTTACTATTGGAAATAGACTTATCATAAGTCTTATTTTCCATTTAACATCATATACTAAATAATGTGCACTCACCTTAGCTTTGCTTTGATTCGATTCTAATCCTTCAATTGATTCAGAACGGGATCACGTTCTATATCTACATAATTATACATAGATCTATATTAGTATTATAACTAATATACTCTAATGGTTCACTCTTTAGATTAAGATAAATGTCAATTTCTTCTTTCAATAAGGGTATGCATCGATGCACTACTGATGCATCGGTGCATAAAATACATTCGATGTTGTATTATTATTGGGATGCATCGATGCATGCCTTATGAATCGATGCACTAATTGCATTCGATGTTTCTATTTTAAAAGAGTGCATCGATGCACTACCTGTGCATCGATACACCTTCAAACAAATTTCTGGGTTTTAACCTTGATGCATCGATGCACAATGAATATGCATCGATGCACTCTGCCCAGAATCCTCTTTTTGAACCCGAAAATCATTCATTTTGGCTCAAATCCTTCATGTTTCATCCCCTTTTTCATTCTTAACTATAGTACACCTACTTAAACCAATCTATACTCATTTATTTCATCTTAAACCTCAAAATCCTATATTCTATATGTAATTCAATAATTACATCAATTTTGCAACATGTTTCAAATCCAATTATATTACTTCATATCTCTTACTTAGATTGATGACAAGTCAAATCCTTCTCAAAATTCACTTACTAACTATTTTCCAGAATTTCCTTAAGAAACTCATTTTCTTTAATCTTTCATAACTTCTTTATCTTTTGATTTTAGGACAACTTAAGCTTTCCATAAGCTTAAGTATTACCTAATGATCAAAACCCACTCTTAAAATTAACAAATAATCAGCTAACAAGGAATCTTACCTACGCAAGCTTGGCTCTTTCTTTCTCTCGTACATGAAGAAGAAGAAGAAAATGAAGAGAATATCTCTTCATCCTTATCCCCTCTAACATATATATCCTTATCATATTTATTTTTAATTCATTTATTAGTTAAATGACCATTTTGTCCTCTACTTCATTTGATAATTACTAACAACTTTTAGGATTTATTTCCAGATAAATCATTGAACTAATCCATTTTTCTACTTTAATCACCAAATTCTGAAACTTTACCATTTAGTCACTAACCCATAGTTTGGGATGTTACAACTCTCCCCTCCTTATAAGAAAATTCGTCCTCGAATTTTCACTGCACATCTTAATAAGAACATATCTTCTAATGTTCTTATGTTGCTTCCCTGACTTATTCTTTCTTGTCATCATCAGAAACTTACTTTTCAATCTTTTAGTTTTCCAACTATCTTTTCCTTTTATACATTCATCTCATCACTCTATATCATAAATCCATCTATTTCTTCATAACTCTCTAATTACCTTATAACCATACCAAACTTGTATTTCGTCATCATTTGACCAAAACGCAACTTTAAATCTTCTTCAGTTGTGATTAAACATATACTTTAAGGAGTCAAACAATATTTTCACATCACCTTGCATACTTTTCGTGTTTCTATATCGAACTTATCATTTACACTTCCATACGAATCATCCCTTCATTCACTATATCACATTTACGTAATCAAAATATACAACTATATCCAATACAATTTCATCATAAAATCTTGCTAGTCAACGCTAACTCTTTCATTCTAAAGTACAAATCCTTATCATCTCCACACTCTTTCTTATACACAATACTATCCCTTTGTTTCAAATTCATAACTCTGATTTCATTCATATAATGTTACTTATCCTGTAGACAGTAACATCAATTCTTATCACTCAAAATCAAAAATCAATCAATTGATTTCTTTCCTCATTTTCTAATTAATTCACCACAATCCAAACTTTTACTCATTCTTTCATCCTTGTCTGTATTATGATACACATAATCTCTTCATATAACCTTACATACTTTTCTTACTTCTAATCAAACTTATAATCTGCACTTCTTTATAACCCTTTATCATATTTAATCTTTCAGTACCAGACCATACTAATTGAGTCTGTCTGACTCTCATCAGATTTGATTCTCTGGCAGAGAATACAACTAATTCATACCTTATCTGAAGTTAAAAACCAGAATCTCTACCTCTCTTTGATGGTACTGAACTCTATGAAGCACCAATTCTATTAATCATATGAGATTTTTATTCTCTAAACTTTTCATTCTAAGCTCTTTCTCTTTAAAGCTTTAACACAATTAACCATTTCTTGAAACGATAACAAATTCAAAACCAGTAACACTCTTTTAATTGAAGGCGCAAGTCCTAAACAACAAATCACATGTATCATTTTCAGTCGGAATTAACTCAGCAGCAATTATGCTTAGCTTATTAAACTTATAATCATACTCATACAAGGTGTAATTCCCTTGTTTCAAGCTCGTGTATTCCAGTTTCATCTGTCTTATAAACTGGTCATCAATGCACTTATTCTTGAACTCTTATACAATTCTAATCACATCATTTAATCTTTTAACGTACTTATGGTGACAATTGTCCACCATACTCTAACTTACCAAAGTAGTAACAAAACTACTCAATTCAACATCTCCACTTTGAAGAAATGAAAACCTTCTATCATATCATTCAACCAAAGGTCTATAACAATAGAACCTTCCTCAAATCCACCCTTGAACTTAGGTGCTCCTAAATCTTTTAACTATCTCAATACATTCATTCTATGAGTTAACAAAATATAACATTGTAAACACATCGAAATATCATTCAACATCATGAATCATTCTCTAATCTTATACAGGCATTCCCTGAGGTTTTCACTCTTCTCCCTGCCTGGCCAGGGCAGGTGAATGCTATTGCCTTCAGGTCTATAGCCTTGTGTTTCACTTTGGAAACTCTCATATTTTCATGTGCTCATATCATTTCTTCTATCACATATCACGTGTGCATATGCTCATCCAATTCATATTGTATAACATATGTCAATTGCATATGTTCACATATCATCCATCATATCATATAAACATATATATAAATTTCATAAATCATTCTCTGGTATTCACATATCTTATTTAACATAATAATTTAACTCTATTAACAAGATAGTACACTCCTTACCCTAGCAGATCAGAAAATTTTCTACTTTATGTCGGCATGTATACTTTTTAAAACACTTTTGATTTCGTTTTTAGCCTAGAATCGGCTAAACCGTAGCTCTGATACCATTAAATGTAACACCCCCAACCCGTATCCAACCCGGATACGAGTCCGAAGTGTCGCATTAACTTTTCAAACCTTTATTCGTATAAAATAGTGAGTAATTTTAAAAACTTTTACAACATTTAACTTATTCAAAATATTTACAAAACTATTCAGAGCTTATTCAATATATTCTTTTGATTACATGCCAACTAGAACTTTATATAAAAAAAAATATACATATTATACTATGGGTTAGTGACTAAATGGTAAAGTTTCAGAATTTAGTGATTAAAGTAGAATAATGGATTAGTTCAATGATTTATCTGGAAATAAATCCTAAAAGTTGTTAGTAATTATCAAATGAAGTAGAGGACAAAATGGTCATTTAACTAATAAATGAATTAAAAATAAATATGATAAGGATATATATGTTAGAGGGGATAAGGATGAAGAGATATTCTCTTCATCTTCTTCTTCTTCTTCATGTACGAGAGAAAGAAAGAGCCAAGCTTGCAAAGGTAAGATTCCTTGTTAGCTGATTATTTGTTAATTTTAAGAGTGGGTTTTGATCATTAGGTAATACTTAAGCTTATGG
Source organism: Hibiscus syriacus (assembly GCF_006381635.1). Classification (NCBI taxonomy): domain Eukaryota; kingdom Viridiplantae; phylum Streptophyta; class Magnoliopsida; order Malvales; family Malvaceae; genus Hibiscus; species Hibiscus syriacus. The sequence continues at coordinate 9,501,981 of NW_024062733.1, forward strand.
AAAGCTTAAGTTGTCCTAAAATCAAAAGATAAAGAAGTTATGAAAGATTAAAGAAAATGAGTTTCTTAAGGAAATTCTGGAAAAGAGTTAGTAAGTGAATTTTGAGAAGGATTTGACTTGTCATCAATCTAAGTAAGAGATATGAAGTAATATAATTGGATTTGAAACATGTTGATGTAATTATTGAATTACATATGGAATGTATGATTTTAAGGTTTAAGATGAAATAAATGAGTATAGATTGGTTTTAGTATGTATACTAGAGTTAAGAATGAAAAAGGGGATGAAACATGAAGGATTTAAGCCAAAATGAATGATTTTCGGGTTCAAAAAGAGGATTCTGGGCAGAGTGCATCGATGCATATTCATTGTGCATCGATGCATCAAGGTTAAAACCCAGAAATTTGTTTGAAGGTGTATCGATGAATAGGTAGTGCATCGATGCACTCTTTTAAAATAGAAACATCGAATGCAATTAGTGCATCGATGCATAAGGCATGCATCGATGCATCCCAATAATAATACAACATCGAATGTATTTTATGCACCGATGCATCAGTAGTGCATCGATGCATACCCTTATTGAAAGAAGAAATTGACATTTATCTTAATCTAAAGAGTGAACCATTAGAGTATATTAGTTATAATACTAATATAGATCTATGTATGATTATGTAGATATAGAACGTGATCCCGTTCTGAATCAATTGAAGGATTAGAATCGAATCAAAGCAAAGCTAAGGTGAGTGCACATTATTTAGTATATGATGTTAAATGGAAAATAAGACTTATGATAAGTCTATTTCCAATAGTAAAATGCATGAATTCATAGAGGTATGTGTTTGTTATGATTTATATGTGTGCATGAGTATATGTGTTATTGATATGATTCTATGATCATAGGATGTAAACTATGTGATAAGTGAAAAGTGACATATATGTGATAAATGAATGATATGAAAAGTGAGATAAACAAAGTATGGTTTATATAGGGTAATATAAGAATAGCTCATAGGTTATATGATAAAGATGGAACCATATAGGAACATTAGTTGAGTACTTGATAATAAGTCATAAGGTTATATGCATAGGTAATAAAGTTATAAGATGAGAATATATATGAATATCAAATAAGTTATGAGATAAGTTATATGAAATTGATATATAGGCTAAATGAAAGTATACACATGAATAAATATATAAGTTTATATGTTATTTTATATGCTATGGGATATAACCATGAACATATGTGATGTGATATATGTTATGAGAAATGACCCATGTGACTAAGTGTGAATTGATATAAGTATAACATATGAAGTTATGGGTATATGTGTCATATGTTATTATAGGTGATATGATATATATGAGTTTATGCGATATAAAAGTGTATATGTGAAATAACATGATAGGTGATAAAACCGTGAGCCTATATGATTATGTGTTATATGTTACATGATATGACATGCAAGTTACATGAACAAATGAGAAATGATATAAGTCATATGAAACGATCTACGTGAATACATGCACTTGTGATACATGTGATATGATATGAGATATATGGTTACACATACATGTGGTATGTGACAGAAGAGAAATAACAAGTGATATGAAATGTTATAAATGATAATGCCCATGTTATGTGATATGAGAGCTAGGGGTATAGTTGGCATGCCAAGAGTCGAGAGTATACCTATGTTCTACGGAACATATGGACAGAATTACCTATGTCTTTCGAGACATATGGACAATATACCTATGTTCTAAGGAACATATGGACAGTTTACCTAGGTTCTTCGGAACCTATGGACAGTTGCCAAGGATCTTTATGACCTCTGGATAGTTACCGAGGATATTTATGACCTCTGGATAGGTCCTTCGGGACATATATGTATTCTTTGGAACATGTGTGAAGTCTGGTGAGACACATACTTGATCCTTGGCATATGTATATGATTCTTAAGGAATGATATGTGGTCCTTCGGGACATTTATATGAGCTGTGGTGACATCATATGTGTGCACAACCTCAATGTACTCACATACCTTAAGTTCTCACTAGTGTACATGGGCTAATAAAGAGATTAAACAAACATAGTGAATGTGATATGTATACGATGGGTTTATAAATGGTTTGAAATGTGTTACATGAACCTTATGATGTTATATGTGTTTCTTAATGATAATGATAGAGATTATGATAATGATGGTATATGTTTATGTATGCTTTATGTTATATGAAATATTATATGTTTTATATGCCTCACTAAGTCATCGACTTAGCATGTGATTGTTTCACACGTAGGTTTGGAAAGCGAAAAGAGAAGTAAAGAGGAACAAGGCAGGTCAGTTCTCCTTACCGAATGTCAGATCAGAAGAGAGGTGAATAATATGTATATTTTTTTATATAAAGTTCTAGTTGGCATGTAATCAAAAGAATATATTGAATAAGCTCTGAATAGTTTTGTAAATGTTTTGAATAAGTTAAATGTTATAAAAGTTTTTAAAATTACTCACTATTTTATACGAATAAAGGTTTGAAAAGTCAATGCGATACCTCGGACTCGTATCCGGGTTGGATATGGGTTGGGGGGTGTTACATGGCCAGGCAGGGAGAAGTGCGAAAACCTCAGGGAATGCATGTATAAGATTAGAGAATGATTCATGATGTTGAATGATATTCTGATGTGTTTTCAATTGTATACTTCGTTAATTCATAGAATGAATGTATCGAAATAGTTAAAAGAGTTATGAGCACCCGAGCTTAAGAGTGAATTTGTGGAAGGTTCTGTTGTTACAGACCTTTGGATAAATGATATGAAGATAATGATAGAAGGTGTTCATTTCTCCAAAGTGGAGAAATTAAATTGAGTAGTTTCGTTACTACGTGAGCAAACTAGAGTATGGTGGACAAATGTCACCATAAGAATGTTAAAAGATCAAATGACATGTTTATTATTTATATAATAGTTCGAGAATAAGTGCATTAGCGATACGTTTATAAGATGAATGAAATCAGAATTATAGATTTGAAATAAAGGGATAGTACAATGTATAATCAATAGTGTGGACATGATAAGGGTTTGTATTCTAGAAGAAAGAGTTAGCATTGGCTAACAAGATTACATGATGAAAAATGTGTTGATCATATTAATGTGATATAATGAAGGAAATAACGATTCTTATGTTTGAGGGAAAGTAAGGATTGAAAGAGAAGTATAAAGTAATATAAAAAGATCATATGTATTAAAGTACAGACAAGGATTAAGAAATGATGAAAGGTCAGATGTATATGATTGGTTAATTAGGGCTTGTGCCCTAGATTAAACAGTTGTTATTGACTAGCCGTAAGAGTAAAGGTGATAGAGTTAAAAGAATAGAAGAAAAGAGTTTGAGAGTCTGAAGAAAAGATATGATATATGTTATAAGGAGATTTTGATTTATGGTGGATTAAAGAGATAAGGAAATTAAATGGAAAAAGGAAATTAAAGGGTTAATTATGATAAAGATTATATGGAAGTATAGATGATAAGTTCGATATAGAAATGCGAAAAGTGTGCAAAATGATGTGAAAAGATTGTTTGACTCCATACAGTATATATTTAATCACAATTGAAGAAGATTTAAAGTCGGGTTTTGTTCAAATGATGATGAAATAAAAGTTTGGTATTATGATAAGGTAATTAGAGATTAATGAAGAAATAGATTGATGTATGATATAGAGTGATGATAATGGATGTTACTGTCTACGTGATGAGTAACATTGTATGAATTTTAAAAATGGCAAAGGGAAAATACATAATTGAAGGAAATAAAAGACAGAAATAGATTTGGATTCTTTAGAAATTTAAGGCAAATCATTGATTATAAATCGCGAAGGGATAAAGTTATGAAAGCAACGTAAGAATATTAAAAGATATGTTCTTATCAAAATGTGCAATGAAAATTCGATGACGAATTTTCTTAAAATGAGGAGTTTGTAACATCCCAAACTACGGGTTAGTGATCAAATTGTAAAATTTCAGAATTTGGTAATTAAAGTGGAAAAGTTGAAAAGTTCAATAATTTATTTGAAAGTATTTCCTGAAGGGTTGTTAGTAATTATTAAAAGAGTCAAAGGGCAAATAGGTCATTGAGCAAGAATAATAATTAAATAAATATTTAGTGGGTATTATAATACCCATGTGATGCATGTGTGAAGAGATAAGTTTCCAAACTTATCTTCTTCATCTTCTTCTCTTCTCCAACGTGCCCAAGCTAGAGCAAAGGTGATTTTATATTTTATTGATTATTTGTTAATTTTAAGAGCGGGTTTTGATCATTAGATGATAACTAAGCTTAAGGAAAGCTTAAGTTATCTTAAACTCAAAAGATGAAGAAGTTACGAAAGATTAAAGAAAATAGGTTTTTAAGTGAAATTTGGAATAGGAAGGTTTAAATGAATTTGAAAGATAAATTTGACTTGTCATCTATGAGAATAAGAAGCTAGAAGTGTTAGAATTAAGTTTGGATAACATGGAAAATTTAGTATGATTATTGATTTCTATATGGAGAATAGAATTTTGAGGTTTAAGATGAAATAAATAGATATAAATGAGTTTAAGAATGTATATTTGAGTTAAGAATATGAAAGGGAATGAAACTTGAAGAATTAAAATTGAAAGAGTGAATTTTCGTGCAATGAACAGTGATTTCTGGGTAGGTGCATTGATGCATTAAGGGGTGCATCGATGCATGGATATTTCGAAGCTATTCTGTGCACCGATACACCCATAGTGCATCGATACACTCTTAAACGAAAAGCTGAAATTTGGTTTATTAAATTAGCCTGAGTTATTAACATCAAGTTATAAGGTTTAGGATTTTGATAATCGTATCAAAATTTATGTTTATGTAGATATTGAGACTAAAAAAGTTCAGGAACAATAAAAGAATTAGGATCGAATCAAAGCAAGGCTAAGGTGAGTGCAATTTAATTTGTACTTATGTTATAGAAGAACATTGGCTGGCGATGAGCCAGTGACGAAGTTACCATGGTAAGAAGTAACTCTTAAAATGTTATTGTATATGACATGATTTACATGACTATTGTTCATACCGTATTTTACTGTTCATAAATAAGTTTTTATCTCAAAATTTTATACCAAACACAATTGAAGAATATATGATCGTATTTTCTTAATATAAGTTCAAATGTTCAGTTATTTTACAAGAACAAAGGTTTTAAAATGTCAATGTGACATCTTGGACTCGTATCTGGGTCGGGTATGGGTTGGGGTGTTACATCATTCCCCATATCCATGGCTCTTACAAAATTCCAACGCCGACCACCGAAAAATGGAGGTTGCTCTCACCCTCAACTTTGACCGGTAAGTCCTAACTCTACTTTGGTAACAAAAGACTCTTGTTTATGCTATTTACTTTCAAAATAAAAAACAAATATATGGAAAAATGATTGCTGCTCAAAATGAAAAAATGAAACATTTTTCAAGATTCTCTTGTATTTCTTTCGAATATGAAGGCTTACAATCTATTCTTTCTTCTGAATTCCCCAAGGAGGAAAAGAAAAGACCCCATGTTACAAAGTTATCAAAAAATAAATTACCCCGAGCTCCCCCAAATTGTTTTTGCTTTTGTTCCCCCCTCTCGTTCATACATTTTTGTTTGGTTTTATAGCCAAACTTTAACATAAAATATGGGTGATTTTGAGCATTTTCCTACAGGAATCAAGGAATGATGGGAGCAAGTGTTGAAATATGGGAGTTGGTGGAATTGGTGCTGCAGTATGGGTATGAGTGGGGTAAGAGCATTGAAAAAATGGTGCTCACAGCTGCCCTTTTTTTCTCATTGATGTGAAACGGGAATGAAACAAAGATAAAAGAGCACCATTTTTGACTCAATCTTTGCTATTTGAGTCACGGGTTTTTCTCATCGTGATCTTTCTTCCAGAAATGTTGATCCCTCAAGCGAGGTGTTATTGGTTCAACTCTATATGTGATGAATTAAGCAAGAATGACAATGTTGATGATGCTGATCCAACTCCTTTTACGATGGATTCGAGCGAAAATGTAAATCCATCTCATTCTGTGATGGAATCGAATGAGATATTTTTACTGATATACCTCTTTCTGTGATAGAATCGAACAAAAAGTTGACGCTGATCCAACCCATTCTACAATGGATTTGAGCGAAATAAAAATGTCGATCTATTTTCTTCTGTGATGGAATCGAACGAGATGTCGATGCTGATCTAACTCCTTCTGTGATAGAATCGAGCAAAATGTTGGTGTTGATCTACCTCATTCTGTGATAGAATCGAGCAAAATGTTGGTGTTGATTTACCTCCTTCTGTGATAGAATCGAGCAAAAAGTTGACACTGATTCAACTTATTCTGCGATGGATTTGAACGAAATAAAAATTTTGATCCACCTCATTCTGTGATGGAATCGATCGAGATGTCGGTGCTGATCTACCTCCTTTTGTAATAGAATCGAGCAAAAAGTTGAACAAGTTCTTCTCATTATGAACTTCTTCTCCTTCATGAAAATAGTTCTTCTGATTAGCAACTCTCCACTGGAAATGTTAATCCCTCGAGTGAGGTCTTGCTGATTCGGTATACTGTGAATCGAGCGATATGTCGAACAAGCTCTTCTCATTATGAACTTCTTCTCCCTTTGTCAGATGAGTTCTTCTCATTATGAACTCTCTGCTGGAAATGTTGAGTTAAGGTTGAACAAGTTCTTCTCGTTATGAACTCTCCATCGGAAATGTTGATCGGTTTATCTTGTTTTTGAAGATTTTCAAACCTGTAAAAGATTATCACGTGTCAGTAATAATTGTGTTTGAAGTACTTGAAGGTATTGAATCTAAGGTTCTTGAATCTTTGTTGAGATCCAATGTTTCCAAAAATAAAGACGTGAATCGATTCTTTGCTGAAATCTTCTTCTTCAACATGGAATTGTGCAATGAAACCTCACTAACTTTGGAATTCCTGTCAAATGTTCAACATCTGGATGAAAATGAATAAGAAATATGTTTTAAGAGAAGCTCTCTCGAGTGAGATAAAATTTCTTGTTTCAAGGGAAAATTGTCTCAAGCGAGGCGCAATTGGTTTAAGAAAAACCATCTCAAGTGAGATACATTTCTTCTTTCAAGTGAAATTGTCTCAAGAGAGTCAAAAAAATTTTCAAGGGAAATTGTCTCAAGAGAAACAAAACTCGTTTCAAGAGAAACTGTCTCAAGAGAGAGAAAATTTGTTTCAAGGGAAACGGTCTCAAAGATTTTTGTTTCAAGAGAAACTGTCTCAAGGGAGACAAAATTTGTTTCAAGAGAAACATATTCAAAGATTTTGTGTTTAAAAAGAAACTATCTCAAGCGAGATAAAATCTTCTGTTTCGAGGGAAACTATCTCAAGCGAGATAAAATCTTATGTTTCGATGGAAACTATCTCAAGCGAGATAAAATCTTTTGTTTCGAGGAAAACTATCTCAAGCGAGATAAAATCTTTTATTTCGAGGGAAACTATCTCAAGAAAGATAAAATCTTTTGTTTCGAGGGAAACTATCTCAAGCGAGATAAAATCTTCTTTAAAAACAATCTTGAGTAAAATGAAATATCTTCTTTCGAGTGAAAATCGTCTCAAGCAAGACAAATATTGTTTTAAGAAAAACAATCCTGAGTGAAATAAATCTTCTTGTTTCGAGTAAAAACTATCTCAAGTGAGACAAATTCTATTTTAAGAAAAACAATCTCAAGTGAGATAAATCCTCTGTATTAAATGAGGTTGTCTCAAGCGAGACAAAATTTATATTGGAAATATTGAATCTGAAGATAATCGTTCCGTCTTGTTGAGGATGTCTTGTTGTCTTTTAATCTCATCTTCTCCTGAAAGATCTGTAAAATGTACCTGGATGTAACTATCCTGATGATGGATGTTTGATGCAAAGATGCAAATTCATGTAAGTGTGATGCATGTTCTTTAGTGAAAAGGTGCTCAAGCAATCTTGGTTCACTTCTTGATCTGTTCGACTTCATTCTTCTCTTACACCAAGGTACACCATCACATTTCTTTGCAAACATATACTTTCCTAACTCCTTAACATTCAAATTATTTGCCCCAATTTATGATTCTGAGCTTCTAGGTATGAGGGACCTCTGTCAATTTCCAGGCTAAACTCTCCAGAGAGATTGTCCTGATTGAAAATTTTTTCTTTCTTTTTATTTTTTAAAATATGGAAAGTTCGTTTAAGAAAACGTCATTCTTTTAGACTCGCAATTGAAGCAAATCTCATAACATGAGTTCGGTAAATATCAAGAGAATCAATAGCTCTTTTAATCTTTCAAAGTTATACCTCTTTGACAAGTGTCAAAATTGATGGGTTGGTTTCAGGTTAGCTCCTTAAAGTTTCTAAGGTTTCAGTCATCAAAATGTTATTTCTTTTTCAGTCTCTGTGAACTTTACAATATGCCCCTCTTCTTTGGCTTGGCATTTTAATCAGATGTGGACAAAATGACGCAACTAGCATAATCAATCACTAGACTCTCTAGAACAATTTTGTTTTGATTCTCTGAAATCTTTCATTTGTTCAAGCTTCATAGACTTCCTTTAACAAAGGTAGTGCAGGGACATCAGTCTAAACAAAAAATTTACTGCGTGCTTGTGTGAGGTTAACTATAACAAGTTTTTTCCGATTCCCTTAGTCCATTTTCATCGAAACTCATTAATAGATCAATTTGATTTAATTTTCCATTGTTGGCTAGCTGAATTAAGCTTTATTGTATATACCTTATAATCGTCGTCATTGGGCTAGCTGAAGGGTTCGTCTCATCACAAGATCATGGTTCGAATGCAATCTATTCATAAAGCCAGGGCTTTTGAGTTGCCTCTATAACCAATTGCTTTAGCAGAATAGCTCAGCTTTATTGTATAATCTATAGTAATAATTTATTAGCCTTTCGAGCATTCAGATTTAGAATTTCTTAAGCTCATCGAGAAGAACCTGTTATAGTCTAGGTGTCCTTGATTGTCAGAAAATATCATATTTAGAGTTCAGTTCCCAAACAACTGACCTAAATTAAATTTATATATTCCACTATTCCATTTGTGAAGATTAGGATCATCACTGAACGTCTTCAACAGAAGTGTAGTCTAGGCAGTTTTGCAATGTCATACACAATAGATGTCCCATGTTGTTCGCTCCTATTCATACCTGAATGCCAAGCCTTTAGTCATTTCCTCGTGAGATAAGAAGGCTAAAGTGGTCCCTGTAAGAGAAGGGTATAGGGTTCAAATGTATCATCTGTGGTAAGGTCAAGGGTCCTTGTTTTATTAGTTTTCAATATTGTCATTTTGTCAAAGATCTATAACTCTGATTCTTAAAAAAGCTTTTAATTCAGTGGATATTTAAAGAATTTCGAGTCTGAAAATTATTTATTGCTCATAATCTCATAAGGTAGAATTTTACTTAAAATGTTCGATTATCAAGTGATTTACAAACTTTTTAACGAAAAGAGAAAGAAAAAAATTCAAACAAGACAATATGCGAGCGCATCAAAAGTTCATAGTGGTTGTAATGATTTTTTTGGGTTTGCATCAGAATACCCCATTATTCATCAAATGTACATCCCCATGAATCGATTAAATTTTGAACCCTACGCTTCAATACCCCATTGTTCTCGGTGAGGTACCTTGATCTTCATATGATGATAGCGTCACGTTCATAGCTTTCAAACCCTTTTTTTTGTACGAATGGGGTGACTTCATCTCACCTCAAAACATTTATCACAAGATTCTTCACAAATTACTCTCGGGATCCGTGATTAATGCAAATATTGAGATACAATATATACCATTGAATGCACAATGTATATATACTAATGCAAAAGATGCAAAGTTGTACATGCAAATGCAAAGATGCAAAAATGGGAGTGCAAAATGTGAGATGCAAATGCAACAAGGAATTGATCCCAAAATAATTGTTCCTAGAACAATTCTTGAAAAACTGACAATGTCTCGGTACATTGGAGAAGTGAAAATCTGGTCCATCTGCAAGTTGTCTAGCCCGTATGAGCATCTAGGTATTATATCATCTTCAAAACTTCTACTTCATCTCCTATATTCAAAAATCTTTCGAGCTGGTTCGCGATCTTCAATTGTTGGCTTCGGCATTGAATCATCTCGAGTCCAACTTGTTACCTCAACAGGCAAATGTTTGGATCATAGATAGACTCCCTCTAGCTCCTACTTCCAGAAATCCTTCGAGTTGGTTCGTGATCTTCAACTGTTGGCTTCAACGTTGAATTGTCTCAAGCCCAACTTGTTTAGGCAAATGTTTGGCTCTTCTCCTTGGTAGGTAGACTCCCTTTAGTTACTCGATCTACGTGGAGCATCATCGAAATCCTACTGATCCCATAGAAAGACATTGTTGTGGCCTTGTTTTTCAAGAACCTTCAAAAACTCTAAAACTGTGAGGATATGGACTAAAATTTACCCTAAACAAGTGAACAAACTAATAGACCCTAAAACATAGGGACCTTACATATAATTTACCCAAAAATAAAATGAACACCCCTTTATTACTCAAAGCACGTGATAGTCAATTTCCTTCCCCCTTTCCTTTCATTTTTTTCCAGAATCAAACTTCATTCCTCACATCCATGGCTCTTACAAAATTCCAACGCCGACCACAAAAAAATGGAGGTTGCTCTCGCCCTCAACTTTGACCGGTAAGTCCTAACTCTACTTTGGTAACAAAAGACTATTTTTATGCTATTTACTTTCAAAATAAAAAACAAATATATGGAAAAATGATTGCTGCTCAAAATGAAAAAAAAAAGAAACATTTTTCAAGCTTCTCTTGTATTTCTTTCGAATATGAAGGCTTACAATCTATTCTTTCTTTTGAATTCCCTAAGGAGTAAAAGAAAAGACCCCCTGTTACAAAGTTATCGAAAAATAAATTCCCCCGAGCTCCCCCTAATTGTTTTTGCTTTTGTTCTCCCTCTCGTTCATACATTTTTGTTTGGTTTTATAGCCAAACTTTAACATAAAATATGGGTGATTTTGCACATGTTCCTGCAGGAATCAAGGGATGATGGGAGCATGTGTTGAAATATGGGAGTTGGTGGAATTGGTGCTGCAGCATGGGTATGAGTGGGGTAAGAGCATTGAAAAAATTGTGCTCACATTATTAGTACCCAATTTATTAATAAATTGATATGGATTATATATCGTAGAGGTAATGGTGATTATTTCAATCTAGTTTTCTTCATTCACAAATGTCAAGATTCAAATCACTAATCTTACTTAAATGAATTAGTTACTCATTTCATTAGACCAATTGGTTGTTGATGAAATCTCTAGTTTTCCAATATACATGTCAATATGTAATTCTTTAGTTAATTAATTTAGAACGAATAATGCAGAGATACAATATAAAATATAGGATGAGTCTGTCACGTTTAATTTATAAAAATTTAAAATTCTAAATGAATCAACGTATTAATTACATTATTTTCATAATTTATTTTAATAATAAAAAATTATAATTTATATTTAAAAATTATTTAAAAAATTGTTAAAAATTATGAAAAATAATTTAATTAATATTTTATTTTAAATGATTTGCCTTTAAATTTTAGCTAATTTATAATTATACATTGAGTACTTTAGAATTTTAAATTTTTATAAATTAAATTAATGGTGTTCAACGGTACTCATCGTTAGTGGTGCTCAACGAACCCTTTTGTAATCTTGAAGCACTTTCTTGCGGTAAACTTCAAATTTAGTACATAAACTATCAATTTTAGTTTGTTTTAGTACTTAAACTTTCAATTTTTTCAAAATCATATCTAACGTTTATTTTTTGTTTTGTTTTCGGGGTAAACTCGTTGTTAAAAACTAACTTATTTAGTACATAAACTATCAGTTTTGGTATCTTTTAGTACCTAAATTTTCAATTTCTTTTAGAAAATTAATGTTTAATTTTGAACGGGATACTAAAATGAAACAAAAACTGAACTTTATGTATGATTTTGAAAAAAATAAAAGTTTAATTATTAAAACAGACTAAAACTGATAGTTTAGACACTAAACATATAAATCACCCTTTTTGTGTTAATATACTATCCTTCACGTGTTTATCTATCTCTACAAATAATATATAACTTATGATTGGATAAGTTTGAATCCCACCCTTGTATTCTTTAGGGCACATATTGGGGCATCCACTATCCTCCTTGCTTGTGCCATTATTTACCTTTTAGAGATGCCAAAATCAAATCATTTCATGTCCATACCATGTCCTAATTTTTCTCATTTGATTAATTGTTGGACTCACGATTGATTATGATTGACTGTGATACATCAAGAAATTTAAGAATAAATTTTAAAATTTTAATATTATTTTTTAAAAATAATGAGTATGTAAATTTTTTTAGTATTTTTCATTTTTTTAATATATCAAACTAAATTTTATATTTTTTATTAAATAATAGGAGATGCACTTGGCGGGCTTAGTGCATCCGTTGTTGATGATTGAGTTCTGAAATTTTATAATATAGGTGTGATTTATATTTTTTCTATATATGATAGTACGTTAGTATGAAAAATATTAAATAATGTTTAAGGATTAGCGCCGTGTAATTATTATTTTTTACCATAAAATATATTTGATAGGATGTACGACACTATCACCTATAAAATAAATAATCTCTCTATTTTCTTTTCAAATACGAGATAGTGCATATCGTGCCCCTATAATACGTGACACTAGAATTAACCATGGTCCTTCTAAATGATAAAATTATGGTTTGGTCTCTTGAAAAGTGTAGCATTTACAATTAAAACAGTAAAACTTATTTTTATCTCAAAAATAATAATTTTATAATTTTATCCTTTTTTAAAGTTTATATAATTTTAAATTAATATAATACTGAAATTATATTTTGACTTCTTAATATTTTTTAATTTAAGTTTGTAAGAAAATAGTACTACCGTAAAACGAAAGGAAATAAGACGATTTATTATATCGTGTTAAAAGTCACTGCCTTAGAAGTAATTTCATTTGATTTAGTGTAATCCCGCAAGTGTACATTGTCCCCTAACTCTAAGGCACAGTCTTTTAAACTTCGTACACCCGACATAAGGAAATGAAACCTTTTTGTATTATTCTCTTTAGGAAATTTTATCAATTAGGGAAAGAGACCGTCCCTTTTATACGAGTGATAGATGGATGAAATTGTCAAATGAAAACTACCCCTCCAATTACTCCTTAAAATATGGATAACCAACTACTTCAAAATAATCCTCCAATGTTTACATTACTAACAAACTTTAGCCTAATATACGTTTCTTGCTTAATCCCTATTTTACAAATGAGGTTAAAAAACAATATATGTTTACTTTATAAGAGGGTGGAATGTTCGAAATCAAAGCTTATATCTATTACTATTATCAAGCAAAACTGAAATTATGTTTTTGACCATCACATCATTAGTTCACGTGTTGAAAATTCAACTGTGTCTATGTAAATAAGAATGTTATTTGTTTTGTTTCTTGTTTGAAAATAACAAAGGCCGTTGTGGACACCCGTTTTTGTCCGGGTCTTTTATATTTATTTTTATTTTTATTATTATTAATTATTATTAACTATTATTATTAATTTTACATATTACATTTTTTTTGCAGGCTTAGAAGCCCAATTCAGATTACAAAGGCTCAATCCCGGAGCCCAACAACCCAGACCTGCGGCCCAGCAATCGGCCCAAACCCGCTAGGGTTACCCCTTCTCTGCCTCAGCGCCGCACCATCAAGACCGTCTGATCTGGACCCATCCAATGGTCCAGATCAAAGGCCATTTAGGTCTGAAACCCTAAACCAAGAGAGCAGCCACGCCGCCTCTTCCAATCCCCAGCCGCACGTTGATCTTCACCGGTCATTCCTGAGCCGCGTGAGTTGCTGTCGAGCCAACCCAAGCCACCGAGCATATCTCAAGTCAAGTTCATCATCAACAGTGGATGAAAAATAATCCATCAGTCAGTGATTCAAAGAAAAAATCAAATAAAATCAAGCAAGTACAAAAGAAATCCCGAAAAATCGGGATGTAATCATGCAAAGTTAGTGAGACCCATCCCCTATTTTTCCTAGATATCATCATCATCTCACCAGAAATCCAGAGGCAAGCAAACATAAAAGAGAAAAGAAGAGAAAATGGAGAACGGTCGGTGATATAAAAAAAAACAGAGAACCTAAAAAAAAGGAGAGAGGAAAACATCCATTCGAAAAAATAAAAAGAGAGATAGAGTGAGAATCTTACCCTTTTTTGACCACCACCGTTGCTTCATCGGAGCCAAGCGTCCCTCACCGAAGGTAAAAAAAGAACTTGTCTCTTTGCTGGGGTTTGTTGGGTTCGAAATTAAAGGGTTTATCTGGGTATTAGGTCAGCGTAGTGGGTAGATCTAAGGGCGTAGAGAACCTTCTCTGGGTTTGGGTTACTCCCCGTGGCCACCGTTCTACGTTGGCCGGGGAGTTAGGGCCTCTGTTTTAGGCGAAGGGAGAAGGGAATATGAGAAGGGAAAGGGACGAGTGAAACGGTTGAGGAAATGGGGAGAGAGCAAATGATTTTAGGGTTTCAGAATAACCCTTAAAAGGGTTATATTTCAGACGTCGAGCGACGTCGTTTTGAAGCAAGAGGGAGGCCGAGTGATGGGATTAAGGGCTAATAGCCTATTTGGTCCTCTTACCTCTGTAATCTTGCACGCGTGTTCTTAACATTTATGGGTAAATAACAGTTTAGGTCCCTCAAGCTTTTGTAAGGGTTGTAATCTGGTCACTAAATGAAATCCATGCAATCTTATTTCGAGCCTATAGTTTTATTTTGTTTTATTTGAATCACTAGTTTATATATTATGTATGTTTTATGATCTTCGAATTTGGACATGTGATTTATGTTTTTCTTCATTTTGGTCACTGGACTGGTTATTGTTAATATTTTTGAAAGTTTAGACATTGTACTCTTTATTTATGAAACTTTTATCTTGATCACTACTCTCATATTTTGGGTTAAATATCGATTAATGTCTGTTTATTTTACTTTCATTATATTTTAGTCCTTATCTGGTTTATTATTACATTTTTATTAGAGTTCGAATTTGGCCATATTATTTTATGCATGTTTCGTTTTAGTCCCTGTTTAACATTTGGCTTAATTGTGGTTTAGTTCTTTATGTTTTTTTCATTTCATTTTGGTCCCTAATATGATTTATGGTTTATTTGTTTTACTGTTTTTTAATATTTGTTAATTATATTTTAGCCCCTTAAATGTTTTAATATTTATTTTGGTCTGTAATATTTACTAATTTGTATTTTAGCCATTTATGTATGGATGTGCATTTTACTCATTAGATGATTATTGGTATTGTGTTTACTTTAATTTAATATAAATCTTTGTATTCCAATCACATTTATTTTCATTATATTTTTATCTATGTAAGAAATATTCGATTATATTTTCAAGAACACGTATGCGTAGAATGGGCGTGGAAAGTACCACTTGGTCGAAGTGGTACGATCCGATACGGCATTTTAACGACATAGGGACTTGTAACAAGTCGAGTATATTTTACTAATTAATTTATTAAAATGATGTAATGTGTGGTACCTTAAGTGACGCTCACTTTATTTTATGTGAATGTAAATTTTAAATTTTCATTTTATATTTGATACACGTTTTTAAATAAATGATGAGAGAATATTCTTTAAAAGATAAGAAATAGATGAGTTAATTTTCCCGACGGAGGATTGTTAATCTCGAGATTTCTTTTCAAATTAAAGAATTTTCTCTGATAAAATAATTCGAAGTAAATTAATTAAATCTCAATAAACAAATCATATTTTAGTTTTATATTCAATTTGTAATTTCCACCATTTACGACGATGTGTAAACTACACAGTACCAATTTTGGGCGCTGTGGGGGTGTTTACCCTTCCCCACACGTAACCGACTCCCGAACCTGTTTTAAATGAATCTTTGGTAACGTAGACCAAATTTTTGTCTTATAAAATTATTTTTCTTAAAATTATTTTTAAAAGACGTTTTTAGGTATTTGACCTACCTAACCTAAAGGTCGATGGCGACTCTTTTCAATCTTATTCAAATCCATTCAAAATCACCAAATTTTCCAAATTAAAGTCGTAATCGTTTTTTAAAATAATATTTAATTGTTTTACAAAAAAAAATGGTTATGACAGCTTGGCGACTCTGCTGGGGAAGGAACTAGAGAGTCAGGCTGTCGGTCGTTTATATATGGTCGTTATGGTGGAAATTATAAGTTCAAATCTTTAGTAAAACTATGATCTATGTATTGAATTTTTATTTATTATTTTATCTCTTTATTTTTATATACTAACATTTTAATTGTTTTCATTTTTTTCAGATATTTCTTAGTTCCCGTTGAGTTTATTTTCCCTGTTTTTGAGTCAAAGGTTTGTTTGTTTCTCCTCACACACATCATTTTCATTTGCATAACATGAGCTCTAGACATGAGCTTCGATCCAAATTAGTTAGGGTGATTGCTTTACTCTCGTAAGAATTTATTCTTCGTATGAGTTTTAGCAAATAACCCATGGGATACATACCTTATACCTTCGTAGGAATTTATTCCTCGTATGGGTATAAGGCAGTGAATCCCCTCGAATTGAACTCAGTCCGTTTGAAACCTGTAATGGGTGAGGATTGAGGGTTTGGTAGCCCAAGGGGGCGCCGACATCAAGGACAATTCGAGTTCCTTTTTTCCTGTTAGAGCTGAAACCATGCATATAGTGAACCATAGAACGGTCACACTAGGTAGAGTCATACTGAACCTCTGTCCGTCAATAGGTACCCAAAATAGGCGTACACAATGGAGAAACCCTCTAACCTTTTTATTTTATTTTATTTATTTATTTTTGAGTGTGTAGAATAGATTTATTCTGTTAAAGCATGTGAAATAGAATTTAGGTGCAGTTAGAATTTAATTAATTTAGGAGGGTAGAGAGCATGTTTGGGTAGGACCCTTTTTGAGGAATATTATTCGGGTAGATAATACATAAATAGAATAGATTTATTTCCCGTTTTACTTATCTTTTTATGTTAAATTTATGCAATTGTTTTGACTAACTGTTTTGTTTGTTTTGTTTATTTTTTTCATACTGCATAGACATATCATTAGAAAAGGCGATTGATCTGTGAGTATCGATAAAGTGGAAAGACTTTCACGATGGAAAGGAGTTTCCTAAACAAAGAAGTGAATCCAGCAGATGTAAGGAACTGGTCCGAAGCCAAGCAGAAAGAGCAGGGAGATAGTCTATCAGGGAACTACGTGTCAGATCTGTCTGATTATGCACCAGCTTCTTTAAAACAGAATGAGCTTCAGGGATTGAAAACCATTTGGGAAAGTTGGAATCTTATTGAGAGGCAAGCTTTTCAGCAGACTTATGGGGATATATTTCATCTTATATACGTGAAGGTAGACCCGGTTCTCATACGAAGCATAATACAGTTTTGGAATCCGGCCTATAGTTGTTTCACATTCAACCGAGAGGACATGACTCCAACCCTTGAGGAATACCAATTTCTGTTGAATCTGACAAGCGTTAAAGTGGACAAAGTTTACTCCCGGTCGATAAAAGGGCCTTCTTTTAAGTCAAAGCTTGCAAAGATCTCGGGCACAAGCGACAAATGGGTAAATGATCGCTTGCAACGCAAGGGAGAAAGTGAGGGAGTGCCGTGGCCTCACTTACAAAAGATAGCTGAAGCACACGTAGATGAAAACGTGCGTAGAGATGTATTTGCTTTGGGTATATATGGTTTGGTAATCTTTCCAAAATGTTTGGGATTGATCGAGCTAGCAGTAGTCGATTTGGTTGAGAAGTTAGGAAGAGAGGTGAATCCAGTCCATGCGATTCTTGCTGAAACCTTCCGATCTTTGAATATATGTAGAAGGTTGGGGGGAGGTCGTTTTATGGGTTGTGCTCAATTGCTTACTGTGTGGATCAGAAGCCATTTCTGGAAGGAAGAAAAAGTCAACTATAACCGTTTTTTGAAAGATTATTCTCCTGTTGCTGAGTACCTTACGAAGGAGTGGCCTGAAGTATCTCAGAAAGATCAATGGATTGATTTCTTCCGGAATCTACAGAGTCAAAACATAGCATGGCGAACACCGTGGCTGATGCATACACAAATCTTGTTCAAGTGTGGAGATTTGGACTGGATTATATTACTGGGACTGTGGGGAGGAGTGGGATACGCTCCTTTGTTGATATTGAGACAGTACGGTGCCCGACAGTTTGTTCCCGTGACTCATGGGTTGACTGGTGCTGAATTTGATTATAAAGAAGGCAATTATAGAAAGAAAATCAAAGATGTGGCTGATTCTTGGAGGATGACTTTTAGGACTAAAGTGGTTGGAGCGGATGTTATCTTGACGCCCGATTATGAAGCCTGGAGAATCAAGAGGATAAATGATAAAATACCTTTAACATCTGGAGTGGGATTAAGGTCGATAGAAGAACAAATCAGAAATATCCCTTCGAATTTGGAAATCCAAAGAATTGAGTTTGAAATGGAAAAGGCTAAAGATTCCAAGAAAATAGAAGAGATGGAGAGAGAAAACTTCATGTTGACTATCGAGGCTGAATTTCATGCCAGACAGTTTATAATGATGAGAGAACGGAAAGAGGAGGTGGAAGCCGATTTAGAAGACTTAAAAAAAGATTATCAAATGGTGCAGCAAGTGAGAAAGAGACTTGGATCCAGAGAATTAGCAGCTGCAAGACGGCGAATCAAAAGTCTGGAAATTGAGAACAAGTGTCAGATCAAGAAGATAGAAGCTGGAAAAGCAAAAGTATGCGAGTTAGAAGCCGATAAAAAGGAATTGATCAAGCAGTATAAAGCTGAGGCTCGTAGAGCTCAAAAACTCCATGAAGAAAAAGAAGTCAGCCTGAAAGAATTAGAAGAAGAAAAGAATCAAGTCCAGGGGTTAAAAACTGAGATGAACAGTATAATTGAGGACTTTGAGGACAAAGATCGAAGAATTTTAAAGCTCGAAGAAGAAAGAAAGCAAAAGAAAGAAGAGATGCGGTCTGAGAGACAGGGATGGAATCGAATCCTAGATAGAAAGCAGGCAGAGATTGGATCGTGGATGCAGAGATTCTCTACAAAAAGTCAGCAAGTAGATGAGCTCACGGGAGAAATGGGAGAATTACAGATGAGATTCGAACATGAGATGAACCAATCTCGAGCTATGAATGATGAGCTCAAAAGTCATGTATCGAACCTTGAGCAATCCCTTCTGCAAGTGCAAGTTCCTCCCGCTTCAGTGGACCTAAGAGTTGCTCTCGAAGAAAACAAATCCTTCCAGAAGGAAATCAGAGAATTGAAAGGTGAACTCCAGAAATGCCGAATTCATATTACCAGTCTAGAAAAAGAAATCAAACGCATCAATAAGGGATGGGAAAATACATATGAGCATTATCGATCCTTGGTAGAAGAACGCGAGCGCATGATGGGGGAAGCTATTGCTCAAATGGGTGAAGTGGCTCGGTACATGAACGAATTAGCCAATAGAGCGGAGATCATCCAACTGCGCACAAATCTGGTTTCTGAATATACAATGGAGATCATCGCCATTATGAATGAAATTGTAGAGCTGAGTCTGAGGGCTAGGCCTTATATGTAATAGAACTCCTTTGTAATGAGTGAAACTTTTTATCCAATGAAAGTATTTCCGAATGGTTACTGCTTGGGTCAACACCTTTTATTTGCATTTCATACTTGCATCATTCATTATGCATAAGTAAATTCATCATTTATAATGCATCACCAATAAAATGTATCATTTATAGCACATTACCAATAATATGCATTCGAATTTAAAAGAACAATAAAATTAATTTCCGAAGGGTTATGTGACAGACGATTCTGGCAAGTAAGAACTCCAATCCTTATCACACGCGAAGTAGAGCCATGGAGGCCAAGCTTGATCAATTAAAGAAAGAAATGCAAGAAGATTTACTAAGAATACAACAAGAATGGCAGGCAAAGATGGATCAGTCACAAAAGTCAATCATAGATCAAATCCTGCAAAGCCAGGCTAATATGATGAATGAGATGATAACCAAGATGTCTGGGTTACGTACTGAAACAGTTAAAGAACCAAGCACTGCTCCTGTTGAAGTTTCTAGGCAGGAGTCTACCCCGAGACTAGTTATCTCACCTGAAAAGCTGGTTGAACATCCTGCAGGGTCTTCAGCTATAAAGGTTCAAATGGCCACGACTAACCCTCAAAACAGTCCTTATGAGTATATTGATGTAGATCCTGAGGAAATGGAGAAACCTAAAACGGAAGTACCAGAGAATTTAAAGGACTGGTGCAAAGGGTTTTTTAAAGAAATGGGAAAGCAGAGTTCTCAAGACGGAATGAATGCAGAGGAATTGAGTCTTGTGCCAGACCTAGTATTACCACCAAAGTTCAAAATGCCAGAATTTGAAAAGTATGATGGGAAAACTTGTCCTGTTGCTCACTTGACCATGTTTTGTCGAAGAATGACAGGATTTGTGAAGGATGATGGGCTATTAATTCACTGTTTCCAGGCCAGCTTGACGGGGTCAGCTGTCAGATGGTATAACCAATTAACCCGAGCTAAAATAGGGTCTTGGAAGGATTTGGCCAATGCGTTTAAAGAACAATATCAACACGTTACCGACATGATGCCTGATCGTGTTACTCTCCAAAATATGGAGATGAAGCATAATGAGACCTTCCGACAATACGCTCAGCGCTGGAGGGATATTACTGCTCAAGTGCACCCACCGCTTATTGAGAGGGAATTTATAACCATGTTTATAGATACGTTAAAATCTCCTTATACTGATCATATGTTAGGAGTGGCAACTAAGAGCTTCTCTGATATCGTGATGTGCGGAGAGATGATCGAGAGAGCATTAAAGAAGGGGCAGATTGTCGGTAGCCAAATTCCTGCAAAGAAACCCTATGTGAAAAGGAAAGAAGGAGAGGTGAATAATGTAAATTTCTCTGTGAGTAAGCCGAAGATGGGAAATTCTTCTTCATCTCAAGGAGAGACTAAGCGCGAGCATAACAATGAAAGGATGACGTTCACTCCCATACCAATGACTTACAGTGAGCTCTTACATGGATTAGTCCAAGCTCACGTAGTGTCACCAAAATTCATTGATCCAATTAAACCACCTTATCCAAAATGGTTCAACAAAAATGAGACATGCGAATATCATGCAAATCTCAGAGGACATAACATTGAAAAGTGTCTCGCTTTTAAAAGAGTGGTTGAAGATCTGATCAAGAGAAAGGTGGTGTCCTTTAATGATTCTGAAGCACCCTGTGTTGCTGCAAACCCGCTTCCAAATCATCAGAAATAGGGAGTGAACGCTATTGAGAAAAATCAGAAAATTAAAAGGAGAATTGAAGAAATAAGAACACCACTGAAATGGGTATATGCTCAAATAAAGGAGAGAGGGTTGTTGAGCCCTAGAAATGAATGCTCAACGGAAAAGACAGAAATCTTTTGTGAATACCATGGTGAAAATGGTCATCAAATTCAGGACTGTCAAGAATTCAGGCAAATAGTCCAAGAATTAATGAACAAGCAGGAGTTGCAGTTCTATGAAGAAAGAATGAGTGAGAATGAAAGATATATCTGCGCTTCTGAAGAAAATTCAAGGGAAGCTGAAAAGAATTTAAAAAAGCCTGTCCTGGTCATATCGAAACCAAATTACGAGGCCAGCAGTGAAAGTATAACATCTAGGGTGGTGATCAAAACCCCTGCGCCTTTTACCTACAAGAGTAACAAGAGTGTTCCCTGGGACTATACATGCCAAATTAATACTCCTGAGAGTAAGGAGGAAGAGGTTGCTGAAGTTGGGTTTTTCACCAGGAGTGGAAGATGCTATGCTCCTGGAAAGGCTGATAAAGCAAGAGATGTGGTTATTAAAGATCCTGATGATAAATTGAATGAGCCTGTTAAGATTGAGGAGGCTCAGGAATTTTTAAAGTTTCTGAAACACAGCGAGTATAATATTGTGGAATAGCTTCATAAGACCCCAGCACGGATTTCAATGTTATCTCTACTGATGCATTCGGAAGTACATCGAAATACTCTGATCAAAGTGCTGAATGAAACTTTTGTAGGGAAGGATATACCAGTGGAACGTGTGGACAGAATGGTAAATCATATTAATGCAGATAATTTTATTTATTTTTATGATGACGAAATACCTGAAGAAGGAAAAGGCAGGGGCAAGGCTTTACACATTACGGCTCATTGCAAAGGAGTCATCGTCTCAGGGGTGTTAATTGACAACGGATCGGCCTTGAATGTTATGCCATTCGCCACTCTAAATAGACTTCCTATGGATGTATCACAAATGAGGGTTTGTGGCAATGCTGTAAGGGCATTCGATGGGACAGAACGCAAGATAATGGGGAAGATGATTATCCCTCTCAGAATTGGCCCTACAACATTTGAAGTAGATTTTGTTGTCATGGATATTCATCCGAGTTATAGTTGCTTGCTAGGGAGACCCTGGATTCACATGGCTGGGGCAGTTCCTTCCTCCCTTCACCAAAAGCTCCGATTCATTGTTGATGGGACTCTGGTGACCATCAAAGCGGAAGAAGACATCATTGCCTCTATCACTACAGATGCACCATATGTAGGGGTAGATGAAAATGCACTAGAGTCCTCCTTCCAGTCTTTGGAATTTGTTAATGCTACTTTTATCTCTGAAGGCAAAAGAATTCCCATTCCTCATCTTTCAAAAAATACAAAGATGCAATTAAAAGAGACATTAGCTAGAGGAGCAAAGGTAGGGAAAGGTTTGGGAAAGAAACTGCAAGGCATCACTGAAGGGCTGGCTCCAGTTCCTAAAAGAAATTATTTTGGTCTTGGATACAGACCAACGTACCATGATAAAGTCAAGGATGCACAAAAGCTTAAGGAAAGGAGGAAGGCAAGAGTAAAGGGAAAAGATCTTGTTTGGGGACCCATGGTCATTCCGCCTCTCTCCAAATCTTTTGTGTCTGGAGGATTAGTGATTGACACGCTGAAACAGTCATGGGATATTGAAGATACAGAATTTGTTGAGGATTTATTGGGAAGCCTGAGCATCAACGTTATCACAGATGATTCTACTGGAGAGTGCTCATTAGCATCAATCCGTCCGTGTCCTCCTGGCTATGTTTTGAACAATTACACTGTTGAAGAACTCCCTGTGTTCTATAAGCACTTTTCAAAGTAATGCATAATAACAAATCTGTCTCCTTTTGACCCAAATATAATAGGGCTTTTGTAAAAGGACAAATTGTTATTTGTCATTGCTTTAATGAAACAGTGTTCTTCTTTCATTCTAATCTTAGCAAGTATTTTATTCATCTCTTGAGTATTCTTTATTCTTTATTGATAATTATTCTCTTGATAAATATTAGATAAATTTTTTGTCCACAGCCAAATATACTCCTTTTTGATTCACAGGTCTTCAGATATCAACTGTTCGAGTAATGATACTTTTGAACCACAAATTGATTTTGAAAATGACATGTGTCTCGAAGAATCTGAGGGTTATAAAGATGAAGAGGAATGTGAGTTAAACTTTGAGCTTGTTAGAATGATGGAGCAAGAAGATAAACAAATATTACCCCACAAAGAGACAACTGAAACAATAAATTTGGGAACAGAAGAGGATATAAAGGAAGTTAAAATTGGCACTTCACTCTCACCAAAAATAAGAGATGGTCTTATAAGCCTTCTTCGGGAATATAGGGATGTGTTTGCTTGGTCTTATCAAGATATGCCGGGGTTGGAGACTGACATCGTGATGCACAAGCTACCAATAAAGCCGGAATGCAAGCCTGTTCAACAAAAACTTCGAAGAATGAGACCAGATATGATATTAAAAATCAAGGAAGAAGTGAAGAAACAATTCGATGCTGGATTTTTACAAGTGGCCAAGTACCCTGAATGGGTAGCAAACATAGTGCCAGTTTCAAAGAAAGATGGAAAAGTTCGGATGTGTGTTGATTACCGGGATCTCAATCGAGCGAGCCCCAAAGATAATTTTCCACTCCCACATATCGATACTTTGGTTGACAATACGACTGGTCATGCTCTTTTCTCTTTCATGGATGGTTTCTCAGGTTACAATCAAATTAAGATGGACCCAGAAGACATGGAAAAGACAACTTTTGTGACAATGTGGGGTACATTTTGTTACAAGGTGATGCCCTTCGGACTTAAGAACGCCGGGGCAACATATCAAAGAGCAATGGTTACGTTGTTCCACGATATGATGCACAAGGAGATAGAAGTGTACGTGGATGATATGATTGCTAAATCACAAACCGAAGAAGAACATGTAAAAGTCTTAAGGAAGCTGTTTTTAAGATTAAGAAAATACCAGCTCAAGCTTAACCCGGCCAAGTGCACATTTGGAGCTACTTCAGGGAAGTTATTGGGATTTGTAGTCAGTGAGAATGGGATAGAAATAGATCCTGATAAAGTCAAAGAAATTTTGGAATTACCTCCCCCTAGAACGCAAAAGGAAGTACGAGGTTTTCTGGGGAGGTTAAATTATATTGCCAGATTCATCTCTCAGTTGACTGAGAAATGTGATCCAATATTCCGATTACTGAGAAAGCGAAACCCAGGAGAATGGGATGATAGTTGCCAAGAATGCTTCGATAGAATTAAGGGTTACTTAATTAATGCTCATGTCTTGATGCCACCAATCCCAAACAAACCATTGATTTTATATTTGACTGTCTTTGAGAAGTCAATGGGATGTGTGTTGGCCCAACATGACGAAACTGGAAGAAGAGAACGAGCTATTTACTATCTTAGTAAGAAATTCACTGACTGTGAGACTCGATACTCCTCTATCGAAAAGCTGTGTTGTGCTTTAGTATGGACTACTAAGAGGCTGAGACAGTATTTGTTGTATCATACTACCTGGTTGATATCAAGACTGGATCCGTTAAAGTACCTGATGGAATCAACAGCTCTAACTGGAAGGATGGCGAGATGGCAAATGTTGTTGTCCGAATTTGATATAGTCTATATGAACCAGAAATCAGTTAAAGGGAGTGCTATTGCAGATTTCCTGGCAAGCAGAGCATTAGAAGACTATGAGCCAGTAAAATTTGATTTTCCGAATGAGGACTTGATGAGTATATTTGTTACTGAAGAAGATACTCCGAAAAATGAAGCATGGAAAATGAACTTCGATGGCGCTTCTAATGCTGTGGGACATGGAATTGGGGCAATACTAGTTTCACCTGAGGGAGATCATTATCCTTGTACTAGTAGGCTCGCCTTTGAATGCACTAACAATATGGCAGAATATGAAGCATGTATCTTAGGTATTCAAGCTGCAATTGAGCACAAAGTTAAAAGCCTGGAAGTATTCGGCGATTCTGCTCTGGTTATTTATCAGGTTCGCGGGGAATGGATGACTCGAGACTCCAAGTTGATAGAATACAAGAACTTGGTGATGGAGTTGATCAAAGAGTTTGAAGAAATTTCTTTTGCTTATCTTCCTCGTGAAGAAAATCAAATGGCAGATGCCTTGGCTACGTTGGCAGCTATGTTTAAGGCCGATGATCAATCTTGAATGATGCCTATTCGGATGAGTATAAGAGAAATGCCAGCTCATTGTTGCAACATAGAGGAAGAAGAGGATGATAGTCTCCCATGGTATTATGATATTCTCCAGTATGTGAAGTATCGGGCTTACCCAGCGGAGGCAACTGAGAATGATAAACGGACCTTAAGAAGATTAGCAATGGGGTATGTCCTTGATGGAGATATATTGTATAAAAAGGGCAAGGATCAGGTGCTTTTGAGATGTGTGGATAGAATCGAGGCCAAGAAAATACTTGAGGAAGTCCATGAAGGAGTTTGTGGAACACATGCTAATGGATTCACAATGGTTAGAAAAATCATGAGGTTTGGGTACTATTGGTCCACTATGGAAAGAGATTGTATCAGATTTGCTCGAAGATGTCATAAATGCCAGATTCATGATAACCAAATACATGTTCCTCCTTCACCACTCCATGTAATGAACGCACCTTGGCCATTTTCAATGTGGGGCATCGATGTCATTGGGGCAATTTCACCGAAGGCCTCAAATGGACATCGTTTTATCTTAGTGGCTATAGACTACTTCACCAAATGGGTTGAAGCTGCCTCTTATGCTAATGTCACAAAAGGAGCAGTGTGCAGATTTCTAAAGAGAGAAATCATTTGTAGATATGGAACACCTGAAAGGATCATCACAGATAATGCATTGAATTTGAACAACGATTTAATGAAGGAAGTTTGCACAAAGTTAAAGATCAAACATCACAATTCGGCCCCTTATCGCCCAAAAATGAATGGGGCAGTAGAGGCAGCGAATAAAAACATCAAGAAGATCATCACAAAAGCAACTGAAACATATAGAGACTGGCATGAAAAATTACCTTTTGTGTTGCTTGCTTATCGCACGTCCGTTCGTACATCTACTGGGGCAACACCATTCTCTTTGGTATATGGGATGGAAGCAGTTTTACCTGTTGAGGTGGAAATACCTTCTTTGAGAGTATTGATGGAGTTGAAACTGGACGAGGCTGATTGGGTACAAAGTAGGTTTGATCAATTAAATTTGATTGAGGAGAAAAGGCTGAGAGCTATCTGCCATGGCCAAATGTACCAGAAAAGGATGATACGAGCATATGACAAGAAAGTCAGACCTCGAGAATTTCGCGAAGGCGATATGGTGCTAAAAAAGATCCTACCTATGTAAAAAGACTTTCGAGGGAAGTGGATGCCGAACTGGGAAGGTCCCTATGTTGTAAAAAAGGCATTCTCAGGAGGAGCTTTGGTGTTAACAGAAATGGATGGAGAAGATTTGCCTAATCCCGTGAATTCAGATTCGGTCAAACGATATTACACCTAAAAAAAATGAAATGAAAAATGAAAAAGAAGAAAAAAATAAATAAAGGAGGGTTCAAGATGAAAACCCAAAATGGGCATCTTGAAACCAAAGGAGGATTCGAGTTGAAAATCCGTAATGGACGACTCGAATAATCAGAAATTGAAATGGTGGATTCCCTCGGAAGCCTAACAGTTTAGGGAAAGACTCTCATGCTCACACATCTTTTGTACGATCTGAATCTTCGAAACACATGTTAACTTTCGAGAAAGATTTGGGGTGAAGAAATAGAAGGACTCAGCATTTGATATTCACTATATTTGTCCATTGTTCTTCCTTTGTATATACTTGTTTTCTTGTCCCAAAAGATTGTACTTTCTCATTACCTATCTTCAGTGAAATTTTTGAGTTTGATTCTATGTCCTCGCATATATTCACCAAATTACTAATCAATAACATCGGTTATTATGCCTTACTCTGAAAAGTGTCAGAGTATGGGGATTTTGAAACAGGTGTTCGCCAGAGAGCACATACAAAGACACGCTCCCATCAATCATTAAACAAGTCATTGAGAAAAAAGAGGGTTTAAATTAAAGAAATCAGTTTCAACATAATCATACTTTTCCCAAGCAAAGAAGTCCCAATTTAAAGGCATGCAACAAGGAAAGGCCATTCTGAATGAATTTTCTCTGAAAAATCAATCAATGACCAAAGAATCAAAGAGGCAAGATAAACTCTCTCGGGGTAGATCAGAAGGACCAAGTCAAAGAATATTTAATGAGAGGTCAAGGAAGTAACCAGGCATGGACAAACGCGTAAATATCGCATATTCCGGTCAAAGAGTATGAGAGATTCCCAATGCCAGGATCGAACTGAGCATAACCCTTTAAACATGCATTTAGATCATCCTTAGGGCATATTGCTAACATGAAATCATGGCATATGACCATTTTTACAGGATCTTCAAGACTTATTTCATTATTGAAGCAATGAATCAGTCAACATCAACTGACCAGATCTCCTCATCACGTAGGAGAGTGTCAACATTAGGATAACCAGCCGTCCTCATCACGTAGGAACCGAGTTATCACCCTTCCTAAAGATGGCCAGAGTTCTTCATCATGTATGAACCATGTCATCTACCCTTAGACGACCGGACTTCCTCATCACGTAGGAGCCGTGTCAACCTTAGATAATCAGCCGTCCTCATCACGTAGGAACCGAGTTATCACCCTTCTTAAAGATGACCAGAACTCTTCATCGCGTATGAGCCGTGTCATCCCTTGACCAGATTTCTTCATCACGTAGGAATCGTGTTTCCCTTAGACGACCCGAACTCTTCATCACGTATGAGCAGTGTCGTCCCCAACAACCAACATTATTCAATTTCTAAGTTTGAAAGGGAGAACCAGACAAAAACGTGTTGGCTTGTCGTCTTTGCACTGTTCTTGTTAACACAAGTATGTGCAAAGAGGGGCAGCTGTGGACACCCGTTTTTGTCCGGGTCTTTTATATTTATTTTTATTTTTATTTTTATTTTTATTATTATTAATTATTATTAACTATTATTATTAATTTTACATATTACATTTTTTTTGCAGGCTTAGAAGCCCAATTCAGATTACAAAGGCCCAATCCCGGAGCCCAACAACCCAGACCTGCGGCCCAGCAATCGGCCCAAACCCGCTAGGGTTACCCCTTCTCTGCCTTAGCGCCGCACCATCAAGACCGTCTGATCTGGACCCATCCAATGGTCCAGATCAAAGGCCATTTAGGTCTGAAACTCTAAACCAAGAGAGCAGCCACGCCGCCTCTTCCAATCCCCAGCCGCACGTTGATCTTCACCGGTCATTCCTGAGCCGCGTGAGTTGCTATCGAGCCAACCCAAGCCACCGAGCATATCTCAAGTCAAGTTCATCATCAACAGTGGATGAAAAATAATCCATCAGTCAGTGATTCAAAGAAAAAATCAAATAAAATCAAGCAAGTACACAAGAAATCCCGAAAAATCGGGATGTAATCATGCAAAGTTAGTGAGACCCATCCCCTATTTTTCCTAGATATCATCATCATCTCACCAGAAATCCAGAGGCAAGCAAACATAAAAGAGAAAAGAAGAGAAAATGGAGAACGGTCGGTGATATAAAAAAAAAACAGAGAACCTAAAAAAAAAAGGAGAGAGGAAAACATTCGAAAAAATAAAAAGAGAGATAGAGTGAGAATCTTACCCTTTTTTGACCACCACCGTTGCTTCATCAGAGCCAAGCGTCCCTCACCGAAGGTAAAAAAGAACTTGTCTCTTTGCTGGGGTTTGTTGGGTTCGAAATTAAAGGGTTTATCTGGGTATTAGGTCAGCGTAGTGGGTAGATCTAAGGGCGTAGAGAACCTTCTCTGGGTTTGGGTTACTCCCCGTGGCCACCGTTCTACGTTGGCCGGGGAGTTAGGGCCTCTGTTTTAGGCGAAGGGAGAAGGGAATATGAGAAGGGAAAGGGACGAGTGAAACGGTTGAGGAAATGGGGAGAGAGCAAATGATTTTAGGGTTTCAGAATAACCCTTAAAAGGGTTATATTTCAGACGTCGAGCGACGTCGTTTTGAAGCAAGAGGGAGGCCGAGTGATGGGATTAAGGGCTAATAGCCTATTTGGTCCTCTTACCTCTGTAATCTTGCACGCGTGTTCTTAACATTTATGGGTAAATAACAGTTTAGGTCCCTCAAGCTTTTGTAAGGGTTGTAATCTGGTCACTAAATGAAATCCATGCAATCTTATTTCGAGCCTATAGTTTTATTTTGTTTTATTTGAATCACTAGTTTATATATTATGTATGTTTTATGATCTTCGAATTTGGACATGTGATTTATGTTTTTCTTCATTTTGGTCACTGGACTGGTTATTGTTAATATTTTTGAAAGTTTAGACATTGTACTCTTATTTATGAAACTTTTATCTTGATCACTACTCTCATATTTTGGGTTAAATATCGATTAATGTCTGTTTATTTTACTTTCATTATATTTAGTCCTTATCTGGTTTATTATTACATTTTTATTAGAGTTCGAATTTGGCCATATTATTTTATGCATGTTTCGTTTTAGTCCCTGTTTAACATTTGGCTTAATTGTGGTTTAGTTCTTTATGTTTTTTTCATTTCATTTTGGTCCCTAATATGATTTATGGTTTATTTGTTTTACTATTTTTTAATATTTGTTAATTATATTTTAGCCCCTTAAATGTTTTAATATTTATTTTGGTCTGTAATATTTACTAATTTGTATTTTAGCCATTTATGTATGGATGTGCATTTTACTCATTAGATGATTATTGGTATTGTGTTTACTTTAATTTAATATAAATCTTTGTATTTCCAATCACATTTATTTTCATTATATTTTTATCTATGTAAGAAATATTCGATTATATTTTCAAGAACACGTATGCGTAGAATGGGCGTGGAAAGTACCACTTGGTCGAAGTGGTACGATCCGATACGGCATTTTAACGACATAGGGACTTGTAACAAGTCGAGTATATTTTACTAATTAATTTATTAAAATGATGTAATGTGTGGTACCTTAAGTGACGCTCACTTTATTTTATGTGAATGTAAATTTTAAATTTTCATTTTATATTTGATACACGTTTTTAAATAAATGATGAAAGAATATTCTTTAAAAGATAAGAAATAGACGAGTTAATTTTCCCGACGGAGGATTGTTAATCTCGAGATTTCTTTTCAAATTAAAGAATTTTCTCTGATAAAATAATTCGAAGTAAATTAATTAAATCTCAATAAACAAATCATATTTTAGTTTTATATTCAATTTGTAATTTCCACCATTTACGACGATGTGTAAACTACACAGTACCAATTTTGGGCGTTGTGGGGGTGTTTACCCTTCCCCACACGTAACCGACTCCCGAACCTGTTTTAAATGAATCTTTGGTAACGTAGACCAAATTTTTGTCTTATAAAATTATTTTTCTTAAAATTATTTTTAAAAGACGTTTTTAGGTATTTGACCTACCTAACCTAAAGGTCGATGGCGACTCTTTTCAATCTTATTCAAATCCATTCAAAATCACCAAATTTTTCAAATTAAAGTCGTAATCGTTTTTTAAAATAATATTTAATTGTTTTACAAAAAAAAATGGTTATGACAGCCGTCACATTAAATAAACCAAACCGAGGCATAAAATGCGGCAAAATAGGGGGGGGATAAAAAGGACTTTGGAAAGATTAAGATATGAAATATTGACTAATAAAGTCAAAATCAGATTACAAATGAAGACCACGAAACCCTGTAATGGTAGATATTAGGGGTAAATGTTTCATCGAGTCGAGTCATAAAATTTAGAGTTATTTGAGTTGATTGAGTCGATTCATAAAATTTAGAATTATTTGAGTTGACGGGTCTTATTTTATAACTTAGAGTTGACTTTAAATTATTTTGAGCCAAGTTGATTTTTCGAGTTTCTCTTTAAATTTAATTGTAAATATTTATAATATTTTAATATTATTTGATTTTAATTTAATTGACTTTCTATGACTATATACACAATACAAATATGTTTTTCATATTTTTGTTTCATATGTGATAAAAATATATATCATACAAAGTCTAAGTACTTGACTCAAATTTAAAAATAAATCTATTAATTATTAAAAAATTTAAATTATTTTAATTGTATTTTACAATTTGATTTAAAATTAAAAAAATTTCGAATCAAATTTATGAAGACATGGAAAGAGACGGTGATGATTTGAAGGGGGATTGTCTCAGGAAAGGCGGGTTAATATACGGCTAATATACAGCATTACCGGATACATTAAAATGTATTTAATAAATTCGGTTTAGCGGTACCTATTATGTTGACAACTAATAATGTTTTAGGTAGAAAATATGAAAAACTATTAAAAAATTTGGTAACCGGTAAACTTTGGTTATCGGTAAGTATCTATCCTTTTTATAAAAGTGTCCATACGTTTAACATATCAAGTAAATTTTACCGGTTTTGTCATAATGAATCTGGTTTTGTCATATTTTTACCTGTTATATTGTAAATTATCTATCATTTTTATAAAAGTGTCCATACTTATTTCACTGTGAAAATATATTTATTATTATCTTTAGTTAATATTGTTAAATTTAAAATCTAAATAATATTTTATAAAATATCAAAACAATCAAATAATTTTTTGTGTAAATGAAATTATTAAATTAATATTGTAGGTGGAAAACATGAAACACTATTAAAAAAATTGAAACATAAATTACATAACTTTCAAAAAAGTATATATCATTTTTATAAAAGTGTCCATACTTATTTCACTGTTGAAAACATATTTATTATTATATTTGGTTAATATTGTTAAATTTAAATTCTAAATAATATTTTATAAAATATCAAAACAATCAAATATAATTTTGTGTAAATTAAATTATTAAATTAATATTGTAGGTGGAAAACATGAAACACTATTAAATAAATTGAAACATAAATTACATAACTTTAAAAGCAGTTTTACATCCTAAAAAGTGTCGATACTTTTAAAAAATATATCGATCCAAAACGATATACCAGGTAAAAATATGATAAAACCGGTAACAAAATGATAAAACCGGTAAATTTAAAAGTGTCGATACGTTATATAAGGATCGACACTTTGTGAATTTAAAAGAGAAGCAGTTATAGCGCCTATAATGTGTCGATACTTTAAAAAAATATATCGATCCACAACGATATAACAGGTAAAATTATGATAAAACCGGTAACAAAATGATAAAATCGGTAAAATGATACCGGATATATTGAAAGTGTCGACACTTTCGTAAGTACGTGTAATAAATTATCGACACTTTCAAAGAAATAGGTAATTATCCTTTCGAAAGTATCGACACCTGACATAAAAGTATCGACACTTTTGTATTTGTATCGATTAAATATAAATAACATATCCGTGAAAATATAAAGGCCATAGCTAAATATCCTCTGAAAAAAGATAGAACGGACGAGTTTTTGAAATCGAAGAGTAATTGTTGCTGCATTTCAGAAGGCGTTTCTAAAGCGAAGTTTGTTTGTTTGTTGCTGCAGTCGAATCGAAAAGTATGTTGTCGAAACCCTAATTTTTTATTATTACAGTAATCGCGATAGGGTTTTTTATGTGTTGTTTGGGGTTTTGGAGTAAGGAAGCATTTGGGACCGATTGCAGGTAGAAATAGATATTCAAAGAAAAATATAAATGTCGATACTTTTATTAAATATTATAGGTAGAAAATGATATTATAGGTTGTATAAATGTGCCGACACATTTTGGTGTGGCCATTCAAATTCTTTGAAGAAAACCGTTTTACCACAAGAGTAGTTATCTATATTTGTATATTGAAAAGTGTATGTAACAAAATAATTTGATTTGCGTAAACTGATATATGAAGGAAAAATGGAGTCAATGGGTTGGAAAATTGTTGGTGGAGCAGATGACTTTGAAATTGAGGCCGAGACTCGAAAGCAACCAAAGGGTGGATATATGTACTTCTAGTAAGTATCAATGTCTTTTTGTTATTATTGTTGAAATGGTAATTGGATTAAAGTATCGATAAACTTTAAATTGATTACAAATTTTAAATGTTAACAGTATGGCCGAATGCAAAAGGATGAAGGGAGATGGCACACAGAGCGGTTCGGTATGTAAAATGAAATTGACATTGAGTAGTATTAGTATTTAGTGTTAATGTATTGATTAAGAAACGTTTATGTTTAATATTAGGTGAAAAAAGATGTGAGGTCCAAATGGAATTCAATGAGTGATGCTGAAAAGGAACCTTACATCACACAGTCAAGGAATGATAGTAAAGAATACAAAGAACGGAGGAAAGCACATGAAAATAAGGTATTCATTAAACTTGTAAATACGTTGATACAAAATATATAAGAACTATAACATTATATATTGTTAAAAAATGTAGGAAGTGTCGACAAGGTGCAGCATTAAAAGGGTGAATTTATTAATTAAACACCTTAAGGAGAAGGGTCAGTTGAATGTGCTGGGAGAAATAGGTTTTGGATCGTTGATCGGAGTAAGGGATCGACCTATTCGGAGGGAATTGTGTCGATCCTTGATGGCACAATTTGACGTCAGTCAATGTATGGCTAAGTATGGTGATTATTCATTCCCTCTGGGGGTATCGACTGCTGCAGCCGTATTGGGGGTACAAAACAAAGGCAAAAGTGTTATAGAAGTCTGTAGGAGTAAGAACTGGAAAGCACTTGCCTCCAAATATGGTTTGAATCATAAGGTGACATATACTGAAGTTGAAGAGGATATCAAAAGTGGATCTTACTTGGGGGATGAGCTGAAGGCCCGAGTTCTATTGTACCTTGTCGGGATATTTCTTTGTCCAACGGGTGATACGTCAACGAACAAGGAATATATGAAGCTCATTTGCGATGAAGGCTTGAAGGGTGAATTCAATTGGGCTGAATATATCCATTCGAGATTGATTGAATCAATAATCACCTTTAAAAAGGGCAGCCAGAGATACCTCAAAGGGTGCATAGCTATCTTAGAGGTAAATGAGTTGAATCACTTTTTTGTGTTTTTATATAAAAATATAAATTTTATTATAAATGCAGGTTGCACTGTTCGATTTTTGGTCGGGCTGTGAGGCAGTACCGGCTTATGAAAGAACCGGAGTGGCACGCATCCGTGCATGGGGGAAGGAAGAGGTGGTTAGAGTGATGGTGAAGTTGAAGTTGGATAGAGAGAAGAAGCAAGAAATGGTAATAAATGTAATTAAATAATATTAAGAATATAATCAATGTCTTAATATTGTAATTTAATTTTTTGAAGGTTATTGGCAAGGATGTAGAGGAGGCAGTGGAGGCAGAAGAGAAGAAAGGAGGGATGGTTGTATTGGGGGATGAAGGTGAGTGGGACGACGGTGAAGCAAAACAGAGTAACTTCGACATTTTGATGTCTGAATTGGCTGATATCAAAAAAATCCAATTTGAAATCATGCAAAGACAATCAAGAATCGAAGAGAAACTTGATCAAGTCGTAGAGAAACTCGAGAGAGTCGAAGATACACTCGAGAGGAATAAGGGGGTAGTGGAAGGAAAAATAGATGGAGTGGTGAAAGAAGTAGAGGTGTTGAGGGGTGAAGTGGTGAAAGAAGTTGGGGTGTTAAGGGGTGATATTAAGATGGTGACGGGAGAAAAATTTGAGGGAGTGGTGAAGGAGGTTGTTGATTTGAGGAGTGAACTTACGGGGGTGAAGGGGGTGGCTGATAAATACTCGGATGAAGGAGCTCAATTGAAGGGTGAAATAAAAGATATGAAGAGCTATGTAGAAAAAAAGTACGATGAACTGAAAAGATATGAAGAAGAAAAGAGGGAGGAGGAAGAAGAAGAGATGGAAGAAATGAGGAGGAAGGAAGTCGATGTCATGTATACACCGGAGAGTGTTATAGCAGCAGTTTTGGATTCGGAATGTCCTGCACCCCAGAAGAAGAAGCAGAAGGTAAGTTTAATAAAAGAATACTTAATTTGATTTTTATTATGTTGTTGTGACAAAAATTTGTATGCAAAATTGTAGGTTGAAAAAGCGGATATTCCAACCGGAATTGATGACATCGAAGCTGCAATTTGTGATTATTTATGGAATAGCGAGTTAGAATCGGGGTAAGTGAAATATATGTTTTGTGAGTGATATTTAAATATTTCATGACAAGATATTAATCCTAATGATTCATACAGATATTCTGTAATATCAATGGGAAATCAATTCGCTACTGTATACGACGTTGCAACGTTGAAGCCTACGGAATGGGTTGGCGGTGTGGTAAGTAGAAAGTAGAAAATAAATAAAACTTATTGAATATGTTCTGATTGTGTAATTAATTTTGTTAGGTTATCGATTTGCTCGCCTGGACCATATGCTACGATTCTCAAAAGTCACACCGGAGGATTGGCTACCTTCCATACCTCTTAGTGGTGAGTTAAATTAATAAATATTGAAAAGTAGTGTTATAGACGGTAAATTAATAATGTTTGTTGCGTAATTACAGCAACAGGCGTTGGAAGCCAACAACAAAGAAAGTGTTGAGAATATTTCTACCTTCTGGGGTGTCATATGGATAACTATGTGAAATTCACCGACTGTGAGAAGGTAAGACACCATACCAATTGCAAATGATGTTTCGGATTTAGAATGTTGAATTTTGTCAAATTGGGTGTGAAATTTGTTGCAGATAATGATCACAATAAACTACCATAATTCACATTGGTATCTGTTGGTGTTGGATATGGTAGATCAGGTTGTAACAATATATGATAGTATGTTTACAACTGAAGCAGCTAAACAGAGAGTGAAGGATGCTAAGAGATGGTATGTATGTCTGTATGAAAGGACATTATGTAAATTATAATGCATAATTTTTTTGGTGCATAACTTCTTCTATTTTAATGCAGATTAAAATATTAGATTCTTATAATAAGAAACGCATTTGGGTTGAGTCATGTGGATCTCTAGGAAAGTATCCCTTGAAAAATTTCAAATTTGTGGAGCATAAGAAGAATAAGCAATTGAATGGGTATGAGATGTTATCACAAATAGAAAGCTTAATTTATGCAGTATTCATCATAATTGACATGTGTGGTTTTCAAATTTTGTAACAGATATGATTGCGGCATGTATGTGATGATGTGGATGGAATCGATCGGTTCTACAGGGGCAACTGGTGATTTTGTAAGTGGATAGAAAAAATTGTTTGTGGTAAAATTGTTAAAAGTCGTAGATTGAATGCTGTAGTTGACAATACTTAACGTTCTGACAATTTGAATATAGGTGTTGGAGACTGGGATCGATCGCGAGTATTAAACGATCTCGTAAGCCACAATCAAAATGAACGAAGACAGGAGATAACAAAAGCTGCAATATTACATAAGAATAACAAAAGAATGCAATGATGTAAATGTCGAGTTAATTTTGTATAAGATTTATAATTTTGTATACGATTATATTTTGTATGTGAATATAATTATGAATGAGATGAGAAAAGTTAGCAGTATGTTGTTGTACATGTTTCTTATACACATTAAGGGTCATGTCGATACTTGGAAGTAAAAGGCAAATTTACAATATGGCCAACAGGGTGCACCCATAAAGTGTCGATCCATATATAAAAAAGTGTCAATCCCAAAATCATCGAACCCAAAAGTATAATGTAATATGTAATTTTTCAATCTAACCGGTACAATTATACCGGTTTTATGAGAGAATATGTCTAAATAATGTGTCGACACTAATATAGTTTGTGTCGATACTTTTTTCCCAGAATGAATGGAAAACAAGGTGCACCCATAAAGTGTCGATCCATATATAAAAAGTGTCGATCCCAAAATCATCGAACCCAAAAGTATAATGTAATATGTAATTTTTCAATCTAACCGGTACAATTACACCGGTTTTATGAGAGAATATGTCTAAATAATGTGTCGACACTAATATAGTTTGTGTCGATACTTTTTTCCCAGAATGAATGGAAACAAGGTGCACCCATAAAGTGTCGATCCATATATAAAAAGTGTCGATCCCAAAATCATCGAACCCAAAAGTATAATGTAATATGTAATTTTTCAATCTAACCGGTACAATTATACCGGTTTTATGAGAGAATATGTCTAAATAATGTGTCGACACTAATATAGTTTGTGTCGATACTTTTTTCCCAGAATGAATGGAAACAAGGTGCACCCATAAAGTGTCGATCCATATATAAAAAGTGTCGATCCCAAAATCATCGAACCCAAAAGTATAATGTAATATGTAATTTTTCAATCTAACCGGTACAATTACACCGGTTTTATGAGAGAATATGTCTAAATAATGTGTCGACACTAATATAGTTTGTGTCGATACTTTTTTCCCAGAATGAATGGAAACAAGGTGCACCCATAAAGTGTCGATCCATATATAAAAAGTGTCGATCCCAAAATCATCGAACCCAAAGTATAATGTAATATGTAATTTTCAATCTAACCGGTACAATTACACCGGTTTTATGAGAGAATATGTCTAAATAATGTGTCGACACTAATATAGTTTGTGTCGATACTTTTTTCCCAGAATGAATGGAAACAAGGTGCACCCATAAAGTGTCGATCCATATATAAAAAGTGTCGATCCCAAAATCATCGATCCATATATACAAAGGGAGCAACAATTTCAACTACACTACCATATGGATGTGTCATCACCCATCTGTTGAAGAAGAAGGAAGTTGATTTTTCGCATGACGCCCCTGTTCGATTAACCC
This sequence comes from Hibiscus syriacus, assembly GCF_006381635.1. Classification (NCBI taxonomy): domain Eukaryota; kingdom Viridiplantae; phylum Streptophyta; class Magnoliopsida; order Malvales; family Malvaceae; genus Hibiscus; species Hibiscus syriacus. The sequence goes on from NW_024062733.1 coordinate 9,540,282, forward strand.
GCAAGATTGACATGGTATTTATTAAAAAAGCGGGATATGATTTTGTTGAAAAACTCGGTTGGAAGCGTGTCAAGGAGGTCGGATTAGATCAAGAGAGGGAGGAAATGGACCCCGTTGGCCATGAAGAAGAGCAACCAAGTGGAGACGCAATGATGGAAGAAGCTCCAGTTGCAGAGGATGTCACAATTAAGACCGTGATGGAATACATGGTCAATTTTCGGGAGCATATTGATTCCCTTGTGAGTGGAATGCGATCCGATATTTCATCATTGCAACGTGAAGTCTCCATGTTGCGTAACGAATTACGTCAACGACATCAAACGAGTTAGGTAATTCATTATCTATGTTTCTTAACATTTACACGTTCTGAACTTTATTTTATTTTCTTTTAACAGATGATGATGATGACGATGAAGCTGGCGATGAAGATGATGACGATGATGATGATGATGATGAAGATGATGATCCAAACAAGTATATCGTGTCTGCAACGCCGCCTTCAAGAAAACTTTTAATTTTTGATCTCAATGGTGTCCTTGCCTACATCCCAAGACTGCCGGCAGGTTTTAATTCTATTCTTTTGTATCCATTATTTTAACATATAAGCGTAGAACTTTAATCTCATTTCTTCATGTTGTAGATGTTGTCCTCAGAAGAGGATTATTTGAATTTATGCAATTTTGTGTCGACAATTTTGTTGTTGCCCTTTGGTCTTCAAATATGAGGTTAGAACATGTTTGAGGCAATTGAATTACTGTAGTCAAAATCGTTAATATACATTTGAATGTTAACATTCAAACTTGATTACAATCTCAGGCATAACGTCGACCGTGTACTTGAGAAACTACCTGTATTTTCCGAGCATTTTCTATTCGTGTGGGTAAGATGAATGTCATTACAGTTTGCTGACTTTTCGTTGTCTATGATTCCTACATATTTATGTTCGACTGTTTGTGAACAGGATCAAAAAAAATGCAAAACATACGATTCTGTTACCTACTGTAAAGATCTCAATGATGTTTGGAACGCGTGTCCAGATTTTAACGAGCTAAATACACTTTTGGTCGATGATTCAGCGGAAAAAATGATTTATAATCCGGTAAGTTGCATTTATGCAATATGTTTTTCCAGTTGATCAGGTGTTCAGACATTGATTATTTTAACAACTTATGTGTTTATATAGAAATACAATTACATATGTCCACATACCTTTGACGCTGCTTCCCATTCGAACGACAAAGCTCTAGGTATGACACAAATTTATTCATGCTTATGCGAATTTAATTTATTGTTAGTAAAATTGCACCTCATTAGTTTGATAATTGAAATTATTTATGTATGTCCTCAGAAAAAGGCGGAAACATACGAGAGTATTTGGAAAATTTGTTGAAGGCCTCTAATGTTCCGGACTTCGTTAGAAACAACCCTTTTTCATCGGATTAATTTTGTTTGTCGGTACATTATTTGAACATTCTTGTGTATTTATAATTTGGTGTGATTATATTGTGTGTATATTTTCATTAATTATTCCATATTCGCTTCTGTGTGTACATATACATTTGAGGATTGTTGAAATATCAATACTAATATATTTTACATCTACTTGCAAATGTATCGAAACACATGACTATAGCATTGTTTTCGATATCCACAACAAAGTTTTCACACTTTTTAATATTGTGTCTGTACTTTATGTCCAGAATGAAAGAAAAATGTGTCGATACCATTTAAAAAAGTGTCGATTGAAAAAACATCGGAACCCAGATTTATAATGTAATAGATAATTTTGTAATATAACCGGTATAAATATACCGGTTTTATGAGCGAATAGGTCTACAACCTATATCGACACTTTCTAATATTGTGTCGGTACTTTATGTCCAGATTGGAAGAAAAATGTGTCGATACCATTTAAAAAAGTGTCGATTGAAAAAACATCGGAACCCAGATTTATAATGTAATAGATAATTTTGTAATATAACCGGTATAAATATACCGGTTTTATGAGCGAATAGGTCTACAACCTATATCGACACTTTCTAATATTGTGTCGGTACTTTATGTCCAGATTGGAAGAAAAATGTGTCGATACCATTTAAAAAAGTGTCGACATTTACACATCGGAACCCATATTTATAATGTAATAGATAATTTTGTAATATAACGGTATAAAAATACCGGTTTTATGAGCAAATAGGTCTACAACCTTTATCGACACTTTCTAATATTGTGTCGGTACTTTATGTTCAGATTGGAAGAAAAATGTGTCGATACCATTTAAAAAAGTGTCGACATTTACACATCGGAACCCATATTTATAATGTAATAGATAATTTTGTAATATAACCGGTATAAAAATACCGGTTTTATGAGCGAATAGGTCTACAACCTTTATCGACACTTTCTAATATTGTGTCGGTACTTTATGTTCAGATTGGAAGAAAAATGTGTCGATACCATTTAAAAAAGTGTCGACATTTACACATCGGAACCCAGATTTATAATGTAATAGATAATTTTGTAATATAACCGGTATAAAAATGTGTCGATACCTTTTTATAAAAGTGTCGATACTTTTTTCACTGTGGAAAACATTAATTTAAGGTTATCTTTTGAGTGAGTTTTAAGATATTAATTTAGTAATTATAGGCGTCTAATGATTAATTTTTACGTTACGGTATATTATTATTAAATTAAAAATTCTTAATATTATTTTAAAATATAAAAACACTCAACTAATTTTTTGTGCAAATGAAATTATTAAATTAATATTGTAGGTGGAAAACATGAAACATACTTAAAAAATATTGAAACATAAATTACATATCTTTAAAAAAAAGTATCGATCCTTTTTATAAAAAGTATGGACACTTTCAACATATTATAATAAAATAGGTCCATATTGGAAGAAAAATGTGTCGATACGATTTAAAAAAGTGTCGACATTTTACACATCGGAACCCATAATTATAATGTAATAGATAATTTTGTAATATAACCGGTATAAATATACTGGTTTTATGAGCGAATAGGTCTACAACCTATATCGACACTTTATAATGTTGTGTCAGTACTTTATGTCCAGATTGGATTAAAAATGTGTCGATACCATTTAAAAAAGTGTCGGTAATTTGAAGTAACGCGGTTTTTCTTCCTTCATTCAAAATATTTATATGTACATACAATAGGAGTGATGTTGATACTTACGATATATTATATGGAGATCGTTGTCATTCCATTCCGTCTTCGAAAAAATCAGTTGATGTAGGCTGTGTGCTTGTCCTCAAACTAAGCTTGACTTGAGGACATGTTAGTTTGTTATGCCCCTCACCGTTGCAGTACCCACATCGCCTAATTTTCTTCTCGACCTTGTTCTTCGGCACTTCTTTTCGCTTGCGTTGTTTTCGTTGAGGGTCACGAACATTGTTTACTACAATGCTCTGGTTGACTGAATGATTCAAACCAAACGAGTTTTCTAATTCTTCTATTAGTTTTTTCATCTCATCTCTTGCGGTTTTGAAAGACTCGTCTGTCTTTGATGCAATGTAGCATAACCTACTTGACGTTGAACGTAGAGCAGCGAACCTTGCCATTTGCATCACTTCTGGAGACACATTCAAATCAACATAGCTGGGTGCAGAAGCCTTCGCATCATTAGTCCACCTACTTTGAATCAAACTCCCGGGCAAATATGTGTAGTCCAATTGCTTCAAAATGTGAAGTTGATGGCGACACGGAAGTCCAACGGTCTCGAATTTTTTGCAGGAGCAAATTAGAGTTTCGTACGAGAATCAAAAACTAATTTCAAATTTCCTATTTTTTTCTGCGTACTTTGACAAAATATAATGTTGACATTCATCTGATAAGGACTTAATCTCTGCCTCAATCTGGTACAATGTCTCCCGTATAAGTTCATCTTGGAACACACGAAAAGATTCGCGGGTAAAAATCGCAGCGGCATGGCTTTCAAGGTCGACCAGTTTTGTGATCTGGAAGGGCTTCGTATGGGAACTTAAGTAATCCGCTTTCAACTCGTTCATACGCATTCTACTAATTCCATCTTCAATTGCACGAACAACATCTAAATATGTCTTCTTGTGTTTCAGTGCAATAGCTAGTGAAGCATCATAGACTCGCACCTTTGTGTTGAGCGAATATTGGCAAAGAAATGACCGGTTAGATATGCTTGTGCCCATAAGTGTCGTGTATTTCCCTTCTCAATCACCCATGGATGCTTTTGGACGTTGAATTCTGAAACAATCGAACGCCATTGAATATCAAATTCCTTGGTTGTCCACCAGGAAGCCATGCATTTTGAGAATGCTGCTGTAAACTTTGGGTCACCAATGTTAGCTTGTGCATTGCGAGAAAGATGCCAAGAACATAATCTGTGCTTAGCATAAGGGATAACAGATTTGATAGCCCTCTGCATTGCCCTATCCCCATCGGTTACAACAGAAATAGGTGATTTATTCATCATGGCTTCTAAAAAATTCTGTAGCACCCACTCGAAAGATTGAGACGTTTCGTCAGCGATTATGGCAGTGGCAAACACAATTGTGTTATGGTGATGATTGACACCAACAATAGGCATAATTGGTCGACCATACAAATTATCTTTGTACGTTGTGTCGAACGCAATTACATCACCGAAGCATGTGTAATCCGATCTCGATGTAGAATCCGACCAAATAAGATTATACAATGCCCCCGATTCGTCTACCGAGTATGTCATAAAAAACCCGGGATCATCATGTTTCTTATAATCAAAGTAGGCAATAAGCGCATTCACATCCCCATCGACGATTTCCTTTGCTTTACCTCTTTGAAGTGCATTGTAGAGGTCTTTATGTGTAAATCCAACATTATGATAGCCCCCTGCCTGCTGCGTTAAATAGTTCATTACTTGTGACGTGCCAACACCGACCTCTTTCAATGTTGTTGCCTCATCGATATCAGCCTTACTTACAGCTCGATTAGAACGCATAAATGGTGTCATAGCAGATGTGCACAATGCATGATTATGTTTCTGATCAGACTTACTTATAACCCACTGATCGTTTGTATTTGTTGCTGTAACTACGACTCTAGCCTTACATCTGTTCTTGTGACTGGCGTATGAGCACGTTGACGATCAACAGTATTGACTTTTGATACTCGAAACCCTTCTTTGGAACAACAAAATTCTTGTGTCTTCACATTCCCTTCCACGTCAAGCCGTGTTGTTCCCTTACGTGCACTAAACCCATGTTCCCGTGCGAATCCCTTGTAAAAGTGCCAAGCTTGATCACGTGAACAGAAGAGCTGACCAACCAATCTGTCAGATTCATCAACATTATGTACTTCATGGCATTCCTCGGTTGGCTTAACATTGTCTACATCAGTATTATCCATGGCAAAAATTTTGTTGTGCAAGTTCAGTGCTCCAGGAGTTGATGGATATGTAAACGAAGGTTCATTTTGAACATGTTTCTGTCGTGCTGCTTTCAATAGGATGTGGCATTGGTAGTGGTAGTTAAAGGGTGGGTACAACATTAAATTCGCAGTACATATTTAGGTATGTACAATAACTACAAGTATATTATCATTTTAAATTCGCAGTACACTGTTAAAAAAATTGAAACATAAATTACATAAGTTTTAAAAAAAGTATCGATCCTTTTTATAAAAAGTATGGACACTTTCAATATAATAGGTAAACATATGATGTAATAGGTACCCCTTATATAATGTAATAGGTATCGTTTATATAATGTAATAGGTAGTGGTTATATTGTAAAGTGTCTATCCTTTTTATAAAAGTGTCCATACTTTTTTCACTGTGGAAAACATTAATTTAAGGTTATCTTTTGAGTGAGTTTTAAGATATTAATTTAGTAATTATAGGCGTCTAATGATTTATTTTTTACGTTACGGTATATATTATTATTAAATTAAAAATTCTAAATAATATTTTATAAAATATAAAAACAATCAAATAATTTTTTGTGCAAATGAAATTATTAAATCAATATTGTAGGTGGAAAACATGAAACACTGTTAAAAAAATTGAAACATAAATTACATAAGTTTTAAAAAAAGTATCGATCCTTTTATAAAAAGTATGGACACTTTCAATATAATAGGTAAACATATGATGTAATAGGTAGCCCTTATATAATGTAATAGGTATCGTTTATATAATGTAATAGGTAGTGGTTATATTGTAAAGTGTCTATCCTTTTTATAAAAGTGTCCATACTTTTTTCACTGTGGAAAACATTAATTTAAGGTTATCTTTTGAGTGAGTTTTAAGATATTAATTTAGTAATTATAGGCGTATAATGATTTATTTTTTACGTTACGATATATTATTATTAAATTAAAAATTCTAAATATTATTTTTATAAAATATCAAAACAATCAAATAATTTTTTGTGCAAATGAAATTATTAAATCAAATAATTCAAATTGAAAATTAAACAACAAATCAATTAAACATTGTTGTGGGTACATTAATTGAATATTGTTATGGGTACATTATTTGGATTAATTTCGTTGAGATGGGTTATGTATAACAAAACAATCTATCTCGCATGTGAGTACTTTATTCCAACCATGTGACAAGTGTGACAACTCCATCAACTCACAACTCAGCTTTGAACTCAATCAATATTGTCTTTTAGCTTGATGGTTCATAAAGCATGTTACTTGAACAGTATGAATCAATTATGCAATTTTCATGTTCAATTTAACACTGCATTTCAAATTCATTTCATATGTAATTGGAGTTTGAATTTAAATTTCAATTTGAGTTTGAATTTCAATATATATTTCGGCTCCACTATAAATATTAGCCCAAGCCAATATGCATGTTATCATTGATTATTCCTAATTTCCATTGTTTTTTTTCCAACGTATAAACGCGAGGGAAATCCCGACCATTTTATTTTTGGTCAACTTTAAAGCGTCAGAAACGTTTCGGGCGTATGATCTGGGTGGTATACAAGAAATGTAACAAATAGCAACTAAAATCATAAGTTGAGTACCACCCAAATCATAAGTCTGAAATACTTCCGATGCTCATCAAAATCCAAAGCTCATATGGTGCCAAGCAAAAGGAAATCAAAATCCAAATCTCATATGATGCCAAGCAAAAGGAAATCAAAATCTACAACTTGAGTTTGAACATTGATATGATATGTTCAGTTGTTATCATGTTGGGATTTTCTCGTTTTTGATTGCTTGGATAGTTGTTCTCTTGCTTCTTCAAGTGTTCTTAAGGTTATCCTTTGAGTGAGTTTTAAGATATTAATTTAGTAATTATAGGCGTCTAATGATTTATTTCTTACGTTACGATATATATTATTATTAAATTAAAAATTCTAAATATTATTTTATAAATATAAAAACAATCAAATAATTTTTTGTGCAAATTAAATTATTAAATCAATATTGTAGGTGGAAAACATGAAACACTGTTAAAAAAATTGAAACATAAATTACATAAGTTTTAAAAAAAGTATCGATCCTTTTTATAAAAAGTATGGACACTTTCAATATAATAGGTAAACATATGATGTAATAGGTAGCCCTTATATAATGTAATAGGTATCGTTTATATAATGTAATAGGTAGTGGTTATATTGTAAAGTGTCTATCCTTTTTATAAAAGTGTCCATACTTTTTTCACTGTGGAAAACATTAATTTAAGGTTATCTTTTGAGTGAGTTTTAAGATATTAATTTAGTAATTATAGGCGTCTAATGATTTATTTTTACGTTACGATATATATTATTAAATTAAAAATTCTAAATATTATTTTATAAAATATCAAAACAATCAAATAATTTTTTGTGCAAATGAAATTATTAAATTAATATTGTAGGTGGAAAACATGAAACACTGTTAAAGTATCGATCCTTTTTATAAAAAGTATGGACACTTTCAATATAATATAATGTAATAGGTAAATTTGCAATGCTATCGGTATAAATATACCGGTTTACTTATAAAATAGGTAAATATAAGCGCTACCTATTACATTATATAAGCGCTACCTAGTATGTTATTGTACTTTATAATATTTCCGGTTAAATAATATAACATAACCGGTCTAAATTTTAACCGATCACTTGTTTAACCGATCACGCCGTATATTAACCGTTTTTTAGGCGCCGCACCGCAGAACCACCCGATTTGAAGGGGGAAATGCAATGCAACCTACGACACGAGTAATGGTCAGTGTGGGGATAATATAATATAATAATTGTGTAGGTACAGCTGGCTTGCAATTACTCCGTGTAGACCACACTAAACCCACAACCACTCCCTGTCTTCAACGTTGCATGTTCTGGAATGGCGACCAAAATCCAACTATCACACTTGCCCCTCAGGATGTGTTGTTTGTAGGGGATAGCTATTTCATTTGGACATTACAAATTGAGTTCTATTAATTTTATTTTATTTTGATATAACTAAAAATCCAACTATACTCGGTGATAAATTTAAAAATATTTTTTTAAAATAAATACATATATATTAATAATATAAAATTTTAAATTGAGTGAATATAAATAAAATTTTAACATAAACACCTTTTAGTAAAATAAGCGACCATCATTAGTTGTTTTAAAGTAAATTCGTGCTTACATCATCAAATTGTAGCACCGCCACTGATTGGACTGATCCAAAACATCATTAGTTGTTTGCCTGCTTCTATTGATGTGTCTCGGTATCTTCACGTCATCTCTTCACCTAAAACTTGTGGGAGTAATGAATTATATTCACACACACACAGACAAATCTTGATTGTTTTGAGTAAATTGGATTAGATTTTAAATGGGAGTTGGTTGACTTATCCAATTATTATATATTCATCACGAGGAGGGACCCCCTCTATACTGTAGCTGATTGCTTACACTTGCATTTCAACTATAATTAAATCAAACTACAGATAAAATCTGCCCTTTCTTGCTTGCATTCGGAAACTTCTATTCAGATCAGATAATTTTGAACTGTTTTTCTACATAGACAAACTCCTGGGAGAGTGATATAACCTCCTACAAACTATAGCTTAAGAGACCAGTATCTTACAATGAGTGGAAGGAGTGAACAAACCCCAACGTTTCACAACTATCCATCGACCCTCGAAGCCTCGAACTTGCATTGTTCAACATGTTTTTTTTATCGAGCATCTGTGGATGCAAATGAATCGGCAAACCCGGATGGCCGGCACGGGATGCTGGTCTGTGTAGAGTCTGTACTGGCCAGAAATGACGAAGAGTCGTCCAGATTGCTGTTCCCTTCAAATGCTTGCCATTTTTTCAACGCTTGTGGTAAAGTCAATTCAAGGTCGATGCCATATACGTCGTCTGAATCGGGTTCGGCAGGTTTCCAGAGCTCTGCTAGTGATGATAACACGTTGACAACACGACTCATGTCCGGTCTTTGGAAGGGCTCCCTCGCACAACAGTGGCCAGCCAACTCTGACACTGTGCTAATGCTTGCAAGTGTTTCCTCATCAAGCTGAATGGTTTCGTCGATGGCTTTTCGGAATGTGTCCTTGTTTATGTGCATCCTACGGAACCATGTCACAAGATGCAAACTCTCCTCGGGCTGAGTTTCGTCAAGTGCCTTTCGGCCTGAGATCAATTCCATGAGGATCACACCAAAGCTAAAAACATCCACCTTTGTTGTCACTCGTCCGGTGACTGCGGTACCACGAGAAATTTTAGTTCTAATACTGAAACTTATAAATAAGACACTATATTTAACATTTGCTATTGTGAAACGAGGCATTTGTAATAAAAAAATGATGAAAAACTAAAGCCAATTACCTGCATACTCTGGTGCCAAATATCCAAATGTTCCTGCGAGTCTTGTTTCGATCGACTGTTTACCATCAACGGGAGCTAGACGAACCAAGCCAAAATCTGCAACTTTGGCACGCATATCATCTCCAAGAAGAATATTAGACGGCTTAAGATCTCGATGAATGAAACTCTGTTGTGCTAGACCATGTAGATACTCGACACCTCGAGCCACATCGAGTGCGATTGTAAGTCGTCTCATCCATTCAAGTGGTTGCAACCCTTCATCCTCCCAGTTGAATAGGTGCCTACTAAGGGTTCCTTGAGGCATGTATTCATAAACAAGAAGCCTCTCATTTCCATCCAAGCAATATCCAAGGAGTGCCGCCAAATTGCGATGACGAACCTTAGTAAGAACCGCAATCTCAGACTTGAACTCGGCCAAACCCTTCTCAGTCACAACACCAGACTCCATCCTTTTCACTGCAATCTTCGTCCCATCATGTAATTTGCCTTTGTAAACTGTACCAAAACCACCTCTTCCTAACACATTTTCCTCACTAAAATTATTTGTCACATTCTTCAAAACTTGAATGGAGATGACCATGTTACCAGCCTCAACCACATGAACATCACTAGGGGCACTGCTTGTGTGGGTGAAAGTCTCGTTCCCACCTGCAACGCTCGATCCAGCAACGGTCACCTTAACTCCGTCTTGATTACCGGAATGATGCGGATGTATAACTACAGTAGTTGGACTCTGAACCCTACTCCTATGCTTTCTTTTTCTAGTATACAAAATTATACCAAGAACAAGAAGACTCAAGCCACCAACAGCACCAACGACCAAACCCGCAACCATTCCGGTATTCGATTTCTTTTGACCATTCCCAGAAGAACCACCACCACCGGAAGATCTTCCATTTGGTGTAGGAACTGGATCTTTTCCAATGTCGGGGTTACCATCAATAACCAAATGAATGTTTTGCCTAAAAGGAGGTATTTTCCCATAGAGCCTATTGTTCGAAACATCTATCCGAGTGAGCTTTGCCAATGTAGTGAGCTCCTTCGGTATTCTTCCAGTAAGATTATTACCAGAAAGATCCAAGGTTGTCAGCGAAGTAAGCTTAGAAAAATTACTAGAAATTGTACCAGTAAGCCCCTTGTTTCGAAAATTAACAGATACAATTTCCCTCCCAGCACATGCAATACCAAGCCAATCATTACAAGGATCATTCCCCTCCCAATTATCAGCTAAAATCACTGGATAACCAACAGCTTCAGTTATAGATAACAGTATATTAACACGCTCATCACAAGCAGCACTAAGTTGATCCAAACAAAACCTATTACTGCCAGGCTTCACATCCACAATTACATTCTCACCAAATTTAGGGGTTGGCCCTTGAAGCTTATTATTGGTCAAATTCACCAAATGAAGACTCTCTAAATTAAGCAAAGACAAAGGAACAACACCGGTGAATTGATTATCTCTTAAACTCAAATTGGCCAACTGAGTTAGATTTGAAAAATCAGGTAAAGGGCCTACAAACTGGTTCCCATGCAACCATACCTCAGTCAAAGAAGGCATATTTTGTATCACTCCAATTGTTCCATTCAAACTCTGCCCATTAACCCACAAAGACTGAATCATAGTTCCACCAAGTTCAGCAGGCAATCCTCCTTCAAGTTTGTTCAAGGCTAAATGCAATTCCGCCAAGGATGGAAAAGTGGTACTGTCAAAGAAATTTGGAAACCGACCTTTGATATTAGCTCCGTTTGCAGAGAAAGTTCTCAAAGAAGTTGCTTCCTTTATTCTCTGGGGAATCTCCCATGGTTCGAAATTGTTGTAGTCAAGAACAACCGAAGTCAATAAAGTCAAGCCAGTGAAGAAGTCTGAAGGGAAAGATGAGAAATTGTTGCTGTGAAAGTTAGCCGTTTCCAGCTTAGTTAACTCAGCGAGACTCGGGATTGGTCCGGTGATTTGGTTGTTCATAACTTCAAAGGTGGTGAGCTCAGACAGGTTCTTGAGATCAGAAGGAAGGGTTCCACTAACATTTTGGCTAGGTATTTGGATCCTGGTGACCCTGTTGTTTTGACAAGCAACGTGAGCCCAGTAGCACGGGTCAGAGTCTGACCAGTCTAGAGAAGATGGGATCTTCAGGCTTGTTTTCAGCTTTTCCATTACTGAAGCATCAGGGCTGGTTTGAGAAGAGACATGCAAAGTGAACAAGCAAAGAACTGAAAGAAACCCGAAAAGACGACAACCCAAGAAACAGGGTTTCTTCATTATTCTTCCTCTTGGGAGAAGTGGGAGAGAAAGTGAGGGAATTTGAAAGGAAAGTTGCAGACTTTATGTTCCTTTTGGCTAAATGGTTAAAGTAGAAGATAAACAAAGGAGGAGGGAGAGGTGATTGAGAGACTAAAACGGCGGGGACAGAGGAAGATAGTTGGGGGGGGGGGGGGAACGGGGGCCAAAATAAAGAGAAATATAAAATAAATTGCATTAGTTTATTAGATATTAGTAAGTACTGTTTTGTTCCAAAGAAAAGGAAAGAGAAAAAGTAGTTGGCACATGCAGATTGGTCCTACCCTTTTCTTAAAACGTCTAGAATAGCGTAATTGTAATTTGTATTTGTGACCTATTCTTATTCTCCCTTTGAAATATCTTCAAATTTTATTAAATGATTACCAATATTTATATCAATTAAAAGTATTTTAAATTTTTATTAATCGATAATTGTTTGTCTTAATTCAGTTAATGATATATGGTCTTTGATTGAGACTGTTAATGTCCTTTCATTTTATTTAGTTATTTCAATAAATTACTTATAGAGACTAAACTTCTCGGTATAATTAATTACCACTTAAAGATTATTTGATATTTTTTATAAAAATAATTTGTTTTAATAAAACAAAATATTTAAAATTATAATGAAGATTACAACAATAACTATAAATTAAATATGTGATTGACATGTTTTTTATAATCATTGACACAAAGAATTATATATAAGGCCGGCACACTCTGAGCAACCGCTCAGGTCTCCTAATTTTTTTATTTATAATTAGAGTCTCAAATTTTTTATAATTATATTCAGGACCCTAATTTTTATAATTTCATAAGTTTTTTAGTTTTTGATCATCTTTTTTCATTTCTCTTATTAATTATGTAATTTTGAATTAAATTTAACCAATTTTTTTATATTTATGGTTAAGACCCTAATTTTTATAATTTCATAAAATATTTAGTTTTTAACCCTCTTTTTTCATTTCTTAAAGATTATTTGATATTTTTTATAAAAATAATTTTTTTATTAAAACAAAATATTTAAAATTGTAAAGAAAATTACAACAATAACTGTAAATTAAATTTGTGATTGACATGTTTTTTTATAATAATTGACACAAAGAATTAGATACAAGGTCGGCACATTCTTAGTAACCGCTCAGAGCCCTTAATTTTTTTTATTTATAATTAGGATCTCTATTTTTTTATAATTGTAATTAGGACCTCTAATTTTTATAATTTCATAAGTTTTTTAGTTTTTGATCATCTTTCTTCATTTCTCTTATTAATTATGTAATTTTGAATTAAATTTAACCAATTTTTTTATATTTATAGTTAAGACCCTAATTTTTATAATTTCATAAAATGTTTAGTTTGTAACCCTAGTTTTTCATTTCTCTTATTTATTCATTTAATTTTGATTTATATTTAATCATGTTTTTCTATTTCTTTCAAATCTTACTCTTCAATTTATCAAATATTCTTTAATTTTTAGTCTTCTCCATTGTCAATCTAACAATAAAATAATATATAATTATATTTATTTATTATTTAAAATCAAGCTATGTATCATACATGCATTCAATTTTTTATATGTATTCTCTTTTTGTTGTATTTAATATGTTTTCTTAATAAAATAATAAAAATAATATATTTTCATAAAATTTAATCATTTTTCTATGAATTATTTATGTAATATTGAATTAATGTTCAAAGTAATGAAATATACTTTCATTTTATAAAGATATATTTTTGAGTTTTCCCTCAGGGGCCCTAAAATGTCAGAGACAGCTCTGATTAGACACTTGAGATCATAATAGGACTATATAAGAGAAGGATTAAAAACTTGAATAAAAGATAGATACAAACAAATTTGACTACATCAACAAGCTAACTATAAAAAAGATCAAACTATTAAAAGATCACATATAAAATTGTAAATCAGAGCAAACAATGTAACTTTCAAAAAAACGCAAGATGCGTATCCAAATCTAATTCTATGATCCAAAGATAGAAATACAAATAAGTGTTATCTTGATCAATCGAAAAGAATATATCAAATTCAACCTAAAGAAAAAGATAAACGAAAAGATTAATCAAATGATCGAAAAGAAGACAAAAAACATGTCAAAAGATAAAGAAACAATGACATAAAAGGGGAGTTATTAAAAACTAGAGAAAAAAAAGAGAAATAAAAATATGATAAAATAAAATAGAGAAAAACAAAGAATATAAGCGATTAAAAATCAATACCAAAATTGATATCATTGTCTACCAAATAAAGATAAAAAAAATTGACTATGTGAACGGAGAAAAAATTTAAATTCTAATCTCATTTTTATTATTTAAGTGTAAGCAGCTTAAAATCATTTAAGTAGATCACGAGTTTGAATATTTATATATGCAGAAAATCTATTCTAAGAGATTCACCTATTAAAGTCGAATGTACCATATAAGTCAAACTAAATTAATGAACAAAATCACGATAAATTGAGAGAAAAAATCATTTAAAATCATTATATTTTCTTTAAATATGACCTTAATCGTTTTCAATGAATACCGATTAATAATCTTTTTAATCATTTGGTCATGTGATAATAATTAAATAAAGTTAACAGTTTGTGTGATTATTACTGCTCCGTCACTCAAATCATATTTTATGAGCATAGTAGATTTGTCATTTGTTTTGTGCTAAGCATTTTTGTAAACCCTTCTGACACTTAAATCACAGTACTACATTATTATTATTATTATTATTATTATTATTATTATTATTATTATTAATATTATTATTAAATCATAGAACTAATCAAACAAATCCCGACAGTTTCTAAGACCTATGTTGTTTTTTCTTCTTCCAATAATTAGCTTTAGCAAATTGGATATTCTCAAATTGAATTAATATATACAGGACCACCTAGGCACTTACCCTAGTTCCCCCAACCCGAATAGGTTAATTAGTCCAATAAAATATATAAAAGTTTATTTAGGGATTTATCACATTTGTTATAACGACTTAGAAATTATCATGTCGAGATGATCAATTGTGATAAAAATATTTTTTAGTCAAACTTTTTATCTCAATGTAATAAAATTTAATAAAAATATATTTTATTAGAGTTTGTCACCTCAACGTGATGAGTTTAAATAAAAATATTTTTATTAAAATTTATCACGTCGATGTGACGAAATTCATGAATATGATAAAAAATACCGTTATCCCAAAATAAACTTCTAATTATCTTATTTTCTCAAATAATTTATTCATTGCAACAAAAAAAAACCCTTACCCTAAACTATTTAGGTCAAAAGTTTTAGCCTCAAACAATACAAACTAGTTAGTTTTTTTTTGGTGGTTAAATTCCCCACTACCAAATTTAGAGGAATAAGGGATACATATAAATTTGTTATCAAGCAACACGATTAATGTAATTTAAATATTTTATAAAATTTATTGATAAAATAAGCCCAGTATTTTTATCCTTTGACAGATTAAGTATGTTAGTAATATGACATATATAAATAATGACATCAACCACTTACATGTGAGTTGATTAAGTTCGTTTAATTTATTGATTTTGTTACACAACATTTATTTTTCAATCATCACACAAGTATTTTATAGTTATCTCCACCATATATATGGGAGTTCTTATTTATTTCGTACAGTATATATAAAGATCTTACTTGGATTATCACTCGTCTACATGTAGCTTAAATTATTGAAGTTGGTGATAAGATCATGCACATATTGTTTTCCAATACCAATCCGAACTAAGAATCCACCACCTGGTTCTTCAAGAATTACCATTAAGAAAGCAGTTTCCGGCACCGGAGTAGTTAAGATAGCGGCATTCAAAACCTTTCCCCATCCAAAATCGAGATCGTCGAAAGTAAATCTCCACCAATCAGATACAATGGTCAGTTGTTGCATGGAGGGGGGAAATTTGTCTGAGGCCTCAAGAGCCTTTGCATACAATTTGATATATTCATCACTGATCTCATCTTTGGGTGATTGGATTCTTCGGACCGTGTCATGCAAAGGTTGTTCTAACAGGGTTTTGACCGAACACGACACCGAAGCAAGAACAAAGGCATTACCAGTGAAGTTGTTACCAAGCGGAGGTCGAAGCCGGCTCCGAGAGTCGACCGGGACTGAAGACAGATGTTTGTGTTTGCAGGTAAATTCAGAGTCTTCACTCTTGCCTGGACGTTTTATCAGTGCTTTAACATAAATTCATGTATAGAATGAGGATTTTCCACATAACCCTAATTATTTTAGAAGATCTCACTACAACAAATTTGCTTTTTTGCGGCGTTTTTTAGTCCTATAGCGGCGTTTTTAAGCGCCGCTAAAAGCACTTACGGCGATATGAAAAACGCCGCAAGAAGCACCGCTAATACCAACCTCGCTAAAGTTAGCGGCGTTTGAGAACAAAAAACGTCGCAATAGGTCAAGATCTATCGCGGCGTTTTTGGAACAAACGTCGCAAAAGGTCGATATCAATAGCGGCGTTTTTGGAACAAACGCCGAAAAGGTCGATATCTATTGCGGCGTTTTTGTAACGAACGCCTCAAAATGTCGATATCAATAGCGGCGTTTTTAGAACAAACGCCGCAAAAGGTCAGATCTATAGCGACGTTTTTGAAACAAACGCCACAAAAGGTCGATATCTATAGCAAATGTCAGATTTATAGCGGCGTTTTTGGATACAAACGCCGCTAATTACCTTTACTTAGCTAAGAATAATTGATTTTGCATATTTCATTTCTGCTCTATATCACCTAAATTTAATATCATGTAGCTTTATCTAATTAACAACAACCATACATTTTAATTAAAACACAAGTTATGCAGAAAAATACTTAACAACAAAAATAAATTAAAATTTATAAACATTAAAATTAAATGTAATGTAGTTTGACATTGTTCTCTAGAATTTAGTCTAGGTTCTTTCACTTTCAATTAAAAAAGTATTGTTCACTAGAATTTAGTCTTCATTGCTCCTTCGTGGGAAAGGAAGTAAAAAAACATAGACACCTACACCCTCTTATGTCTTGCATTTTCCAATCAATCTTTACAACATGAGCATCATAGTAATTTGATTGGTCTCTCCTCTCCTAAATTCCAGAAAGAAACACAAATTAACACAGAGATGGAAAATTATTGAGAGGTTTAAGAACAATGAGTGCATCTATTAATCACCTGCAAGCACAACACGAGATTTCCAATGGACACCTTATTACATTCAGAATGCTCAAATGAGATAGATTGCTCTCGTACTGCCTTCTTTACATTAACCCATTCATCATCCTCAGCCTCATATCGAACAAATCTGACTTGGACTTCCCTCAACAAATAATACATTTTATCAAATAACTTAAATATTAGGCCCAATAAGATACAGTGAATGCAATAATATGATCTAACTACTGTAAAGTGCACAACGTAACCGAATGGTAAATAATTCGCCATTAATAAAGTAACTTCAAGACAATCATTTGGTATAGGTACAAATCAATTGCTCTGAACTTGTGGAACTTATACGAATGAAACTGTAAGATATTTCCTTGAGTTTGACCAAACAATAAAACATCACTCCTTTTACAACATGACATGGATCTTAGGAGATCGTAATGAATGTTGGTAAAGAAATATCCAATGCCTATTGTTTTCCCCTATTTGGTGTTTTATCATGATTTTAATGGGTTATATAATATAAATTCGCCTAGAAATAGATGAAGCACAGAATACTGAGAATCAAGTATTATGCAGGAATCAAACTGACTCACCATCTGCCTTTCTGAACATAGAGTCCAGTGGAACAACATATCTGCGGCAAAAACCCTCAGCAGTCTGCAGTAAATAACAAATTTCATATGGGTTGAAACAAAAAGAAAAAAAATGCAGAACTCCAATGGAACTGTCAGAATCCTTTTACTACTGAATTATACAACCCAACAAAACAAAATCACTGAACAAAATATCAGACTTCCTTCGGTTAAGCTGAAAAACATTTAGCAAAGCATGATAAGAGGCAACCAAAACCTTTGTAGGATTTCTCTGTAGGTCAAAGGCTTTTGAAACAGGAGGAACCCCAACCTTAAGTTCATTCTCTGCTTGCTTAGGACAAAGATTTTCAACAGATATCTGAAATAACAAAAGAATGCTTGGGTTATGTCACATATAAAAAAAATTGAAGCTCCCATGTGGTGTACATGCTCGTACAGGAACTTGCACTAAATTAATAAAGAAAAGGACAACAATAAAAAATTAATCTATTGACATTGAGAAATGCATCACACTAAACATTTTACAATTCTGAGAAATACATCCCCATGATACACTTGAGGTATTTCCACATTGGATGCCTCTAAATTCTAAATTTCCAACTTTGTAAGAACATGGAATAAGGAGGTGTGACTAATATGTGCATCCGACCAAAATAACGAGCACGCTCTGTTACCCCAACACAACCTCTAGAGTCTAAGATATTAAAAACATGAGATGTCTTCAGAAGCTGATCATACCTAGCATGTTATTGATAAAATGTTAACATAAAGAGAAAGTAAATAAGGAGAAAATTAGGAATACGAATCATTGGAACATTTGTAAACATACGCAGGAATTGACAATCTTGAAGCAAGTAATGAACGAGCTTCTTCCTCAAAAAAATCAAAATGCTTTTGAATATGGCCAACACTGGCATGTTCTAAATAATAAGCACTCATTTCCTTCCTAAAAGTACACGATTCAATAGAATAACTATTCACATTGGACATAAATGGTAAAGCAAAAGCATTTCCAGCCATTAGGATGCATATATTGATAACTCAATGGGGATAATAAATTAAAGAGGACAATCTAAGTCTGGGTCTCTTGGGAGAATCAATGGGCATCAAGCTATGAACCTTCAGAACAACTCTTTGAGCTAAAAGAGGGAGGGAAAAAAGGGTGAAGATTACTCATTTTCCATGAAAAGTAACATAAGTATACGCTCAAGGCACCAATAGCATGAAACTATACAAATTGGAAAACATACATCCACATAAAAAAAAGCCACCATTAAAAAAAATACCTGATACAAACATAAAAAAAAACGCATCCATATAACCGGGCTCTCCCAATTGTCCTCGACAAACCGTATATCATGTTCACTAACATCAATACCTGATACAAACATAACATGAAAAGGTTAGAAAATCTTATCACTAACACCAAGATATAAAATTACAAAAAGAGAATTTAAGAAAACCAAAGAAAAAGCAAGCAAGTCTTATATTATTCGAGCTTCATTGTTCAAGCATTATTCTATAGTGTTCATATGTTCATTTGTATCTCTTCCTTGGCTGATCTTAAACTTTTCAAACAGCCAAACATCTTCTTCTACTAGGGGAATTTTCTTTGCAAACATTTTCATCGAAATAAAATTATATGGATGAGATTAACACAAAACTACAACAAAGATCATTAGATAATTATAGCAATGACTGAATATATAAACACAGTTCTGCCATAAACAAAAGCTATTAGCATACAGACAGTGATGACAATCATTATTGGAGATAGCAAGACAATCATTATTGGAGACATCAAGACAATCATTATTGAAAATAAAAGGGAAAAGCCAACAAAATTCATAAGAAACAGATGATTTGAAGCGAGAACATAATCCCAGAGCAAGGTTTTCTTCTCTTATAATTTACTAACAACAACAAAGAGAGTAAAAACTTAACAGAACAAACTCACCATATTGTGTTTGGTTCAAGTGCCCGAATTCAAACTCTGTGTTTGGTTCATAATTCGAGGTCAGTCCATACTTGGAAAGCGTCTTCTTAATCTGCAGCTATGGTCTGAAGTACCTGGAAGCCATAAATGCTGAAGACCCTTCTAATACACATCTTAGGGTCCATTTGTTTCACTGAAAACGTTTTTCGGAAAATGAAATCTGGAAAATGTTTTACAGAAATGTAAATCATTTTCCAGAAAACATTTTCCAGTGTTTGGATGGTACATTGTAAAATGTTTTACACTGTTTGGTTAATTTTTCTGAAAACAATTGTCAGAATCTGTTTTAATAAAGAAGCATACATATTTGATATGTTTTATTCTTTATTATTTTTAAAGGTTAATTTTTTTAATATATAATTATATTTTATAAAAGTTTGTATTTTAGATAATATTAATAATTTATGTTGATTGTGTTATAAATACACTATTTTAGGTTTATTTTATGTAGGTTTATTTTATATAATATTAATAATTGATTAAAAATATATTATAAAAGTTTATAAATCCTAAGAAAGTTTAATTAATAGTACATCAAATTAAAACACATAGTATATAAACATTGTAATATATAATAGTGTCAAATATATAATTAAAGGGTTTATGACATTAAAATAACAATAATATCCAACCGTAATAATACCAGTCTAATCATGGTATTAAAATGTACTTATAGCTGTGATTGTGAATACTATAGGTATAATAGCGTTATTTACAATGAAAATAATTGCCAATTGGGAAAAGGAGAACTTGCAAATCTAACATAGTTTTCATTTTATTGGCTATAAAAATGAACCAAAACCCTGAACAACTTCAGTTTTGGTATGGAATTTGACTTTGATCTGAGCAGGTACCTTCTCGAACTACTGGTATGGATACAAAGGACCTTCTCTAGATTAGTATCATTTATGTTGGAAGCTTCTATGTTCCATTTCATGTAACAGCTGATGCATGTATACAATAAAATAATAATATCATACATTTTTCTAGAATAGAAATAAAGGGCATAACTCAAAAGGTAGAAAAAGACTACCTTAGCATCTTCATAAGTTGACATGTAACCAATAGATACTCTAACCGCTCCAGTTGGTTTTCCATTTATTACATCATTGTCAACCCAGCAAACATGCCCAACCTGAACTCAAAGCAAAGCAAAGCAAAAGTAAGACAATCATGCAGTGGATAGGGTAGAATGAAACAAGAACAATAAATGGTTGCTATTGCAAATAAACTCTAAAAGGGGAGGAAAATATCCTTCATGCAGTCATGTCCTAAAGAAAACTCACTGGTTTTCCTGTTCGCTCTAACTGTCCACTAACTTCTCCAGTTCTATAAAATGAGGTAACAGCGGGAAGCTTAACAAGAAGCAAGTCCACCAGATCAGTTAACAAATAAAGTGAACAAGAGAAGAGACTTAACTCTAAAAGAAAAATACACTATCAAAGTGAAAACAGAATATGCTGAATAATAAATGCACAATGGTTTGCAGAGGCAAAATATTCTAAAATGAAAAGCAGTATTAGACCTCAAGTTTGACAATCTGATGTCCTAGACGACACTCAAAGGAAGGGATATACAAAGGAGCCTTGTTGCTCAGAATTGGTACATTCCCTTTTTCATTTTCGACAATCCAATAATTTCGCAACAAAAAGTTAAAACCAGAAGCAAGACTGAATATGATCGAGAGAAGCAAACAATCAAATAAACTGAGGCATACTATGACAATTGGGGAAATCATTTCAATCCATTCAGATCCATAACCTAATCCCCAATCCCTAATTCAATTATTAACTTATCAATAATTCAACACCATACCTATGAACATTGAACAATATTAAGCACATTTGGAGCTATAAATCTCCGAGAAACCACAACAAATCTAGGATTTTGAACAATGGGGAATCGATCAAAATAATCCCTAACCTGAAATAAGCCCAAAATCTGAACTGGGTCAGTTGAATCTCCCCACTTTGGACCCTGGAATCAAAGACCTGCTAACAAATAAAGTAAACCCAGATTTAGGAACATACAGATTCAGCATTTAAACGATTCAAGAGAGGGAAAAGGGTGGTAATGAGTGAAGAAAATTACCTTTGGTGAACTTGATAAAGGGTGTTTCGAAAGAGGGGTAGGTGCAAGAGTTGCCATTGAAATCAGATGGATCTTAAAAAAAAAGCTAAAGAAAAATATAAGAGAATAATGGAGAGTGCTTTGGTGATGAAAAAGAAATGAAGGAATTAAAGGAAGAAACAGTGAAGTTTCGATGTGGAGCAAGGGACGGGAGAAGGAAGTTCAGAATCAATGTGGAGCAAGGGACGGGAGAAGCTGGAAAACGACTTACGGATTTCCAAACGGTAAGTCATTTTACCGTGTTTTTCATTAAGTTTTCCGTTGACCGGAAAACAACTTACAATGACCTTTTATTTTACGGGAACCAAACATAGGAAAAGGTGAAAATATTTTTCGTAAAATATTTTTCGTAAAATGTTTTCCCCAAACAAACAGACCTTTAATCTGTAGGTATAAGTCTTTGTATACAGTAGTGATAGGTGAAGGCACAATTCTATTTGAAGTTTAAATTCGAAGGAAGGAGATGCATTTGCAAGATGAAGCCCCCATATGATCTCGTAAAATACCCCCAATACGAAAGCAATTACTTTGTAAACCTAATTCACTAAAATAAAGCATAAAACTTTCATTTTTTTAGAGAACCCAAAGTCTGAAACCTATTTGAAATTGCGTGAAATGTACAACAAATATGATACCTGGAAATTCGAAAATTCAAAATGATTCAATTAAAAAGAAAGAAAATGAGAAGAGAGGAACCTAAGAAGAATACAACAAGTGAGGGAATTAGATGACCAAATAGGGGCTGAAGGGTGAAGTGAAGGAATATCACCACCAAGCATTGTAATGCCGTCTAACAAACCATAATCATCAAATATCCATGCGTTGGAGTTTTTCGAGGAAGAATTAGGGAAGAAGAGGGAAGATAAGGAAAAAGAAGTTCAAAAGAATTAGGGATCGACAAGGAGAAAGTGGGGAAATATAATTATCATTTTGCGGTGTTTACATGAAAAAACGCCACTAATGTACGTGATTTTATGACGTTTTTATAACAAACGCCATTATTGTACAACTCTATAGCGGCGTTTTTCCAAAAAACGCCAGTAATGCATGCGTTTATAGCGACGTTTTTAATAAAACGTCAGCACAGTACGAAATTTTAGCGGTGTTTTTACAAAATCGCCACTATATATCTGGCTATCACGACATTTTTACATAAACGCCACTAAAGTACGTGTTTTAGTGGCGTTTTCCCAAAAATGCCACTATAAATTTAGATATCGCGGCTTTTTTAACGCCGCTATATGTAAAAAATTACCGACGTTTTCTATAAAAATGCCTTTACAACCGCCGCTAAAAACCAGATTTGTTGTACTGATTGCGATGTTTTTTGATAAACGCCGCTAAATTACTTTTATATAGCGTCGTTTGTTGGACAAACGCCATTATAAACAACCCTATTTGTATAAAAACGCCGCTAAATTAATACTCTATTGCGGCGTTTGTTGAAAAAACGCCACTATAAACAACTATATTCTGGCGTTTGAACTATAAACGTCGCTAAATTACCACTCTATTGTGGCGTTTGTTGAAAAAACGCCGCTAAAGTAGTCTTTTGTGGCATTTCGATTGTAAACGCCGCTACATGCTTAAATTTTGTGGCGTTTACCCTAAAAACGCCGCTACAGAACATTTTTACTGTAGTTTTTATATCCAGTTAAATTCACGCAGACAAACAAAGCTGTTTAAATTTGGGTTACTTAACAAAGAGAAAATTCTCTTTTATCTCTCCAAATTATATATGCAATAATGATATTACAACTAGAGTGTTCAAACGGTTAATTCAATACTGAAATGAATTAATCAAAACTGAATTAACTAGAATTTTTTCTTTAACGTTAATCGAACAATTTTTGGTCGGGGCTAAATTAACTGAATTTTTTTCATAAGTTTTTTAGTTAGATTAATTTGGGTTTAATAGATGTGTTTTCTTCATTTAGGTTAAAATTTGATTGGATTCTAAAAGTTTAACGGATCTAATATGATTAAAAATAATTGGATATTAATTTTTAACGGCCTTGAGCTTAAAATATGTAATATATATGTAATATATATAACATATTAAATATTTATTATTTTTGGTTAATTTAGTTAATTAATTGATAATCAAAATTTTAAAAATTTCTTAACTTACCGATTAACTAAACTAAATTTTTGTTCGATCATTTAAGTCGAGTTAAACCGAACAAATAACACCCCTAATTATAATATGAATAAGTAAATCATATATGTAAAATAATATTCAACGACTCACCTTCCACAAATGGGCACATAAAAAATCAAATATATAGCAGTTGAGGAGGTTACCCCTTTCAATTGCTTGTGCTTTCTGTAACATCCCAAAAAGAGGACTAGTGACCAAAATGCAAATTTTGAAAGTTTGATGGTCAAAGTAGAAAATTGGGAAAAGTTTAAAGACCTAAGTGGTATTTTTCCAAAAAAGAATTTTATTCCATAAATGGATTTAGTTAGTGACCAAATTATTGTAAAGTTTGGTGACCAAAGTATAAATTTTGAAAAGTTTAGGGACCAAAATGGTAATTTTAAAAAGTTACAATTGGTTTCAAAAATAAGGAAATAAATATATTATTTTCACATTTTTAAATGTGGGAAAATAATATTTAAGGGTTTAATTCCATGTTTAATTTGGACTGTTTGATTAAAGTTACAGAATTGTAAGTTTTGGAAATTGCAAGGGCAAAATGGTAAATTGGGAAAATATTTTGTTCATCTTTGACTTTGGAAGATGATAAGGTTTATGTGACTTGATATTAATGTAAATATCAAGTTCATTAAGTGTAAATTAGTATAAATATTTTGATTTCAACGGTAAAGTGGTAATTTAACATTTAATGAATTTTTTATTCAATATTTAATCAGCAGCAAAGACGTGAGCTCTCCCAAAGGTAAGAAAACATTTTGTTTTCAATTTTTGAGTCAATTCCTTTGGAATTCGAGTTATGCCATGAAATAGGAAATTGATCTACGCGAAAAACGCTATAATTTGGTACTAATATTTCTTTCTAATCTTGTTGGATTTCAAAGATCTCAAATCTAAGGGTTTATGTTCATGATAGAATTCATGAAATTGATGATAAATCTTGATGATTTAGAGGTTGTATATTCATTTTCAAGCTTGATTTATGGTTAAAACATGTTCAATCTTTCTATAAATTATTCTTTGAAAATTCGGCCATGATGTATTTGAGTGAGAAAAATTATGGAAAAATTGTATAAGATCTGGAAATGATGTAGGAAGAACATCTTCATGGTGTATCGATACATTAAGGAGTGTATCGATACCCCCTTAAAATGAAAAGTTTCGAATGTAATTTGTGTACCGATACATAGGCAGTGTACCAATACACCAGTAGAGGGATGTATCGATACTCTATAGTGTGTATCGATACACTTCAAGAGGAAAATAGAATTTAATCTTTCTTTTAGTCTAAGAAATGAATGATTGAATCATAATATTTGGAATGCTGATATGGATATTATATGTATGATTGTGTAGATATCGAGCACAAACAAGTTCTGAAACAACCGCAAAGTTAGGATAAATTCAAAGAGATAAATCATAGAAGTGGATTTGGATATATAAAGTGTCAAGGTGAGTGCAAATTTAATTTGACTTATGTTATCGAACAAACATTGGCTTGCGATGAGCCAGTGACGGAGTTACTATGGTAAGAAGTGACTCCTAAAATATTATTTGATTTTTGATGCATGCATAACGTTATACATGAATTTGTGAATACATGATTCCATAAGTGATTATAGGAACATGTAATATAAGTTATGTGATATGTCTGACATATTATTTTATGTGA
This sequence comes from Hibiscus syriacus, assembly GCF_006381635.1. Lineage (NCBI taxonomy): Eukaryota > Viridiplantae > Streptophyta > Magnoliopsida > Malvales > Malvaceae > Hibiscus > Hibiscus syriacus. The sequence goes on from NW_024062733.1 coordinate 9,566,112, forward strand.
CCATGATCGGTGTGAACATATGAGAATAAAATATAAAATATGTGAAACCGAATTAAGTAAATACATGGAAATAATATATAATTAATGTGATATAAGTGATTAGGTAAAACTGTGAGATAAGTTATATATCATTGATATACGGACTATATGAAAGTATGTACATGAATACATGTATAAGTTTATATGTTATTCTATGTGCTATGTGATGTATATATGAACATATGTGAATAAGTTATGACATATGTGTTTACATGAACACATGAGAAATGATATAAGCTATATGATACGATCTATTTGATTTCATGCACATGTGATATATGTTATATGATATGAACCTATGTGATATGGATTATATGACAAGAATATTATACAAGGATTTATGAGATCATACAAGAATTATATACAAGCTACATGAGAACGAGTTATGAGATTACATGTTTATATGATACAAGTGATGTGAACTGTTATAAATGATAATGCCCATGTTATGTGATATGAGAGCTAGGGGTATAGTTGGCATGCCAAGAATCGAGGGTTCTACGTGGTCCTTCGGAACATATATGTAATCCTCTGGAACATATATGTGGTACTTTGGTACACTTATTTGGTCCATTGGAATATGTACATGGTTCTTAAGGAGTGGTCCTTCGGGAAAAAAATTCATAGGTCATTCGGGACAAATTTCACATGCCCCTAGTGAGACCCCATACAAGCTGTGGTGACAGCATAAGTGCACAACCTCAATGTACTCGAATACCTTAAGTTCTCAGTAATGTACATGGGCCTATAAAAGATATCAAAAGTGTTTGCATTATTATATGATATCTTGTTATTATTGTTTACACTGAATCACAAGTGTATCATAGGCTAATAAAGAGATAATAACAAATACAATATATGTGATGTATATGCTTTTGGTGATATTAAACGTGTTACAGGAATTATATTATGTTATGTGTGTTTCTTTGTGAAATGACATATGTGTTATATGATATACATAAATGATAATGATAGAGATCATGATAATGATGTTAATGTGGATAATGATGGTATATGTGCATTTATACATTCTGTTATGTGAAATGTTTCATGATTTCTATTACATGTTTTATACGTCTTACTAAGTCAACAACTTAGCGTGTGATTGTTTCACACGTAGGTTCCGAGAAGAAGAAGGAGTAAAGTTAAGCAAGACATGTCAGCTTCTCCTTTCCAAAGATCAGATCAGAAAAGAATTTAATAGTATGTCATTTGTAATATTGATTGTGGTTGACATGTAAATAAAGATTTGAATCCGATATGCTCAAATCAGTTTTGTAAAATCATATGATTGTATTTTATGTAATTATTTAGTAGTATTTAGTAAAAGTTTAAAATTATTCACTATTTTGTATAAGTAAATGTTCTGAAATGTCAATGTGACACCTTTGATTTATATCTTGGTCGGATACGAGTTGGGGTGTTACATTTTCAATATCTCCATTGTTTCCTTGCGGACGGCTAGTGTAAGTTGTTCCAGTCCAACTTGAGGATGAGCCTGGTTGAATTTGGCCAAGGCAGTTCCCTTGTCTTCCATTGGTATTCCATTAAGATCTTGAATAGCAGTAATGTGGTTTTGTTCGTATATTGAAGCATGTGCAGGGCTTGAATAGATGGAACTTAGCAAGGCATCTCTTGAATAGTTGGGCACAATGAGTTGGAAATTAGCTTTCCCATTTGATATGTGAGCCCAAGATGATAGAAAGTTGAATGCTTCTATGCCATCGAACAAAGCGTGGCTACCACCAAAGCCTAGAGCTAAACCTCCACATCCAAAACTTGTTATCTGCAAAAATTGGCATATTAAATAAGAGACCTGAAAGAGATGGATGATAGTTAAAGTTATATAGTAAAAGAGACACGGCGGATCGTAAGTTATCCGAGTTCGATTCATTCAAAGTTTGGTCATTATTTGATTTGAATGGATTCGACTTGATACCCAAATATAAAAACTCGCGAGTAACTCAAAAAAATAATATATTAAAACTTTAATTCCTCTAAATTAAATTATTAATAATATTAGTATTTATATGTTGTTATTTTTAGATGCAATATAAGATTTTTATGTGCTTAAGGTTCAAGTACGAGCTCGATTTCGAGCTTGAACTAGGCTCAAGTTTGAGTTTCAATCAAGCTAAGTCTGAGAATGTTTCGAGTAATTTTTTTTAACTTAAGCAGAACTTCAATTTTTGATTTCGAATTCGAGTTGAGTTTGATAATTTTAAGCTTACAAGCTCCCGAGTCCAGTCAAGTTTAACTTTAAACTTTTTGAGTCGATTTGAACTTAACAATGCTTGATCTTGGCTCAACTCATTTATAACCCTAATTTAAGCTAGGCAAAATGTTCATATAAATAGAACAAGAAAGTGGTATATGCATAGGGTTAGGGTTTCCCATACTTAGAATTTAAACCAACCATGATCTAATTATTGGTAAACATATATGTGTACGTATATACATGCATGTATTATATTCATTTCTTGTTTGTTGTATATGAGTATTGGTAAACATATATGTGTACATATATACATGCATGTATCTATATTCATTTCTTGTTTGTTGTATGTGAGTAGAAGCTGAATATTATAAAGTAGGTTCGGTCGCAGAGTTTTATATTATGGGTAAACTTTTAAAATTTTAAGAGGGAACTAGCTTATCAAATTCTAAGGGAAAAAAATAAATTATCAACAGAAAAATAAAAAAATACACATAAAATATACGATAATTTAAAATTTTCAAAGGTGATGGCCATGGGTCTATCTTGTTATACGGTGCATGGTAACCATATTACCTGAGCAACTGCAATTGGAGTTTCCGCGAGATCAGTGGTATCAGGGAGTTTAGGAACCAGGTTTTCATAGCAAGGCTTGTATTCGTTCAGCCTTCAAAGCTCCAAAAGCTTGGAATCAGTAGCAGCTGTGACCAGTAAAACTCCTTGGTTGTTGCAGTCAATTTCAAGCTTCCCCGATCATTCATTGATTCTAAACCTCCCTGCAACTGGATACCAAGGGATCAGCACTTTCTCAAGAGCTTCTTTAGCTCTCCCAAAAGGATCATCTCCTTCCTTCGATTCCCCAGCTTCATAAAAGAAAACAGTGTAGAGAACGCAGGAGATATCCTGTCAAAACCAGGGAGTTGAATAGTTTGTCTTTTAAACGGCTTGAGAGGTTTCAAAACTATGTTCTCCTTCACAAATTGCTTTATCTCCATTTGCTTACTATTATAGGATAATGATTATGTTTACTGGAAGTTGCAGAGATTATGAAAGGTGTCTCTAGTTCGTTCAAAATGAGGGAAAACCCTAGGGTTATATAATATCGAATGTATGGGGGTCTAACTTAAAAGAAATCCTTCAAATAAGCACGTAAAGACAAGTCTTTTGATGAGTGGGATGAGCAAGAAAAGTAATATCATTCAGTGTGTTATATTTATGGACTGTGATTATGCAAAGCCAAGGGGAAACGATGAAGATTGTGTTTTTTATTTGCAAAATTATGAATTTTTGTCACTTTCCCTTCGATAAGATCTGTGCATGCAATTGTTTTAACCTAATATTCATAATAGTAGACCGGGTTAAATATACGTAACAATTCACATGTTTTTTTTAACTTTTAATTAAAATATTCATGCATAACATTTATATTATATTATTGTAGATAAAGAAATTTTCAGATTGAATTCGATATAGCACATATATTAAACGTATAATTAACCTTTTGAAAAACGTCAATAATCAGATGATGCTTTTATAGACAAAGAAATAGAAGTCCTACTTGATCAAGGGTTGAGTTCTTTATCTGCGTGATGAATATTCTAGCCGGATAAAAATTTCTGATCAAAAACTTTATTAGGAATTTTAGCTGGATGAGTCTTTTAAAGCTGCAATACTGCATTGATGGGATTAAAAAAAGAATACATGGATAGAAACTATCAGTGTTCAGCTATTTATAGAGGCGTGTCTCTATCGGTGCTACATATGTTTGATTTGTTTGTCTGTTTACTTGGTTGATTGATAATAACTTGAAAATATGTTTAAATATGGAATTAGTTGTGTTTATTATGATTAAGAAAGAATAAGTTATGTGATGCAAGATGTAATGTCGGAAATGTGGATTATGTGATGTGCGTGCAAATATGTGTGTAGACACTCATTTTCGTTCGGATTTTATTTATTTATTTGTTATATATATATATATATAAATATATTTATTATAATATTTCAAAATGTTTTAAAAACCATATATTATATATTTTCAAAATGTTTTTAAAAACCATATATTATATAAGTTTTCAAATTATTTTTCAAATTTCCAAAACAATTTTAATGAAAATACTGAAAACATCTTTTTTATGTTTTCATATTTTCACTTATTTATTATATTTTTCAAAAATAATTTTCTAATTTTACAACTAAACAGTTTTTCAATGTTTTATATTTTCTAAGAAAATGAAAATAAAAATAGCCAATATTTTATAAAACCATACGGACTCGTTTTCTACTTTTAGTCAACATAAAATAAAATATGTTTATTACTTTCAATCAAATTAGATTTCCTACTTTCTCTAATTTTTTTAATTTTACATCTTCATTAATATGAGTTAGATCAAATGCAGGATGAACCTAGAGCGCACATCGCACACCGAAACAACCACTAATATGACACACTGATGCAAACCACTAATTAAATTGTTCTTATTAAATAAATATAAAAAATATAATGACCTTTATTATTATTTAATTTAAATTTTAGTAGGAATAGAATTAAATTATATTTTTTATAATTATTTTAGAAAATTTTATTTATTTAGGATTGGAGCACTTAACTTATTTAAGTTTGCAAAAATCTTTCCAGTAGTAACCATAAAAAACAATCGTTGACAACTTTATTTATCGCTAAAAAATTATGCTCTTCGACATACATTGTCGCCGCCAAGAGGAAACTGGGATAAATAGGAAGGGAGAGATTGATTGTGCATGTTTTACGGATAGTGTAGCACACCGAAAAATCCCCAATTTAAAACCCTAGTAATTGAGAAATTTTGACCTAAAATTCCTAAATTGAAACCATTTACCAAACTGTAAATTGGTAATGATTAAAGTTGTAGTTGGAAAACCCTAGAAAAAATTATGACTTACCTTCAAATTAGCGTAATTTTATTTGATGTCAGACTCTCCCTTCCCCGTTTATAACTCTGCGCAGCCCTCCCCTTTTATTTTTAAAACCCTAGCAATAGAACCTCAAAAAAGACCATAGCAGCAATCCCATCTCCCTTTAAGCCGCTGTCGCTCACTCCTCCATTGCCCTTCATGCCATCATACCGGTCAGGTAAGTTCGTCGACCGTCTCCTATAACTCCGTTCCTGCTGCCATCGACCTGAAGTCGCGTTTGCTCGAAACCAGCGAGCTTTGCTCGCGAATGTGCCATCATCACAGCCTGCTTTGACCATCCGTGACCATGGCGTGGCCGGAAGTAACGTGGGGAAAGTCTATCTGGTCAAAAATTCACTGGGCAGACCCTCGTCAGCCTTATTTTCTTTATATACTTTTGTCGTTTGGCAGCTAAAAGGCCTTGGTGGCCAGTCGTTTAAGGCCACGACGAGCGTGGCCGTGAATTTTCCATCCCTTGGGGCTGCTGTCGGTACACCCTCATCACCGACAGTCCTATTTTTCTGTAATGGAAGCATTCGTAATCGAGCAAAACTCCACTGTCGGTTCACCGATTCGAACCAGAAAAAAATATTTTCGTCATCTTAAAAATTATTATTTAAGTTCTAAAATTCGTCATTGGAATCTGAAATTATGCATCGTAATTTTCGCAGGAAGTACTGATCCGGGAATAGAGTTACTGCCTTCGTCACCGTTACCTGCTAACATCAAACCGACTCGAGCTGCTTGAGTTACTTGTGAGTGTGAATTTATTATTTTAATTTGTTAGCCTTCTTGGGAAGTTTAAAATAATTTATTAATTGTTAAATATTGTTGTAAGCACAAATTTGGATCGACCGGCCGACCGTGGAAAATGTTATCCCCGTCCTTAGCTATTTATCGAGGTGTGTCTCTATCGGTGCTACATATGTTTGATTTGTTTGTTTGTTTGCTTACTTGGTTGTTTGATAATAACTTGAAAATATGTTTAAATATGTAATTAGTTGTGTTTATTATGATTAAGAAAGAATAAGTTATGTGATGAAAGATGTAATGTCGGAAATGTGGATTATGCGATGTGCGTGCAAATATGTGTGTAGAAACTCATTTTCGTCCGGATTTTTTTTATTATATATATATATATATTATAGTTTGCAAATGATTTTTGAAATATATATATAATATATATAGTTTTGAAAATGATTTTTGAAAATGTATATATTATATAGTTTTGGAATCATTTTGAAAACTTATATAATATACGGTTTTTAAAAACATTTTGAAAATATATAATATATGGTTTTTAAAACATTTTGAAAACTTATATAATATATATTTTTAAAACATTTTGAATATATATATATGATATATAATTTTGAAACATATATATAATATATAGTTTTTAAAACATTTTGAAAAAATATATATAATATATAGTTTTAAAACATTTTTAAAAATATATATAATATATAGTTTAAAAATTATTTTTATAATGATTTAAACTTGTGTAAGTTAAGCTAAAAAATCTAAATATCATGTTTCCTTATTTTTCAAATTTCCAAAACAATTTTAATGAAAATACTGAAAACATATTTTTATGTTTTCATATTTTCACTTATTTTTTTTCATTTTTCAAATATCATTTTCTAATTTTACAACTAAACAGTTTTTCAATGTTTTCTATTTTCAAAGAAAATGAAAATCAAAATAGCCAATATTTTATAAAACCAAATGGACCCGTTTTCTACTTTTAATCGACATAAAATAAAATATGTTTATTACTTTCAATCAAATATGATTTCCTACTTTCTCTCATTTTTTTAATTTTACATCTTCATTAATATGAGTTAGATCAAATTCAGGATGAATATAGAGCGCACATCGCACACTGAAACAACCACTAATATGACACACCGATGCACAACACTAATTAAATTATTCTTATTAAATAAATATGAAAAAATATAATGACCTTTATTATTATTTAATTTAAATTTTAGTAGGAATATAATTAAATTATATTTTTATACTTATTTTAGAAAATTTTATTTATTTAGTATTGGAGCACTTAACTTATTTAAGTTTGCAAAATCTTTCCAGTAGTAACCATAAAAACAATCGTTGACAACTCTATTTATCGCTAAAAAATTATGTTCTTCGACATACATTGTCACCGACAAGAGGACACTGGGATAAATAGGAAGGGAGAGATTGATTGTGCATACTTTACGGATGGTGTAACACACCGAAAAATCCCCAATTTAAAACCCTAGTAATTGAGAATTTTGACCTAAAATTCATAAATTGAAACAAGTGACCAAACTGTAAATTGGTAGAGATTGAAGTCGTAGTTACAAAACCCTAGAAAAAAATTATGAATTACCTTCAAATTAGCGCAATTCTGTTTGATATCAAACTCTCCCCTTCCCCGTTTATAACTCTACGCAGTCCTCCCCTTTTATTTTAAAACCCTAGCAGTAGAACCTCAAAAAAAACCCTAGCAGCAATCCCATCTCCCTTTAAGCCGTCTTCGCTCACTTCTACATTGCCCTTCACGCCATCTGACCGGTTAGGTAAGCTCGTCTACCATCTCCTTTAACTTCGTTCCTACTGCCGTCGACCCGAAGTCGCGTTCTCTCGAAACCAACGAGCTTTGCTCGCGAATGTGCCGTCATCGCGGCCTAATTTGACTGTCCGTGGCCATGGCGTGGCCGGAAGTTACGTGGGGAAAGTTTATCTCGTCAGAAATTCACTGGGCAGACCTTCGTCAGCCTTATTTTCTTTATATACTTTCGTCGTTTGGCAGCTAAAAGGCCTTGGTGGCTGGCCGTTTAAGGCCACGACGAGTGTGGTCGTTAGTTCACCGTCCCTTTGGGCTGCTATCGGTACACCCTCGTCGCCGGCAGTCCCACTTTTCTATACTAGCAACATCCGTAATCAAGCGAAACTCCAATGTCGGTTCACCTATTCGAACCAGAATAAATTATTTCCGTCACCGTAAAAATTATTATTTAAGTTCTGAAATTTGTCATTGGAATCTGAAATTATGCATCTTGATTTTTGCAGGAAGTTCTGATCCGGGAATCGAGTTACCGCCTTCGTCACCGTTACTTGCTAACATCGAACCGACTCGAGCTGCTTGAGTTACATGTGAGTGTGAATTTATTATTTTAGTTTGTTTGCCTTATTGGGAAGTTTAAAATAATTTATTAATTGTTAAATATTGTTGTAGGCACTAATTCGGATCGACCGGCCGACCGTGGAATGTGTTATCACCGTCCTTAGCTATTTATCGAGGTGTATCTCTATCGGTGCTACATATGTTTGATTTTTTTGTCGGTTTACTTGGTTGTTTGATAATAACTTGAAAATAATTTTAGATATGGAATTAGTTGTGTTTATTATGATTAAGAAAGAATAAGTTATGTGATGCAAGATGTAATGTCGGAAATGTGTATTATGTAATGTGCGTGCAAATATGTGTGTAGACACTCATTTACGTCTGAATTATATATATATATATATATATATAAGAGACAAAATTTGTTTTTAAAGAAATATACTCAAAGATGATTTTGTTAATAGAAACAAACTCAAAGATTTTTTTCAAAAGGAGCAGACTCAAAGATTTGTTTCAAGAGGAACTGTCTCAAGAGAGACAAAAATCGTTTTAAGAAAAACATACTCAAAGTTTTTTTTCAAAAGAAATTGTCTCAAGAGAGACAAAATTTTGTTTCCAAAGAAACAGACTCAAAGATTTTTTTTTTGTTTCGAAAGAAACAACTCAAAGATTTTTTCACAAAATTGTCTCAAGAGAGACAAAACTTTGTTTCAAAATAAATAGACTCAAATATTTTTTCACGAAATTGTCTCAAAAGAGACAAAACTTTGTTTCAAAAGAAACATACTCAAAGATTTTTTCTCAAAAGAAACAACTCAAAGATTTTTTTTTCCAAAAGGAACAGACTCAAAGATTTGTTTCAAGAGAAACTGTCTTAAGAGAGACAAAAATCGTTTTAAGAGAAAAATATTCAAAGATTGCCGATTTTGTTTCTAGGGAAACAATCTCAAAGGTGTTTATTTTGTTTCAAAGGAAACAATTTCAGGATTTGTGTTTAAAGGGGAAACTGCCTCACGCGAGACGAATCATCTTTGAAAATCTCAAATGATATTAAATTTGTTTTAAGTACAACAACTTTGAAATTTGTATTATAAGGGAAAATGTCTCAAGCGAGACGAAATTTGTTTTGAAAGAAAAAACAATTTCAAGTGAGATTAATTTTGTTTCATGTGAAGCAAATTCGAAATTTGTATCTCAAAGGAAAAATGTCTCAAGCGAGACGAAATTTGTTTTGAAAGAAACAACAATATCAAGTGAGATTAATTTTGTTTCAAGTGAAGCAAATTCAAAATTTGTATATCAAAGGAAAAATGTCTAAAGCGAGACGAAGTTTGTTTTAAGATAAATTGTCTTAAGTGAGACAACATTTGTTTTATAATATTGTCTCAAGCGAGACAAAATTTGTTTCAAGAAAAACACCCTCAAAGGCGATATAAAGTCTGCTTGTTCCTGCATGTTGAGGAAATGTCTTGATTGTTGACTTCAGGAAGTCAAATCATTGTTTCTTCAAGGTAGAGATATCTGGTCATTTTCGAGCTTTTATTTCCTGAGAGATCAAAATGATGCATTTTTTACTGACTATCTTCGATGTTATTATGGATGTCAAGATGAAATTTATTTGATTTTTTATTGAATTTGTCCTCAAGTGAGGAGAAAAATGTCTTTAACACACATGATGATAAATGTTTGATGCAACGATGCAAACTCATGTAACATGTATGTATGTGTATGTATGTATGTATGTATTGATGTATGTTTTCTCGATCTGGAAGGAGAATAATTACGAGAGCACTTTTCACTCTATCTTTGATTTAGTTTGTCTTCATTTCCACCATGGTGTACTCTTGCAAACCTTGACCTGAGACCATTTGTTTGTCCCATCAAATTTTGCCCCAAAATTTAGCTTCTCTTGTCCCAGCTTCGATCTTGAGCTTCAGATAGATATTCATTGAATTCCAAAATATGCCTCCAGAGAGATTATCTTGTTTGAAAATGTTTTTTTATTTTCAGGAGCTTGAAAACATCAATTAAAATAGTTTTGAAAAATGTTTAATCAAAAGATATGAAAATATTACCCCTTTTAAGGTTTCACAATTGACAAATCATAGAACAAGAGTTCATTGGATATCAAAGAATTAATTACCCTTTTAATCCTTCAATAAATTATAGCTATTTGACAAGTGTCAAGATCAATGCTATCTTTGAGAAATGGTTAAGTAAGGAAGGATAAAAAAGTCTCAAGCGGTTATTTTTGGTCAAAGGTTTGGTATTCTTATTTATTTACTGTTCACTGATCTGATGGAGTAGCTTCTGTACTCAGTTATTGGAAGTGTTCTCCGACTCCCAGCTCTCATGTTCTCATTCATGTTGTGCGATGCCTCATCAAAGGATTTGTGCGATCGCCTCCTATGCAATAGTCTTCATATTCGAGCCGCCTTTTCAGGTTTTCAACTCGAATCCTCATTTGGTTTCAAGACGTTACTCAGAATTTACGTCTTGAACCCCCCTTTGTTATTTTTCCATCTATCATGCATTAAAGATTTTAGAAAACCTTTTGAAAATAAAAGATTAATCCTGATGGGCGGGATGAAATCTGAAGATAGTCTCTTCTGTTTAGAAATCCATGTATGATTAGAAGGGACTTTTAAGGCACGTAATGTAGGCCATGGTTCAGGGTTATGAAAGAAAGGGATAAAAGCCCAAACAAGTGTTTAAGGGTAATTGAACCAAGGATCAATTCAATCTGATGCCTTCAATATGGTTTTGCTCAATTTGGATCTGCTCGTATATGTCTTTCTCTTGATGTTCTATGATCTTCGAGTGAAGTGATTCTGGAATGATTGTGCTTGATCAATCTCATGGTTTAAAACTCGATGTGTCATTTAAGTCGAGAGACTCTTTGTCCTCTTTTTGTTCTTTGCTTTTTCTTTGCTCTTTTCTTTATTTTTTTATTTTTTTCTTTTTCTTTCTGTTTGCTTTTCTCTTTGTTTTTTTCTTTTTCTTTTTCTTTGCTCTTTTTTCTTTTCTTTTTTTCTTTTTTTCTTTGCTTCATTTCTCTTTGTTTTTCTTGTCTCTTCGCTTTGATTTGATCTTTGCACTCTGCATATGGTTCACCTTTCGGTATCTATTCTGAATTGATATCTTCACTCATGCGAGCAGATTGTCTCCACGTTGCCCCCCCAGTGTGGAGGGTGATCCTTGGTTAGGTTTGAATCAGAAGAAAATATCATTCCGGCTCAAATGGGGATACAAGTGATATATTTTCTCCTTTTGTGAAGGGATAAAGAAAGAAATGTCGTTCATCATTTCATACACAGAAGACTTTGCAGAAGAGGTATCCCCAAGGGAATAGATTTTCATGATTAATTTTTTATTCACATGAAAACAATGTAATTAATGCATGATAAAATTATTTTGAATAATTTCTTTTTTTCTTCTTCTTGCTCCCGACATGTCTCAATCGTACAAACTCATCTTCAGCAAAATGATGCGAGATGCCCCATGTTGTATTCTTTTAGGAAAGATCATGTTCAAGTGAACATCTTGTACTCAATGTCTGTAGGTCTTATTGGTAGAAAAATGTTGGTTTGGCGTTTAAGAAGATGATGGTGACTTTATTGGCTCAAAGAAAGATATGTGTATGACTTTTGTGTATCGAAAGGATAAATGCAATGTTTCAAGCAAAGAATGTTTCAAGGTCTCAAAGAGAGGGAATGTCAAAATCTGGTTCTTTGGTAGTGACCAGGAATTATTCTGGGTAAAAAAAAATTGAGAGATTTTATTTTGGGGTTTTAGACATGATAAGAAAGGTCTAATCTTGTCATATGTCAAAAATCCATAATTCTTGAAGAATTAAAAGAATACGTAATTCATTCGATATTCAAAGAACTAAAGATTAAAACTTGTTCAATTATTTAACCTTAGAAGGTAGCATAAGTTCAATCATTAAGATTAAAAATATTTAAGCACATATTAAAGATAGAACAAAAACGAGTTCAAACAAAATAATATCTCAGTGCAAATGGTAGATGCAATGCCCCATCATTATTCGATTGCCCATGCCCCTGAGTAAATCAGGTTCTGGATCTTGTGTTTCAGTGCCTTACAGTTTTCAGCGGAATGTCTGGAGCTTCCTATGTGGTAACTGCACACGGCTTCAACATCATAAACCTCAGGATATGGGGACTATTTTTTCAGATCATCCTGGAAGGTTCAACCCTTCGACCAGCCGAACAAGCTCTCATCTTAATGATTTCAGCTTCTTATTTTACTTGTTCAAATCTTGCTTCTATTCTCTACGTGATTAGGACCACTTCATCGAATCCTCCACTGATTAATTTCATGTTTTTATGAATGATGCATGTTAAAATGCTAAAAAAAATAAAATACAGATGCAAAATGCAAAGATGCAAATGCAAATGCAAAAATGTTGATCCCAACGATGAATATCTTAGAATAATTTTCACCAAAGATAAGAGCTTTCACATTACAAGACAGTCAACTTTACAGACATGCCTTCGCTTAGATGGTTGAGTTTGAAGTAGATCACTTCTTGTTCTCGGATCTTTGTCTTCGAAAATGATGCCCCTCAAGTGTTCTGTAACCTAACTCCATTAATGCCCTGGCGATGCTGAAGTCATTGTGTCACTCCTTGGTGGTTAGCGACGGAATGATCGTAGATAAGAATCTACTACTGGATCACTCATTGGATTGGTGTTCTATCATTCAGTCTCGAATGTTGTACGATCTTCGAGCTCACTGCTTCGTCTCGGATCTTTTTATTTAGAACTGATGCCCCTCAATGCTCTGTAAACTAACTCCGTTAATGCCTCAGTGGTGCTAAAGCCATTGCGTCGCTCCTTGATGACTGGCGATGACATGATTGTAGATAAGACTCCACTGCTGGATTGCTCCTTGAATAAGTGGATCATCATATCAATCTCAAATGATGCACGATCTTCGAGCAAATCTCATTCTTGTACTCTGGACTTCTTTTTAGCCCTCGGTGCATGTCTGTGTATGCGACTGCTTGATTGAAAACTTTCACCTCTTCTTGTAAAAATTTTCTCTCGAATATCCCCTTGCGGATCACATTTTCGCATTATATCATGACAATACAATGCAAAGAAGGATGAAAAATGACACAAACAAAATAAATAAGTTAGTGTGCAAAAAAAAAGAGAAAAACAAGTTAGTACATGTAAAATAATTGATACGGATAAAAATGTTATTCAGAGATGAATATAACACCTACCCCGTCATGATATCTACCCGAACATGCTTTCAATAGATAGCAATGCTACTCGGAAATGATTTCTACCCACAATGATCTATTTTCAAGAAATTGGTCATAACCGCATGGTATCTAGTTTGCATGCTTTTATTCGAAAACAAAATAAATTCTACGAACTTAAAGCAAAAGATAAGGGTTTAGAAACGCTCCTCCTTTGTGTACACTTAGTTTGGGTACCTACTGACGGACAGAGGTACGATATGACTATACCTATGGTGACCGTTCTAAGGTTCACTATATGCATGGTTTTAGCTCTAACGGAAAAAGGGTACCCGAATTGTCCTTGATGTCGGTGCCCCTTTGGGCTGCCAGACCCTCAATCCTCACCCATTACAGGTTTCGAACGGAACGAGTTCAATTCGAGGGGATTCACTGCCTTATACCCATACGTGGAATAAATCCCTACGAAGGTATAATGTATGTATCCCATGGGTTATTTGCTAAAACTCATATGAAGAATAAATTCTTACGAGAGTAAAGCATTCACCCCGACTAATTTGGATCGAAGCTCGTGTCTAGAGCTTATGTTATGCAAATGCACGTGATATGTGTGAGGAGGAGCATACCTACCTTTGACTCAAAAATAGAAAAGACTCGACAAAAACTTGGATCGATCTGAAAGCAAAAATTAAAATGTTAGTCTGCCAAATAAAATGAAGCAATTAAAAACTTCAATAAAAGGATCATAGGTTAACTAAAGACTCGAACTCATAATTCCACCAAACGACAATGAGTAAGCGACCTACAGCCTGACTCTCTAAAAAAAATCCCCAGCTGAGTCGCCAAGCTGTCATAACCATTTTTTTTGTAAAACAATTAAATATTATTTTAAAAACGATTATGACTTTTATTTGGAAAATTGGTGATTTGGAATTAATTTGGATGAAAATGGATAAGAGTCGCCATCGACCTTTGGGTTAGGTAGGTCGAATACCTAAAACGTCTTTTAAAATAATTTTAAGAAAAATCATTTTATAAGACAAAAATTGGTCTGCGTTTACAAAGATCCTATTAAAACGGGTTTGGGAGTCGGTTACGCATAGGGAAGGATTAGCACCCCCACAGCGCCCAAAATTGGTATTGTGTCGTTTACACGTTGTCGAAATGGTGGAAATTACAAACCAAATATAAAGTTAAAAGATGATCCGTTTATTGAACATTGTTTAATTTGCTTCGAATTAATTACAGAAAATTATTTAACTCGAAAAGAAATCTCGAGATTAGCAATCCTCCGTCGGGAAAGCTAACTCATCTATTTCTTATCCGTAAAACATCCTCTCTCGATAAAACGCGCATCGAATAAAAATTGAAAATCTTCATTTGCGTAAAATGAAATAAATTGATATTTAGAAACATGCATTGCATTGTCAACTTAAAATAAAAAGAATTAATTAGCAAAAAAAAATTAATTCTATTTCAAGTTCACATTTGTTCAAATGTCGTATCAGATTACACCACTTCGATCAAGCGATGCTTTCCACGCCCATTCTACAAATCATTGTTCTTGAACATATTCGAGTAAAATTATGATTAGTGGATAAATTTGAAATAACCAATAAATAAATAAATAGACTAAGATTAAATACGATGACATACATGCGTATACAAACATTTAAAGTACTCTGTAAATAAATTTATTTTCATATAATATACGATTTACATACAAATAACACTAGACAAATATAAACATATATATGGCAAAGTGAAATAAATCCTAACATGAAAATAATAAGCAAAACCATTAAAAAGGTGACCAAAATAAAAATAATAACAACAAACGGAACAATTCGAAACAAGTAAATAATATATAGCAAGTGACCAGAATAAAATAAAACAAAACATACGGGCTTAAATCAAAACTAGCAATTAAAGATGAACCTAGTGACCTAAATATAAAACACGACAAGATATGAAGGATCTAAGGGAGATTTTCCCAAAAACAGTTGACCAAAATATTTCATCTGCTAAAGACAAGGACTACACAACAATTTACCCATGAACTAGTGACCAGAATGCGAATGAGTTCCTAAAGTTAGAGGGCCTATGGGTAATTAACCTAGGAATGTGATGGCTAAGACATAAAACAAGCTAAAGTTTCAGGGACCTGAGCGTGATATTCCCCAAAATTCCTAAATATAACTTCTTCTTCTTCTTTCTTTTATTTCACTCGGTCCGAATCTCTCTACACCCTAGCAGCCCTTCCCTTCTCTCTTCTCTAGTGCACCCATGATGGCCGACCCCGCAGAATCGGAGCCCGACGCTCAGGCCACCACGCATGGGTGGCCATTCCCCTCGACTAGCCACTATCGACGTACTAAATTCCAATGCCAGCAGACACCCCGATGAAAGTCGAGCCTAATCCCACTCATCCCTCTTTGGCAGAGGAAACGACCACTTGGTTGGCCACCACAAACGGTGGCGCCATAACTTAAGCCCACACCGATTAAGCGTGACCCTCTCCCCGACGACACTGGCAACCAGGTAACTCTAAAATCCCTAATTTATTTATTTTAGAAAGCATCAAAATTACATAAAACCAAGAACGAGATTTAAGAAAAACTCCTTTCTAGTTAAGTTCTAAGAATCTAGCAAATAAACTGAAAATAAGGACCATAATACCTCTTAACTTGTTTGAAGATTTCTATTTGTTTTTGATTTGCTGTTAAAGAAATTGTGCCTTGATTGTTGATGAAAAATGTTTCTGTTTATTTATGATAATTCTTCTTCTTACAATGCTTATCATTACCTGGGTTTTATACCCTTAAAAAATTATAAAATAGAAATATGTTTCATTGATTTCTCCATGCGTTTGGTGGTGCCAGAGTATGGTCACAGGTAAGGACTGCTCGGTTGGTGTAGAGGCATGGGCACGGGATGGTAGTTGACAGGCATTTGGTTGGGTCAACAGGGTATGATGTGAGCTGCTGGCACGAGATGGATTGGAGCCTGCCAAAAAAAGATAAGAGAAAATAACCTCAGTGACCAAAAATGCCTTATAATATACGATTTTAACCAACTTTTTTTGGATTTGCCAAAATGACCAACTAAATCGCAATGCGATCGATAATTCGTAACGCGATCTCCGGTATCGCAAATCAGTTTCCAGATTCGCAACGCGATTCTGACTATCGCATTGCGATTTTCCAAATTCGCGTTGCGATTTTCCGAATTCGCAATGCGAATAAGTAAATCGCAATGTGAATAAGTAAATCGCAATGCGAATAAGTAAATCGCAATGCGAATATGTAAATCGCAACGCGATTCTGACTATCGCAACGAGATACTGACTATCGCAACGCGATTCTGACTATCTCAACGAGATACTGACTATCGCAACGCGATTCTGACTATCGCAACGCGATTCTGACTATCACAATGCAATTCTGACTATCGCAATGCGATTTACATAGCGCCATTAGTATCGCAACGTGTATTTTTTTTCAAATTCCAAACACGAATATTAATATATCGGAACACTGAATCGTCCATAGTATATCCCGTAATTGTAACTCATAACTAACCCTAAATCACAACTCAGTCCCATCTCCATCTATCACTCTCTACGGCGACATCCGTCCCCATCTCTGACGAAATCAGTCCCAATCTCCGACGAAATTCGTCTATCTCCATCTCTCAGAGCCACCCTCACAATCATTCACGGTCAGAAATGGAAAATCAACCAAATACACCACCGAGGGTTAGTTTTTTTAATTATTTTTATTTTGAAATTTTTGCATTATTATTAGGTTTTTCATATTGAAATTGATGATAAGTTTACTGGTAATTTCAATAATAGATTAACCATTTCATTTAGATTGCTTATTTAATTCATTCGATTGCTGCCAATACTGCTAAACTGTTTAGTCTTTAAACTCTGTGAAGTTAGTATTTGTCTTTGTTTTGTCTTTTGGTTGAAGTAATGCAATCCATTCAAGTTTCAATATTTGAAACCGAGAATCGCAACGCGAAATGAAAATCGCAACGACAGAATCACAATGCGATTTTGTCGTTGCGATTTTCATTTCGCGTTGCGATTCTTGCGTTGCGATAGTCATTTTCGTGTTGCGATAGTCATTTTCGTGTTGCGATTTTCATTTTCGTGTTGCGATTTTAAGTTTCAGAAACTATTCTTCTTCTGCAAATTGAAACTTGAATGAATTGCATTACTTCAACCAAAAAACAAAGACAAATACTAAATTCACAGTGTTGCAAATTTAATTTTGAAGAATAAACTACTACTCTTTATGATTATTGTTCTTGGTATATCTTCACAGTGTAGTTTTTGGTATATCTAACTTGGTATGTTTATTGTTTTTGCATAACTTTTATTCGGCTCAATTGACCTTAAGAAATAAAGTAAGCCTGGCCAAAACAATTGCGTCGAACCTTTCACCTGCACAAAGAAAAATATTTGAGGATACTTGCTTCGAGCCATGGCTGAAAGTACAATATTCGGGTGGGGATGCTATGTTGACCCATCTGTTTCTTCAAACCATGACTAGAGATCTACCAGAGACTATACAACGTCGTGATGAAGAGATATGGTTTGATTTTCCACCGGGGTATACGTGTTTTGGGCGGGAGGAGTTTTGCTTAATCACCGGTCTACGTTTCGGACACGATGATGTAGGTCGGTACACTAGACATATTACCCGCCTATCATGGTTTTCCCGGGTTTTTCCTGAGCTGTCAACGGAGAAGCCGACTTTACACGTGGAAGACTTGACGAGATTATTGAATAAGAAAGATGGTTTTACTCGGATGGATGACGTCGATGTTGTCCGAGTATGCCTTCTAATACTTTTACAAGCCGGCTTTTTAGGCAGAGAGGCCCGACAACCTATTCCTAATGATCTAATTAAATTGGTAGAGGACCTAAATGCATGGAACCTGTTTCCGTGGGGTTCATATCTATGGAAAGCTACATGGAATAAGTTGTCGTCTGCCGTTGATGATCGAAAAAGTTTGCGTGGCGATG
Source organism: Hibiscus syriacus (assembly GCF_006381635.1). NCBI lineage: Eukaryota > Viridiplantae > Streptophyta > Magnoliopsida > Malvales > Malvaceae > Hibiscus > Hibiscus syriacus. The sequence goes on from NW_024062733.1 coordinate 9,584,689, forward strand.
GTTCCAAATACACTTTGTCAGGCTTTATTTGGGCCTTTAAGGTAAGAATTTTTATATAATGTTTCCAAAATTATAATTAATTATTTAACAATTACTAATGTTTGTTATTATATTGTTTGTATATTTGGTTATTTGAGGCCTTTCCCACCATGCAGACATATGCATTAAAAACTTCTAATGATATTCTTAGGGCTATTTCCTGGAAGAGGAAACGGGCCTTGGGGCAATGGGAAGATTTACTACCGTATACTACAATAAATAATGTAAGTTAACATAAATACTACCATATGTTTATAAACAAGTTATTACTAGTACACGTTTAACTTTGTTTGAGCTTTTATATTGTTAGCAGGCCAACACTCCAATACAGAGGCTGACACCCACGGAAGCTGAGCTTGCCACTGATTGGTGGCAAGCTAGTAAGCGTTTTTTTGATGGCACGGATGATGAGCAGCCACCACTTAGAGAGCCATCACCTCACCCAGAGCCATCACCTGATCGACCCGACTATACACCTCCACAACGAGAGCCATCACCTATTCTGTCACATCATCGAGCCTCTTCTCCACCATCACCTCAGGATAGGCAACCGGCAAAGATGCCACGACGTTTATCTCCCTGTTCTCCACCTCCACCTCCACGGGATGAGTTAGGGGAGTTACGTAATGAGGTTAATGCCTTGCGTGAGGAGGTAGGTACGTTACGTGATGACAATGGTGCATGGCGTGTTGAGGTGTCTACTTTACGTGGTGAGGTAGCAGCTCTACGTGAGATGGTAGCATCGTTGCAAAACGAGGTTCATACTCTACATAACGAGGTAAGTTTAATATTTTTCATATTTAACTTGATGATAAATTTACTCGTAATTTCACTTAGATTAACCATTTCACTTAGATTGCTTAGTAAATTCATTCGGTTGCTTCCAATACTGTTTAACTGTTTATTCTTTAACCCTGTGAAGTTAGTATTTGTTTTTGGTTGTCTTTTTGTTGAAGTAATGCAATCCATTCAAGTTTCAATTTGCAGAAGAAGAATAGTTTACTTTCGCAACGCGAAAATGACTATCGCAATGCGAAAATGACTATCGCAATGCGAAAATGTCTATCGCAATGCGAAAATGACTATCGCAACGCGAAAATGACTATCACAACGCGAATTTGACTATCGCAACGAAAGAATCACAATGCGAAATGATCGCATTGCGATTCTCTCGTTGCGATAGTCAAATTCGCATTGCGATAGTCATTTTCGCATTGCGATAGTCATTTTTGCATTGCGATTCTCTCGTTGCGATAGTCAAATTCGCATTGCGATAGTCATTTTCGCATTGCGATAGTCATTTTCGCATTGCGATAGTCATTTTCGCGTTGCGATAGTCATTTTCGCGTTGCGATAGTCATTTTCGCGTTTCAGATTCTTTTTCTGCAAATTAAAACTTGAATGAATTGCATTACTTCAACCAAAAGACAAAGACAAATACTAACTTCACAGTGTTGAAAATTTAAGTTTCAAGAATAAACTACTACTCTTTATGTTGTCATTGAACCTGTACTAAACCTATATGCTTACTTCTGGAATGTTATCTGATGCATTTTGTGAACAATGATAGAATAATGACTTGGGTGAATACCGTGCAAGTTTGAAATATATTTGTCTTTGTTTTCACTGTTTAATATCATGTCTGTTTATTTACTGATTTATGTATTAATTTATTTTTAGGCCCGCTAAGGTGGATGCTCTACGTCGGGTTTTTCTTGCAAGACAGAGTTCACGCATCAGACGGCGTGCACGTGCCATTACGTCTCCGTACACCCCAATAGTGCGAAGAATCCGTAAGAAAAAGCCCGACTCACCTGTCATCGTTCAAGAGGCCTCCCCTATCGTTCAAGAGGCCCCTATCATCCCTCAAGAGTCCCCTCCCACCGTTCAAGAGGCCACTGTCATCGTTGAAGAGGTCCCTCCCACCATTCAAGAGCCCGCTTCACATGGCATAATATGTCGGCTTATTGAGAAACCCCCTCGCTTGCCGGACATGATGGATAAGAGTTGGCTTTCGTTTAAGTTACCGGCCAGTACCATTCCGGTATCTGAAGTGGAGAGGAGACAACTACAAGAAACAATTCTGGATAATACCCTTTGGTCTAAGACCGCAGTTGATTTTTATCTACATGAGCGGAGCCAAGGGTGTTTCGCGGACATATGCAAACTCAACGATGATATCTATTTGTTTCTTGATCGGTCTTGGTGGGGTGTGTTATTAGGGGTTGAAGACAATGGCTATTTCGATGGGGGGGGGTAAGTCTTATATATTTCTTATATTTCAGTTTGATTATTTTTTTTTAAATTTATGTAATTCACTAATATATGTCTTTTTTTGTAAAACAGCATATCGATGCATGGGTGTCACGCCTTCTAATAATTAGGAAAATTAGGAAAAATAAAAAAAATACACGATATACAATTATGCCGACGTCTTTTCATGCAGTTCACTTGAAGAATCAACAAGATGAATCATTTGCATTGGGCAATGGACAAGCTAAACTTTATCCTGCATGGTGGGAGGTCGATAAGGTTAGTATTTATTTTTTAAATATTTTAAAAGTGTTCATAAATAAGTGCGCAAATGAATGATATATTACTTATGATTGCAGGTGTTTATCCCTGTTTTAGAACGTCGTCATTGGCTTCTCGTCGAGCTTCAGCTCCCATCCCTTAAGGCAATAGTATATGACAGCATGATAAATTACATATCATTGTCTGATTTAAGAGATATTATTAAGGGATGGAGCTCTCATTTGGCTAAATTCTTGGATGCGATTAATTATTAGACTCATTTTGGAAACAAGAAGCCAAAGAAGTTCAATATTACAGTTGTCAGAGACGAGACCGCGCCACAACAAACGCAAGGAGCCAGAGGGGATTGTGGTCCTCTCGTATGCATGTGCTTGGAGCGTTTGACGACGGGTAGTATAGAGTTTCTACCTCCCACCGATAGAGATAGAGGTGCAGTAGGCTTGTGGTTTCGGCATTTTATGGCTAGAGCGATATATTGGAGACGCTGCATACCTGCATTCGCGTTATGAAAATGTCCATAAACAATGGTAAGTCAAATGCAAGTGTTGTTAAACATATATACTCTTTTTGGTTTGAAAATGTTTGGTTAAGTACCTAGAATTCAATAATTTGATGTTTGTAGGTTTTAGATGTGTAGAAAGTGTTGTTTGAGCAAATGTTTGGTTTCTGCAGGTTAATCCTGAAGTGAGCTGCGTGAAATGGATGTATGGGTGCAAAAGTTGATTCAATAATTGATGAGGAAATAATAAGAATTATTATTATTTTTTGATTGTTTAATTGATTTGTAAAAGATGATTTGTAAATGTTATTTGTTTAATTGACGAGGAAATAATAAGAATTATTATTATTTTTTGATTGTTTAATTGATTTGTAAAAGATGATTTGTAAATGTTGATTTGTTTAATTGATGTGTACATAATTCTTATTTGTGCTTGTTTAATTGATTGAAATGTAATAGTTGATTTGTTGATTTCAATCTGCATTATGTTGAATGCAAAACAGACTATCGCAACGCGGAAATGACTATCGCAACTAGAGAATCGCAATGCGAAATGGAAATCGCAACGAGAGAATCGCAATGCGAAATGAAAATCGCATTGCGATTCTCTCGTTGCGATTTTCATTTCACATTGCGATTCTCATTTCGTAATGCGATTCTCTCGTTGCGATTTTCATTTCGCATTGCGATTCTCTCGTTACGATAGTCATTTCCGCGTTGCGATAGTCATTTCCGCGTTGCGATAGTCATTTTCGTGTTGCGATAGTCATATTCGCGTTGCGATAGTCAAATGAATGTCTAATAAGTGATAATAACTGAACATATCATAGCAATGTTCAAACTCAAGTTACTAATACATGCCTAACTGAAAATGTTAAGAGTTCACACATAAAATACACATAATACAACGTTTGCATTTAAAAATCACCTAAGTTAACATTCCCAAAAGGTGAAGCCGGTTGTGATTGGGATTTTGAAGATGATTGCGATTTTGATTGCCTTTTTCTTGACACCATATGAGCTTTGGATTTTGATGAGGATCCATATTTTGGTAGAGGAAAAGATGATTGTGATGGCACTGGTGATCCACATGTCAACCTTGTATGACCACTTTCCTTGCACCGACTACATGTCGATCTCTTCTTCTCTTCACCCTTAGACGGTATACGATCGTGACTTTTTGGTCGGCCAGGTATCCTTCTGTCCATGGCTGGTGGCAAAACTGTTTGTAAGTCATCTGGTATGTCCCACTCAGAAGGATGTGGAATAGGGTAGACAATCTCGGCATAAGTCTGTCGATATACTTCTGTAGTGTAGCAATCCATAGCGTATGCGCTTGAATCATCTTGGTTTAGATGAAGAGCAACTTTTATAACATGGCCACACGGATAACCAGATGTTTGCCATTTCATACAACTACACGTCTTTGCATTTAGATCGACAAACCCATTTAAGTTATTATCCAGTACTTCAAACAAAGTGTTTGAACATGGTTCAACTCTCCATGACGTTGACTTCACAACACGTTTCGTTATCTTTTTTTCAGTCCATGGTGTAACACGATGTTCCAATGTTCCTGTAAATTTAAATAAATAATACTTAGTAAAATATATGATAAGTTACGAATTTAAAGAAATAATACCTGCATGGTTTCTTTTCTTGTAGTACCACTGTTGAATAGAGGCTCGAAAAAACTCCATTAACATAGTAATGGGTAATTTCCAGGAATGACGACTTAGAGCGTTGATTGATTCTACACTATTAGACGTCATGAAACCATATCTTGCTCCAAGTTGATGTACTCTTGACCATCTTTCAAACCCGACATCTTCTAGTGTTTGAGCACACTGAGGCAAAACACGTCTTAAACAATTTATATGCTTATTAAAATCCACTTCCCGATAAGCTTTTACAGCCTTCCAGTATGTCCATTTGTGATTTTTTATACCAGCAGACCTTGATTTTAGATTTCTATACAAATGAACACCACAAAGTCCATGAAAAGCATCTGGGAAACACCTTCTAACAGCGTTGTCAATTGAGTTTGCCCTATCGGATATGATTGTCAGATTGCTAATAGGACCTATGCAATCTCTAAGATGCCCCATAAACCATGACTATGAATCAGAGGTTTCAGATTTACCAACCCCGTAAGCTATTTGTAATATCCCATTGTTAGAATCCATGGCTACTGCTAATAAGTTTACTCCAAGGTATCGACCTTTCAAATGTGCTCCGTCAACTATAATAACTGGGCGCATGCAACTAATAAACGAACGAATCTACAAAATAATATACACAAGAAATATAATCATTTAAATGTGAAATGCATGTAACTAACAAAAATGAGTCAACAAAATTATATTGATTTACTAACTGCAACACCAATGGCGATAAACAGCAACTCAAAGCGTCCATCTCTATCTGTTTTGATATGAGTTACCGACCCAGGATTTTTCAGCTTTAAATTGTGACAATAAGCCGGCAGTTGGGCAAACGATGCTTCTGGCGACCCCCTCAACAATTCCAAGGCATAACATTTGGATCTCCAAGCTTGAGAATATGAGATACTAATCTTGAACCGAGCATTCATGTCAGTCATAATTTCATGTCCCCGATATACCCTGCCATTCAAAAACATTAACTCAGCCAGAAAACCACCCAACACCTTTTTGTTTGCCTGTCTATGGTGAGGAAAAACTTGGGTTCTTGAACATGTATGTTTATCAATAAAAGTCATAACTTGAAACATTTTGCAATCTTTTATCCTTTTTGCAATCATACGCCACATACAGTTTTTGTCAATCATACACCTTGTTTCGAAACGATCTTTGCTTGATTTGTTAACTTTTAGTTGATAGCCATCTTCCACACATTTCGTATACAAAGCTATCTTCAAGTCTTCATTTGTATCAAAACAATCATCTTTCTTGATACGAATAATTTTTGTGTAACAATCAACTGCTATCTTTACCAACTCTTCTTCCGGTATCTGAAGTAATTCTGGCATATTCTAGTTATACTCCCGTGGCATTTTCTTCGGGGACTTTTCTTCAGGGATTTCTTCTTCTTCTTTTTCTTCTCCAGAGTTATATGAATTACAGAATGGATGTTCAACATGTTCATTCACAGTCGTAACTTCCTCCTCATTATCATCAATAACATCTTTATCGGCAGCGGCTGTTTCATCATCAAAATTCGGGTATTGACCAATATCAAAATCATTACACGTAGGGTCTGTTTCTTTTTCTGAAACATCATCAAAATTCGAGTATTGACCAAGATCAAAGTTCGGGTATTGACCAAGATCAAATTTCGAATACTGACTAGTACTCACAATTTTTTTGTTGGCTCATCATCGTCTAACTGGTCAATACGAAAACCAGAATTTGGTGCGGAAAGTTGATTGGAATTTGGATTAGGGAAAGGTTGTGGGTTTTCAGATTGTGTTTGGTATTGGAAATGTGGTGAAACAAAATTTGCTTGGTGATGAAATTGTGGTGGAACCATTAAATTTTGAGCACCATAAACTGGGGTTGAAAAACTTAGTTGATTACTACCCGCTATTGACCCAACTTCACTACTTCTAGGTTCAACAACATACAATGTAACATCATCACTTGAAACACAAATGTAAGCAATGAATCGTTCAACATCTTCATTGTCGGTTAACAAATAAACTTTACCTTTTCTCTGATAAGATAACCTAAATCCACTTAGGGGCTCTAAATTCAATTTATTTGCAACACGTAACATTAGGGTTTCATAAGTTAACTTTTTTAATGACAGTTTTAGTTGAAGATTCATGGGTAAAGGCATATATTGTAAAACACCATGAACATTCTCCCATGACCCTCCAAAACACAAATCTATCCAAACATGATCAACATTATATGATTTCATTATTTACTAAACAAACGAGCTGCGAAACTAAAACCTGTTGCCGGATGGGGAAGGATGTCGTTGGATATAGGAACGAGTGTCGCCAGAGAGAGTGATAGATGGAGATGGAATGAGTTGCGATTTAGGGATTTAGGTTATGAGTTGCTGCTGCGTAGTTATATACCCAAATCGATCGCATTGCGAAACTAAAACCTGTTGCGAATTGAGAAATCGAGTTGCGAATTTGAAATTCAGTGTTGCGATAGTCAGAATCGCGTTGCGATAGTCAGAATCGCGTTGCGATAGTCAGAATCGCGTTGCGATAGTCAGTATCGCGTTACGATAGTAAGTATCTCGTTGCGATAGTCAGAATCGCGTTGCGATTTATATATTCGCATTGCGATTTACATATTCGCATTGCGATTTACTTATTCGCATTGCGATTTACTTATTCGCATTGCGATTTACGTATTCGCATTGCGAATTCGGAAAATCGCAACGCGAATTTGGAAAATCGCAATGCGATAGTCAGAATCGCGTTGCGAATCTGGAAACTGATTTGCGATACCGGAGATCGCGTTGCGAATTATCGATCGCATTGCGATTTAGTTGGTCATTTTGGCAAATCCAAAAAAAGTTGGTTAAAATCGTATATTATAAGGCATTTTTGGTCACTGAGGTTATTTTCTCAAAAGATAATTGTAATATTAATAAAAATAAATAATATAAATATAATAATAATAATATTAATAAATAATAATAATAATAATAAATTAAAAAATACTCGGACAAAAACGGGTGTCCACACACCAAAGAGGATTTTCACTGTTTCAAGCCCTTGTAAATCCTTATGCTCCTCTTCCTGGGCCGCTACGAATCCTTGCTAGTATGTAATTTGACATTTACATGTTGTGGAATGAATTAGGAGTTTTCTATGGCTCGCCATCAGAAATAGAGTGCTCACCAACTCTAATCGATACCGACGAGGTCTGGGAAATGATTCCTCTTGCTGTTTGTGTCCAGCCGAGAATGAAACTTTGCTCCATATCATTCGAGATTGCATCACCGCTCGGAGCATTTGGCAGAGACTCCTCAAAGCTCACCGCTTTCCCTCTTTCTTTGATTTCGATCGTGAAGCTTGGCTTATGGAAAATATTAGTTATTCTTCCCGTTGTGCCGCATCCAATGGCCCTTGGTGCATTCTTTTCGCCTCCTTGGTCTAGCATCTTTGGAAGGCTCGAAATCTTCTCATTTTTCAAGATGTCTCTCCTTTTCCGGAAGCTATACTTCAAGTCAGCATATCCAGGAGGAAACTTTACGATGACTGTGCGCCCATTCGGAGTTCACACAGACTGCAAACCTCTTCACATGTTCAATGGTGCCCTCCGGATTTTCTAGTTATCGAGTCCGTTTGCTGCTGTTCGAGCTATCGCTAGCCTTCTTGACCAAACCTGCGTTGTTCTTTTTCGGAAAATCTATAGAGAAACAAATAGGGCTGCTGATTTTCTAGCTAAGTTCGATGACTTTCCCTCAGATGCAACTGTCGAAGTCCGCCCTCTTCCAGATTTGGGGTGGGTCGCTCTTAATAACGATGGGGCTGTGTCGCCCCAAACTGGTTTAAGTTTGATTGGGGGTATCAACAGGGATCATTCGAGGAATTGTTTAGGTGTTTTTCACAAATCGCTAGGGACATCAACAATTCTTGAAGCAAAATTATGGGGCATATATGAAGGGCTCCGTTCAGCTTGGCAATTTGGTTTTGAAAGAGTAATTGTTCAAAGTGATTGTGAGGATGCCATCCAACTTCTTTCACCGCTATCAGCTTCGAGTCTGTTTGCTGCTGTTCGAGCAATCGCTCGCCTTCTTGACCAAGCTTGGGTTGTTCTTTTTCGGAAAATCTATAGATAAAAAAATATTTCTAGCTAAGTTCAATGACCTTCCCTCAGATGCAACTGTCAAATTCGACCCTCTTCCGGATCGTCTGCTTTCAATTCTTTGTAGAGACTCACACGGCCGCCTTATGGCTCCCATTCAAAAATAATAATAATAATAATAATAATAATAATAATAATAATAATAATAATAATAATAATAATATGTGGTCCCATACCCTTTCATGGGCAAAATCAACGATATAATGCTCTCAAAATTTTTTTTTCACGAAATAATGTTCTCGCCAGATTAATTTCTGAGATAGGGTGATCTCTACAGTCCCCATGCAGGTCGCCAGGTGCTCCAGACGATGATGTCAAGGTCGCCATGAACGCCCAGCGTCCTCAGAGGCAGCACATAGGAATTTCAATAGCAAACAAAAGTGAATATGGAATGACAAAAGTACCGGGAATCTAACACAACACTATCATCTCTGTCTTGAAAAACCAAATAAACAAAACAAAATAAAATAGGCTAAACTACACGTTTAGTACCCAATGATCACTTTTCTTCTACTTTAATCATCTAACTGTTATTTTTTAAATCATACCTTACCTATGTTTTTATTTCATTTTGGCCACTCACCATTGAAAATTTAGCAGAACTGCTCACCTAATATATTTCTTTAAAATTCAATAATGATATTTCAATATAGTATGATAATATATCAGCATCACCATTAGTTTTTTTAACAATGATCACTTTTAGTACCCAATGATATTTCAATATAGTACGATAATATATGAGCATCATCATACGAAAATAAAATAGGCTAAACTACACGTTTAGTACCCAATGATCACTTTTATATATATTAAATTAAAATATTTTTATATTAACTTATTAAATATATTTTACTATTAACTTAATTTAAAAATATTTTATTTTTATTTTCATTTAAAAATATATAATTTATTTTAATTTATTAAAAGTATGACTAAATCGAGAGAATATGTAAATAATAGGGACCAAATGTGTAAATATATCAAAATATTTAACTATTGTTAACGGTTGTTAGCTCCGGGTGACCAAATATTCTTTAAATAAAAACGTAAGTGACCATATCCTATGAATTTTGAAATTAGTAACCAAAAGTGTACAAAACTAAAAGATAAGTGACTAACCATGTAGTTAACCTTTTATTTTATTGGGTAAACTACACATTTAATACCTTAATCTAGCTATTATAACTTGTTGTTAAAAAACTAATGGTGGTGCTGATATATTATCGTACTATATTGAAATATCATTATTGAATTTTAAAAAAATATATTAGGTGAGCAGTTTTGCTAAATTTTCAATGGTGAGTGGCCAAAATGAAATAAAAACATACGGTAAGGTATGATTTAAAAAATAACAGTTAGATGATTAAACTAGAAGAAAAGTGATCATTGGGTACTAAACGTGTAGTTTAGCCTATTTTGTTTTGTTTTGTTTATTTGGTTTTTCAAGACAGAGATGATAGTGGTGTGTTAGATTCCCGGGTAATTTTTTCATTCCATATTCACTTTTGTTTGCTATTGAAATTCCTATGTGCTGCCTCTGAGGACGCTGGGCGTGCATGGCGACCTTGACATCATCGCCCGGAGCACCAGGCGACCTGCATGGGGACTGTAGAGATCACCCTATCTCAACAATTAATCTGGCGAGAACATTATTTCGTGAAAAAATAATTTTGAGAGCATTATATCATTGATTTTGCCCCCTTTCATGTGAACCTTTATTTCTTTTCACTTTAATTTTGGTATGATGTATAATAGTTATTACTATTATTAATTATATTTAAAAATAATAATATCCTTTAGTTAACTACTGAGTTAATTGTGTCATATGTCCCCAAAATATTATTCTTATTTTAAATTGATCCTTAAACTTTTAAATATTTTAATCCATCCTTGAACTCGTAAATTATATTTACAAATCATAAGGACATTTATTAAGTTAAATTATATTATTAATTCATGCATTATGTTTAACTCGTAAATTTAAGATTAATTTAGTGTGGTAGAAAATTGATGTGAGAAAGTGATTTTTGAATTTTTTGATTTAAGATTTAAATATTTAATATTAATGTTAAAATATTAAAAAGTATACTTTTAGTTTTAAAAATATTTTTCAAACATACAATTTGAAATTTATATAATCTAATCTTATTATTTATGTATTGTTTGAATCATGACAAAAGAGAGAGAAAATAAAAAAGTATAATAATTCTACTGGACTATATTGGAGCATAAATTACATTTACGAAACATATATCTTAAATCTTAAATTCTAAAATTTAAAATTTAAACTCTAAATTGGTAAATTATTTATTTAGTATTTAAACTATTAATTTTAGTCAATTTTAATACTTAAACTTTCAATTTTTTTAAAACCATACCTAAACTTTAGTTTTTGTTTTATTTTAGTACTTGTTCAAAATTAAACGTTAAGTATTGAAAAATTTAAAAGTTTACATACTAAAACGGAGCAAAACTGATAGTTTAGGCACTAAACGCTTTAAGTTTTTAACGACAAAGTACTAAAATAAAATGAAAATTGAAAGTAGGTAGTATCGATATTGTTCTTACAATATGATTTCACGTACAAGAAGTACTTATATTGTTCTTACAATATTGATACCTCATGAACAATACCAATATTGTTCATATGGTATCGATACCAAGGTAAGTGAAGTATCGATACTCACTAGGTAGTATCGATAATACCAGCAATGCTCAAATCCCAGAATGCAAAAATGGTACCGATACCCAAAGGGGTACCGATACTACTTTGTATAGTAGTATCGATACCATAGGTATAATATCGATACCATCAGGCCCCAACGGCTAGTTTATTTAAATATAAACAAAGGTAGTACCGATACTCCCTTTAGGAGTACCAATACCCTCTGTTCTGGACAGTTTATTTTACACGAAAATTGATCCCCAACAGCTCCAAAACATCCCCAATGGCTAGAAACGGCCACAACAACATTCCAACATATAAATACAAGTTCAGGACACTTGAAGAAAAGTTAGAACACCTATCCAAGCAATCAAACACAGGATAAAAGTTTTTTTCCTATTTTATCTCTCTTGTAAATATTTTAATATTTTTAAGTGACACGTTTCATCACACGATTGGAGAATTTTTTTAATTTTAATTTAATAATTGTATCGACCAACCAGGTGGTGAAACGTGTCACCACCTTTGTAAAGGGGAAAAATTGTGATTATGCTGCCAAGGGGTTTAGAACTAGGGACAATTAGTTCCATTAAGCAAGCCCTAACTGATAGTTTTGAAAAAATTGAAAGTTTATATACTAAAACAGAACAAAATTGATAGTTTATGTGCTAAACACTTTAGTTTTTAATGGTAGAGTACAAAAGTAAAATGAAAATTTAATATTAGGTATGATTTTGAAAAAAAATTAAATGTTTAGGTACTAAAATGGATCAAAACTAATAGTTTAGATACTAAAACGTATAATTTAGGTACTTAATGCATAGTTTACCCCTCTAGATTTTACTTGACAAAAATGTAATTTTTAAAATAAAAAGTAAAATAATTTAAGAACAAGGACCTTTGAGAAAGTTCTGTTTCTTTTATATTTTGCAGTTGTCCTCTTGTAATAATAACATCACTCCTTTTTTTTAAATAAAAAGTTAATATCACATAACTATTTAAACTATATTAATTTTTATTCATATATTAGAAATATTTTTTTGTCAGAAACGTTTATTTTTATATATATATTTATTTTATGGGTTAGGTTTACAATCAATCGACGTCCAATAATTCCTCCATTGTTTTAGAACAAAAACTTACTAAATAATTCGACTTCAATCACCTTTTTTTTGTGAAAAATATTCACTTTCCACAAACAAAGGTTGGATTGCACCATGCACTATAATTAAGAAAAACACTATGGCACATGGTGAATCACAATTTCTCGTGAAAACGATTTATATTTAGGGTAAAGTACACAAATGGTCTCTGAGTATAAAGTGTTGTTTTATTGAGTCCTTCAACTATCAAAAGTTATAAAATCACCCATCGACATGTTTCTTTGTTGAGTCACTCGACTATTAAAAGTTACAAAAAGATCACCCGACAATTCATTATGTTCCAAATTTGTTCTTTTTTTTTTAAAAAAAATTGACGATAGTCTAAGCTGGATATTAATCTATTATCTGATATATGATGAAATTTGATCTAAAATCTCAAACCACTATCATATCTCAGAGAACAAATTAAAATCAAGTTCAAATTGTCGTAAATCTTCTAATGAAAAAGGACAGTTTTGGAACATTATGAATAGTTATGTAACACCCTAATCCAGTTCGACCGAAGAACGACGAACTACAATGCCACATGGAACCACCAAAGTGGCTAACCCAAAAATTTTCTTTTATAACAGTTGTAAACCATGTTATAAAAAGTCACCCATAGCAATATAAAATAAAAAGTAATAAATTTTAGTTTACAATACAACGGAGCTCCTAAATCATCCAAATAATACACTTATAAAATAAAAGTAATAAATTTGAGTTTACAATACAAGGGAGCTCCTAAATCATCCAAATAATACACTGAGTTTAAATCAAAATAGAGTTACAATTGAGTACAAAAAGGGTATACAATAGTACATGCCCTATAATAAAAATCAAGACGTTCTTTGAGTATTTTTGCTGAGCTGGAATATCTGGTGATGATAACGCTCCACGGACGATCTCCTAAGAACCTGCACACGAAAACACATTCCGAACGTTGAGCTTACGAGCTTAGTGCCACACTAATAAATGTATTATACTAATTCATTCACTAAATGAGCATTCTAGTGGCAGGTATGAAGACATAGGATGCTAATATGACATGTTAGGGTAGGCATCATGGTGTGGCTGAGTGTTATGCATATTGGAGTGCACACCCCTCTAGCCTTCCTAAAATAACCTCGGGTATTTGGGGTGAGATCTGAAACTACATCGAAAACATACACCCGATCAACTTATTCTGTCGAGTCTTGGAGTACCTACGCCTAGTTAGCTTCTAAAGCACATTGACACTGACTGGGATATATCCGAAATGAACGATCGTCATCTACTAAAGTGACTCGTGTGTCCTGACTATTTCCCAAGCATCAAACAAGGCTAGTTTTATTTCATCCTAGTTGTTATTTTTTCTAACTGTTCTAACTTGTAGTTTTATTTCATGGCATTCTGGCATTATTGGGTCCCTCAATTATATCCCTTAAAACCCTTGGGTACTTTTCATAGGTATCGATAATAAGCCCCTCAGTATTGGTACTAACCTATGGGTATCGATACTAACCCCTGGATATCGATTATACTAACTTATTGAAGGCTAATAGAAAAAGGGCTAGTATCGATACTCGTGATATGTGGTATTGATACTTTCCTAAGTATCGATATCGAATTTGACTTCGATGTTCTAAAAAATACCTAAGAATCGATATCCATATTGGAGAGTATCGATACTCTACCCTCGGTATTGATACTTCCATGAGTACTAATACCAAACATGGCTACTGAAATCTACTAAGTGAACTTGGTATAGATACCACCCTGTGAGTATCGATACCTTACTTGCAGTATCGATATCCATTATAGTATCGATACTTCTATCCTAAAATCCCCTTATTTTTGGCTAGGTGAATAATAATATCGATATTGTTCTTCTAGTACCGATACTCGAGCCAAAAAATACTCTGTTTTGGGTACAAAATGCCCCTCCAACACTCCCATGAGTTCTACTAAGGTCCCCAAATGTTATTAAAGTGTTATTTATGAGAACAGGGGGTCATATTAATCCATAAACATACCGAAAACACCAAACACTGAAATCTATTATGAACATGTTTCATGATTCATGCAAGCTAACAAAGAATACCTAGTGTCCTACATATGGTATAGTCGAGTTAGAAGTGAGTTACCTTGAATTTCTAAGTTGCTGAAAACACCTAAGGTTCAACCAAGGACTAACTCTTCCTTTCACTTAGCTTTGGAGCTTTCTCCAACTTCTATTACTAGACAAGAACCAATCAAAATTGTTAATAACATTGGTGGGGAGTTTAGAAAAGAGTTTAGAATGTTTCTTGAGGCTTGAATCTCTAAAAAAACGAGTTGGTTTCAATTAGGTTTTTAAACCCCCACTAAACCCATATTTTGGATACTATGGTGAAATGAAGAGATTGAGGGCTTGAATTGAAGCCTTTAAGGTTAAGGTTATGATTCTTACATTTAAAATGCCAAAATAGGATTGGAAGGCTACTAAGTTATAACCTTTGAAGATCACAAGAGGAAGAAAGAATGAGAGAAAGATGAAGGATGAAGACAAGGGTGGAGAAAAAGAGACAAAACTCTTCCACATTGACATCATCCCATATTAAGGGAATTCAACTTTTGAAAAAGGTGATGGGCAATTTCTTGCTTTGTTCCCTTAAGTCTTAACCCCATTATAAAGGTGTCCCCCTTTATAACAACTTGGGCTCAACCCAAGCCCAAACTTGCACTACATGGGTCAAGTTTTCTTATAAGGATAATGGTCTTATCTAACACACCCTCAAATTAACCTGAAACTATTAATCTAGGATTTAGAGCGTTACAACTCCCACTACTAGAAAGAAATTTCATCCTTGAAATTTACCTGGATAGAAGAGGTGAAGGTACTAAAGCTGCATGTCTTCCTCGGTTTCCCAAGTTGCTTCTTCAAGGCCATGGTTCCTCTACAACATATTTACTAAATGAATCCTCTTATTCCTTATCTCTTTTCAACTCTTGCTAAGATTCTGATCGGTTCCTCCTCTTAGGTTATGTCTAGGCTCAACTCAACCTATTCTAGTGGTATGACGTGAGATGGATTGGAACAATATCTCCTAAGCATGGGTACATGGAACACATTGTGAATGGGCTCCAGCTCTGGAGGTATGGCTAACCGGTAAGCCACCGGTCCAAATCTCTCTAGTATCTCATAAAGTCCTATGAAGTGCAGAGTTAACTTTATCTTCCGCCCAAAATGAAGCACTTTCTTCCATGGGGAAACCTTGAGGTACACTTTTCCCCCACTTCAAACTCTATGTCCTTACAGGTCTTCATACGATTTTTGTATGTATTAGACTTCTTTTAATCAATTATGAATAAATCTAACTTTCTCATCGGTTTCTCTGATCAATTCTGGACTCATTATCTTACCCTTACTAAGCTCTGTCCAACTTATTGGAGTTCTACACTTGCGTCTATTCAGGGCCTCAAGCAGAACCATTTGAGTGCTCGACTGAAAATTATTATTGTACGTAAACTCCAATAATAGCCATTGATCTCTCCAACTACCTTCGGGATCTATAATGATGCATCTAAGCATGTCCTCTAATATCTGGATGACACATTCTGTCTGACTGTCTATCTGAGGATGGAAAACGGAACTGAAGTTTAGTTTGGTGCTTAGAGATTCATGAAGGGCTTTTCGAAATTAGGAAGTGGATCGATGATCTCTATTGGATATGATGGAAGTTGGTACTCCTTGCAACCTCACTATCTCACGGATGTACAAGTGAACTAACCTCTTTAAGGTATAATCCATCTAAATGGGAGGAAATGAGTTCATTTGATTAAATAGTCTACTATGATCCAAACTGCGTCATGTCTCTGTCTAATCAAGGGTAACCCAATAATGAAGTCCATGGTCACCCTATTCTATTTCCACTGAGGAATCTGAATGTCTGAAGCAATCTTGAATGAACTTGGTGTTCCACTTTAACCTGCTGATACACTAAGCATCTAACGACAAACTCTGACAATTCCCTTTATGTCCATCCACTAATAGAACTGTCGAAGCTCCTAATACATCTTGTTATTGCATAGGTTAATTGAGAGTGGACTGCAATGTGCCTTGTAAAGAATTCTACTGTGCAAATGAACGTCTATGGGTATGCATAATTGACCCTTAAAGTATAACACACCCTCATCACGCAACTCAAAGCTCGAAGCCTTACTTCGATGAACCTATTCAACCCGAACCCTTAACTGATCATCTGAACTCTGTGGCCTCTTGGTCTCGCCTACTAACTCTAACTTAACTCACAACTCAATTAACAACCCATCTTCACTAGTCAAGCTCAATCGTGCTTGGAGAGCTTGCAACTCTATCATCAACTTCCTGCTCAAGGCTTCAATCACAACAATTTTCTTTACACAGATGGTATTCTATCATACAGTCATAGTCCTTAAGAAGCTCGAACCACATATGTTGTCTTAATTTCAACTATTTCTATGCGAGTAGATACTTAAGACTTTTGTGATCAGTGAAAATGTGACATTTCTAGCTAAAAAGGTAGTATCGCCAAATCTTCAATTCAAACACCACTATTGCTAGCTCATGGTTGTGGGTAGGGTAATTGCACTTATGATGTTTAAGCTGGTTGGATGTATAAGCTATGACCTTACCTTTCTGCACCAAGACGCATCCAAGACCATTCAAGAAAGCGTCACTAAAAACTATGAAGTCCTTAATCGATTCTAGTTAAGTCAGCACTAGGGCCTGAGTGAAGATGGTCTTCAACTGATCAAAGCTCTTTTGTCGCTTTTTAACCCATATAAAAGGAACTTACTTTTGAAACAATTTGGTTAGTGGGGCAACTATCATAAAAAAACATAAACAAATCAATGATAGTACCTGGATAAACCTAGGAAACTACGTACCTCAAAAAAATTCTTAGGTGGCTCACACTCCACAATTGCCTGAATCTTCTGTGGGTCAACTCGAATGTTGTATGCTGACACAACATGGCCTATGAATGAAACCTCTGGAAAACAAAACTCATACTTTCCAAACTTAGCATACAATTGACAGTCTCAAAGCGTCTGCAAGATGATGCGAAGATGCTGATCATGTTCCTCCTCTAATCGAGAATACATAATGATGTCATCCATGAATACCACTATGAATTGATCTAGATAGGGGGTGAAAGACTCGATTCATCAGGTCCATGAATACCGTCGCAGCATTGATAAGTCCAAACGACATTACCAAGAACTTATAATAATCATACATCATCTTAACGGTTGTCTTCACCATATCGGTATCTTTCATCTTCAACTAATAGTAACCTGACCGTAAATCAATCTTGGGAAAACACATGCTCCCCTCAGCTGGTCGAAGAGATATTCTATCTTAGGAAGTGGGTAACGGTTCTTGATGATTAACTTGTTCAACTGCCTATAGTTGATGTACAACCTTATCGACCCATCATTCTTCTTAACAAACAAGACAGACACTCCCCACAGAGAGATGCTCAGTCATATGAAGCCTTTCTCCAATAACTATTGAATTTGAGCCTTTAACTACTTCAGCTCCGTTGGAGATATACAATAAGGACAATATACACTAGAGCCAAACCCGAAATTACCTCGATGCCAAATTCTAGTTCACGGTTGGGTGGTAAACCCGATAATTCTTCTAGGAACACATTGGGGAAATCTAGCACTGGTCGGATATCCTCGAGTGTTGGATTTGAAATTTGAGTGTTGACCACATGAGTTAAGAAGGCCTCACATCCCCGTTCGATTATCTGTTGAGCTTTTATAGCTAGTACGATCTTGGATTGGCCCGGCTTCTAACTAGTCATTACTAACTTATTACCATCATGTCTGCTTTTTTATTTCAATCTGGCATCGTGCTTAATTAACCAATCCATACCTAAGATTATGTCAAACTCTCATAATAGTAACTCCATCAAGTCCGTTAGGAAGGTCTGACCTTGAATTTCTACCAGGCATCTCCGGTGAATCTTATCTACTAGAGCATCTAGATTTGGAGGGCTCGATACTGAAACTTTTACCTCTAAGTCTTTGGCTGGGATTTCTATCTCTTGAAATAGGTTGGAGAAGATATAGGAGTGAGTGAAACTGAGATCTACCAATGCAGTAACTGGAATGGAAAACACTATTAATGTACCTAATATCATGTCTGTTGCATCACACTCTTCACAATCTCTCGCAGTATACTGTTTGGAGGTTACCTTCAGATCTGCATTGGCCACTGATCTGGCTATCCATATGCTATACTGTTCAGATGTAGTACTACTACCCCTCACTGGTGTTCGACCCCTCTACACAGGCGAAGCCGACCTCTGAGTCACTACTAGAGTTACTTCCTGAGTCCTTGGGCAGTCTCTGATGAAGTGATCAAAGTAGTCAAACTGAAGCAACCCTTCGATCACTGCTGGTACATCCATGGGTGCCTCTTCCATAATGACCACATATATGATGAGTGGAGACTCTCACTAAATCAACGATGCTTGCTCCAGAGACTAACGTCAGGGGTCTCCTCATAGACTCAAACCTACCTCCGTGGTCTGAACTCTGACCATCTTTTCTCGACTGCACTGTTGGGGGTATCCACATACCTTGACTATCTCTAAACCTCTTAGATAGAGTCTACGATGGCCTTGTCGACTGATTAGCTCTCTTGGACTGTGCCACAGTCTCACTGGACTATCTAGCCCTCTTACTCAAGACCCTCTCGATTTCCTTCACCTGGCAGGATAACTCAGCACAGAACCTAGGAGAGTTGGCTGCAAAGAGCGACAAAATATCAAGGTATAGGCCTTTTCTGAATCTACGAAAGTGGTTCTCGTCTGTCAAAACCAACTCAGGAACGTATCTACTCAACTTGAGAAACTCTCGCTTGTACTCTATCACGATACGATCCCCTTGAGCCAAATATAGAAATTTCTCCCTCAGATTACCAGTGTGAGCCTCTCCTATGTGTTTCTGGTGGAACTCGAACAAGAACATCTCCCAAGATGACCTCACTGGCTCTAGTTCCAACTCTATCGTCTTTCACCAGTCAATGGTGTCACCCTTGAACAGGGCAGTGACACACTCGAGCTTACTATTAGGGTTAAGGTACAGTTGTTGGAGGGTGTGGAAGGTCTCTCTAATCCACTAATATGCTTCTATGGAATCATTATCCCCTAAACCAAAGAACTCAATGATTTTTTATCCATAGAGTTTCTTTAATGGGACTCATAAGATGCTACTATTGATTGGGATTGAGGTACTGGTGAGGGAGGTGGTGTAGTTGAGGCATTGGGTGTAACACCCATAACATGTATACTTCTCGAGATACGAGTTAAATATGTTACATTAACACTAAAGACATTCATCGATGATAAACACTTAAAATTTTGTTTCATTACAAAACATCCTTTTACCAACTTTTAAATTATTTCGTTAATCGCGTAAAGTCATAAAATAATAATTTTTCACCTAAAACAAATCTAATTTTAGGTAGTAATTAGGCAGTTTAGTGTTGTTTCATAAATTATATAAAATTGTTGAAACACTTCTTAATTAGAAAATCATTTAAAACACACACACACACACACACACACACACACACACACACACACACACACACATATATATATATATATATATATATATATATATACTATTCATTCATAAATACAAACATAACTAGACTAGCCAAAATAAAATGGTCCTAATTTACTATTATAAATCATTTAAAAACAAATCCAATAAGGCAACGTACATATATAATATACATGCCACTAATAAGTCAAAGATAAGATGTCTTACTGATATTTATATTAGGTATGATTTTCTGAAAAGATGCTCAAGAGGCTCCTCACTTCACGTTCCTTTTCTATCCGAACCTACGCATGAAAATCATAACGCGCTAAGAAATACTTAGTGAGGCAATAACATAGCTAAGGTAAGATAAAATATAATTATCATAAAATACTTTAAACCATAAATGTATAATTTAATTAAAAACATTTAAACTTTCAAACCGAGCTATTCAAGCCGTTTTCCTCATGAAAACCTGAAAATCATCATCTCATGATTTTATCAATAATCATGTAAACTAACATCAAATACAGTAAACAATTATATTCTTTTCATTCATACTTCAGAACTTTTATTTCATTTTACATATTGTTTTCTTTTATATACTTATCATCACTCTCGCATTTACCTTTATAGCCCAATGTCTATGCAAGAGAATATAAGGTACTAGTGAGTCAAATAAGTGTGTGAAATAAGTACTTCAGGATGCTATCATCGTATCAGAATAATGCACTCCATGTGCATTTATATAATTTGCACCAACGTTGTTTCTCATAATGTACACAAATGTACCAGATCATAATCAGAATCACTCCACCTCATGGCATGCCAATTGTACCTACGACTCTCAATGCAATACAAAATGGGCTTTCAGATCCTATCTTATTTGCTTCATAATCCATATTTCAAATTCAAAATCAGTTTTTTACTTCATCATCGTCAAAATAGAACATGGTCAGTTAATACCCTAAATCATCCATAAAACTTTATACAAACATTGTGTAAATAATTCATATTTAAAATAGATATTATACTTAAAATAATACAAGATTGACTTATCACAAGTCGCACTCAATAAAATTAATTAAATAAACTAATTGTAATCATTTTTACACTTTATTTATAAATCAAAATATAAGTCTCACTAAGCTTTAGGTTTAATCCTTTGCTTTCGATTGCTTCGACTACAAAATTTATCGAAATTTCAATATCTAGCAGTTTGCACTACCTTCAAAGAAGTATTATTCTATATTAATATAATTATTTTAAAAAATATTCCATTTATACCAATGGAAACTAGACTCGAATACAAATCTAACCATATAAGTTACTTCTTCTAGTTCAACTTGTACAATTTATAGCGAATTTTCAAAGTTGACTTATAGAAACTGTTTTGAGAATAATCTGCTGCCCTATTTTCTGACCTATCCTCGATTAAAAATTCATATCTTTTTGTATATACCTCGAAATCAGTAGCCGTTTATTTTAAATGAAATTAGGCTGAAATAAAAATCCAACGGTATATAGATCATTCTCTAACCACTTATGTATAATATATGATGATTTTCTAAACTTACTATTCAAATCATAATTTCTAGGCAACTTTCCTTAATTAACATCCTTAGCTTATTCCATAATTCTATTAATGTATCAAATGGACATTTATACATGAATCACAAATCTTATAATATTTAGGAGTCACTACTTACCATAGTAACTCCATCATTGGCTCATTCAAGCTAATGTTTGTTCGATAACATAAATAAAAATAAAATATGCACTCACTTTTGCCTCACTATCGAACTTTTCCTACGATAATATTCTCAATCCCACACTTTTTCCTTCACTTTCAAGTCACTTGGGTCACTAGATTGATCATGGTATGACAACATCATATAATAACATAAAATATTCAAACTATATGTTAGTATCGTACTAACATAATCTAAACTTAATAATATAAAAGTCTATAGAAATAAAATCGATACTTAATCGATATAAAACAAAATCATATTTCCATCATAAATTTCAAACTTCTCAAAATACTCATTCGATTCTATAAATATTTATTTTATCATCATAAACTTGAACTTTTACCAACATTGCATTCAAATTACTAATTATGAATTCTTTTAGAATTCATATCAACCTTTCCATTTAATTCATAATGATCCTTCACCATCATGATCATTTCACATAATTTACTAAAATTCCATCACCTTGATAATGTACTCAATTTAATACCTCAACATTCAAAGGCTTGCAATTTCATCCTCTTTTTCCTTATACTTTTCTAATTCAACCACCTACTTTAATAAACTTGCAATTTGATCCCAAAATAATATTTTAACTCTAAAAATCAATATGCTAATAAATTTTATAGAATTATAATTTTCATAACAAAATAATATCATCACTTTTAAAAACTCCCAATTAAGTCCCATCTATTGAGACTATTCGAATTCCATAATCATACTTATCCAAATTTGCATTTTGACCCTCAATCATTAATCTAACTTAAAATTCCAACATTTCAGTATTAAAATTCAAATTGAACACCCCAATTAACACAATTATGCAATAATATCTCACAATTTTCGAAACTTGTAAAACAACCCTTTTCTATTTCAAGCTTCCAAATTGATCTCCAAAACTTGTAGGACACATCTAATATCAATTCTAAATCATAGGAAAAATTTCAATATTCCGCCCTAAATTTCCCTTTATGGTTGAATGTCCCAAGTCATCTAGGGCTTAATTTACAATCAATTTCAAGCATGAATTCAACTTTCTTACATCAAATTCATGTTATTTCATTCATCACAACATCAAATTAAATTAAAATCCAATCATTCTTAACAAACCCTGGTATGATCGAATGTCTTATATAACTCTACACTTGATTTTAATCATCAGACATACTTGGAAATTAATCTACAATATCAAAAGCATAATAATCTTCCATTAAATCTTCAAAATCAAACATGTTCTTCATATAGCCTAATCACCAAACTCATCATAAAAGCATGATTTCCATGAAATTTTTATACAAAATGATAAAGAATTTCAAGAGGATTAATTCTCTATCTTATAGCTTATCCAAAAATCAATCGAATAAGTTTAAAAATGAACTTGAATTTTTTTACCTCTTTTAGCTATGGTGTTCACGGTTTGCTAGAGAAGAAGAGAACAATTCTTGATTTTTCTATATTAATTAACTAATACACGTCTTTACAATAATATAAATGAGTTTAAATTTCATTTATAACTAGTTTACCATTTTGTTATTAATAAAACTTGATAATTTCAACCATGCCATTGCAATATCCTCCATTAAAATATTCCTTATTTAAATATGAATCAAATTGTCTTTGAATTTCTACTTTGGCCACGCAATTTTCAAAAATTGCATTTTATTCATTAAATTTCCATTGTTCGGCCAAATCTAACAAATTAACTTCAATTCCACTGATACATGCCAAATTTCACTGATCTAAAGTATGGAAATATTATTTCCAACCTTTATATAACAACTTTAAATTTTTGTGAAATTCTTCGATTTGATTATCCGATTTCTATACCGAACTTTATCGCTTTATAGATTTTAATACGAATCTCATACCAAAAATATGATTCCCACAAAAATTGTTTTTTAGGCCAAACAGTTCATTTACGGGTAAAATATATAACTTTTCAATTTTACATTTTTGGTCCATAAACTTTCACAAAGTTTATACTTTAGTCACCAAACTTTTAAAACTTACATTTTTGTCCTTAACCAAAAAATGGGGAATTGCATTGGGTATAGCCCTTACTATCTACCCAAGGGATGAGGTAAGGTTCCTAAAGAAGGTTGAATCCTCGACCCCTGCATCTACTAGTACATCATGATGGTCCGTGTCTGGGACGAACTCGTCACCGATGTCGGCTGCTAGAGATGCATGAATCTTGTCCCTACCGTCCTAACTATATTTTGGATCATCTACAATAGGTTTTCTCTGAAATTAGAAATAAATGGAGGTTATTATCGTCATTCTAATCTATATAGTACTCTTGACTCTCTAGAGGCATGTACACGTTTAGAGCATGACTAACTCTATCCCACGGGTCCTAAGAACCACTAAATGAGCATGCAAGTGCCATAGGTATAACGACATACAATGCTGATATGACATGAAGAGGTAGATATCATAGTGTACCTGAGGGTTCTGCATCTCGGAGTGCACACCCCTCTAGCATTCCTAATGTAACACCCTTACCCTATATAATTCCTAAATATGATTCAAAATGTCACA
This sequence comes from Hibiscus syriacus, assembly GCF_006381635.1. Lineage (NCBI taxonomy): Eukaryota > Viridiplantae > Streptophyta > Magnoliopsida > Malvales > Malvaceae > Hibiscus > Hibiscus syriacus. Next base: position 9,609,249 of record NW_024062733.1, read on the forward strand.
TATTGATTTACTAATATTCACTAGAATTCATTTATTCAAAAATTAAAATTAATCATTTATTATTAATCGAGTAATATCAGTTTTTATTTTTTTCAAGCTAATTTCGATTTCAAGTAGTAACTTAGCAGTTCAGAAACTGCCTAATTTCAACCTTAACTGGTTTCTCCATTTTTATTCTATTTTACTGAATATTATACCTGTAATCCATTTAAACATTTTCAACACTAATATAACTATCTCCATTCATTTTAATAACATAAACTAATTCATAAACTATTACAACTAAATCTAAACTAGTTTATGATCATATATTACTATTGTATACATGCCAACTAGTAAAATCACAATACATCAGATAGATGTCATAATTGATACATAGATATACTCCTCGATAACTAGGATGCCAAGAACTCCTTACTACGATTCCTGCTTTTTACCTGCACATGAAAATCATCATATGCAAGTATACACTTAGTGAGGCAATCATAGTAATAGTCAATGCAATACAACAGATAAATATAAATAAATAACATTACTCAATTCATTATGATCACTTTACCTATATTTTAGTCATGTTACCATATATTAACATGACATAAATCATATATAAAATTTCTTACTAATATACTTGTCATTCATTCCAAAAGCTCATAAGCTTTTTCACATGTTTATAATTTATTAACCGATAACCGTATCCCAAATATAAGCATATGATAACCCTGAGTATACGACTCAAAATATACACCGAAGTGCTAATACACATAAGGTTGTGCCCACCATAATACACACAAGGTTGTGCTTACCATATACACTAAGTTTCCTTTATATGCACTATAATGATAATTCAAATATGCAACTTGCTGCTAGATTCTGTGGCATGCCAATTATACTGTTGTCCTTCAATGAAATACTTGGACATATAGTCTATATTTATTTCATCCATGGAAAAGTATATCAACATAATTTAATTTAACATTTGACACTTCATACTAGAAATAACATTCATGATAAACATCATATATAAACTAGTGATCCATGCATTTATATTCAACTTTTGACATAACTAGAACATGTTAAATACATGATAAATGGCATATATATCATGCCAATATAAATAAGGTCGACTCATAGCAAGTCTTCATAATGATGTATAAAACATCCATGCTTCATGTTATGTATGCATTGCACTCAACTTGACACTTTTTATACAAGTCAAAATTTAAGCCTCGCTAAGCTTTAAGCTCGATCCTTTTCTTTTCCTTTGTTGTTAGTTTGATATCGATTTTGATTGTTGTCTATAAATACATCAAACATATAACACGAATAACCAAAAGCATGTGTTAGTATCCATCCAACCCATGAGCATATAGTGTAGAAAAAATTTATAAAATTCATTTCAATGCAACTGATACATGCATCACAAGACTCACATCAAAAGAATATAGACTAACACTTCTAAGTGATCCATACGAAAAAGCATTGGAAAATAAGAACATCAGAGTAACAGACTTGCGACTGGTTTTTGGATAGGATCCATATGTTATTTGGTCAACATGTCTTTTGGAGTTACAAATGTCTATCTCTTAGTTTTCCAACTGTTCTTGAATCACATTAATTTGATGTCGGGCGGGATTAATGCGAGATTTAATAAATATTATGAATTTTTAATATTTTTATAAATTATATGTAATATATTTTAGCATAATACAACAAAATAACACCAACGACATCGAATCAACCAAATTTGAACCAACTAGCCATGCCACCAAACCAACTATCCTTGGACCGAACAACCACACTCCTTTTTGACTAGCCAGCATCACCGAACCCGACAAAAATAAAAAATTTACCAAGTCCATCCCACCTAGACCGACCAGCAGCACCAAACCAGCCCACTTTGCCTCAAGTCAAACATACCAAATTGTTTTTTACAAGAGAAGACAAAAACCAGTGCATGGGCCTACTTTCGAACCTCGACCCGGGTTTCCCACACATCATGAATACTCTCATGATCCAGAACAAAGCCCGAATCCCTCGGGAGATGAAGAAGGTAACTCGAGTCCCTCTAATGAATTAAATGCCTTGATTGATAACAATGATTTGTTGATTGCTTAGAGGAAGAGAGTTAGGAGATGTACAAACCATGCGATTCATAGATTTATTGGATATGAAAAACTGATGCTTTGTTTCAAGAATTTTACAACCAATGTAGACAACATTATCATTCCAAATAGGGTGACATAAGCATTGAAGGACCCTAAGTGGAAAAAGAATGTAGAAGAAGAACTAATCGCACTAAAAAACAACATGTGTGTTATAGCTGATCTCTCGAAAGACAAGAAACATGTCGGCTGTAAATGGGTATTCACGGTGAAATACAAGGTGAATGACAATATTGAACGATACAAGGCGAGACTAGTGGCGAAAGAGTTTACTCAGTCCCAAGGAGTTGATTATCAAGAAATATGTTCTCCTGTAGAAAAATTGAACACTGTGATGGTGCTACTATCGTTGACAGTCAATGAGGACTAGGTGCTTCATCAACTAGACATCAATAATGCCTTTTTAAACGATAACTTAGAGGTGGAAGTGTATATGTGAATCCCACCTGGTGTGAAGGGTGGTATAGGAAAAGCGTGCTGACTACTAAAGTCTTTATATGAACTCAAACAATCTCCAAGAGTGTGGTTTGACAGATTCATGAAGGTAATATTCAGGATGGATACAAGCAAAGTCAGTCGAATCATACCTTGTTCATCAAAACAACTTTAAACAAGAAGGCTATGTTGATAGTCTTGTAGATGCTATCATCATAACTGGTGATGACTCTGTGGAGATAGAAAGATTGAAGAAGTTACTAGCAAGGGAATTTGGGACAAAAGACTTGATAAATTTGCGATATTTCTTAGGCATGAAGGTTGCAAGGTCGAAAGAAGGGATAATGTTCAATCAAAGAAAGTACACTCTAGATCTACTATCAGAGACAAGAATGATGAGATGCAAGCCAGCCGAAACACCCATGCATGCAAATCTTAAGTTAAAAAGAGAAGAATTGGGAAGTCCAGTAATAAAGAACAATACCAAAGGCTAGTAGGCAAACTCATCTACTTATCACTTACCAGGCTTGATATAGCCTTTTTTGTCAGTATTGTGAGTCGATATATGAACGATCCAAGAGAAGAACATTTGGAGACCATGAACTGAATCCTGAGATACTTGAAATTGACACCGGACATGGATTGATTTTCAGGAAGAGTAAAGATAGAACGGTGAAAATATTCTCTGTTTCGAGTTGGGCAGGAGAATTAACTGATAGAATATCTACAACCGATTATTGTTCGTTTGTTTGGGGAAATCTTGTCACTTGGAGAAGTAAAAAGTGGGTTGTGGTCTCTTGAAGTAGTGCATAAGCATAGTATAAAGCAATGACACTCGGTATTTGTGAGGGATTTGGTTACAAAGACTGTTAACTGAGTTGGGTTTATGTAAAAACAAGTATCTTGAACTTCAAAGTGACAGTAAATCGATAATAAGTATTGCGAAGAATCCAGTTCATCATGGTCAAACGAAGCATGTGGAGATTGGTAGACATTTCATCTCGGAAAAGGTGAACGGTGGACTAGTAAGACTAAATTATGTTCCTACCTATGGGTAAGCAAAATTCGACTCGACTCGAAAAATCGATTTATTTTTTCAATTTTGAATTATTCGATTCGAGTTATTTGAGTTTAACTCGAATTATCAATTTGGTTTTCAAGTTTAGTTGAAATTTTGAAATATTGAGTTACAAAAATAAAAAATTTGACTAAGTATTTTGACAGTTTTATGATTTAGTTTCTGATTTCATTATTCTTTCATTTCTTCCTTCATTTTAAGTCCATTTTTGACCAACTTTTAACCACATGCTCCTAAAACATCATATAATACATATGTAATTTCAATTCCTCTTCCTGATAATAATTTTTTTATTTTTGAATTTAGTCCCTCAATTTTCCATAATTTCCTTATTTCTTCAATTCATCCTTTATTTAAGTATGTTTTTACTAAATTTGGACCACATACACATATACCACAATAGAATACCTATGTAACTTTAATTTCTACTTTTTTACTAAAAATGTACTCTATGTGTTTTTATTTAGTCCCTTAACTTTTCATTTTATTCAATTTGGTCTTTTGACTACAGTTGTTTGCAAATTCTTTCTTTCATCAATTCATTGACTCCTTTGTACTCTCATCAATATTTTACCATCAAAATATTTTCTTTGAAATATAATATTATGAATATATTTTATAATTTTAGATTTATTTATATATTACATAATATTATAATGTGAAAAGAATATAATATATATATATTATATGGTTAGAGAAAGTTGAAAAATTGAAACAAATCCTTGCCATAATACTATAAATAATTATAACAAAATTAGTACAAACTCGAATAACTCGACTCGACTCGAGAACATTTCAAGTTAAGTTCAAGTTGTAAAATACAACTCATCAACTCGAATAACTCAAAATTTTTTTGACTCGACTTGACTCGATCGAATGCTCACCCTATTCCTACCAAAAACCAATGGGCGGATATCCTCACTAAGGCACTTCCCAAAACCACATTTGATAAGATCGTATCCAAGCTGGGTCTTTTCAACATTTACTCCTCAACTTGAGGGGGAGTGTGAGTTGTATGATTGTATAGGATTGCCTAGTATTTTAAGTTAATTCTAATTCTAATCCTAACTATTAGCATGTTGTATTAGAATAATATACTATAAGGTATTCTAGTTCTAGTAGGAAACTTACTCCATAAATTGTATATAAATAAACGTGTATTTCCCAGATTAATTATGCAATTGAGAAGAATTATATCTTCCATATCTCTTGGGTTTCTCTGTTATCTACACTTCCATGCTAGGCTGATATAATGCCAAGTAAACTAAGACACTAAACTGCGAGTACCTTTGCATTTACCATGAATATACATATAATACTTTAACGCAGAATGCTTAAAGATTATAGCTCATTCTATTGTATGATTATGCAACGTGGAATGGGGTAATGCAATATTTAGCTGGATCCCTTATCAAATTTCTTATTTTAAGACTTGAAAATTTGTTATATTTCAATTTTAAGTTGGCGTGCTATCCCTGGTCAATAATATGCCTGCAAATGGAATGTCTTTTTAAGGTGAAGACTTATCCCTTAACTTCATTCAGTTGCCTCCCAACCATTCTTAAGTATCAGCTTAATTATGTATTTCTATGCAAACTTGTTGAAAAACATTTTGATGTTTCGATATAACAAATTAAGTGTTAATAAATTTAAAGATTTTGTATTAAGTTTTTAAATTATCTATTCGATTAATCTATTCGAATATCAAAATTATTACTCCAAGTTTTTCAAATGTCAATTTTAATCCTTACTAAAGTGTAGAATTAAGTTTCAAACTTAAAATATTTTTGAAACAATTTACAAAGTATTTCGAACCTTCTTCAAAGCCAAAAATTACAGTTTACTCAGAGGGTACCGATACCCCCCATGAGGTACCGATACCCCCTGAAAGATTTTTGTTCCGAGAAATAACAGAATGCTCGGAGAGTACCGATACCCCCCAGGAGGTACCGATACCTCCCCAGGAGGTACCGATACCCCCCAGGTGGTACCGATACCCTCGTGTTATAACGGTCGAAATATTTGAATTTTACACTAATAGGTACTGATACCCTATGGTAGGGGTACCGATACCCCCCGCTCCCAGCAGACTTTTTCATGTGGTTTTTCACACTACAACGGCTCAAACTTCACTCAAATGATTCCCAACGACTAGAATCATCTCAAGGGATATTTATACAAGTTATGAAGCCATTGATCATTAATAATCAAGAGAGAATCAAAGAGAAAGCTTTAAACATCAAGTTTGAGCAATTCAAGTCATTTTTCATTCAATTTTCATTTTTGCTTTCAAGAACACTTGTTGTACTCAATTATATTATTCTTGAGTGTTCTTTGTTCTAAGAATTGTGCAAACATTTTGACTTGTGAGGTTTTTCTGTAAGTTTGGAAAATTTGTTTAGTTCTCTTTGGAAGAGAGTGTTCTCAAGAATTTGGGGTATAATTCTTGAGGGATTTGTAAGGTTACTCTTTTTCCTCAAAAGAAAGACAAATTAGTGAATTTGTGGAAAATCCTTAGTGTGGATAGCTAAGGTAGTGGACGTAGACTTTGTTTGAGAAAGTCGAACCACTCTAAATCATTGTGCAATACTTTTCATTTTCTGCAAAAGCTTCCACCAAAATTGTTATTGCCAATTCACCCCCCTCTTGGCCGAATCTGTCAATCAATTAACTCAACAATTAGTATCAGAGCCTCACTTATTTGAAGATTTAATCGCCTCTTGAGTCGATTCGGGAAGAGTTATATCGATTATCAAGTCATCAATGGCCTCCGCTTCAAACTTCGACTCCGGTCTTGATTCAATGCCCGTCAACAAGCCTTCTTTCTTCAATGGAGCCAACTATGCCTATTGGAAGAATAGGATGATGTACTTCATTCAAGCAAGTGACATGGGAGCGTGGAATATCGTAGAAGACGGATATATCAAACCTTTCACTCATCCAAGATTGTGGAGTGAAGGAGAGACGAGATTGTTCCAGATCAACTCCAAAGCCATCCATATTATTTTTTGTGCCCTTGGACCGGATGAATACGGAAGAGTTTCATCTTGTACAACCGCTAAGGAAATATGGGATAAACTACAAGTCACTCATGAAGGTACCGACGAGGTGAAAGAATCTAAAATTAGTCTTCTAACTCATAGCTATGAAAATTTCATAATGAAACCAAATGAAGATATCAAAGCTATGAAGGATAGATTTTCAACAATAGTCAATGGTCTCAAATCATTTGGAGAGATCATTCCAAATGAAAACTTGTGAGGAAGTTAGTTTACTCTCTTCCAAAATCATGACAATCAAAGAAGACGACAATTATCGAGGCTAAGAACTTGAAATCCTTAACCCTTGAAGAACTAATCGGTTCCCTCCTCACTCATGAAATGATTCTTGAAGATGAGGTAGACCTCGATAAAATTGACGAGACACCAAAGGAGAAGGAGAAGAAAAAGAACATTGGAGTTTCTCTCAAATCCAAAAAAGATTAGAGTGATTCGGATGAAGATGAAGATGACGAGGAAATGTCATTATTTTCCAAACGATTCAGAAAATTGATGAAGCCCAACCGAGGAAGAAAATTTAAACGCAATGAAGGCTTCAAAACTGAATCGAAGGAGAAAGACCCGATTATTTGCTACAAATGCAAAAAGTCGGGGCATGTCAAATATGATTGCCCTCAATTGAAGAAAAAGGGTCAATCAAAGAAGAAACACAAGGCTCATGTGGCTACATGGAGTGATGAAGAAGGTTCCGATGAAGAGAAATAAGAAGTAGCCAACTTGTGTTTAATGACCATCGGGGAAAACTCTGAGGTAACCTCTAACTCATTCGATTTGGATGAATTATCTTATGATGAGTTATTAGAGTATTATAATGGGTTGGCTTTGGATTATAAGACTCTATTTTCAAAATACAAAAAATGGTATTTCAAAATTGAAAAATGAAAATAGTCTTATGTCCAAAACCAACAATGAGCTTGAAAGTAAGATTAAAGAATTGCAAATCAAAATTGATGATTTTGAAAAGAAAAATAATGATTTGCATAACTTACTTTCAAAAGTTCATGATGATCATCAAAAAGAAATTGATGATCTTAAAACTTCTTTTAATAAAGTTGGTACAAAACGTTTTGAAAAAGGAGAAAATTCAAAATCCAACTTTGTTAGAAAAAGTTTTAGAAACTACAATCATAGAAGTCCTCAAAGAACCTTAAATGGAAAAATCATTAGAAGTATGTGGGTTCCTAAAGAACTCATTACTACTAAAGATAAGGATATCCTACATAAATGGATACCTAAGGGGACTAGAATTTTAGAGACTAATGAATATGGACCCAAAAGAATTTGGGTACCAAAAATTAGAAATTAATCTATGTTTGTAGAAAAATGAGCATTGCTAAAAGGCACGGGAAACAAATCCAAATTCATGGTACCTTGATAGTGGATGCTCAAGACATATGACCGGAAATAAGAGCCGGTTCATAGAGCTTAACGCCAAAAATGGAGGAGAAGTGACTTTTGGTGATGATTCAAGAGGTCACATTGAAGGTATAGGTACTATAGGTAATATCTCTTCCATAAAAATTAAAAATGTTTTATATGTGAATGGATAAAAGCATAATTTATTGAGTATTAGTCAATTATGCGATAAGGGATTCAATGTCATGTTTGAAACTAATGGTTGTAAAGTTATTGACATTGCATCTAATCGAATTATGCTTATTGGTCATAGAATTGGAAACATATACATGGTGCATTTAGATTCTATTGACATGACTAATTTATGCCTAGTTGCTAAGGATGAACATGATAGTTGGTTATGGCATAGGAGACTAGGACATGCTAGCATGAGTATTTTGCAACGGTTAATTCAAAGAGACTTAGTAAGAGGGTTGCCTAAACTAAAATTTGATAATGATAAAATTTGTGATGCTTGTGCTAAAGGAAAACAAAAGCGAGTTTCTTTTAAATCAATTAATGATGTATCAACTAGTAGAGTATTACAATTGATCCATATAGACCTTTTTGGGCCAACTAGAACTACTAGCTTGGGTGGAAAACAATATGTATTTGTCTTGGTATATGACTATTCTAGATATACTTGGGTTCTATTCTTAAGTACCAAAGATGAAGCATTAGAAAATTTCATCACATTTTCAAAAATAATCCAAAACTAAAAAGGTTACTCTATAACTTGTGTTGGGAGGATCATGGCACTGAATTTGAAAATCCTGGATTTACTGAGTTTTGTAATTCTAATGGTATTAGCCATAATTTTTCATCACCTAGAACTCCTCAACAAAATGGAGTTGTTGAGAGGAAAAATCAAACTTTAGAAGAAATGGCTAGAACCATGCTTTGTGAAAATAATTTGCCAAAATAGTTTTGGGCGAAAGCCACAAATACCGCTTGTTATGTTGTAAATCGAGTAATGATTAGGCCAATTTTAAAGAAAACTCCATATGAAATTTTCAAAAATAAAAAGCCTAACATTAGCTATTTTCATCCTTTTGGATGTAAATGTTTTGTTTTAAACAATGGTAAAGAAAACATTGGCAAATTTGGTGCTAAAAGTGATGAAGGAATTTTTCTGGGTTATTCCTTAAATTCTAAAGCTTATCGTGTATTTAATACAAGAACTTTAGTTGTAGAAGAGTCTATACATGTTGTTATCGATGATAATCCCCTTCCGAGGAAGGATTCTTGTGTTAATGATGATGTAGGTATTGTGACGTTGGAGAATCATCATCAAAGGAAGAAACGAAAGATGAGGAAGCTCATGATCCCCTCGAGAATCCAACCATTGAAGAAAGGGAAGTATCTTACCCAAGAGAATACAACTATGTCAAGGATGGTGAGATTATAGGTAATCCATCCAAAGGGCTAACAACAAGATCTTCTCTTAGAAATATTTGTAATTATGTTGCATTTATTTCATGCATAGAGCCTATGAACATCAAAGAAGAATTAAAAGATGAACATTGGATTATGGCTATGCAAGAAGAATTAAATCAATTTGAGAGAAGTAAAGTATGGACATTAGTTGAAAGGCCTAGTAATAAATCTATTGTAGGTACTAGATGGGTATTTAGGAATAAGCTTGATGAAAGTGGTAATATAGTGAAAAACAAGGCTAGACTTGTTGCTCAAGGCTATACTCAAGAAGAAGGATTAGACTATGATGAAACATATGCTCCTGTAGCTAAGATGGAAGCAATTAGAATGTTGTTAGCATTTGCATGTTTCAATGAATTTAAATTATATCAAATGGATGTTAAAAGTGCATTTTTAAATGGTTTTATAAAAGAAGAAGTGTATGTGGAACAACCTCCAGGTTTTGAAGATTTAAAATTTCCGGATCATGTTTTTAAATTGACAAAAGCACTTTATGGTTTAAAACAAGCTCCTAGAGCTTGGTATGAAAGATTGTCAAACTTTTTAATAGAAAAAGGTTTTTCAAAAGGAAAGGTTGACACTACATTATTTTTAAAGAGAAAACGTAAAGATTTATTAGTAGTACAAATTTATGTTGATGATATAATTTTTGGTTCTACTAATGATGTTCTTTGCCAAGAATTTTCTAAGCTAATGCAAGGTGAATTCGAGATGAGCATGATGGGGGAGCTCTCATATTTCTTGGGACTCCAAATCAAGCAAAGAAAGGATGGCATCTTCATCAACCAAGCTAAGTACGTCAAGGATATGCTAAAGAAATTTGGATTGGAAAATGGGAAACCTCATGCCACTCCAATGAGTTCTTCTACAAAGCTTGACATATATAAATGAGGTAAATGTGTGGATGTTATTTTATATAGATCCATGATTGGATCATTGCTTTATCTAACCGCAAGTAGACCCGATATTATGTTTAGTGTTTGCTTATGTGCTGGATTTCAATCATGTCCTAAAGAATCACATTTACTAGCCGTTAAGAGGATCTTTAGATACCTTAAGGACACTCCTAGTTTAGGACTTTGGTATCCTAGAGACTCTAGTTTTAGCTTGCATGCCTTCTCAGATGCGGATTATGGAGGATGCAAATTAGATAGGAAAAGCACCTCCGGTACTTGCCAATTCCTTGGAAATATGCTGATTTCTTGGTTTTCAAAGAAACAAAATTGTGTTGCATTATCTACCACTGAAGCGGAATACATTTCAGCCGGTAGTTGTTGTGCACAAATTTTATGGATGAAACAACAACTTTTTGATTATGGAATTGAAGTAGGTACCATACCTATTAAGTGTGACAATACTAGTACTATTTGTCTCACTAAAAATCCCATTCAACACTCTAGAACTAAGCATATTGAAATTAGACATCACTTCATTAGAGACCATGTCGCTAAGGAAGATGTACTTCTAGAATTTGTTGATACTTTGCACCAATTAGCGGATATTTTTACAAAACCTTTAGACAAAGAAAGCTTTTGGACACTTAGGAGAGAATTAGGTTTAACTGAACTATCTTCTCTTAATGTTTAAATTAATTTTATCACTTTTAAGAATAAATGAAACATGCTTATAATAATAATAATTTTTAATTCCATTCTTTGCTAATAGTTAGGGGGAGTTTATGATCTTTGGTGAAAATTAATTTTATGTTCAAATATAGTTTAAGGATAAATTGGTTTGATTGAACATAGTTAATTTTCATGATATGAGTTGCCAAGACAACTAGAATAGTTTAATTTAGCATTTTCAGTGTTTAAATACAGATTTTTGACATTTTTGTTCATAGAGTATCGATACCCTTGAGACAGGTATCGATACCCCCTTTGAATAGGTATCGATACCCCCATAAGGGTACTGATACCCTCTTTGAATAGGTATCGATACCCCCATAAGGGTATCGATACCCTCGTTGAATAGGTATCGATACCCACCTGAGGGTACCGATACCCTCCACGGGGTCTGTTGATAAACACCCCAAATAAACCTTATTCTCTCAAACCCTCTTTTCTCACTCTTTGCCGCCATTCTCTCTCTCTATCTCCCTAAATCCCTACATTACTTCAAAACATCAATTTTTAGTCGGAATTCGTTTGCATCTCAACTCCCAATCCTGCTTCAGTCATCAATTCGTGCAAAACATCACTACATTCCACTCAATTCAAAATTTTCAAGGTATTGTTCAAAAACCTCTATTTTAATTGATTTTTGAACTTAGGACTAGTTTAGATTAGTTCTAGGTTGAAATAATTATCGGGCATTGATCACATGTTATTTCTAAACTAGATTCTACAACTAATTTCATCAAAAACACAATATTTTTCAAAACAAAATTCAAAATTTCGAAATATAAAAATTTTATTATTTTCGAAAAATCATGGGTTTAATTGATGTTTTTGATTCAATTATGTTGTTTTCATGAAAACTATACCTATTATGATTCTTAAACATTTTTTTTGAAATAGTTTTCAAAACTTTGTCCATTAGGATTGTTTTAGAGAACCTTGAAATATTGAGGACTCATTTGAGTTTTGGGATTGATATATTTGCATACATGTGTTTTCAAAATTGCAGGTTATCCATTCTATTCCGATTTCCTAAGTCATGTCAAATCTTAAACGACCTAGGTCTTCTTCGAGTCATTCGAGTCAAAAACCGACCTCAAAATCCACCTCCTAATCCAAATCCTCCTATTCAACCAATTCCTAATCCTAATCCCAATATTGATAATATAACCATCCGAAATTCGTGTTTCAAACAACCTGGTCCTAGAGATAATTTCTTTTGGTATTCTCAATACTTTGAGTCTTATAATATTCGGGAAGAAAGAATCACATCTATTCAAGCCATGTTAGACATAAATTTTAGATATCTTCCTATCCTAAGAGAGTGGAAATTTAATAAAATGTGTGACCTTGAACCTATAGTTTACCATCAACTTGTTCGTATCTTCTATTCTAATGTCGTTTGTATTCAAAATCGGGCTAAAACTGAAACCATAGGAGTTCATTCCTATCTTTTAGGACAATACTTCTATCTTGACTCGACATACATAGCCAATGCATTAGGATTAGATAATGATGGTTTATCCAATGAAAAACAAACTGTAGGTTCTCATTTCAAAAGAGGGGATAGTGCGAGTGTATTAGATCTTCATGATCGTTTCCTTCATCTTATGATTTCTTGGTGGTTTCGAGCATCCGAAGGTAAATACTCTACCCTTCGAGCTTTAGATATTTGGTGGATACAAAATATCCAAACCAAAACTAAAATAAACCTTCCACAGATTATTTTTGCCGAGATTGTTGAAACCGTAAACCTTGCTCCTAATAAGAAACTTTGTTCGTCTCTAGTTTACGGTTGTATTCTAAGTAATCTGTTTTCCAAAGCCGAGCTTAGGGTAGGTCTTGATGCTGCCATACCTCTCAAAAATCAAATCAACCTCTTTTCCTTAACCAAATCAGGATGGAAGATAAGTAAAGTAACTGGTGAATGGGTTCGAAGCAGTGAGCAAACTCCGGGAGCTAGTTCTTCACAAGCTCCACCGGCACCAGCTACGGGCGATGATCCCGAGCTTCAACAATTAATGCAAGATATTGACGAAGCCGATGATGAGTCGGAGCAGCCCGAGGAACAAGCACGACAAGAGGATCCGATGCCTCCATATTTTCAATCCTTTATGGAGACATTTGATTTCCGGTATGCATCCATAGATTCTCGCTTTACCTCCATAGAGTCCCATTTATCCGTTATGGGAGATCAACAATTGGAGATTCTACGGGAGATGCGTGCGAACAATGAAGCAACAAACGCTCGAATTACTGCACTCACACATGAGATGGCCGCTATGCGAGCTCATCTTCCTCCTCCCGATCCTCCTACGGATGCTTGATTCTTTCCTTTCTTTAGTTTTATTATGAGACTTAGAACTTATTGTTTTAACATTTTGGATGTTTATGGTTTGATTTATTTTGGATGTTTGAATTTGTCTTGGATGTTTGAACTTATTTATATATATTTGGGTTTGATTTATATTTTGCATCATTTACATCATTTACATATTAGTTAAATATGACTAATTTTGCCATTGCACATTATTCTTGAATATTGATTATTGGAACTAATGGCTAATCATTTCTCTTGATTGTGATCTTAGCAGCTTAAGCTTTAATTTTTTAATCAATTGGCTAAAATTTTCAAAGTCTTGTTTATAAACGTGTTTTAAAGTCTTTTTTGATTTAACAAAAAGGGGGAGAAGTCTTAGAGTGGGTGTTAGATGTTAGAGTAAGGGGGAGTAAATTTTTCTCAAAAATTATTTTCAATTAGAAAATCTTAAAATTACTAAAATGTTTTGTTATATCAAAAAGGGGGAGATTGTTGAAAAACATTTTGATGTTTCGATATAAAAAATTAAGTGTTAATAAATTTTAAGATTTTATATTAAGTTTTTAAATTATATATTCGATTAAACTATTCCAACATCAAAATTATTACTCCAAGTTTTTCAAATGTCAATTTTAATCCTTACTCAAGTGTAAAATTAAGTTTCAAACTTAAAATATTTTTGAAACAATCTATAAAGTATTTCGAACCTTCTTCAAAGCCAAAAATTACAGTTTACTCAGAGGGTACCGATACCCCTATGAGTTACCGATACCCCCCTGAAAGTTTTTGGTTCCGAGAAATAACAGAATGCTCGGAAAGTACCGATACCCCCCAAGAGGTACCGATACCCCCCCAGGAGGTACCGATACGCCCCTCAGGTAGTACCGATACCCCCCTCAGGTGGTATCGATACCCTCGTGTTATAATGGTCGAAATATTTGAATTTTACACTAATAGGTACCGATACCCTATGGTAGGGGTACCGATACCCCCCGCTCCCAGCAGACTTTTTCATGTGGTTTTTCACACTTCAACGGATCAAACTTCACTCAAATGATTCCCAACGGCTAGAATCATCTCAAGGGGTATTTATACAAGTTCTGAAGCCATTGATCATTAATAATCAAGAGAGAATCAAAGAGAAAGCTTTAAACATCAAGTTTGAGCAATTCAAGCCATTTTTCATTCAATATTCATTTTTTGCTTTCAAGAACACTTGTTGTACTCAATTATATTATTCTTGAGTGTTCTTTCTCTGTTCTAAGAATTGTGCAAACATTTTTCCCTGTGAGGTTTTTCTGTAAGTTAGCAAAATTTGTTTAGTTCTCTTTGGAAGAGAGTGTTCTCAAGAATTTGGGGTATAATTCTTGAGGGATTTGTAAGGTTACTCTTTGTCCTCAAAAGAAAGACAAATTAGTGAATTTGTGGAAAATCCTTAGTGTGGATAGCTAAGGTAGTGGACATAGACTTTGTTTGAGAAAGTCGAACCACTCTAAATCATTGTGCAATACTTTTCATTTTCTGCAAAAGCTTCCACCAAAATTTTTATTGCCAATTCACCCCCTCTTGGTCGATTCCGTCAATCGATTAACTCAACAAAACTAATGTTTCAAAAGATAGTTGTCGTAAACGTCTTTCGGTTGGACCCCGAATTGGGCTTCGAATTGAAATAATTGGGTTGAGAGTCGCCACCGACCACTTTAAAACGAATTTAGGTGGGTCGGACACCATCTTACCTGATCTGCGTTGTATCATAAACGTGTCGGGTTCGGGAGTCAGTTACAGTCAAGGAAGGATTAGCACCCTTGAACCGCCCTTTCGGTACCAATTAATTTGGCGGTTGTCTTAGTTGCGAAAATTCGAAATTTAAATTAAAATTTAACAGACCCGATTCAAATTACTTACAATTGATTGATTTGAAAGCATACTCTTAAAAAAGTTAATAAACGTGTTAGAAAAAAAGGTAATAAAAACTAACAAAATAGAAAACTGATGAAATAGAGAAGATAAAATAAAACAAATAAAAGAAAGACAAAGAAAAGAATAATAATAAAATAACAATAACAAGTAAATTAAATAAAAATAAAGAAACGAAAAGAAAAATAATTAAAATAAAATAAAATAAAATAAAAAGTTCATAAAAGAAAATGAAATAAATAAAATACTAGAAAATAATGGTGGAAAAAATATATACATAGTAAATAAATAAATAAATGCAAGAGGAGGAAAAAATATAAAATAAAATTAAATAAATAAAATAGGTATAAGATAAATGAAATGATTATATATATATATATATAATAGTAAATATATATATAAATTAATAAAACAGATAATGAAAATTAACATATATATATATGTAATCTAAAAAATATATATATACTAAAGTAAAAAAGAAAATGCATAAAATGTAAAAAAAATATTACATGAAAAAAAAAGAAAAGAAAAATAACAAAACAATTACATAAAATGAGTAACAAGGGAAATGCGCGTATAAATAAAGTTAAATAAATAAAATAAAAATAATTAAGACGTAAATGTAAGGGACCGAATCAAAAGGAAAAACAAATCGATGGGCAAATTTCGAAGCAAAAAAAAAATTGATTTAGGGGGGATAATTAAATATTTAAAAATATAAACACGCCTCGGGGGTAGATCTAGGTTCGAAACTTCGAAACCCCACCCCTTTTTGGTCATCGACGCAACCCACGTTTTGGGATATTCAAACCAAATCTCAAGAAAAATAACATGCACATGCGAGAAATGAACGAATCAATGTAAAAAAGATGCTACCTTTTATTTCCTTTTCAAATCGTTTACAATAGCTTTGCCTTTGTATTTTTCGTGCTTTCCTCTGTATTTTGTAGGTAAATCGTGTGTTACAATAGTGAGTTACAATGGCTATTTATAATGAAAAAAACTAACTATTGTTAGAATCCTATTAACAATAGAATCCTAATGCAACTAGACTCCTTGCTCGGTTGTTGCATGTTTATTGGTGTGGTTGTTGTTTTAAAAGATATGGTGGTGGAAGAGTCCTCCTAGGAGAGGAACTCTTGCTAGTTCTATCTTTGGGAAAAAATAATAATAAGAAAATGGGTGTCTACAGCTGCCCCTCTTTGTCCTTTTTTCGTGGAACGAAAAATAGGACAAAGATAAAAAGGCACAAATTTTCGTTCAATGGAGTTGAAGAATAACTCTCTGTCAAATTGAGTTGCAAATGGCTCCTACGTCGCGAAGTCGAGTCCATCTTGAAATGATTTGAATCAGAATGTGGCTTCTCGTTGTAGTCCACTTTTGTCTTCTTCTCAGTTTAAAGACCTTGGCTAAAAATTCGACTGGAAAGTAATCTCTTGACTCTATAATGTGGTTGATATGCCCTCGAACTAAATGAAACCGAACTCGAAAAGTCTTCGTTGACAGATAGCTTTTCTCGACTTAAGCTATGCTGACGGAAAAAAGGCTTCTTGCTACTAAGGCACGACTAACCTAGACCTTCTTCTCGGCTTGAAAACCTCGATTACAGTCGGAAAATAGTGTTATTGAGGTGTCATCGAGCTGAATGGAATCAAACTCGACAATTTTATTGACAGATAGCCCTTCTTGCCTTAAGCTATGCTGTAAATGATGTGCCTTGGAGCTGAGCATAGTTGAACTCGAAGGTCTTTTGGTGACAGATAACCCTTCTAGCCTTGAGTTATGCTATAAATGATGTGCCCTCGAAGCTGAGTGTAATCGAACTTGAGGGTTTGGTGTTTCAAGAGAAACATTTTCAAAGGTTTTTTGTGTTTCAAGAGAAACAATTTCAAAGGTTTTTTTTGTGTTTCAAGAGAAACTGTATTCAAAGGTTGATATGCCCTCGAACTAAATGAAACTGAACTCGAAAAGTCTTCGTTGACAGATAGCTTTTCTCGACTTAAGCTATGCTGACGGAAAAAAGGCTTCTTGCTACTAAGGCACGACTAACCTAGACCTTCTTCTCGGCTTGAAAACCTCGATTGCAGCCGAAAAATAGTGTTATTGAGGTGTCATCGAGCTGAATGGAATCAAACTCGACAATTTTATTGACAGATAGCCCTTCTTGCCTTAAGCTATGCTGTAAATGATGTGCCTTGGAGCTGAGCATAGTTGAACTCGAAGGTCTTTTGGTGACAGATAACCCTTCTAGCCTTGAGTTATGCTGTAAATGATGTGCCCTCGAAGCTGAGTGTAATCGAACTCGAGGGTTTGGTGTTTCAAGAGAAACATTTTCAAAGGTTTTTTGTGTTTCAAGAGAAACAATTTCAAAGGTTTTTTTTTGTGTTTCAAGAGAAACTGTATTCAAAGATTGAAGTTTCAAGGGAAACTGTCTCAAGAGAGACAAAATTTGTTTCAAGAAAAACTGTCTCAAGAGAGACAAAAAACTTCTAAAAGAAACTGTCTCAAGGGAGACGAAATTTGTTTAACGTAAAACATATTCAAAGATTTTGTTTCAAAGGAAACTGTTTTCAAAGTTTATGCTTCAAGAGAAACTATCTCAAGGGAGACAAAATTTGTTTCAAGGGAAACTATCTCATGAGAGATAAAATTCATTTCAAGGGAAATGTTTTCAATGTTTATGTTTCAAGAGAAACTGTCTCAAGGGAGACAAAATTTAGTTCTAAAAGAAAATGTCTCAAGGGAGACGAAATTTGTTTCAAGGGAAACAGATTCAAATATTTCGTTTCAAGAAAAACAATCTCAAGAGAGACAAAATTCATTTCAAGGGAAATGTTTTCAATGTTTATGTTTCAATAGAAACTGTCTCAAGGGAGATAAAATTTTGTTTCAAGGGAACCTATCTCAAGAGAGAAAAAATTCATTTCAAGGGAAATTTTTTCAATGTTTATGTTTCAGGAGAAACTGTCTCAAAAGAGATGAAACTTAGTTCTAAAAGAAAATGTCTCAAGGGATTGAAGTAGGTACCATACCTATTAAGTGTGACAATACTAGTACTATTTGTCTCACTAAAAATCCCATCCAACACTCTAGAACTAAGCATATTGAAATTAGACATCACTTCATTAGAGACCATGTCACTAAGGAAGATGTACTTCTAGAATTTGTTGATACTTTGCACCAATTAGAGGATATTTTTACAAAACCTTTAGACAAAGAAAGATTTTGGACACTTAGGAGAGAATTAGGTTTAACTGACCTATCTTCTCTTAATGTTTAAATTAATTTTATAACTTTTAAGAATAAATGAAAAATGCTTATAATAATAATAATTTTTAATTGCATTCTTTGCTAATAGTTAGGGGGAGTTTATGATCTTTGGTGAAAATTAATTTTATGTTCAAATATAGTTTAAGGATAAATTTGTTTGATTGAACATAGTTAATTTTCATGATATGAGTTGCCAAGACGACTAGAATAGTTTAATTTAGCATTTTCAGTGTTTAAATACAGATTTTTGACATTTTTGTTCATAGAGTATCGATACCCTTGAGACAGGTATCGATACCCCCTTTGAATAGGTATCGATACCCCCATAAGGGTACTGATACCCTCTTTGAATAGGTATCGATACCCCCATAAGGGTACCGATACCCTCGTTGAATAGGTATCGATACCCACCTGAGGGTACCGATACCCTCCACGGGGTCTGTTGATAAACACCCAAAATAAACCTTATTCTCTCAAACCCTCTCTTCTCACTCTTTGCCGCCGTTCTCTCTCTCCATCTCCCTAAATCCCTAAATCCCTACATTGCTTCAAAACATCGATTTTTAGTCGGAATTCGTTTGCATCTCAACTCCCAATCCTGCTTCAATCATCAATTCGTGCAAAACATCACTACATTCCACTCAATTCAAAATTTTCAAGGTATTGTTCAAAAACCTCTATTTTAATTGATTTTTGAACTTAGGACTAGTTTAGATTAGTTCTAGGTTGAAATAATTATCGGGCATTGATCACATGTTATTTCTAAACTAGATTCTACAACTAATTTCATCAAAAACACAATATTTTTCAAAACAAAATTCAAAATTTCGAAATATAAAAATTTTATTATTTTCGAAAAATCATGGGTTTAATTGATGTTTTTGATTCAATTATGTTGTTTTCATGAAAACTATACGTATTATGATTCTCAAACATTTTTTTCGAAATAGTTTTTCAAAACATTGTCCATTAGGATTGTTTTAGAGAACCTTGAAATATTGAGGACTCATTTGAGTTTTGGGATTGATATATTTGCATACATGTGTTTTCAAAATTGTAGGTTATCCATTCTATTCCGATTTCCTAAGTCATGTCAAATCCTAAAAGACCTAGGTCTTCTTCGAGTCATTCGAGTCAAAACCGACCTCAAAATCCACCTCCTAATCCAAATCCTCCTATTCAACCAATTCCTAATCCTAATCCCAATATTGATAATATAACCATCCGAAATTCGTGTTTCAAACAACCTGGTCCTAGAGATAATTTCTTTTGGTATTCTCAATACTTTGAGTCTTATAATATTCGGGAAGAAAGAATCCCATCTATTCAAGCCATGTTAGACATAAATTTTAGATATCTTCATATCCTAAGAGAGTGGAAATTTGATAAACTGTGTGACCTTGAACCTATAGTTTACCATCAACTTGTTCGTATCTTCTATTCTAATGTCTTTTGTATTCAAAATCGGGCTAAAACTGAAACCATATGAGTTCATTCCTATCTTTTAGGACAATACTTCTATCTTGACTCGGCATACATAGCCAATGCATTAGGATTAGATAATGATGGTTTATCCAATGAAAAACAAACTGTAGGTTCTCGTTTCAAAAGAGGGGATAGTGTGAGTGTATTAGATCTTCATGATCGTTTCCTTCATCTTATGATCTCTTGGTGGTTTCGAACATCCGAAGGTAAATACTCTACCCTTCGAGCTTTAGATATTTGGTGGATACAAAATATCCAAACCAAAACTAAAATAAACCTTCCACAGATTATTTTTGCCGAGATTGTTGAAACCGTAAACCTTGCTCCTAATAAGAAACTTTGTTCATCTCTAGTTTACGGTTGTATTCTAAGTAATCTGTTTTCCAAAGCTGAGTTTAGGGTAGGTCTTGATGCCGCCATCCCTCTCAAAAATCAAATCAACCTCTTTTCCTTAACCAAATCAGGATGGAAGATAAGTAAAGTAACTGGTGAATAGGTTCGAAGCAGTGAGCAAACTCCGGGAGCTAGTTCTTCACAAGCTCCACCGGCACCAGCTACGGGAAATGATCTCGAACTTCAACAATTAATGCAAGATATTGACGAAGCCGATGATGAGCCGGAGCAGCCCGAGGAACAAGCACGACAAGAGGATCCGATGCCTCCATATTTTCAATCCTTTATGGAGACATTTGATTTCCGGTATGCATCCATAGATTCTCGCTTTACCTCCATAGAGTCCCATTTATCCGTTATGGGAGCTCAACAATTGGAGATTCTACGGGAGATGCGTGAGAACAATGAAGCAACAAACGCTTGAATTACTGCACTCACACATTAGATGGTCGCTATGCGAGCTCATTTTCCTCCTCCCGATCCTCCTACGGATGCTTGATTCTTTCCTTTCTTTAGTTTTATTATGAGACTTAGAACTTATTGTTTTAACATTTTGGATGTTTATGGTTTGATTTATTTTGGATGTTTGAATTTGTCTTGGATGTTTGAACTTATTTATATATATTTGGGTTTGATTTATATTTTGCATCATTTACATCATTTACATATTAGTTAAATATGACCAATTTTGCCATTGCACATTATTCTTGAATATTGATTATTGGAACTAATGGCTAATCATTTCTCTTGATTGTGATCTTAGCAGCTTAAGCTTTAATTTTTTAATCAATTGGCTAAAATTTTCAAAGTCTTGTTTATAAACGTGTTTTAAAGTCTTTTTTTATTTAACAAAAAGGGGAGAAGTCTTAGAGTGGGTGTTAGATGTTAGAGTAAGGGGGAGTAAATTTTTCTCAAAAATTATTTTCAATTAGAAAATCTTAAAATTACTAAAATGTTTTGTTATATCAAAAAGGGGGAGATTGTTGAAAAACATTTTGATGTTTCGATATAAAAAATTAAGTGTTAATAAATTTTAAGATTTTATATTAAGTTTTTAAATTATCTATTCGATTAATCTATTCCAATATCAAAATTATTACTCCAAGTTTTTCAAATGTCAATTTTATTCCTTACTCAAGTGTAAAATTAAGTTTCAAACTTAAAATATTTTTGAAACAATCTACAAAGTATTTTGAACCTTCTTCAAAGCCAAAAATAACAGTTTACTCTGAGGGTACCGATACCCCTATGAGTTACCGATACCCCCTGAAAGTTTTTGGTTCCGAGAAATAACAGAATGCTCGGAGAGTACCGATACCCCCCAAGAGGTACCGATACCCCCCCAGGAGATACCGATACCCCCGTGTTATAACGGTCGAAATATTTGAATTTTACACTAATAGGTACCGATACCCTATGGTAGGGGTACCGATACCCCCCGCTCCCAGCAGACGTTTTCATGTGGTTTTTCACACTACAACGGATCAAACTTCACTCAAATGATTCCCAACGGCTAGAATCATCTCAAGGGGTATTTATACAAGTTCTGAAGCCATTGATCATTAATAATCAAGAGAGAATCAAAGTGAAAGCTTTAAACATCAAGTTTGAGCAATTCAAGCCATTTTTCATTCAATATTCATTTTTGCTTTCAAGAAAACTTGTTGTACTCAATTATATTATTCTTGAGTGTTCTTTCTCTGTTCTAAGAATTATGCAAACATTTTGCCTTGTGAGGTTTTTCTGTAAGTTTGCAAAATTTGTTTAGTTCTCTTTGGAAGAGAGTGTTCTCAAGAATTTGGGGTATAATTCTTTGTCCTCAAAAGAAAGACAAATTAGTGAATTTGTGGAAAATCCTTAGTGTGGATAGCTAAGGTAGTGGACGTAGCTTTGTTTGAGAAAGTCGAACCACTCTAAATCATTGTGCAATACTTTTCATTTTCTGCAAAAGCTTCTACCAAAATTTTTATTTCCAATTCACCCCCTCTTGGTCGATTTCGTCAATCGATTAACTCAACAAAACTAATGTTTCAAAAGATAGCTATCGTAAACGTCTTTCGGTTGGACCCCGAATTGGGCTTCGAATTGAAATAATTGGGTTGAGAGTCGCCACCGACCACTTTAAAACGAATTTAGGTGGGTCAGACACCATCTTACATGATATGCGTTGTATCAGAAACGTGTCGGGTTCGGGAGTCAGTTACAGTCAAGGAAGGATTAGCACCCTTGAACCGCCCTTTCGGTACCAATTAATTTGTCGGTTGTCGTAGTTGCGAAAATTCGAAATTTAAATTAAAATTTAACAGACCCGATTCAAATTACTTACAATTGATTGATTTGAAAGAATACTCTTAAAAAAGTTAATAAATGTGTTAGAAAAAAAGGTAATAAAAACTAACAAAATAGAAAACTGATGAAATAGAGAAGATAAAATAAAACAAATAAAAGAAAGACAAAGAAAAGAATAATAATAAAATAACAATAACAAGTAAATTAAATAAAAATAAAGAAACGAAAAGAAAAATAATTAAAATAAAATAAAATAAAATAAAAAGTCCATAAAAGAAAATGAAATAAATAAAATACTAGAAAATAATGGTGGAAATAATATATACATAGTAAATAAATAAATAAATGCAAGAGGAGGAAAAAATATAAAATAAAATTAAATAAATAAAATAGGTATAAGATAAATGAAATGATTATATATATATATATATATATATATAAAATAGTAAATATATATATAAATTAATAAAACAGATAATGAAAATTAACATATATATATGTAATCTAAAAAATATATATATACTAAAGTAAAAAAGAAAATGCAAAAAATGTAAAAAAAATATTACATGAAAAAAAAAAGAAAAATAACAAAACAATTACATAAAATGAGTAACAAGGGAAATGCGCGTATAAATAAAGTTAAATAAATAAAATAAAAATAATTAAGACGTAAATGTAAGGGACCAAATCAAAAGGAAAAACAAATCGATGGGCAAATTTCGAAGCAAAAAAAAATTGATTTAGGGGGGATAATTAAATATTTAAAAATATAAACACGCCTCGGGGGTAGATCTAGGTTCGAAACTTCGAAACCCCACCCCTTTTTGGTCATCGGCGCAACCCACGTTTTGGGTTATTCAAACCAAATCTCAAGAAAAATAACATGCACATGCGAGAAATGAACGAATCAATGTAAAAAAGATGCTACCTTTTATTTCTTTTTCAAATCGTTTACAATAGCTTTGCCTTTGTATTTTTTGTGCTTTCCTCTGTATTTTGTAGGTAAATGGTGTGTTACAATAGTGAGTTACAATGGCTATTTATAATGAAAAAAACTAACTATTGTTAGAATCCTATTAACAATAGAATCCTAATGCAACTAGACTCCTTGCTCGGTTGTTGCATGTTTATTGGTGTGGTTGTTGTTTTAAAAGATATGGTGGTGGAAGAGTCCTCCTAGGAGAGGAACTCTTGCTAGTTCTATCTTTGGGAAAAAATAATAATAAGAAAATGGGTGTCTACAGCTGCCCCTCTTTGTCCTTTTTTCGTGGAACGAAAAATAGGACAAAGATAAAAAGACACAAATTTTCGTTCAATGGAGTTGAAGAATAACTCCCTGTCAAATTGAGTTGCAAATGGCTCCTACGTCGCGAAGTCGAGTCCATCTTGAAATGATTTGAGTCAGAATGTGGCTTCTCGTTGTAGTCCACTTTTGTCTTCTTCTCAGTTTAAAGACCTTGGCTAAAAATTCGACTGGAAAGTAATCTCTTGACTCCATAATGTGGTTGATATGCCCTCGAACTGAATGAAACCGAACTCAAAAAGTCTTCGTTGACAAATAGCTTTTTTCGACTTAAGCTATGCTGACGGAAAAAAGGCTTCTTGCTACTAAGGCACGACTAACCTAGACCTTCTTCTCGGCTTGAAAACCTCGATTACAGCCGGAAAATAGTGTTATTGAGATGTCATCGAGCTGAATGGAATCAAACTCGAAGATTTAATGACAGATAGCCCTTCTTGCCTTAAGCTGTGCTGTAAATGATGTGCCTTGGAGCTGAACATAGTTGAACTCGAAGGTCTTTTGGTGACAGATAACCCTTCTAGCCTTGAGTTATGCTGTAAATGATGTGCCCTCGAAGCTGAGTGTAATCGAACTCGAGGGTTTGGTGTTTCAAGAGAAACATTTTCAAAGGTTTTTTGTGTTTCAAGAGAAACAATTTCAAAGGTTTTTTTTGTGTTTCAAGAGAAACTGTATTCAAAGATTGAAGTTTCAAGGGAAACTGTCTCAAGAGAGACAAAATTTATTTCAAGAAAAACTGTCTCAAGAGAGACAAAAAACTTCTAAAAGAAACTGTCTCAAGGGAGACGAAATTTGTTTAACGTAAAACATATTCAAAGATTTTGTTTCAAAGGAAACTGTTTTCAAAGTTTATGCTTCAAGAGAAACTATCTCAAGGGAGACAAAATTTGTTTCAAGGGAAACTATCTCATGAGAGACAAAATTCATTTCAAGGGAAATGTTTTCAATGTTTATGTTTCAAGAGAAACTGTCTCAAGGGATACAAAATTTAGTTCTAAAAGAAAATGTCTCAAGGGAGACGAAATTTGTTTCAAGGGAAACAGATTCAAATATTTCGTTTCAAGAAAAACAATCTCAAGAGAGACAAAATTCATTTCAAGGGAAATGTTTTCAATGTTTATGTTTCAATAGAAACTGTCTCAAGGGAGACAAAATTTTGTTTCAAGGGAACCTATCTCAAGAGAGAAAAAATTCATTTCAAGGGAAAATTTTTCAATGTTTATGTTTCAAGAGAAACTGTCTCAAAAGAGACGAAACTTAGTTCTAAAAGAAAATGTCTCAAGGGAGACGAAATTTGTTTCAAGAGAGACAATTTGTTTCAAGAGAAACAATCTCAAGAAAGACAAAACTTCTTTAAAAAAAACAGTCTTGAGTGAAATGAAATGCCTTCTTTCGAGTGAAAACGGTCCCAAGAGAGAAAAATATTGTTTTAAGAAAAACAATCTTGAGTGAAATAAATCTTCTTTCGAGTAAAACAGTCTCAAGTGAGACAAAGTCTGTTTTAAGAAAAGCAATCTTAAGTAAAATAAATCTTCTTCCGAGTAAAACAGTCTCAAGTGAGACAAAGTCTGTTTGAAATAAATCTTCTTTCGAGTAAAACAGTCTCAAGTGAGACAAAGTATGTTTTAAGAAAAACAATCTCAAGTGAGATAATCATCTGCATTAAATGAGACTGTCTCAAGCGAGACAAAATTTATATTGGAAATGTTGAATCTGAAGATGAATGTCGATCTTTCAATCTGTCGAGTTGGCTTTTAATCTCATCTTCTCCTGAAAGATCTATAAAATGCATTTGGATGTAACTATCCTGATGGATGTTTGATGTATGACAAAATGAAATTTATTTGCTGTTGAATTTGTTCTCAAGAGAGGAAAAATCAAGGTTTATATTGCTCATGATGATGAATGCAAAGATGCAAATTTCATGCGTCATGTATGTATGTATTGATGTATATGTTGATATGTGAGGGGAATAGTTACGTGTGAAGTCTTCATTCTATCTCTGACTCAGTTTATCTTCATTTTCATCAGGGTGTACTCTTGCAGACCTCAACCTAAGACAATTTTTCCTTTCTCTATCAGATTTTGCCCCAAAAATGGCTTCATTTGCCTCAGTTTCGATCTTGAGCTTCGGAGCGATGTTGAATTCCAAGATATGCTTCCAGAGAACTTATCTTGTTTGAAAATGCTTTTCTTCTTTCGAATTTTCAAAATTTTGAAAAATATCAAAAGAAATGTTGAAAAATACTGCCCCTTTCTTGGTTTCACAATTGAAGCAAATCATAAAATAGGAGTTCATTGGATATCACAAGAATCAAATTCTCTTTTAAGCTTTGATAGCTGCAAATCTTTGACAAATATCAAAATCGAAAAGTTGATTTAGAGGTGGGTTTGTTTCATCGATTTGGTCAGGACTCACCCCTCTTTCTTGGTTTGATATTTTAATCGGATGCGACCAAAATGACACAACTAGCATAATAAATGGCTAGACCTTTCAGAACACTTTTGTTTCAGTTCTCTGAAATCTTTCGTTTGTTCAAGTTTTGTAAGCTCCTCTAACAAAGGTAGTGAATAAATATTGGTCTAAAAATGAAATTCTTGAGTGCTCGTGTGTATTTGACTATAACAGGTGTTCCTTAACTTTCTTAGTCTATTTTCACCGAAACTTCTTATTTAGATTTTAATTTGATTTAGTTTGTCATTGTCTGGCTAGCCGAATCCATAAAGCCGGGGCGTTCAACCAATTTCTTTAGAGAGACAGCTTAGTATTATAATCACTTTTATCAGGTTTAATTGAAGGGTTCGTCTCATCACAAAGTATTTGGCCTGACAAAAGTAGTGGAGCAAACACCGAATTGCCAAGTGTCCGAGAAATGTCATGGTTTGAATGTAATCTATTCATAAAGCCAGGGCTTTCGAGTTTTCTCTATAACCAATTGCCTTAGTGGAATAGCTCAGCTTTAGAGGGACAACTTAGTATTAGAATCACTGAAGGGTTCGTCTCATCACAAAGTCTTTGGCCTGACAAAAACAGTGGAGCAAACACCGAATTGCCAAGTGTCCGAGTAATGTCATGGTTTGAATATAATATATTCATAAAGCCAGGGCTTTCGAGTTTCCTCTATAACCAATTGCCTTAGTGGAATAACTCAGTTTTAGAGGGACAGCTTAGTATTATAATCACTGAAGGGTTCGTCTCATCACAAAGTCTTTGGCCTGACAAAAGCAGTGGAGCAAACACCGGATTTCCAAGTGTCCGAGCAATGTCATGGTTTGAATGTAATCTATTCATAAAGCCAGGGCTTTCGAGTTTCCTCTATAACCAATTGCCTTAGTGGAATAGCTCAGCTTTACGGATTTAATTTCTTAAGATCGTCAAGAAGAACCTGTTATAGTCTAGGTGTTTTTTTTGAAAGTTAAGAGATCTCACCTTTAGAGTTCAATTTCCAAAAAATTGACCTAAACTAGATTTGCTTATTCGACTATTCCATCTGTGAAGATCATTATCATCACTGAACATCATAAAAAAAGATATAAACCAATTAGTTTTGCAATCTCATGTGCTAGTTACCCCATTATGTTCGCTCTTAATATGTGTCTGAATGCCAAACCTTGGATGGACTCTTCATGAGAAGAGAAAACTTAGCTCGGTAAGAGAAAAACATGTAGTCTGATGTATCTTTTAAATTAGGACCAAGGGGTCTTTGTTTTTCAGGGTTCAATCTTGTCATTTGTCAAATATTTACAACCTCAATTATTAAACAGTTTTTAATTAAGGTGATATTCAAGGAATTCAAGATTAAAATTTGCTCATTTCCTAAGAATGAAGCATTTTATTTAAAATGTTTAAACGTCAAGTGACTTAAAAATGTTCACGCATAAGAAGTACGAAAGAAAAACAAGTTCAAACAATATGATATGCTTGATAATGCAACAAAATTCCTGACGGATGCCCCATTTGACTCTCGATCTGAATGCCCCATTGAATATTGAAAGTGAATGCCCCTAAATCGATCAGATCTTGGACCTTACGTTTCAATGCCCCACAATTCTCAGTGGTGTGCCCTGAGCTCCCAATATGATAACTGCATACGGCGTTAATATCATGGCCTTCAGGATATGGGGCCTCTCTAGGTTTGGATTGAACCAGAGTCACAAGATTATTCTCAACTAGCGTTGGGAGTAACTCCTCACACGTCATTGGGATTGGACTGATGCGAATCTTTCCTTTCCTTGGTTCTCTCTGAGTTTTTTTAGAAGTACCAGACGCCTATATTTCTTTTTCTTTCAAGTCATTTCCTTTCATATCTTCAAAATTCCTCCAAATTCTTTTTGGTGATTGATAAAGAAAAATATTTTGTTCGATTGTTCACAACTATTATGCTTATTGTTGTGAACGTTTGTTGTTGTATCCTTGGAGACTGACGTCTAACGTTACTCAAAGCATCAAGGAGAGGATGAATCTTTATTAAGGAGACTGGTCATACAAGTCTCAATAAAAATTTTCTTTGTTTTTTCGCTTTCATTCGATTACATGTTTTATTATAATTTTACCATTTAATATATTTTTGGTGTGTTTTATTATGTTATTACTACAACATTAAATCAATTTTACTGCAATCTTAAGACATGTTTCTTTTGTTGTAGTTTAATATAAACTCAAACAGATTATTGTGGTAATATATTTAGATTATTATACTTTTATTTTGTATTATTTCTATTTATTTCTGTTTTGATTTCGATGACAGAAAAATGTCTGCTACTTCATCCAATTCTCAATCTAATACGATTGTCAGTACACAGACTCAGGCTGCGAGCCAAACGTTACTTATAACCATGAGTCATAATGAAAAACCAATGGAATTCAACGCAGATAATTTCAAAACGTGGCAACAAAACATGTTGTTCTATTTGAAGACGTTAAATCTCGCCAAATTTCTAAAGGATAATCCTCCTACTATTAGAGAGGATAAGGTGGATGTTGCTACTGCCTTCAACAATACTGAAGTAAGGAAGCACTATGATTTCCTATGTCATAATTACATCTTGAACGGTTTATATAATGTACTTTATGAAGTGTACAACATAAATAAAATGACTAAGGAATTATGGGAATCATTGGACCATAAATATAAAACTGAAGATGTTGGTGCCAAGAAATTCCGAGTTGCCATGTTCTTAAATATTGTAATTGTAGATTCTGAAACTGTTGTGAATCAGGTGCAAGAATTCCAACTGATTATTCATGCTATTATCGCAAAAGGGATAGTTATAAGTGAATCTTTTTATGTGGCAACCATTACTGAAAAACTTCCCTCTACTTGGAATGACTTCAACAACTATCTAAAGCATAAGAGAAGAGAAATGACAATGGAATATTTGATTGTGAGACTTCAGATTGAAGAAGACAATCGATGTGCAGCTAAAAGGCTAAACAAAACTGTGAATCAAAACATTGCCAAGGTAAATATGGTGGAAGCCAAAAAGGACTTCAAGAAACTAAAACAATCTGAAATTGAGTCTGAACTATGACCAAAAGGCGGTCTTTTCAAAAGTTAAAAATTTCAAGGAAAATGATCTAATTGCAATAAGACATGACACATGTCATCCCACTGTAGACTTCTAAGAAGGATTAAAACAAAATAGGCTAATATCATGACAAAAATTTCCAATGAATTATATGAACTTGTCCTATGTGTGGTGGCCTCTAAAGTTAACTTGGTTAATTCAAATCCAAGAGAATGGTGTCTTGATATTGGTTCTACATGACATATTTATTGTGACAAGGACTCCTTTAATAAGTTGGCTCATTGTAAAAAAAGAGAAAAGCTCTATATGGGCAACATAGCAACTTACAAAATCAAGGGAAAGACAATGTGATTTTGAAAATGACTTCTGGAAAAGAATTGAAGCTTCAAAATGTGTTGTATGTGCCTAACATACGAAACAACCTTTTTGTTGGGACCCTCCTAAGTGTACATGGCTTTCGGATGGTGTTTGAATCTCAGAAGTTAGTTTTATAAAATGAGGAACATTTGAAGGGATATATATTAAATGATATATGGAAACTCAATGCTATCTATGTAAAAGTTAAAACTATGAATACGAATGATACTTCTTCTTCTTCTGTTTATATGCTTGAGTCATTTAATTTATGACATGGCAGACTCGGACATGTTAATTATGATACTTTACATAGATTAATTAACTTAGAACATATTCCCTAATTTCACATTAATTATAATCATACATGTGAAACGTGTGTTGAGACAAAACTAACAAGGTCTTCTTTTAAACTTGTTGAAAGAAATACGTAACATCTTGATCTAATACATAATGGTGTTTGTGACTTGAAATTTGTTCAAACTAGAGGAGGGAATAAATATTTTTTACCTTCATAGATGATAGTAAAAAATATTGCTATGTATATTTTCTTAAAAGTAAAGATAAAACTATAGAAACATTTATTCATTATAAGCAGGAAGTTGAAACTCAACTCAATAAAAAGATTAAGAGGGTGAGAACTGATCCTGATGGTGAATACATTGAACCATTTGGTCAATATTATGCAAAACATGGTATTATTCATGAAGTAACACCACCATACTGTCCTCAATCGAATGGAGTAGAAGAGCGGAAAAATCGAACCTTAAAAGAAATGATGAACGCCATGCTAGGAAATTCTAGATTGTCATAAAATATGTGGGGGAATATATTTTATCAGTAAGTTATCTTTTAATTAAAGTACCCTATAGGAAAAAAAACAAGATACCATATGAGTTATGGATAGGTAGGAAACCCTCCTACAATTACTTAAAAGTGTGGGGATGTCTTGCAAAGGTAATGGCCCTTTATCAAAGAATATGAAAATAGGTCCTAAAAGTGTCTCATTCTTTAAAAATGTATTCCATTGTAAGACTAGAGAAATTGGCTCAAGTTCAAAGAAATAAACTTTAGAAACTGTTGATGAAAATAGTCAAAACTTTCAACAAGATATTGAAGTCGACATAGAACCAAGAAGAAGTAAAAGGTCAAGGGTAGAAAAGTCCTTTGGATCGGAATTTCTAACCTATATTCTAGAGACTGAACCTCTAACTTATAGTGAAGTTGTATGCTTATCTAAAAGTACATTTTGGAAAGATGCTATCAAGAGTGAAATTGATTCCATCATGCAAAATCATACATGGGAATTAGTGGATCTTCCTCATGAAACTAAACCATTAAATTCTAAATGGATTTTCAAACAAAAAATGAAAGCAGATGGAATAATTGATAAGTACAAGGCCAGGTTGGTTATAAAAGGTTACTGACAAAAGGAAGGTGTTGATTATTTTGATACGTATTCGTTCGTATCAAGAATAACTTCTATTAGAATGATACTTGCAATTGCCACTCTACGAAATTGAAAAGTATATCAAATGGATGTTAAGACCGTTTTCCTTAATGGAGATATTGATGAAGAGATTTACATGGAATAACCTGAGGATATGTAGCTCCAGGACAAGAAAAAAAGTATGTAGGTTGGTGAAGTCATTATATGTACTTAAACAAACAACAAATAATATGCATGAAAAGTTTGATAGTGTCGTAATATCAAATGAATTTCAAATTAATAAGTGTGAAAAATTTGTGTATGTCAAAATCACTGTTGATAGATATGAAATCTTATGCCTATATGTTGATGACATACTCATCGTTGGAAGTAATAATGAAATGATAAAACGTCCAAACACATGTTAAATTCAAAATTTGACATGAAAGATAAGGGACTTGCAAACATGATTTTGGGCATCCAAATCAAAAGTTCATCTGAAGGTCTTATATTGACTCATATAGACAAGATTCTAGAAAATTTTGGCAAGGATGATTTTGGTGTAGCCAAAACTCCGATAGATACAAGTCAACATCTATCTAAAAATAAAGGTGAAAGTGTTAACCAAGGGGATATGCAAGAATAATAGGCAGTCTAATGTACCTTATGAGTTGCACTAGACATGATATTGCTTTCACTGTAAGTAGTTTAACTAGATTCACAAGTAATCCAGGGAAGAATCACTGGAAAGTTTTTGTGAGAGTATTGAAATATCTTGGATATGCTCAAAACTATGGATTGCATTATTCTAAATATCCTGATGTGTTAGAAAGATTCTCTTATGCCAGTTGGATATCTGATATTCAAGATACCAAAGACATAAGTGTTTATATTTTTATATTGAGAGGAGGAGTTGTATCATAGAAATCCTCAAGATAAAAAATTATAACCAGATCCACGATGGAATCTGAGTTTGTAGCCCTAAATAAATTTGGTGAAGAGGAATAATTGTTACAAAAATATTTGGAGGATATTCCTCAATAGCCAAAGCTTGTGCCCAAAATATACATATATTTTGATAACTAAGCAACAATTGGTAGAGCTCATACTCTAATATATAATGGTAAGTCGAGACACATGTCTCGTCGACATAACACCATTAGATAACTGATGTAAACCCTAGACCCATCCTATACGTTATGACTAGATCTAGCGGATTACAAAAAAAATCCAAAAATATTTTCGATATTTAAAAAAATTGTATTATAAACAATATCAAAAGAACACATAGTTAAAAAAGATAAAAATTTCATCGAGTAAATATCAATCCATTAGTGACTGAATAAAATAAAATACATCATAATTCGTAAGAATATGTCGATCCTCCAAAATAAGGGCACAAGTCACCGTAAATAAAGCAGTTCGGAAGGTATAAACATTACAACAAAAAGTTCTGTAAGAATGTATTGATCCTCCAAGTGTCTGGTTCAACGTGCCTATACAAAAGTATCTGAAAAGGGGAAAATAGTTTGAAAAGGGTGAGCTAGGGGATTAGTGTGTTCTAATGGTGCAAGTAAAACATAATAGATAAAACAATTAATAAGTGTTTCAGTAAGGTTTCATAAAGGTCATCGATAAGTTGATTTTAAAACTCATAGTTACCCTCCTCCCGTACACCAAAATGCAGTTTCCACATAACTGCATCCATAATGGCTATCTTATACCCATTGGGTATAGGAGCCATCCTAAGGGAATACCTTTGGGGCCTGAGAGCCTACCCAAGAAAGTTCTCGGGGCCTCGGAGCCTACCCAAGGGTCGTCTTAGGTCCGTAAGGTACCAGCTTGATTAGAGTTTAACCTCTATACTCCAGTATCCTACCCAAAACAATATCTCAATAAAGCAGTTCACGTAGTAAGCTGTAATTTCCATGAATTCGTAATTAGCATAATCATATTTCCAAAGTAAAAAAAGTAACCAAATAGCATATATCAAATAGTCATAGTTCATAAATAGTAGTCCAATAAATCAGTAAATCAGTAATTTCGGAAAAACATATTTGAAAGGAGGTAAAAGAATTATATGACACATAAGGAACACACATCGCAAAATGGGGTCGGTCAGGGAGTCTACTGAGCACCTTATTCACCATGCTCTGCAGTAGTGCTCAAGCCTAATTCATAAATTATTGAGTTAATATCGAAGTAAGATTTTAATCTAGGTATTCATATGGTTTGTGGCTCGTACGAGTAATCACTGGCTCACGGGATCGGACTGATCGAGAGAAGCTGGGTCTAGCTATTGAACGGCCGGGAGAGTCTCGTGTACCTTCAAATAACAATATATGATCAGTCTCTAACCTTAATTTAATTATTTGTAAATAAATTACTTAAGTACATATGCATGCTCAAGTTTGACGGTTAATTTAGAGGCTTTCGGGTTCAAATGTGGCAAAACAGACTTCAGATTCGGACTCAGAATGTCGAAAAACATAAAATATGAATTCTCAAAAAATTTGACTTTTAGGTCATATTCAAAGTCAACGGTCATCTCTGGTCAAAGTCAATGATCAGTCAAAGTCAACGGGTTGACTCTGTCCGAGTTGACTTAGCGAGCTGACTCAGCTCAACCCGATTTGGTCTAGCTGGACTGTTTTGTCTGACTTAACTAGTTTTAAAAGGCTCCTGGACTGGCATACGAATCCCACGCGTACTTCTGGAGCTTGGCGATTCGTGCGACGATGGCATGGGTCTATTTGGATGGCCTAACTCTCCCCGATTTAGCTACATACTCCAATTAATCCAATTTCAACCCAAATCTCAACAAATTTCACCATAATTTTACTAGAATCAATAGGATACTTATCCCAATGGTGAACTACGAGGTAGGCAACAATGACGCATCCCACCAGCTGGGTTTCATGCGCACAACGATGTTGAGTTCGGCTACGGTCAAGTTGAGGCGAGCTGACGCCTAGATCGACCAAAATTGAAGGATAACTGAGCAAGATTTAGGATTATTCATCACTCATTCGAGTGTCGATTCGTGACGATTGGCGATGTTACTCGATGCGACGATGCTCGAGTTTTGGTCACTAGTCGATGACGAGTCAAATGGGAGTGATGGCGGCCGAAACGACTATCGGAAGGTGGCGTGTTCAGCGAATGAGTGATGGGGTGCGATTTGGGTTCGAGATTTGTGGATTTTTTATTTCAATTTGGGGATTTATGTTTTTATCCCGGGCTTAAAACAAATAAAATATATAATGCTTA
The DNA here is from genome assembly GCF_006381635.1 of Hibiscus syriacus. NCBI lineage: Eukaryota > Viridiplantae > Streptophyta > Magnoliopsida > Malvales > Malvaceae > Hibiscus > Hibiscus syriacus. The sequence continues at coordinate 9,643,990 of NW_024062733.1, forward strand.
TAATATTCATCAAGAGTACCCTAGCCTAAATGGATAAGGTGTGGTTGGCCATTCTGGGTGTCAGGGAATCGAATCCCCGCAGCACTAAATCCATATTTTTTATTTTTCTCTGTCGATAGAAAAAATGATAATTCAAAGTTAGGTCCCATAATTTCTTGCAACTTCTAAAAGGGGTTGCAAGTTTCGAAAACTTGTAATTTGGCCCCTAAATTTAACTAAACTGGTTTAAAATTTTTATTTTTATTATTTTTTTTATTTTTATTTAAATTGGGTTGTGACAACTCTCCCTTCCTAAAAAAATATCGTCCTCAAAATTTACATGAAGTAAACAGATGTTGAAACTGAGTTCTTATGGATTCCTCTGTCTCCCATATGGCTTCTGTAGGACCACAGTTACACCACTGGACCTTTACCATTGGAATATGCTTGTTTCGCAACACTCTCATCTCGATCCAAAATTTGAACAGGCTACTCCTTATAGGATAAATCTGGCCTCAAATCAACATGCTCTAACTGAATGATGTGGCTAGGGTCTGGACGATAGAGCCTCAATATGGACACGTGAAAGACATCATGAATACAACTGAGTTTGGGAGGCAACTCGAGCTAATATGCAACTAGTCCTACTCTCTTCAGGATTCAGAGCCCAATAAATCTAAGACTCAATTTACCTTTGTACCCAAATCTCAGTACCTTCTTCCATGGAGATACCTTCAAAAAGACCTGATCTCTAACCTCAAACTCGATGTATTTTATTCTCTGATTAGCATAAGACTTTTTCCTGTCAAATGCCTCTTTTAGGTGGTCACAGATCAATTTGACAATGTCCTCAGTATCTCGCACTAAATTAGGTCCCAAAGTCTTTCTATCACGCAATTATGTCCAACACATTGGGGTACGACATCTACACCCATACAGTGCTTCGTACGGTGCTATACGAATGTTGGCTTGGTAACTGTTACTGTATGCAAACTCAACCAAGGGCAAAAAGTCCTCCCAACTACCATGAAAATCAATCACACAATGCAATTTGATGATCTCTGAGTAATACAATCTAGCCAGCTTATCTAAAGAAAATATCATATCTCGATCACAAATGATAGATAGCGAAACACCATGCAATTTGACGATCTCTGAGTAATATAATCTAGCCAGCTTGTCTAAAGAAAAATTTACTTGCACCGGAATAAAATGAGCCGAATTTGTAAGTCTATCAACAATCACCCAGACAAAATCCTTTTTCGTAGGAGTCAAAGGCAGACCGGTAACAAAATCCATAGTAATACATTCTCATTTCCATTCGGGAATCTTGATAGGCTGTAACAAACCCGACGAATGCTGGTGCTCTACCTTAACTTACTGACAAGTCAAACATCTAGCCACAAAATCAGAGATGTCCTTCTTTATACCGACCCAATGGTACCTATTTCTCAGATCTTTGTACAACTTTTCTCCACTAGGGTGCATAATATATGGAATACTGTGAGCCTCACTGAGGATAGACTGTCTCAACTCTATATAATCAGGCACACAATATCTACCTTTGAAGCATAAAACTCCATAATGGTCAAAAGCATAATCTGAGGTCATCCCCTGCTCCACTTGCTCAAAGATGGGGACCAAGGAGCTATCAAGAGGTTGATTGGCCTTGATCTCCTTGGACAAGGTCGGCTTGACCTGCAATTCTGCTAAGATAATGTCATTGTCATATAACTTTATCCTGGAAAATAAGGACCTCAGATCCATCTCAAACTCTCTGCAATGACATTATCTTTACCCGGATGGTCGTCAATCTCGCAATAATAATCCTTTAGAAGCTCTAGCCAACGATGCTGCCTCAAATTATGTTTCTTTTGGGTCAGAATATACTTCAAACTCTTGTAATCAGTAAAAATGTAACACTTCTCTCCATAGAGATAATGTCGCCAGATATTTAAAGAAAAGATTACAGCTACCAACTCTAAATCATTGGTCGGGTAATTGTACTCATGCGGCCTCAATTGACGGGACGCATAAGCGACTACCCTCCCCTTCTGCATCAAAAAACAACCAAGTTCAGAGTGTGAAGCATCACTATACACCGTAAAATCCTTTATTGGCTCAGGTTAAGTCAAAACTGAAGCTTGAGTCAAAGTGCTGTTCAATTTCTCAAAACTCTCCTGTTGTACATCGCCCCAGTCAAACGGAACATTCTTCCTCAATAGTTTTATCAAAGGGACAGCAATGATCGAGAAGCCTTCGACAAAACGTTGATAATACCCGGCTAATCCTAAGAAACTATAGATCTCGGAGACATTCTTGGGTTTCTTCCAACTCAAAATGGCATCAACTTTACTTAGATAGACCTGAATACCCTTCGCCAAAATAATATGCCCAAGAAACGATACATCCCGAAGCCAGAATTCACACTTGCTCAACTTAGCATACAAGAGATGCTCTCTCAAAGTCTGTAGAATGATCTTCAGATGCTTAATATGATCTACCTCATTATGGTAATATACCAGAACATCATCAATGAAAACCACTACAAACTGATCTAGATAGGTCCGGAACACATTGTTCATCAGATCCATGAAAGTTGTGGGAGCATTTGTCAAACCAAAAGGTGTCACTAGAAACTCATAATGCTCGTATCTAGTGCGGATGGTAGTCTTTGCAACATCTAATCCCTTGACCTTTAACCGATAATACCCCGAGCAAAGATCAATCTTAGAAAATACAATAACTCCTCGTAATTGATCGAATAAGTCATCAATTCTGGGTAGTGGGTACTTATTCTTAATCGTCAACTTGTTCAACTTCCGGTAATTAATACAGAGCCTAATCGATCCATCCTTCTTTTTCATGAACAAGACCTAGGTGAGGTACTATGCCTGATGAAACATCGATCAAGTAATTCCTACAATTAGGCCTTCAACTCCTTGAGTTCCTTCGCGGCCATACGATATGGTGCCATAGAAACAGGTGCAGAACCGGGATAAGTTTCAATCTCGAACTCTACCTCTCTATCTGGAGGTAATCCTGGTAACTTCTCAGGAAAGACTTCGAGAAATTCACTAACTTTATGAATCTCCTCAATCTTGGACAAAGAGCATTTAGTATTTAATATACAATAAATATAAGTCTCATACCCCTTTCATATCATCTGATCAACAACCAACACCGATACTATATTATAAAGATAGACTCGTCGCTCACCAACTAGCATAATTGTCCGACCATCAGAAGTCTTCAGAGTAGCTCTCTTGTACTCATAATCCAGATTAACCTGGTGTTCATTCAACCAGTCCATCCCCAGAATCAAATCGAACTCAACTACAGGAAGCTCCATAAGATTGACGAGGAAAATTTCACCTTGAACCTCTAGAGGACAACGCTTGAATACCTTATTCACAACCACTAATTATCCTACTAGACTCATAATAGTAACAACACTCTCAGTTGCCTCTATTAAAATTTGAAGGTCTCGGGATATCGAACTCGAAACATAGGAGTGGGAGGAGCCATTGTCTAGTAATACAAAGTATGAAACAAAATAAATAGTAATTGTACCTGCAATAACCTTTGGCTCGTCTCTGTCATCCCGACGTCTGATGGCATAAACCAGAGTTGGTTATCTGTCATCTGATACTACTGGCCCTCTGCTCTACTGGGATCGGGCTCTACTGTTTATCCTAGACACTATTCTGGGAGTCTTTCCCTAGTTACGAATTTTAGGGGGTCTACATTGAGGTCTGAGAACGTACATGAGTCTAGGTAGTTGTCTGCTCTACCGAAACTGGTTGTGGACAGTCCCTCCAAAAGTGACCACTGGTTCACAATGGAAGCAAGCATCCGTCTTCTTATGACACTCTCTTCCGTGTCGATTTCCACAAAAGTCACAAATGGGCAACTGGGGCAAACTCGCTGAACCACCTCGACTAACAGCTCAGGGTGGAGCTGCTGCAGGAATGGAACTAGTATTACTCCTCTGGGGGGCCGAAGTACGAGTCCTCTTCTCAGGACATGCCGAAGACTAGATCAAGTCGAATGGCCTCTTAGGTCGCTCTCAGTCTACTCGATCTTTTACCAGAGCCAAGGCCCACCTCATCAGAATCCATCGCTCTACCCACCAAAACATCATCATAAATCTCATCCTGATGGGTCACAACCTGCCTACGTAACTCATATCTGAGTCCTAAGGCAAACTTGCGACATTTGTCCCTCTTAGTGGGAACCAAACTAGCACCATACTTTAGCAGCTTCAAAATTTCCATCTCATACTTGGAGACTGACATATTTCCTTTAACCAAGTCTTGGAACTTTTGTATCCTCTCAACTAAATAACGCTCTCCAAGAAAATGCTTCCTGAAGCGCTCTTTGAAGAAATCCCACGTCAGACGATCATCGGGAACACTACTCACAACTGACTCCCACCAGATGTGGCCATTTCTTTCTAGCATCAAAACAACTCCTAGATATCTCTTCGATAAATCTAAACCCAGTTGATCCATATGTCTCTCTGTATCACAGATCCAATCTTCAGCTTCAATAGGAGCTTCTCCAGTCGGACCTCTAAAAGTCCTGACCCTATTGGCGATCAAGGTCTGAGTAATCGAGACTTCAAGTACGACACCAGTAACTTTGATCACACCCTGAATCAGCTATAGAAATTATCTACCGAGTGTCTCATCTAACACCACTCTCGTAGGCTCAGTACTAGTGGTTGGTGCTCCCCTGACAGGTGTCATTATATAAATTCCAGGAGTAGGCAACATATTTATATTAGAATTGTCTATGGGATCTGTAAACCTAGTAGATCGACCTTGTCCGCGGCCAGGCCGACGACCTCGTCTAGCATTCATAGAGAATGATCTCAGAGCTCACTAAACAAGAGTTTAGACTTAGGGTCAATTAGGCACTTAGAGTAACGAACACAGTTAAACTTGCAAAAATATGTTACATGGCCTTATAGGAAGTTGTAAAACATTTTCAAAATAGTTTTTTTATTTATTTAGGGCACATTCACAATCTTAGGTTTAAAACCCAAAAGCTCTGATACTAATAAATATAACCCCCATAGACCCAGCCTATGTGTTACGACTAGATCTAGTAGATTACAAAAAAAATTACAAAAATATTTTTGATAATTTAAAAAATGTGTTATAAACAATATCTAACAAAAAGAACACATAGTTAAAAATGATAAAAATTTCATCAAGTAAATATCAATTCGTACGTTACTAAATAAAATAAAATACATCATAATTTTTATCGCAATGAAAGTCATAAACATAAGTATTTCAAAATAAGGGCACATGTCATCGTAAATAAAGTAGTTGGGAAGATAGAAACATTACAACAAAAAGTTTTGTAAGAATGTGTTGATCCTTCAAGTGCCTAGTTTTGGGTGCCTATCCAAAGGTATTTGAAAAGGGGAAATAGTTTGAAAACGGTGAGCTAGGGTCCCAGTGTATTCCAATGGTGCAAGTAAAATATAACAGATAAAATAATCAATAAGTGTTTCAGTAAGGTTTCGTAAAGGTTATCGATAAGTTGAATTTAAAACTCATAGTTACACTCCTCCCGTACACCAAAATGTAGTTCCCCCAGAACTGCATCCATAAAGGCTACCTTATACCCAATGGGTATAGGAGCCATGCTAAGGGAGTACCTTGGGGACTGAGAGCCTACCCAAGAAAGTTCTCAGGGCCTCAGAGCCTACCCAAGGGCTACCTTAGGTCCGTAAGGTATTACCAGCTTGTTTAGAGCTGTACTGTAATCAGCATAATCATGTTTCCAGTGTAAACAATATCTCAATAAAACAATTCACATAGTAAGCAGTAATTTCCATGAATCTGTAATCAGCATAATCATATTTTCAGTGTAAACAAGTAACCAGATAACATATATCAAATAGTCATAGTTCATAAACAGTAGTCCAATAAATCAGTATATCAGTAATTTTGGAAAAATATATTTTAAAGTAGGTAAAACAATTATATGACACATAAGGAACACACCTCGCAAAATGGGGTCGGTCAGGGAGTCAACTGAGCACCTAATTTACCACGTTCTGCAGCAATTCTCGATCCTAATTCATAAATTACTAAGTTAATATTGAAGCAAGATTTAATCTAGGTATTCATAAGGTTCTCGGGTCATACAAGTAATCACTGGCTCACGGGGTCGGACTGATCGAGAAGAGCTAGGTCAAGCTGTTGAACGGTCAGGAGAGTCTCTTGTACCTTCAAATAACAATATATGATCAGTCTTTAACCTTAATTTAATTATTCATAAATAAATTACTTAAGTACATATGCATGCTCGAGCTTGACGGTTAATTCAGAGTCTTTCGGTTTCAAATTTGGCAAAACGGTCTTCGAATTCGGACTCAGGACATCGAAAAACATAAAATATGTCTTTTTGATAATTTTATTTTTTTGTCAAAGTCAAAGTCAAATTCAACGGTTAACTCTGGTCAAATTCAATGGTCAAGTCAAAGGTCAGTCAAAGTCAACGGGTTGACTCTGTCCGAGTTAATTCAGCTCGACCTGGTTCGGTCTGGCTAGACCGATTCTAGAAGGCTCGTAGACCGACAAGCGACTCCTATATGCACTTCCAGCACGTGGCGACACGTGAAACAATGACGAGGGTTGATTTGGATGGCCGAACTCTCCCTGATTTTGTGATATACTCCAATTAATCCAATTTCAACCCAAATCTCAACAAATTTCACCATAAATTTACCAGAATCAATCGGATACTTACCCCAACGGTTAACAATGAGGGAGGCGATGATGGTGCATCCCACCGGGTGGGTTTCGTGAGCACAGCGACTGTGAGTTCAACTACGACAATGGTGAGGCGAGCCGACACCTAGATCGACTGGAATTGAGGGAAAGCTGAGTGTGATTTAGGGTTTTTATCTCTCATTTGAGCATCAATTCACGGTGATTGGTGGCATTACTCAATGCGAAAATGCTTGAGTTTTGGTCATCGGTCGACGACGAGTCAAACAAGAGTGGTGACTTGCAAAACGACGGTCAGACGGTGGCATATTCGACGAAGGAGCAGCGGGGTGCAGTTTGGGGGTTGGGGATTTAGGGATTTCAGTTTTCAATTTGGGGAATTGGTTTTTATCCCGAACTTAAAAAAATAAAATATATAATTCTTATTATATTCAAGAACAATACCATAGCCTAAATAGCTAGGGCATGGGTGGTCATTCTAGGTGTCAGGGGTTTGAATCCTCGTAGCACTAAATTCATATCATTTTATTTTTTTCTGTCGACAGAAAAATAGATAATTCAGGTTTAGGTACCTAAATTTCATGCAGCTTCTAAAACATGTTACAAGTTTCAAAAACTTACAATTTGGCCCCTAAATATAACTAAATTGATTTAAAATTTTTATTTTTATTATTTTTTCTATTTTTATTTAAATTGGGTTGTCACAACTGATCTCAACTGGAGTTATCTCTATTGAGTTTTTAAGATCAAATTTGTAATATCCAAAATTTTTTGTAGTGATCAAAACGTAAGTTTTGAAACCTTAGTGGCTAAAGTATAAATTTTGAAAAGTTGAAGGACTAAAAATGTAATTTTAAAAAGTTATATATTTTGGCCCATAAATGAATAGTTTTTCCTAAAACCAGAATTTTTGTGGGAATTAGAATTTCAGTACGGGATTTGTATTAAAAGCTATAAAGTAGTAAAGCCCGTTAAGAAATCGGATAATCATATCGAATTAGAATTTCACGAAAATTTGAAGGATGCTATACAAAGTTTGGAAATATTATTTCCATATTTTATATAAATAAAATTTAATGTGGATCAATGGAATTGAAGTTAATTTTTCCAATTTAACCAAAATTCGAAAATTAGTGACTAAATTGAAATGTTAAAAAATTATAAGGGTAAACATGGAAAATCAAGAGTTTGATATTTTTTATGGATATGATGATGCAAGGAATGATGTCATGGAGTTGCATGGATGAAATTATCAAGTTCCTGAATGGTAAAAATGGAATTTCTCACTAAATGAATTTTAAATTTTTTAAATTAAATATTAGTCCAATTGATTTAGATGATAATTATAGGAAAAGACTTCCCTATCTTCTTCAAGCTTGGTTGAAACTCCCATAAAAAGGTAAGGCAAATTTTTAATTTTCTTTTTGAAGTTTAATGATTGATTTTTGGATTAAGCTATTAGACATAAAATTAATCTACATGAAATTCTCTATCATTTGGTATAAAAATTACATGGAGAACATGCTTGAATTGTGAGATTTAAGATTTGGGTATATGAAGGATATGTTTGATTTTGAAGATTTGGTGGAAGATTTTTATTTTAATGATGTTGTCTAAAGCATGTATGATGATTAAAATTATTTGTAGAAGTCTATATGACATTCGGCTACGACCTAGGATTTTGGGAAGTTTGTGATTTGATTAAATTAAGTTAGGGGTTTAATAATAGAAGTTTTAAAATGTTGATTAGATGATGATTTCATGTTTGAATCAAGTCAGAAACCATTGAAATCCTACTTTAATATAATCGACCATGGTGTTAAAGATTGAGACAAATCATGGAAAAGTTTTTATAAGGGTTGAAAATTATGTAGGAAGGATTTTACAAGCTTTAGAAAGTTGTTGGGGTGATTTTATAATTTTGGGAAAGTTAGAGGACCTATTTGGTAATTATATAAGTTATGGTGGTTGATGTGTAATTGTTAAATAGTTGTTTTACTATGGTGGAATTTGATGTTAGAAAGTTAATTGGTGTTAGATGGTTAAATTGGATCATTTTGGAAAGTTGGAAAAGTTGAGAATTAAATAGCAATTATGGGAAAGGTTAGGGACTAATTTGAAATGGTGTAATTTGGGGTATTCAAGGATGATATCAAATTATGGAATGCTGAATTTTATGTTAGAATGTTGATTTGAGGATTAAAGTGTCACACCCCGATTTTAATTGAGAATTTAAAATCATTTTTGATTTCAATTAAAGGACTAAATTGATAATTCTTGGAAATTTAAGGGTCAATGTCTGAATTATAGGGAGTTCAGGGACTTGAATCGAATTTTTACCCATTTTTATACCCAGTGAAAATACATTTACACGATCAGTTTAACCCTAATTTTATCCCCAAAATTAAACCCAAATCCCTAAACCCTAATTTCCTTCTCCCACCGACCCTCTTTGTAGCCTCATTCTATCACTGTCCAGCCACCCCAGCTCGAGCCACCGCGACCAATACTCACCGTCGAACAGTGATCATAACTCGACCCCTAGCCCATCGTGTATCACCGCCGTTTGTCGTGCAGGAGCCAAGAAAAGCCCGTCAAAAATCCCTTCCTTGAGTATATCTTCAACAATTTCAGTCACCTCTTGCGTGTTCTTGCCTCACTGCCTACATCATTGGAATCACCGTCATCTTGTGCTCAAAACCGGACCAGTTTTTTTCACGGTTGGTGTGTTGTCGTCGGTCGTCGGCTTGCGTAAGTTACCAAAGTTTTTGGAAATTTTGGCATTGTTTGATGGTGATATTGGATTAGTTTTGGCTGTAATTGAAGCCTTGGTTGTATTGGGAGTAATCGGCCGGAGAAAAGGGCCCTTGTCGCCGTCGTACGCACCGCCATGCGCCAGCAGTGCGCGTGGGGGTCTCCGGTCGATCCAGGAAATTTCTGGAACCGGTCCAGGCAGAACATACCAACCTGCCCGATCCGAACCTCTTTGACTCGACCCTTTGACCTTGGCCAGAGTTGACCGTTAACCATTCAGACCGTTGACTTTGACCGGTCTGACTGTTGACTTTGACCGAAAAAGTCAAATTTTTTGAAAAGCCCTATTTTATGTTTTTCGACATCATGAGTCTGATTCTGAAGTTTGTTTTTCCAAATTCAAATCCAAAAGCCTCCGAATTGACCCGTAAACCTGAAAAGTGCATATTTATTTAAGTGAATTTATTCAATTAATTTAACCGAAGGGTCAATGACTAATTATTGTTATCGTATATTTAAGGTACTCGAGGATCTCCTGACTATTCGTGTGCTCGACCAGGTTCCTCCCGATCTGCTCATCTGTGAGAGCCAGTGAATACTCGTATAGTTCTGTAACCCTATTAATTATTCAGTTTAGAAATTTATTCTGAATATAACCATGTTTTGATATGACTAAGGTTCTCGTACCGTCGTGGAGTGTAGTAAATCCGTTGATCAGTAGAGTTTTCGGACTGATTCTTTTTGTGAGGTATGTTCCTTATGTGTCACAAACCTGTTTTAAATATCTGTTTGAAATATCATGTGCACATGATTATTTTCTCTGATTTGAAATATAATGTTTAAACTGATTTAACTACTGTATAATTTACCTGATTTGAAGTCTGATTCCTGGTTTACTGAAATTTAAAGCATGATTGTCTGACTTATGATCTCTAGTTACTGTTTTATTGAATTGATTATTTGTCTGAACTCTGATTTACTACTACCACTAGTTACTGTCTGAAAAATGTTTTTATTCGGGGTACTCTAGGATCTGGTATGAAGACTCTGGCAGGTTAAGTCGCTGCTGGTAATTCCCTGTATAGGTTCAGCATTGACTGGTAATTCCTTATGGACCTAAGGCGGCCCTTGGGTAGGCTCTGAGGCCTCGAGTACTTTCTTGGGTAGGCTCTCATGCCCCAAGGTACTCCCTTAGGTTATGCAGTTATGGGGAACTGCATATGGTGTTCGGTTGGAGGACAATTCTGAAATTTTAAACTAAAAACTCTACTGTTATTTTAATTACTGTAACCTGAACTTATTATAAAAACATAACTGTATGTTTTATTTCTGCACTGTTGGAACACACTGAGCTCCCTAGCTCACTCCCCTAAATTTCTCTTTTTCATATAGTTTTTTTGGATAGGCGACCCGTACCTAGCACTTGGAGGATCTACACATTCGTATAGTGACTTTTTGTTGTAATGTTTTATCTTCCGAGTTGCATTTAATTTGGGTGACATGTGCCTATGTTTTGAAAATACTGCTTTTGTTACTGATGTTAGATTTACCTCGATACTGATTTCGAAAATTTTTATTTTTACGACATTAATTTACTAAATTTGAACTTTGATTCTATTAATTATATTTTTACAAATTTTAATTATAATTCAGATTTTAAGTTATCGAAGAATGTCTTGGGAAAATTTTTATCGTAATTCACTAGATCTGGTCGTAACGCATAGGTCGGGTCTAGGGCTTACATAAAGTGTAAATTTGATAAGTTGGGTAATGTAATTCGAAAAGTCTTGAAATTTAAGGACTTAATTGTAAGTTTTCAAATGTGAAGGCATCAATTGATTAAGAAATTTCAATATTGGTTTGGGATCAAATTGCAAGTTTGCTAAGGTTGATGGTTGAAATTGAATAATGGTAGTAATTAAGGATGAAATTGCAAGTTCTTAAATGTTGAAGTATTGGTTTGAGTATATTATTAAGGTGCTGGAAATTTTAGTAATTAATTAAAAGTGGTCATAATGGTGAAGGGCCATTATGAATGAAATGGAAAGGTTGATATGAATTCTAAAAAAAATTAATAATCAGTGATTTAAATGCAAAGATTGTGAAAGTTGAAGGATCAAATATGAAAATGAATATTTATATAATTGAATAGTATTTTGAGAAGTTTAAAGTTACGATTGGATTATTAGTTAGTTTTATATCGACTTGGTATCGATTATGTTTTATAGAAATTATTTTTCGAAATTAGATTATGTTAGTGTAATACTAACATATGTATTGCATATTGTAATATTTTATGATGATGACCAGACCACGAAATATCTAGCAATCCAAGTGATTCAAAAGGGAAGGAAGAAGTATGGGATTAAAAAGATTATTGTAGAAAGGGTTCAGTAGTGAGGCAAATGGGAGTGCAATTATTTATTTAATTATTCTGATCGAGGAAGACTTACGATAAGTCAACCTCATATTATTTTAAAAGCATGATTTTATTTTCATTGATATAATATCTCCATAATGTCATATAAAAGAATTATGATTATTTTGGGTATGAAATTACCCAATATGTATTAAATGATATTTTTCTAAAATTATATTTGAATGAAATTTCTAAAGTGATTTTAAAGTATGATTTTCATTTTTAATGATGAAATATTTCTTTACTGAATTCAAAAATGTTTTCTGAATTATTTTAGGACATGAATTGCCCAAATTATGATTTTTATGATAATGATTGAAAAATAATTCTGAATTGGAATGTTGATTTATAAATGAATATGATATAATATAAAAGCCCATTGTATGTTGAATTGAGAGTCGTAAGTAGACTTGGCATGCCACAAAAATGAGCAATTTTGATTCCGATCTGGTACATTCATGTACATTCTGAATGACACTGTTGGTGCAAATGTTATGATTTCACCTGGAGTACATATTATGATTCTGATGATAGCACCTTGAAGTGCTTAGTGTGCACATATGTCTGACTCATGTACCTTGTATTCTCTTAAATATGCATTAGGCTATGAAAATAAATGTTAAAGTTCTAAAAAGTACATGAAAAGAAAAGAATATGAAAATGAAATATGAAAGTTCTAAAATGTGTCTGAATGAAAAATAGATCATGAAAATGAATATGAAAGCTCTGAAATGTATTTCAAATGAAAAGAAATATGAAATGATTATTATGTCTAATAATGTTTATCATGATTTTTAATAAAATCATGAGATGATGATTTTCAGGTTTCTAAAGAGGAAAAATGGCTTGAATAACTCGGTTTGAAAGTTCAATAATTTTATTTAGAATTTATTTTATGTTTTAAAGTATTTATGATATTTTATATTTTATCTCACCTTAGTTGTATTACTGCCTCAGTAAGTTTTACTTAGTGCGTGATGATTTTCATGCGTAGGCTCGGATAGAGAAAAGAACGTGAAGAAGGGCCTCTTGAGTATCTTTTCAGAAAATCGTACCAAATATCAATATTAGTAAGACATATTATCTTTGACTTATTAGTGTCATGAATATTATATCTGTTAGTTTGTTTATTGGATTTATTTTAAAAGGGTTTGTAATAGTACACTAGGACCATTTTATCTGGGTAGATTTACTTATATTCATTTTTATGCATGAATATTATATATGTTTTACAATTTAAAATGATTTTCAAATTAAGAAGTGTTTAGCCATTTTCTATAGTTTATGAAACAACACTAACTTTCCTAATTGCTACTTAAAATTGAATTTGTTTAAACGATTAAATATTATTTTATGATTTATGAAATTGATAAAATAGTTTCAAAGTTGATAAAGGAATTTTTCTACAATGAAACAAATTTTCAAGCAATTATGATCAACGAATGTCTGAAATTTTAATGTAACATTTTTAACTCATATTTTGAGACGTATACGGGTTATGGGTATTACATTTATTGGTATCAAAGCTGCATATTTATTCGATTCTCGGCCTAAAACTAGCTTATTTTATGTTGGAAATGTGTACATACCACTAGAATGTCGATATTACTGATATGGTATCGTAAGGTGATTTTTATTGATGATGTAGCTCCTTACTTATGTAATTTTGAAATGTATGTGTTAGATGTCATAATGATAAGAAAGTTGAAAATGTTAAAAATAAGATTGAAAGACCCGAGAGGACTTCAGTATCTCACCCTAAAAGAGTTGAAGCTGTAAAGGATTATCCTCCATTTTTTGGAAGAAATGCTCCACCTTTTAATGAAGTTAGTGAATTATAGGAATCTATTAGAAAGTTTAGAAGATGTACAAGAGAAATTGAGACTGAAGAAGATCCAAAGATTATTGAATTTACTGATGATTATGGGGTTTCTACCTGTAGGTTTAAATTTTGAAAAGTATATGAGTTAAGTATTAAGTTGCTTGAAGAAATGTTTGATTTGAGTTAATATGTAGTGTTAGATTAAAGACTAAATCCTTAAGTCTAGACAGTAAAGATAAATGGTAAATAAGTTGTTTACTAAAAGTATAAAGAAAGACGATTTCATGTGGTCATATATAAATTACCATCAGTTAGGTGGGATGATAATAGAAGATGAGTCTATATTAACTCTGTTCGATTTAGGTTCTAGGTATTCTTATATTAGTATGAAATTAATTAGAGAAAAATATGTTCTGTTAGAATTCATAAATAGATATGGTAATGACAAATCTGCTAGGTCACAACACAAAGTAAAACAGATAAGGAGAAATTGTTTGATGAAGATTCAAAAAGATTGTTCAGTTTATCTGGCTAATGTGATACACACTTAAATGTCTAAAGTTAAGAATGGTGGATATTTTGATGGTTTAGAAATTTTTGGATGTGTTTTCTGAAGAAATTTCTTGGATTACCTATTGATTACGAGGCAAGAATCAAGATTAATATTTTTCTGGATGGTTTTAATAAACATAAAAAAGGTAAAGGCACAATTATAAGAATTATTTAATCAGGATTTTATCAGACCAAGGGTGTCATTGTGGGGTGCATCGATAATAATTGTTCAAAAGAAAGTGTTGAACTATGTTTCGATATAACAAATTTAAGGTAAAATGTTTTTGGACTTGAATTGAATTTATTCAAAGTTTTCAAAAGGTTTCAAAAATAACTCAAAGTCCATTAAATTCGAATTTGAGAAAAAATGCAAATGGGTACCGATACCCCTGTCTAGGTATCAATACCCCTATGAATGCTCAAATATCGAATGCAAAAAGGGTACTGATACCCCTATGGGTATCCATACCCTGGGTACCGATACCTCTGCCTGGGTATCAATACCCCCTGGCTCCAACGGCTAGCAAAAGCTAGTTTAATTTGAATTTAACAAAGGTAGTACTGATACCCCTTAAAGGGGTACCGATACCCCTTAAAGGGGTACCGATACCCCCTGTTATGGACAACCTTGTTTTACAGAAAAATAATCCCCAAACGGCTCCAAAACATCCCCAACGGCTATATACGACTTCAAAATCATTCCAAGCTATAAATACAAGCTGAGGACACTTGAAGAAGCATGAGAACAACTATCCAAGCAATCAAACACAAGAGAAGAGTTTTTCATTCTTATTTCATCTTTCTCTTGTAAATATTTTTATTCTTGTGAGCTTAAATCTTGTAAACACCTACCTTAGAGAGATTTTCTTGTTTACATTTTCCTTTCATTGTAAAGGGGTTTTGGTTCTAGCCCGTGAAAAGCTAGGGAAAGGTTCTAGTTTATCCCGTGAAAACTAGGGAGTTGTAAAGGTTATCTCTTTGTACTTGAAAAAGAAAGAACAAATTAGTCAATTTGTTGGAAATCCTTGGTGAGGAGCTAAGGTAGTGGATGTAGACTTGGTTGAGAAGTTGAACTACTATAAATCGTTGTGCAATTTTCTATCTTTCAATCTCCTTACTCCCTAAACACAAAAATCATCTCGACCCCTCTTTGCGAACCGTTCTAGTTGTCGATTTGAGCTTCCGTAAATCCCAACAGAAAGATGGATCTATGTGGTTATATGTGGATTAACATCAGCTAAATAAAGTAAAGGTAAAGAATAAATACCCTCTTTTGAGGATCGATGATTTATATAATCAACTTAAAGGTGTTTCAGTATTTTCAAATATTAATCTTTGATCTGGATATCATCATTTAAAGATTAAAGAAGAAAATATTCTAAAGACAATTTTTAGAATCAGATATAATCATTAAGAGTTTATAGAGATGTTGTAGGGGTTGACTAATTCTCTACAAAATTTATTGAAGATATTTTAATTCATTTCAAGATTAAAGAAGAATATAATGTATATCTTCGCATTGTATTTCAAACATTGCGGGATAAAAAGCCTAATGCTAAGTTTTCAAAGTATGAATTCTGGTTACTAGATGTTTCCTTCTTTGGCCGTGTGATTTTATTAAAAGTGAATTAGGGTTGATTCCAAGAAGTATAAATGATAGTGGAGTAGAAAAATCTGAAAAATGTCACTAAAGTTTAAAGTGTCTTGGGATTAATTGGCTATTATCAGAGATTCCTGAAGAATCTCTCAATGGTTGCTTCTCTATTTACTAGGCTACTTACAAAGGATATACCATTTATTTGGATTAAAAGATGTCAAGAAATTTTTGATACATTTAAAGAAGATTTTGAGAAAAGCGCCAATTCTAGTGCAACCAGAATCAGGTAAAAACTATGTTAATTATAATAATGTATCTCATAATGGTTTAGGATGTGTACTTATGTAAGAAGGCAAAGTTATGACCTTATGTTTCAAAACAATTGAATATGTATAAAAGAAATTATTTGACTCATGACTTAAAGTTGTAGTTATGATATTGCTTTAAAAAGTGGTCGTCATTATTTGTATAGTGAACGATGTTATATATATAGAGATCATAAAAGTCTGAAGTATTTGTTAACTCAGAAAGAATTGAATCTGAGACAAAATAGATGGATCGATCTTCTGGAAGACAATGACGTGATTATTAATTATCATCCAGGAAAGGATAACATAGTAGCTGATGTACTTAGCTGAAAGACATTCTCATCTTTAAGAGTTTTGAATGCTCGATTATTTATACAAAATGATAGTGTGCTTGTTGTAGAGTTAAGACTGAGGCCTTTATTGTTATATCAGATAAAAGATCTCCAAATTAAGGATAAAAATGTTTAGTAAATATTGAATAAGTGAATGAAGATGAAGTTAAAGAATTTGAAGTTTAGTTTGACTGATGTTTATATTATCGGGGCCAAGTTTTGTGTACCCGATGATGAAGAATTAAAGAAAGATCTTCTCTCTCAAGCTCATTATAATCTTTTGATAGAGCATCTAGGAGAAAATAAATTGTATCAAGATCTGAAGAGTCAATATTGGTAGCCAGGTATAAGAAAGGCTATAACTGCGTTTGTATCTAAATGTTTGGCATGTCAGCAAATGAAAATAGAATACTGGATGTCATTAGATTTATTGCAATCTATTTTATTCCTTGGTGGAAAAAGAGAAAGAGTTATTATGAATTTTGTGGAAGGTTTACCATCGATAACCAGTAAGAAAGATTCAATCTGGATGATAGTGGATAAATCGACTAAGATAGTACACTTTATTTCAGTGCGAATGAATTAATCAATGGATAAGTATGATGAATTATATATCAGAGAAATTGTACAATTGTATGGAATACCTGTCTTGATAGTTTTTATAGAGATTTTAAATTTACTTTGAGATTTTAGAAGTTTCTGCATACAACTTTGAGAACTCGACTAAATTTTAGAACGATCTTTCATTTACAACAAATGGATAGTCTAAGTGAACTATTCAGATACTTGAAGACATACTAAGGGTGTGTGTTATTGGTTTCAAATAATTATGGGAAAAATATTTGTTTATAATAGAGTTCGTTTATAATAATAGTTACTAGTTGAGTATTAAGATAGTTCATTTTTTAAGTATTATATGAAAGGAAATGTCGAAAACCATTAAACTGGTATGAGTTAAAGAATTGAGATATAATTGGTCTGAATCTGACCAAAGAAGTGGAGGACAAAGTAAAGGTTAGACAAGACAATCTTAGATGGATGCTGATAGATAGCTATCAAGGCAATGATATATGTAACCAAGTGCGTTGTCGAGTTCACTGAGCTTCCTACCGAGTACATTTCAAGCCAGGTACCACTGATGTACATTTCCTTAGCTCATATCCCGACCATTGCCTACTGGACCATTCAAAGCGATGTGGCTTGTGTTGCGCAAATTACGAACCTCATAGGACTGACACACAAGTGAGCCATGAATTTCTTCCTACGTGCTTGATTCAATGACTCAAAAAGATGAAATTAATCCCTTTAATGATTTCAGGTTCGTTATATCGACTTTCGAAGCTTGGGAACTATCGATCTTGGCGCATAAAGTTAACAGCATACACGAACACCTTTAAAAATTATTATGTCTTTGTTATCCACATATTGGTAAGTCTATATATATTTACTAATCGATGAAAAGGGTTGACAAAGATGATAATGGGATGCAGATGAGATGAGGAAGAGAGAAGCTTTTAATGACTTCAAGCATACAATTGAAACACCTCAAATGGATGTGGTGAGGATTTTGATAAAGATCCGCAGGAAGATCCTCAGGCTCTCATGATCCCAGAGAATACCAAGGTCTCTTTCATCACCAATCCAAGTCCAAAACCATGTTTTTAAATGGATTAGATGATCATCAATGTCTTTAGAAGAAAGCATGTTCTATTGCTGATTTCAGATCTCGATATCTCTCATGACCAAATTCAAGTTCTCTAGGTTGTTTACGAGTATGAGAGGTTGTCTACTGAGCTTAACTACAAGATCGTATGTCTCCTAATTGTGGACTAATCAGCTTAGAACGCTGGCCATGAGCAAAAGTTTACAAACCTACAATCAATTATGTTGTGGTACACGATAAGAAACCCGTCAAATATCGAACCAGCAGTGATGAAATACACTAGGGAGGTATGGCGATTTGTGAAGAAGTCAATCATGGTGACACTCAATCCATTGGGGATGCTCACATGCACTAGTGCACTTAACATTATTTGGATATTCCAAAGAGAGGGGGAAGGAGAGGGAGAGAAAGAGGCAGAGAAAGAGTGAGACAGAGGGAGAGAGGGGGAGAGAGAGAGAGAGTGAGAGAGAGCAGGAGAGAGTGAGAAGGAGGGAGAGAGCAGGAGAGAGTGAGAAGGAGGGAGAGGGGGAGAGGGGGAGAGAGAGATGGAGAGAGAGGGAGAGAGAGATAAAGGGTGGGGGAGATAGAGAGGGGGAGAGAGATCGAGAGAGATAGGGAAAGAGAATGAGAGAGAAGGGGGGAGAAAGAGAGAGATGTTTATACGACAGTGATGAAATTTACAATCACGATACTTACAATGACTGCAATATCAACCTTATGTTTGCAATAGCGATAAACGCAATACGATCGAAGAAACAATTACAATTGTAATTTAAATCCCTAATTAGAGGCCTAATTTTTTTTGTTCACCCAAGGGCCACCAAAATCTCATAAACAGACTTGACTAGTATATAAAAGCAACACTTAAAAATTATTTGAATAATGATTAGATGTGTGTATTAATGTTAAAAACTTACAATATTTCCTAAATATATTTAGATACAAAATTCATACATCTTGACTAATCTAGTAAGAATATGTCGTATAAAATTTTGATGATAATAAAATCATGTTTAGTATGCATACATGTACGATATAAAAGTGTATGACATATTTAGTGATTGTTGATATGTATAAAAATTAAAAGCATATTGACTTCGTTAATTCAACTATATGAATATATTAAGTTGTCTTTGTGTTTATATGTTACATGAATATTATGTAAATATATATAATATTTTTAAGGGTAAACTACATCACATATCATCAAACTTTAAGTGTTGTATCATTTATGCCACTGAACTTTCATTTTTACATTTATGGCATTGAACTTAGATTTTTCTTTCAATTATACCACTAAACCATTAAATTGTTAACTACACGATGACGTGGCCTACAGCTGTCGATGTAGACATCTCACCAAAATGATGTCGTTTAGATTCGACTGTTAACAATTTAACGACCCAATGGTATAATTGAAATGAAAATCAAAGTTCAATGGTATACTTATCAAACTTGAAAGTCAAGTGGTATAAACGATACAACGCCTAAAGTTCAGTGGTATCTGATGTAGTTTACCCTAATTTTAGTTATTTATAATTTATCATTTTAGAGCTTTTGATATATTTTAAAATTTATAGTTTAGTATTTTATTTTAGTAATTTAATTTTTAGTTTTTATATTTAAAGTATTTGAATATTTTTTATCCAGACTTATCCTTCGAAGATAACATGAAGCGGAGGCACATAATATAATCCGCATTAGGTGTGAAATTATGTTAGTTCATCGATGATTTGTAGGCACTGATAGATGCTTGTAAGAACCAAGTTAACTAGTTCGACTTAGCCATGATGGACCCTTTTATATATGGTATTTTGGGTTTAATTAAAGAAAAGAAGAAATTGATCTCAAGTTAAAACGTCCGTTAGCTTACCTTTAACTAGAAATCGATGAATAAGATAAATGCTTGGGCAACCATTTTGATATGTGGTATGCTTTTGTCTATGATATCCAAGGTATTTATTACAGAAAAGCTTTGTATTTTGTTCATTTCTTTAAGAGAACAACTTGATCACTTTCTTTCTATGTCATATTGAGATTGTTTCGTAGAAGTACGAGTCTAAGAGAAACTTGATACATATTGATCTCATGGGTTCTCCATTTTTCTTCAATTTGTGTATTAATGTGCTCTGAAGTTTGCATTAGGTGTTTGTCCTTAGTCATTGGTGTTTTTAAACAATATCTTAATGTAAGGTAATTGACCGTAAAAATTTTAAATAATTATTTTTTAAGGAAAAAAAATACAATAACCCATATTGTTGGAAAAATAAATACATTTCTTTATAGAATGACTTTCTTATAATGATAAGCGATTGCATGAACTGGGATATGTTAGACTATTATAATTAGAGACACGTGTGTGTACTAGTGGTTGTGGTGTTAAAGTTAGTTAGTTTGTTAAGCTTTTGTTAAGCTGTTAAGCTAGACTGTTAGAGTCTGTTAGGTTTGCAGTTATGAGCAATGTGAGCTGCACCAGTTTATATAAGCGTGTGTAATTCAATGAAGGAAAATACCTTGCTTGTTTAACACTGTTGTTTATAGTTTCCTAATATGGTATCTTTCGCCGAAGATCTTGGGGTTTCTTGTTAAACCTCCACTGCTGTTGCTCGTTCTCGCCTGGTAATGGAGTCGTCCAAAGGCTTCTCGCATAAGAAATTCAACGTTGTTCTCGATGAAACGAACTTTCTGCTATGGAAGCAACAAATCATGTTGACTCTCCGTAGCCATTGTCTAGAACGGCTGTTAACTGGTGCTCTAAAGCCGCCACCTGAGATGATTACTGGTGACAACGGTGAAAGTGAGCGTTAATGATGCTTTTGAGGATTTTGTGGCGCAATATAGTGCGCTTGCGTCGTGGCTTCTTTCCACCATCAGCTCCCACCTTCTTCCTCAGTTTTTTGGTGCTGAATCGGCTGCTGCAGTATGGACTATGGTGCAATAGCTCTTTGCTAATAGGTCTACAACGGCTGCGATGAGCTTGCATTGTAAACTGCAGTCACACAAGAAAGTTAATGACAGCATGTGTACTTACCTTACCAGAGTTAAAGAAGTTTGAGATGCACTTGCCTCGTGTGGCAGTGCGGTTTCACATGTTGGTCATATTGCTAGCGTCTTGAAAGGGTTGCCAAAGGAGTACCAACCATTTATGACTGTCATTACTACAATGAAGGAGACACTTTCGTTGGACAGTCTTTATATAGTCCTTATAGATGCTGAAGCTCGGTTAGTTGGCTTTGATGAGCAGTTAGACTCTCTGCCCATGAGTGCCAATTTAGCTCAGCATCAAGAAGATTACAATTCTGTTAAACGTGATCGACGCGATTGCATGGTTACTCGATCATCTTCAATGAACAGACCTGGGAGTCGAGGTGGGGGAAGAGCTAAGATTGAATGTCAACTGTAACATCCTAGTAACCGGGTCAGTGACTAAAATGTAAATTTTGAAAACTTGGTGCTCAATTTTGAAATAAGTAAAAAGTTCAGGGATTTAATTATAATTTCTTTTGAGTAGGACTGATTGGAAAAGAAGGAAAGATGGAAGGGTATTATGGTCTTTTCAAAGGAACATTTTTTTATCTTCCCTCTTTAAGTGATATAAAAACGTGGAGTTGGGTGAGAAAAGGGAAAAGTCTGGAACTTCTTCTTCTGCTTCTTCCTCTTCCCGTAAGCTCCATTTTAAGGTAAGTTGATTTCAAGTTGTTTGTTCTTTGAACTTTTAAGTTGGTTTTGACTCTTTGGGTATTAAGAAAGCTTAAGGAATCTTTAGGAGAAGTAAAACTCAAAAGTGGATAAGTTATGAGAGATTAATTAAAATGAGTTTTTGATTGAATTATTGAAAAATAAGGAGTTAATGAATTTAGAAACTGAATTTGACTTGTCATAGGTGTGAATAAAAATAATAAGTATTAAATCTGAGTTTGGTTGATGTTGAAAAATCGGCAAGATTCTTAGTCTCAAGAATTTGAACGAGATATTGAAGGTGTTAAGGTGTAAGAATGATAAAAGATGGATAAAATGATTGTAGTTGAGTTTGGTGGTAGAAAAGGTACTTTAAATATGCAAATTAAGTGAAGTATTGATGATTTTTTTGGCTTAAAAAAAGAAATTTGGGCAATGGGTATCGGTACTGCTTCATTAGGTACCGATACTTCAAGAGTAATATAAGGAAGGCATTCATGAGGTATCGATACCTTAAGAACAGTATCGATACCAAAGGGTACCGATACCATAAGGATGGTATCGATACCATATTTGAAACGAGAATTACATAATGCAATATGGGTATCGATACCTAGGCATGGTACCGAGACCACAGTTAGGGAAGTATCGACACCCTACAGGGGGTACCGATACTACTCCAAGTAGAAATATAATTAAGCCTTTCTTTTGGTCCAAGAATTTAAGGATTGAATTATGAGATTTAGAATGCTGGTATGTATGATTATGTAGATTTCGATCGAGAGCAAAGTTCGAACAAGTCAACAAGTATTAGTCAACAAGATACGATTGATCAGGAAAGAGTTATAAGTGCTCGAATTGACTAGTGAGGCCAGGTGAGTGCATATTAGTAGTATATGATATTTAATGGAAATAAGACTTGCGATAAGTGTATTTTCGATAGTAAAATGCATGAATTCATAAATAGAAGAATGTGTTTGTGATGATTTATATGTGTGCATAAGTATATGTGTTGACATGTTGTTGTGTATGTTACATGATTTATGTATAAATATATATTAGTGTGATGAGTCATATGAAATAGTACAAATAATCTATAGGATTATATAAGGATATGAAATAAGTTATATGATAGGGACATAAGGATTTGTATGAACATATGATAGGTGACCATACATGCTACATGATATATGTGATCAATTATAGGAATCAGTATAATAAAATTATATGACTAAATGAGAAGTGAGATGAGTTAAATAACATTAAACTATAGGATAATATGAGAATAGTATATTAATGAGGAGAGCATAATAAATGATACAAACCTATAAGATAATTGATCTAGGGAAGATTTATATACTTAAACGAAACTATACTATAAAAGTCATGTAAAATTGAACTAAATAAATAGATTAACTTAGTATATAAATAATGTGAAATAAGTGATACAAATTATAAGTGTATAGGTTACATAATTGATATAAATTCAGGATAATGTAATAAACCATGTGAACTAGTATAAATGATTTATGTGAGTAAATGGAAAAATGAGACAAAATAGATAGTATTTACTTATAGGACATATGAGATTACTTGTTTATGTTATATAATCTATACACGGATAAGTTAGGAAACTACATGTGAAATAAGATTTAGTCAGATGAGTTATATGATATATTAGGTATGTTAAAGGAAGTTATGTGAATGCATGTTGGTATGATATAATTGAATTATGTGATTATAAATGAAATGATATGAGCTATATGAAAATAAGTAATGTGCTTACATGATCACAAGATATGAGACATGACATGAGATATATGAAAGAGAAAGTATACGTGATATGTGGAAGTGAATCATATGTCTATATGAATATGGGAAATGATATGAAAAAGAATGCCCATGTTATGTTAAATGAGAGCTAGAGGTATAGTTGGCATGCCAAGAGTAGAGGGTTACATAGGTCCTTCGGGACATATACAGAGGTCCTTCGGGACATATACATAGGTCATTCGGGACAAATTTCACATGCCCCTATTGGGACCCTTATACGAGCTGTAGTGACAGCATATGTGCACAACCTCAATGCACTCATATATCTTTAGTTCTCATAAGTATACATGGGCTAATAAAGAGAATAAATAAATAAATATTGTGTGATGTTATGTGTGTGTTTCTTGGTGAAATGTGTTATATGGATTTTATAAATGATAAATACAAGATTATATGATAAATGGAATTAATGATAATAATGGTGATAATGATAAGATGTGGATATTGATAATGATGACATATGTGCATGTATACATTTGTTATATGAATTGTTATATGATTTTGTATGATATGATATTATTAATTGTACATGCATTGTTATAAGTTAAAGTTTACATTATATGTTTTATATGCCTCACTAAGTCAATGACTTAGTGTGTGAGTGTTTCACACGTAGGTTATGGAAAGCAAGAAAAGAAGCTAAGAGGAGCAAGACAGGTTAGCCTCTTCTTTACGAAGTTCAGATCAGAAAAGTATTTTGAAATTATGTATATTGTTATATTGCTCGTAGTTGGCATGTACTAAGAGAATTGTATTGGATATGCTCTGATAGGTTTTGTTAAAATCATATGATTGTAATATATAAAAAAAATTCAATTTTCTTGATATGTAAATTTGAATTTTAACCAATTTGTAAAAAACATTTTGAAAAGTCAATGTGACACCTCGGACTCAGATCCGGGTCAGATATGGGCTGGGGTGTTACATCAACTATGTAGGAAACTTGGCCACCTAGTTAACCATTGTTGGCATCGTTTCGATAAGGAATATATGTGTGTAACCTCTGATTCACGATCTCAAAAAGGCCAGCAAGCTAATACACATTATTCAGTGTCTGAAACCCCTAATATGAGCTGTGAGTGCTATAAAGGGTGTTATCAAGGGACTGGTCAAGCACAAGCTAAAGTGATCTCCAAAGTTATTGATCACTGGGTTGTCGACTCGGGTGCAACACGTCACATTACACTTGATGCATCAAATGTTTCAAATTCGGCTGAATTTAGAGGTTCGGGTAAGCTCACTGTGGGAAATGGAGTTTCCTTTAATATACATAACATCGGTAGTACTGTTATTCCTTATTCTTCAAGAACTTTTCTGTTAAATGAATTATTACACGTGCCTCAGATAACCAAAAATATGTTATCGGTCTCTAAGCTTTCTAGGGACAATGTTGTCTTCCTTGAATTTCATGTTGAAAAGTACTATGTTCGTGATGAGGCTTCTAAGGAAATTATCCTGCAAGGTGAAGAGAATGGAGGGTTGTATACCTTTTCGTTTGACTGTAAGCGTGTAGAAGATCATAATGCTGCAACTCATCCTGTGTATGCTAGCATGTCACAATCTGAACTATGGCATCGTCGATTAGGGCATCCAACCAGTTATGTTATGAATAAAATAGCTAAAGCAATTGATGTAAAACTTGATTTGAATGTTACTAAAATGTGTGTGGCTTGATTTATGGGAAAGAATCATAAGTTGCCATTTTCTTCCTCGAAGACTCAATACACTACTCCATTTGAGCTTGTGTTCTCTGATTTGTGGGGACCCCCACATGTTGCATCCAATGGTTTTCATTACTACATCTCATTTGTTGATGCATATACACATTACACATGGATTTATCTCATCAAAAGTAAAGCAAAAGCTTGTACAGCTTCCCAGTTGTTTCATAAACTTATAGAAAATCAGTTTGGACTGACAATCAAGGCAGATCAGTCAGACTGGGGTGGTTAATTTTGCCCGCTCTCGATGGTTCTAACAAAGTCAGGGATCACTCATCGGTTATCCTGCCCACACACATCTGAACGGAATGGTGTTGTGGAATGTAAACACCTTCATATAGTTGAACTCGGTCTCATTCTTCTGGCTCAATCATCCATGCCTATTCGATACTGGTCATATGTAGTAGTAACTACAGTTCACCTTATTAATCGATTACCTACAATAATTCTTACTGGAATGACACCGTTTGAGAAGTTGTTTCAAAAGAAACCAGAGTATGATTCGTTGAAAGTTTTCGGGTGCCAATGTTTTCCACATCTGAGACCCTTTCAGAATCACAAATTAGATTTTTGATCACAACCATGCACTTACCTTGGCTTCAGTCCTCAGCACAAAGGATATCAGTTCCTTATGAGTGATGGTAGGGTGTATATATCATGTCATGTCGTATTTAATGAAATGGTATTTCCCTTTGTAGATAAAGTAGTGATGTGTTCAAAACATCGTTGTTCAGGAGTGCAGTCTTAGGATATTCCTATTGTTGCTGATGTGAGAAGTTGGCCATGCAGTGTTGCTCCAGATGAGGTAGTTGGTTGTGTTAATGATAATGAAGATACGGGGTAGACTCGGTTGGATGTTCCTGATCAACAGAGATATACACCACATGTGGCTGAGGAAGTCACAACAGAAGCAACCACAGATACCTCTATGAACGATGATGTAAATTCAATTATGCCTACTAGTATGGCTAATGTAGATGGTCATGTTGAATCAGGTGGAGGGGCAGACACAGCTGCATGCAGTAGACTACCGAGTAACCCATTGTTACAAAACCTACATCCCATGCTAACATGTAGCAAGTGTGGAGTGTTTAAACCTAAATCCTACACCATTTATTTTGAGAATGAAGTAACTCTACAATTCAGGAAGCATTACAGACTGCTAGTTGGAGAGAAGCAGTTCAAGCTGAATATGATGCACTTCAGAAGAACAACACGTGGGTGCTGGTTAAATTGCCAGCAAGTCGTGCTCTAGTTGGCTGCAAGTGGTTGTTTAAACTCAAACGCAATCCTGATGGTACTATACAACGACATAAGGCACGGTTGGTTGCAAAAGGTTTCTCACAAGTGCCTGGACATGATTTTACTGATACCTTTAGCCCAGTTGTAAATTTTTCTTCCCTTAATGTTTTGTTGACTTTATCTGTGGCTAATGGTTATGAATTGAGACATGTAGACATCAATAATGCGTTCCTCAATAGGGGTCTTGATGAAGATGTCTTCATGCAGCAACCATCAGGGTTCGAGTAAAATAATGTGGATGGAACTCCTCTTGTCTGCAAACGAAAAAAGGCTCTCTATGGGATTAGGCAAGCTCCATGAAATTGGCACACCAATCTTCGAGATAGTTTAGTTCAGATTAGCTTTGCAGCCTCATGAGCTGATCCCTCGTTGTTCATTAGCAAAAGGGATAATGAATATTTATTTCTGTTGGTATATGTTGATGACATTGTCATCACTGGGCAGTCATCGAGTGCAATTCAAGAAGTTTTTCAACTACTCAGCAACAGGTTTTCGTTAAAGGACCTTGGCTTGCTTAGTTTTTTTCTTGGGAATTGAAGTGCATAGGGCACATGGCTCAGTTATGTTGAGTCAAAGGAAGTTTGTACTGGAATTACTTAAAAAGTCTGGAATGAAAGGAGTTGTTGCGTGCACTACACCAATGGTAGTGTCCTCTAAGCTTTCGGGGGGTGAGGGTGAATTATTAATGAACCCTAGTGAATATAAAAGCATCATTGGTTCCTTGTTATATGTGTGTCACACGCGACCAGACTTAGCTTATAGTGTTGGGAATGTGGCACAGTATATGCACGCTCCACGAGAAACATATATGCTTGCAATTAAGAGAATACTAAGGTATTTGGTTGGAACTTTGGACTATGGACTATTGTTTCAGTCGGTTGATACAGGGTTGACAATTTCAGCGTTTGCTGATACGGATTGGGGAGCTAGTGTTGATGATAGGAGATATATCTCTGGCTATGGAGTGTTTGTTGGTCGATGTCTTGTTGCATGGAGCTCCAAGAAGCAGAAATCAGTGTCCAGATCAACGATGGAAGCTTAGTACAAGTGTATTGCTGACACTGTTGCTGAAGTAACGTGGGTGAATGCCTTACTTGATGACATAGGGTTACAGTAACTACAAGAACCAGTAGTTTGGTGTGACAACACTGGTGCAATGGCAATGAGTGCCAATTCAGTTTATCATGCACAATCGAAACACATAGACTTGGACATGCACTTTGTTCGAGAGAAGGTAGCGGCCAAGCAGATTCAGGTTAACTATGTTCCAGTTGCACATCAGATTGCTGATGGCTTCACCAAACCTTTGACCAGAATTGCTTTGGAAGATTTTCGCAGCAGAATATATGTTGTACATGTTTTTAAGAACAAACAAGAATGCTGGAACAAGTAGGGGGAATGTTAGACTATTATAATTAGAGACACGTGTGTGTGTACTAGTGGCTGTGGTGTTAAAGTTAGTTAGTTTGTTAAGCTTTTGTTAAGCTGTTAAGCTAGACTGTTAGAGTATGTTAGGTTTGCAGTTATGAGCAACGTGAGCTGCACCAGTGTATATAAGCGTGTGTAATTCAATGAAGGAAAATACATTGCTTGTTCAATATTGTTGTTTACAGTTTCCTAATACGATCACTACAAGAAAATATACCTTTAATGACACATGAATGATGACACACGCTAATTTATGACTTGCAAAAAATGTGTCATAAAAAAATGTCAAGTTTCTTAAAATCTGAACGATTTATGACCTACAATAATGTGTTTCATATTTAATAGTCATAATCCAAAAAACTTAGCAAACACACGGAGTACACTTTTCATTGTGTGTCATCTCTAAAAGTCGTCTTTTAATTTCCTCCTATAATTTTCATCAAAATCAGAGAAATTTCAAAATCAACGGAAAGTAGTGGGACAAGAAAACTCCCCCAATTTTCTCCCCTCTTTCAAAATTTTAAAGCCTACCTTTCCTCTGTCTTCACACACAACAAATTTATCTATGTCCGTACAATCCTCTCACCACACCATTGTTATATCCCCCTCCCCAAATCTTTTGTTTTTCTTGGAGAGTTAATAATAATGGCGATTGGTTGAGAAGTAGCAATATCACTTGATGGTGTTAGGGACAAGAACGTGATGCTGTTAAAGAAGCTCAACACTGCTATCTTCCCCGTTCGTTACAACGAAAAGTATTACGCCGATGCTCTGGCTTCCGGTGAATTCACAAAGCTTGGTTTGCCTCCTTTCCTCCCCCCAATATTTTTTGGGTTTTCGTTATTTTTTTTAGAAAGCATGTTATTCTCCCGTTGTTGTGTTCGATTCTTGTTTGGGTTTTTTTTCTTCGCAATTGTTTCTTTTTGAATCTTGGGGTTTTCTTTGTCGTTCTTCTGTATATTTTATCTAATGGAATATTTATCGGCGTTCTTTAGTAAATTAAGGAATTTAAGCTGCTGGTCTTGATTTATGCCTTCATTTCTCTTGTTTTTTGTTCTTTGCATTGGTTAATTGTTGGTATTTTTTGGTTTGATTTACATTAACTTTTGATGACATACTACGAGTGGCCTTTGATACAAATAAGGTATTGTAAGTTGTCAGTTCAGTGTGCTCCCATTTGATCATTGGAAAAAGTAATTTATTTGTTGGATTAAATAGTTCCACTTTAGATTACATTATTCTATTGATTGTGTTCAGAGGCATTTAATAACAAACACATTTAATTATTTTTCAATTGTCAATTTTTTGGGGGTTTATTGAAACCAAAAAATGGCTAGATATTGTTCAGTTTATGCCTCAAAAACACTCTTCAGTTCTGTTGTTGTGCTTGTGCTGCCTTGCACTCATATGTTATTGATTGTATTTGGTGCACTTGTTGATTCTGCCATGATCTTCTGCTTATTATGAAACGTTAATTGATCCATTCATATCCTGCATTTCTTTTGAACTTTTAAGCTATAGGTAGTAGCTATAAGTATTTTTTTTCTAGAGAATTTTCAAGTCATAAAATCCCTAGCTAAAGATTTCCCAATTCTGAAATTTGCTACCCTGCATTGGAGGGCACTTATTGAGCTTTGATGGTCTATAACACTGAAAATATAGGAATTTCAAAACCTGTTAGTTTTTGGAGAGTATTTATCCTATAACTTTATTCTGCCTTGATAATTGCATATTTGTTTTTTATCCTTAATCCCTAGGTCATGCTCAAATAAATAGACTCGATTGAAGTTTTGAGTGACTAGCCTCATATATTTCTACGATCTTAGCAATGTGCAATGCATGTTTGAGATGTCTTTTGTCACAATGCTTTCAGCATTTGACATCAATTACTAGTATGGTGCATTTATGGTTAGAAATAATAAATGTTATTGTTTTCAATTTGATGGCTTCAAACAAATTGTGGATGGTTACACATGCACACACTCATATATCATATTACACGAGTTGGGGACTGATGAGAGATTAAGTTGGAAAGTGACCTGTATAATTCAAAAGTTAGCATGTTATTCTAACAATCACACGTTTGCTTGCTAACTCAGCATATTACAGTGACATCTGTGTTGGATCAATTGCTTGTCGGATGGAAAAGAAGGAAGGTGGGGCCATCTGTGTGTACATCATGACATTGGGTGTTTTAGCACTATATCGTGGGCTAGGAATTGGTGAGTTCATACATATAGACCTTTGTCTGAAATTTTTGCTTAAATCTTGAATTTATGCAGTTACTAAGCTATTGAACCATGTTCTTGAGCTTTGTTTGAAGAAACACATACCGGAGATCTAATTGTCATCCTATATAATCCCGGGTTTGTTTTTTCATTTGATTATCAATATATTTTAGTAAATTAATTTGGTTTTTGGTTTTATAGAAGACATTGGGTGTTGGCGGTGATAGATATGAAAGCAACAAGTTGTTATTATCTTGATTCCTTGGGGCCCACCAATGTCTATCAACAGTTGAATCAGATTATTGATGCGTAAGTAACATAAATTATCGAAACATTATAGTATATTCTTTGATATATTTCATCAATTTTATAGGGCAATGATATTGTACACTGCTCAAAGTCGATCTAACAAAAGGGTTAGCCTCAATTGGATCAATGTTTTGGTGAGGACTTCGATCGATCATTCCTTGTTTAAATTGTAGCTTTCATTTTGACTAATCGTTTATTGTAAACTGTTTGTAGTGTCCCCGTCAGTCGGGAGGTACCGAGTGTGGATATTATATTTGTAAGTTCATGAAAGAGATAGTCGAGAACAGACTTGAAGTACTGGTCAATAAGAATGTAACCAAACTTTTCTGATACACATCTGTCATATCATACATACACATTAGTCATACAACTATCATATGAACTTGAAGTAGGATGATATTCTAAACAAATTAATGCAAGTACTTATTAGCAAGACTGAAAACTGTGAATTTGTGCCGTGATAATGTATATAATTTATATGGGAAGTTTTACTAATTAAATGTGTAAAAATTTATTTTTACATATGCTTCAAAGAATGCATATGTAAAATTGGTCATTTTAGTACTCTTTGATAGTTATATACTTCACTTTAAATAAGTATAAATTATATACTTATTTCATATTTTTTACTTAGGTTGGCGATGGGAAGGAAGAATACACGGATGATGACATTGATGATATTCACAAAGAATGAGTATTTTATGTGGAAAACTTTATTATGACGTGATATTTTGTATCGACATATGATTACAATATTTTTGATAACTTAATGTTAATATATTGTATGCAAATTGATTGCTTATATATAATATGATATATATATTTAGTATTATGAGGCATTAAATGTGATTTAGTTTGATTATTTGTCAATATACAATATATATATATATATATATATATATATATAATTTACGACATACAATCACGACACACGAATGTGTGTCATCTTTTTTAATGGCGTATGCTTCAATGACACGCAATGTAAGTCATAACTGCGTGTCATAAATTTATGACACACAAATGTGTGTCATCTTCATTTATGACGGGGGCTTCAATGACGCGCAATGTGCGTCATAAATGTGCGTCATAAATGAGTGTCATAAATGTCTTTCATAAATGCGCGTCATAGATTTATGACACACAATTGTGTGTCATCTGAGATTTATGACGGTGGCTTCAATGACGCGCATTTGTGTGTCATCTGCACCCATAGATGACGCGCAATGCGTGTCATTAAAGGGGTTTTTCTAGTAGTGGATATAATCAATTTATGAATGTGTTATGTTGATGATCTTAATCTTTTGTTGTTGTTATTAATGTTATTCTTTTGTTGATTGTTTTAATTTTTTTTAATGGTAGAGAAAGAAAGCATAATAGAACTTAGATATTGGATATGTCTGCATAGAACGGTGGCCTTACTTCCTGCAGTGGATCATGGAAAAATTTCGTTGCATAGAACGCTAGCCCTACTTCTTGTGGTGGATCATGGTAAATCTTCATCTCAAATGGCCCCGTCCAAGCCAGCTTTGCCATACAATCTACCACTTGATTGTGTTTCCTTGGAGCAAAAGTCCACCGTGTGATCCAATTACGATCCCTATATCCCATACAATCTACCATTGGATGCGATGCTTGTTACACTTATATGATCAAGCATCAACAACGACAATTTTTACTATGTCACTATTTTGTTTGCTGTCTAGGTTTTTTTGGAAGTAGTAGTAATGTTGTGGCAAAGCTAGTTAATTTTCCTAACCATTAAATTTCAGGTCAAAATGAAGAAGACATGCACTTAATCTGATTCCATCGGAAAAGAATAAGAAAATAATATAACGCTTTTATGTACTTAAGGTTCATGTTTGAGTTTGTTTCGAACTTCAATTTTTGATTTCGAGTAGAGCTTGAAATTTTAAGCTCTCACGCTTTCAAGTTGAGTCGAGTAAACATTAAATATTTATTTCAAGTTCAAGTCGAGTTTGAGAATTTTAGATTCACAAGTTTTCAAATCGAATCGAGTTTAGTTTAAAGGTATTCGAGTCGGGTTTAATAATACTCGAGCTCGACTCAACTCAACTCGTTTCCGTTCCTAAGAAGGGGAAACATAAGGTGAGCGGCAAATGGGGGTTAATAAAGAATATAAATAATATTAATAAAATATTAATTGATTAAAAAGTAATACATAGTTAGAGAAAAAAACAAAAAAGAGACAAAAAAATATAAGGGTAAAGTATACTAATAGTCACTGAATTTTTCTAAAGCTTTCATTTAGGTCTCCCAACTTTTAAAACTTGCAATATAATCCCCCAACATTTAGTCCGTTTGCAATATGGTCCCTCAACATTTAGTCACTTAAACCACATTTATAATGAGATTTAAATATTTTATTATGAGACAATAAATCAATAAACAAATATTCATATGCTAGAAAAAACAATTTTAAGTAATTATATATTTTCTTAAAAATATTAAAAATATGATAATTATATTGGATTGAATAAAAAATTAATATTTCTTAAATAAGACATCGAATTTAAAATTTACCTTCTTTTTATTTTAAAAATTCATTCCTATTTAATTTTAGATATAATTAAAATCTAATTTAACTACCAACATAGATTGGTTCAACTGGTAAGCAGTTTGATATCGTTTAAGCAATGTCTCAGGTTTGAGTTCCTGTGTATACAGAAAATCTCCGCTGAGAGACTCACCCACCAAAACCAGGTGTGTGACCCGGTCGGTACAAATTAATCATGACTAAACCTTGGAACTGGAGGAGAAAAAAATCTAATTTAAATAAAGAAATCTTGAGAGATTAAATAATAATTTTTACTTTATTATATAGTATTCCAGTATATGAAATTAAGGCAATACTATTGAAAATTTAAAAAGGGAAAAATGTAATAATTAAACGATAATTAAAAAAGAAAAGAAAATTGCAAAGCATATGAAAAATTTATAGTAATTAAACGACACTAGAGTTTAAATAATTTCTTCCATGCTTTAAGGATCTTGCATGGTATTAAATTGCGGCTGCAACGCAGTGTAACGACCGCATTGTAACGATTTTGAAGGTCACCGCGACGCAATATTAACGCAATATAACTGCCCGCGAAAGCCGCAACACGTTACAAAATCACGTCCGCGACAGCCGCAACACGTTACGTAACGTCCGCAGTATCCGCAACCGCGACAGATGCTGCTATTTTATACTATGGGATCTTGTCTCTTGTGTTCTTCTTCTTCACAGATCTTTCAGTTCCACTGATGCCCGGTACTTGATCTTCATCCAAGGGAGATGTTAAAGTAACACGCTGGTCATGGATCCTACAATAACTTTCCGATACCGAGCAAGATCTTCGCATCGAGAACGCTCTCTTCACGGCGGTCTGGAGCTGGAGCGCATAAGCCGAAGAAACCGAGCTGTTTCGTCTCAGTGTGGGATCGAAGACATCATCTTCTCCTCACCACCACCGCCGTCGTTGTTGCCCACGGCTCGACCACCACCGTCACCGACGTCGTCTTCTTTCTCCGATGAAAATTGGATGTCGGGGTTCGAGTTTTTGGTCGGTTTTGGGGTTGGGTTCAAAGTGGGTTTCGGGTTCATGGATGGGCTGAAGATCTGAGGGAGAAGAAGACAACATGGATATGGAACTTTCATTGCCTGTAACTTCAACTTTGATCTTAGAATATGAGTATCCGTTCATTGTTTCTTGGTTTTGTGGAACTGGAAACGGTAGGTGGGACTCGTGGGGTTTGCTAGATTGGTTTGAGCTAGGTGATAGAAGAGCCTAGCAATGGTGACAATATATATATGGGTAAAGCATAGTAATGGTCACTGAAATTTTCTAAAGATTTCATTTAGGTCCTCCAACTTTTAAAACTTCCAATATAATCCCCCAACATTTAGTCTGTTTGCAATATGGTCCCTCAACATTTAGTCCATTTGCAATATGGTCCCCGACGTAACTGTTGGGGGACCATATTGCAAACGGACTAAATGTTGAGGGACTGTATTACAAGTTTTAAAAGTTGGGGAACCTAAATGAAAGATTTAGAAAAGTTCAGTGACCATTACTATACTTTACCCAAAATATAATGTATAAAATTTAATGATTAAATTAAAAAAAAATTAAACGTATAGTGAGTAATTTGTAATTTACCATTAAGTTTGAAATTTGTAACCGACGAAGACTGGAAGAATGAGAAAGAGCGGGAGAAAGAGCATGGGTAAGTTTTATTTCATTTGTAAATAATCAAGATTCAAAGTCTTGATCTGGGATTCGATTTGCTCATTCTTATAATTGATTGTTCCAAAAAGTTAGAGATATAAAGGAAAACTAGGAGATAGAGTGAAAAAGTCGAAAGCAAACGAGAAACTTCCCCCATGAAAGCAGCAAACGAGAAACTTCCCCCTGAAAGCAGCAAACGAGAAACTTGAGTTGGTATCGAGAGTCTTCCACCACTTAAGCCCTTCGATTTCTTCTCTCCATGTATGCCTAATTTCCGAGACCCATCATTCTTCCTTTAGTTTCATGCACTCTTTAAAAACAATTTCTTTCTGGATGTCATCCATTTTGTTTCGATTTAGGGTTTCGGCCATCCATTTTGCAGCGGCTTTTACAATCAGATTTCTCGCTCCCAAGGATTTCTCAAGAATGAGTCCCTGCCATATTCCCCAAATTTCGGCCATGGTTGTTTTCCCTACATTTACCATGAATTCTTGGATCCATTTTCTATCTTCGTCTCTAATTAAACCTCCTGCCGTTGCATGGCCAGTGTTTGTTTTGCAGGCTCCGTCCGAGTTAAGAATCCAGTGACCCTGAGGCGGCTTCTTCCATTTAACCCATTAGGGATCTTTGATCATCTGGTTATGTGAGTTTCCAAAAGCTGCTTTTATTTTTATAGCCAGATTTATACTGTAATGCTTAATTTGCATTGGGTTCCTGCTGTTGTAGTTGAAAGTAGAATTGTTTTTCTCCTTCCATAAATTTCATAGTGTAGATGATAATATAATTCCCCAGGCGATGTCCTCCTGTCCAACTCTTCTAGAATTGCAATTTTTCTGTAACCATTAGCTGAACTCTCCTTCCCAAACGTTTTAATTGTATTTAAGTTTAGATGTATTTTTTTAATTTTCTAGATATATCATCTTTTAATTTTAATTTAAACTTCTTAAAGAAAAGTTAAGTGCTTAATAAAAATAATAATTTCATTATTTGATAATTAAAATTTGGGTAAAGTATACTAATGGTCACTGAACTTTTCTAAAGCTTTCATTTAGGTCCCCTAACTTTTAAAACTTGCAATATAATCCCCCAACATTTAGTCCGTTTGCAATATGGTCCCTCAACATTTAGTCAGTTTGCAATATGGTCCCTGACTAACTATTGGGGGACTATATTACAAACAGACTAAATGTTGGGGGACTGTATTGCAAGTTTTAAAAGTTGGGGAACCTAAATGAAAGTTTTAGAAAAGTTCAGTGACCATTAGTATACTTTACGCTAAAAATAAATTTCTTTTATTGTGTCTAAATAAAATCCACGTGTTATTGATGGTCTTGTCTTGTCCCTTCGATTCTCATTTGCATTTTCTGTTTTTTAACGAATAAATAATTTTTCAATCACTTAAACCACATTTATAATGAGATTTAAATATTTTATTATGAGACAATAAATCAATAAACAAATATTCATATGCTAGAAAAAACAATTTTAAGTAATTATATATTTTCTGAAAATAAAAATATTCAAAATATGATAATTATATTGGATTGAATAAAAAAATTAATATTTCTTAAATAAGACATCGAATTTAAAATTTACCTTCTTTTTCTTTTAAAAATTCATTCCTATTTAATTTTAGAAATAATTAAAATCTAATTTAACTACCAACAGAGATTGGTTCAACTGGTAAGCAGTTTGATATCGTTTAAGCAATGTCTCAGGTTTGAGTTCCTGTGTATACAGAAAATCTCCGCTGAGAGACTCACCCACCAAAACCAGGTGTGTGACCCGGTCGGTCCAAATTAATCATGACTAAACCTTGGAACTGGAGGAGAAAAAAATATAATTTAAATAAAGAAATCTTGAGATATTAAATAATAATTTTTACTTTATTATATAGTATTCCAGTATATGAAATTAAGGCAATAATATTTAAAATTTAAAAAGGGAAAAATGTAATAATTAAACGATAATTAAAAAAGAAAAGAAAATTGCAAAGCATATGAAAAATTTATAGTAATTAAACGACACTAGAGTCTAAATAATTTCTTCCATGCTTTAAGGATCTTGCATGGTATTAAATTGCGGCTGTAACGCAGTGTAAAGACCGCATTGTAACGGTTTTGAAGGTCACCGCGACGCAATATTAACGCAATGTAACTACCCGCGAAAGCCACAACACGTTAAAATATCAGGTCCGCGACAGCCGCAACACGTTACATAACGTCCGCAGTATCCGCAACCGCGACACCGCAACCGCGACAGATGCCGCAACCGCTATTTTATACTATGGGATCTTGTCTCTTGTGTTCTTCTTCTTCACAGATCTTTCAATTCCACTGATGTCCGGTACTTGATCTTCATCCAAGGGAGATGTTAAAGTAACACGCTGGTCATGGATCCTACAATAACTTTCCGATACCGAGCAAGATCTTCGCATCGAGAACGCTCTCTTCACGGCGGTCTGGAGCTGGAGCGCATAAGCCGAAGAAACTGATCTGTTTCGTCTCAGTGTGGGATCGACAGACATCATCTTCTCCTCACCACCACCGTCGTCGTTGTTGCCCTCGGCTCGATCACCACTGTCACCGACGTCGTCTTCTTTCTCCGATGAAAATTGGGTGTCGGAGTTCGAGTTTTTGGTCGGTTTTGGGGTTGGGTTCAAAGTGGGTTTCGGGCTAAGGGATGGGCTGAAGATCTGAGGGAGAAGAAGACAACATGGATATGGAACTTTCATTGCCTGCAACTTTAACTTTGATCTTAGAATATGAGTATCCGTTCATTGTTTCTTGGTTTTGTGGAACTGGAAACGGTAGGTGGGACTCGTGGGGTTTGCTAGATTGGTTTGAGCTAGGTGATAGAAGAGCCTAGCAATGGTGACAATATATATATGGGTAAAGCATAGTAATGGTCACTGAAATTTTCTAAAGATTTCATTTAGGTCCTCCAACTTTTAAAACTTCCAATATAATCCCCCAACATTTAGTCTGTTTGCAATATGGTCCCTCAACATTTAGTCCATTTGCAATATGGTCCCCGACGTAACTGTTGGGGGACCATATTGCAAACGGACTAAATGTTGAGGGACTGTATTACAAGTTTTAAAAGTTGGGGAACCTAAATGAAAGATTTAGAAAAGTTCAGTGACCATTACTATACTTTACCCAAAATATAATGTATAAAATTTAATGATTAAATTAAAAAAAAATTAAACGTATAGTGAGTAATTTGTAATTTACCATTAAGTTTGAAATTTGTAACCGACGAAGACTGGAAGAATGAGAAAGAGGGAGAAAGAGCATGGGTAAGTTTTATTTCATTTGTAAATAATCAAGATTCAAAGTCTTGATCTGGGATTCGATTTGCTCATTCTTATAATTGATTGTTCCAAAAAGTTAGAGATATAAAGGAAAACTAGGAGATAGAGTGAAAAAGTCGAAAGCAAACGAGAAACTTCCCCCATGAAAGCAGCAAACGAGAAACTTCCCCCTGAAAGCAGCAAACGAGAAACTTGAGTTGGTATCGAGAGTCTTCCACCACTTAAGCCCTTCGATTTCTTCTCTCCATGTATGCCTAATTTCCGAGACCCATCATTCTTCCTTTAGTTTCATGCACTCTTTAAAAACAATTTCTTTCTGGATGTCATCCATTTTGTTTCGATTTAGGGTTTCGGCCATCCATTTTGCAGCGGCTTTTACAATCAGATTTCTCGCTCCCAAGGATTTCTCAAGAATGAGTCCCTGCCATATTCCCCAAATTTCGGCCATGGTTGTTTTCCCTACATTTACCATGAATTCTTGGATCCATTTTCTATCTTCGTCTCTAATTAAACCTCCTGCCGTTGCATGGCCAGTGTTTGTTTTGCAGGCTCCGTCCGAGTTAAGAATCCAGTGACCCTGAGGCGGCTTCTTCCATTTAACCCATTAGGGATCTTTGATCATCTGGTTATGTGAGTTTCCAAAAGCTGCTTTTATTTTTATAGCCAGATTTATACTGTAATGCTTAATTTGCATTGGGTTCCTGCTGTTGTAGTTGAAAGTAGAATTGTTTTTCTCCTTCCATAAATTTCATAGTGTAGATGATAATATAATTCCCCAGGCGATGTCCTCCTGTCCAACTCTTCTAGAATTGCAATTTTTCTGTAACCATTAGCTGAACTCTCCTTCCCAAACGTTTTAATTGTATTTAAGTTTAGATGTATTTTTTTAATTTTCTAGATATATCATCTTTTAATTTTAATTTGAACTTCTTAAAGAAAAGTTAAGTGCTTAATAAAAATAATAATTTCATTATTTGATAATTAAAATTTGGGTAAAGTATACTAATGGTCACTGAACTTTTCTAAAGCTTTCATTTAGGTCCCCCAACTTTTAAAACTTGCAATATAATCCCCCAACATTTAGTCCGTTTGCAATATGGTCCCTCAACATTTAGTCAGTTTGCAATATGGTCCCTGACTAACTATTGGGGGACTATATTGCAAACAGACTAAATGTTGGGGGACTGTATTGCAAGTTTTAAAAGTTGGGGAACCTAAATGAAAGTTTTAGAAAAGTTCAGTGACCATTAGTATACTTTACGCTAAAAATAAATTTCTTTTATTGTGTCTAAATAAAATCCACGTGTTATTGATGGTCTTGTCTTGTCCCTTCGATTCTCATTTGCATTTTCTGTTTTTTAACGAATAAATAATTTTTCAATCACTTAAACCACATTTATAATGAGATTTAAATATTTTATTATGAGACAATAAATCAATAAACAAATATTCATATGCTAGAAAAAACAATTTTAAGTAATTATATATTTCTGAAAATAAAAATATTCAAAATATGAAAATTATATTGGATTGAATAAAAAAATTAATATTTCTTAAATAAGACATCGAATTTAAAATTTACCTTCTTTTTCTTTTAAAAATTCATTCCTATTTAATTTTAGAAATAATTAAAATCTAATTTAACTACCAACAGAGATTGGTTCAACTGGTAAGCAGTTTGATATCGTTTAAGCAATGTCTCAGGTTTGAGTTCCTGTGTATACAGAAAATCTCCGCTGAGAGACTCACCCACCAAAACCAGGTGTGTGACCCGGTCGGTCCAAATTAATCATGACTAAACCTTGGAACTGGAGGAGAAAAAATATAATTTAAATAAAGAAATCTTGAGATATTAAATAATAATTTTTACTTTATTATATAGTATTCCAGTATATGAAATTAAGGCAATAATATTTAAAATTTAAAAAGGGAAAAATGTAATAATTAAACGATAATTAAAAAAGAAAAGAAAATTGCAAAGCATATGAAAAATTTATAGTAATTAAACGACACTAGAGTCTAAATAATTTCTTCCATGCTTTAAGGATCTTGCATGGTATTAAATTGCGGCTGTAACGCAGTGTAAAGACCGCATTGTAACGGTTTTGAAGGTCACCGCGACGCAATATTAACGCAATGTAACTGCCCGAGAAAGCCACAACACGTTAAAATATCAGGTCCGCGACAGTCGCAACACGTTACATAACGTCCGCAGTATCCGCAACCGCGACACCGCAACCGCGACAGATGCCGCAACCGCTATTTTATACTATGGGATCTTGTCTCTTGTGTTCTTCTTCTTCACAGATCTTTCAATTCCACTGATGTCCGGTACTTGATCTTCATCCAAGGGAGATGTTAAAGTAACACGCTGGTCATGGATCCTACAATAACTTTCCGATACCGAGCAAGATCTTCGCATCGAGAACGCTCTCTTCACGGCGGTCTGGAGCTGGAGCGCATAAGCCGAAGAAACTGATCTGTTTCGTCTCAGTGTGGGATCGACAGACATCATCTTCTCCTCACCACCACCGTCGTCGTTGTTGCCCTCGGCTCGATCACCACTGTCACCGACGTCGTCTTCTTTCTCCGATGAAAATTGGGTGTCGGAGTTCGAGTTTTTGGTCGGTTTTGGGGTTGGGTTCAAAGTGGGTTTCGGGCTAAGGGATGGGCTGAAGATCTGAGGGAGAAGAAGACAACATGGATATGGAACTTTCATTGCCTGCAACTTCAACTTTGATCTTAGAATATGAGTATCCGTTCATTGTTTCTTGGTTTTGTGGAACTGGAAACGGTAGGTGGGACTCGTGGGGTTTGCTAGATTGGTTTGAGCTAGGTGATAGAAGAGCCTAGCAATGGTGACAATATATATGGGTAAAGCATAGTAATGGTCACTGAAATTTTCTAAAGATTTCATTTAGGTCCTCCAACTTTTAAAACTTCCAATATAATCCCCCAACATTTAGTCTGTTTGCAATATGGTCCCTCAACATTTAGTCCATTTGCAATATGGTCCCCGACGTAACTGTTGGGGGACCATATTGCAAACGGACTAAATGTTGAGGGACTGTATTACAAGTTTTAAAAGTTGGGGAACCTAAATGAAAGATTTAGAAAAGTTCAGTGACCATTACTATACTTTACCCAAAATATAATGTATAAAATTTAATGATTAAATTAAAAAAAAAAATTAAACGTATAGTGAGTAATTTGTAATTTACCATTAAGTTTGAAATTTGTAACCGACGAAGACTGGAAGAATGAGAAAGAGCGGGAGAAAGAGCATGGGTAAGTTTTATTTCATTTGTAAATAATCAAGATTCAAAGTCTTGATCTGGGATTCGATTTGCTCATTCTTATAATTGATTGTTCCAAAAAGTTAGAGATATAAAGGAAAACTAGGAGATAGAGTGAAAAAGTCGAAAGCAAACGAGAAACTTCCCCCATGAAAGCAGCAAACGAGAAACTTCCCCCTGAAAGCAGCAAACGAGAAACTTGAGTTGGTATCGAGAGTCTTCCACCACTTAAGCCCTTCGATTTCTTCTCTCCATGTATGCCTAATTTCCGAGACCCATCATTCTTCCTTTAGTTTCATGCACTCTTTAAAAACAATTTCTTTCTGGATGTCATCCATTTTGTTTCGATTTAGGGTTTCGGCCATCCATTTTGCAGCGGCTTTTACAATCAGATTTCTCGCTCCCAAGGATTTCTCAAGAATGAGTCCCTGCCATATTCCCCAAATTTCGGCCATGGTTGTTTTCCCTACATTTACCATGAATTCTTGGATCCATTTTCTATCTTCGTCTCTAATTAAACCTCCTGCCATTGCATGGCCAGTGTTTGTTTTGCAGGCTCCGTCCGAGTTAAGAATCCAGTGACCCTGAGGCGGCTTCTTCCATTTAACCCATTAGGGATCTTTGATCATCTGGTTATGTGAGTTTCCAAAAGCTGCTTTTATTTTTATAGCCAGATTTATACTGTAATGCTTAATTTGCATTGGGTTCCTGCTGTTGTAGTTGAAAGTAGAATTGTTTTTCTCCTTCCATAAATTTCATAGTGTAGATGATAATAATTCCCCAGGCGATGTCCTCCTGTCCAACTCTTCTAGAATTGCAATTTTTCTGTAACCATTAGCTGAACTCTCCTTCCCAAACGTTTTAATTGTATTTAAGTTTAGATGTATTTTTTTAATTTTCTAGATATATCATCTTTTAATTTTAATTTAAACTTCTTAAAGAAAAGTTAAGTGCTTAATAAAAATAATAATTTCATTATTTGATAATTAAAATTTGGGTAAAGTATACTAATGGTCACTGAACTTTTCTAAAGCTTTCATTTAGGTCCCCCAACTTTTAAAACTTGCAATATAATCCCCCAACATTTAGTCCGTTTGCAATATGGTCCCTCAACATTTAGTCAGTTTGCAATATGGTCCCTGACTAACTATTGGGGGACTATATTGCAAACAGACTAAATGTTGGGGGACTGTATTGCAAGTTTTAAAAGTTGGGGAACCTAAATGAAAGTTTTAGAAAAGTTCAGTGACCATTAGTATACTTTACGCTAAAAATAAATTTCTTTTATTGTGTCTAAATAAAATCCACGTGTTATTGATGGTCTTGTCTTGTCCCTTCGATTCTCATTTGCATTTTCTGTTTTTTAACGAATAAATAATTTTTCAATCACTTAAACCACATTTATAATGAGATTTAAATATTTTATTATGAGACAATAAATCAATAAACAAATATTCATATGCTAGAAAAAACAATTTTAAGTAATTATATATTTTCTGAAAATAAAAATATTCAAAATATGATAATTATATTGGATTGAATAAAAAAATTAATATTTCTTAAATAAGACATCGAATTTAAAATTTACCTTCTTTTTATTTTAAAAATTCATTCCTATTTAATTTTAGAAATAATTAAAATCTAATTTAACTACCAACAGAGATTGGTTCAACTGGTAAGCAGTTTGATATCGTTTAAGCAATGTCTCAGGTTTGAGTTCCTGTGTATACAGAAAATCTCCGCTGAGAGACTCACCCACCAAAACCAGGTGTGTGACCCGGTCGGTCCAAATTAATCATGACTAAACCTTGGAACTGGAGGAGAAAAAAATATAATTTAAATAAAGAAATCTTGAGATATTAAATAATAATTTTTACTTTATTATATAGTATTCCAGTATATGAAATTAAGGCAATACTATTGAAAATTTAAAAAGGGAAAAATGTAATAATTAAACGATAATTAAAAAAGAAAAGAAAATTGCAAAGCATATGAAAAATTTATAGTAATTAAACGACACTAGAGTCTAAATAATTTCTTCCATGCTTTAAGGATCTTGCATGGTATTAAATTGCGGCTGCAACGCAGTGTAAAGACCGCATTGTAACGGTTTTGAAGGTCACCGCGACGCAATATTAACGCAATGTAACTGCCCGCGAAAGCCGCAACACGTTAAAATATCAGGTCCGCGATAGCCGCAACACGTTACGTAACGTCCACAGTATCCGTAACCGCGACACCGCAACCGCGACAGATGCCGCAACCGCTATTTTATACTATGGGATCTTGTCTCTTGTGTTCTTCTTCTTCACAGATCTTTCAATTCCACTGATGTCCGGTACTTGATCTTCATCCAAGGGAGATGTTAAAGTAACACGCTGGTCATGGATCCTACAATAACTTTCCGATACCGAGCAAGATCTTCGCATCGAGAACGCTCTCTTCACGGCGGTCTGGAGCTGGAGCGCATAAGCCGAAGAAACTGAGCTGTTTCGTCTCAGTGTGGGATCGACAGACATCATCTTCTCCTCACCACCACCGTCGTCGTTGTTGCCCTCGGCTCGATCACCACTATCACCGACGTCGTCTTCTTTCTCCGATGAAAATTGGGTGTCGGAGTTCGAGTTTTTGGTCGGTTTTGGGGTTGGGTTCAAAGTGGGTTTCGGGTTCAGGGATGGGCTGAAGATCTGAGGGAGAAGAAGACAACATGGATATGGAACTTTTATTGCCTGCAACTTCAACTTTGATCTTGGAATATGAGTATCCGTTCATTGTTTCTTGGTTTTGTGGAACTGGAAACGGTAGGTGGGACTCGTGGGGTTTGCTAGATTGGTTTGAGCTAGGTGATAGAAGAGCCTAGCAATGGTGACAATATATATATGGGTAAAGCATAGTAATGGTCACTGAAATTTTCTAAAGATTTCATATAGGTCCTCCAACTTTTAAAACTTGCAATATAATCCCCCAACATTTAGTCCGTTTGCAATATGGTCCCTCAACATTTAGTCCGTTTGCAATATGGTCCCCGACGT
Organism: Hibiscus syriacus; assembly: GCF_006381635.1. Classification (NCBI taxonomy): domain Eukaryota; kingdom Viridiplantae; phylum Streptophyta; class Magnoliopsida; order Malvales; family Malvaceae; genus Hibiscus; species Hibiscus syriacus. The sequence goes on from NW_024062733.1 coordinate 9,688,540, forward strand.
AACTGTTGGGGGACCATATTGCAAACGGACTAAATGTTGAGGGACTGTATTACAAGTTTTAAAAGTTGGGGATCCTAAATGAAAGATTTAGAAAAGTTCAGTGACCATTACTATACTTTACCCAAAATATAATGTATAAAATTTAATGATTAAATTAAAAAAAATTAAACGTATAGTGAGTAATTTGTAATTTACCATTAAGTTTGAAATTTGTAACCGACGAAGACTGGAAGAATGAGAAAGAGCGGGAGAAAGAGAATGGGTAAGTTTTATTTCATTTGTAAATAATCAAGATTCAAAGTCTTGATCTGGGATTCGATTTGCTCATTCTTATAATTGATTGCTGCAAAAAGTTAGAGATATAAAGGAAAACTAGGAGATAGAGTGAAAAAGCCGAAAGCAAACGAGAAACTTCCCCCCTGAAAGCAGCAAACGAGAAACTTCCCCCTGAAAGCAGCAAACGAGAAACTTGAGTTGGTATCGAGAGTCTTCCACCACTTAAGCCCTTCGATTTCTTCTCTCCACGTATGCCTAATTTCCGAGACCCATCATTCTTCCTTTAGTTTCATGCACTCTTTAAAAACAATTTCTTTCTGGATGTCATCCATTTTGTTTTGATTTAGGGTTTTGGCCATCCATTTTGCAGCGGCTTTTACAATCAGATTTCTCGCTCCCAAGGATTTCTCAAGAATGAGTCCCTGCCATATTCCCCAAATTTCGGCCATGGTTGTTTTCCCTACATTTACCATGAATCCTTGGATCCATTTTCTATCTTCGTCTCTAATTAAACCTCCTGCCGTTGCATGGCCAGTGTTTGTTTTGCAGGCTCCGTCCGAGTTAAGAATCCAGTGACCCTGAGGCGGCTTCTTCCATTTAACCCATTGGGGATCTTTGATCATCTGGTTATGTGAGTTTTCAAAAGCTGCTTTTATTTTTATAGCCAGATTTATACTGTAATGCTTAATCTGCATTGGGTTCCTGCTGTTGTAGTTGAAAGTAGAATTGTTTTTCTCCTTCCATAAATTTCATAGTGTAGATGATAATATAATTCCCCAGGCGATGTCCTCCTGTCCAACTCTTCTAGAATTGCAATTTTTCTGTAACCATTAGCTGAACTCTCCTTCCCAAACGTTTTAATTGTATTTAAGTGTAGATGTATTTTTTTAATTTTCTAGATATATCATCTTTTAATTTTAATTTAAACTTCTTAAAGAAAAGTTAAGTGCTTAATAAAAATAATAATTTCATTATTTGATAATTAAAATTTGGGTAAAGTATACTAATGGTCACTGAACTTTTCTAAAGCTTTCATTTTGGTCCCCCAACTTTTAAAACTTGCAATATAATCCCCCCAACATTTAGTTCGTTTGCAATATGGTCCCTCAACATTTAGTCAGTTTGCAATATGGTCCCTGACTAACTGTTGGGGGACTATATTGCAAACAGAATAAATGTTGGGGGACTGTATTGCAAGTTTTAAAAGTTGGGGGACCTAAATGAAAGTTTTAGAAAAGTTCAGTGACCATTAGTATACTCTACGCTAAAAAAATTTCTTTTATTGTGTTTAAATAAAATCCACGTGTTATTGATGGTCTTGTCTTGTCCCTTCGATTCTCATTTGCATTTTCTGTTTTTTAACGAATAAATAATTTTTCAATCACTTAAACCACATTTATAATGAGATTTAAATATTTATTATGAGACAATAAATCAATAAACAAATATTCATATGCTAGAAAAAACAATTTTAAGTAATTATATATTTTCTGAAAATAAAAATATTAAAAATATGATAATTATATTGGATTGAATAAAAAAATAATATTTCTTAAATAAGACATCGAATTTAAAATTTACCTTCTTTTTATTTTAAAAATTCATTCCTATTTATTTTTGATATAATTAAAATCTAATTTAACTACCTACAGAGATTGGTTCAACTGGTAAGCAGTTTGATATCGTTTAAGCAATGTCTCAGGTTTGAGTTCTTTGTGTATACAGAAAATCTCCGCTGAGAGACTCACCCACCAAAACTAGGTGTGTGACCCGGTCGGTCCAAATTAATCATTACTAAACCTTGGAACTGGAGGAGAAAAAAATATAATTTAAATAAAGAAATGTTGAGATATTAAATAATAATTTTTACTTTATTATATAGTATTCCAGTATATGAAATTAAGGCAATACTATTTAAAATTTAAAAAGGGAAAAATGTAATAATTAAACGATAATTAAAAAAGAAAAGAAAATTGCAAAGCATATGAAAAATTTATAGTAATTAAACGACACTAGAGTCTAAATAATTTCTTCCATGCTTTAAGGATCTTGCATGGTATTAAATTGCGGCTGCAACGCAGTGTAACGACCGCATTGTAACGGTTTTGAAGGTCACCGCGACACAATATTAACGCAATGAAACTGCCCGCGAAAGCCGCAACACGTTAAAATATCACGTCCGCGACAGCCGCAACACGTTACGTAACGTCCGCAGTATCCGCAACCGCGACACCGCAACCGCGACAGATGCCGCAACCGCTATTTTATACTATGGGATCTTGTCTCTTGTGTTCTTCTTCTTCACAGATCTTTCAGTTCCACTGATGCCGGTACTTGATCTTCATCCAAGGGAGATGTTAAAGTAACACGCTGGTCATGGATCCTACAATAACTTTCCGATACCGAGCAAGATCTTCGCATCGAGAACGCTCTCTTCACGACGGTCTGGAGCTGGAGCGCATAAGCCGAAGAAACCGAGCTGTTTCGTCTCAGTGTGGGATCGAAGACATCATCTTCTCCTCACCACCACCGCCGTCGTTGTTGCCCTCGGCTCGATCACCACCGTCACCGACATCGTCTTCTTTCTCTGATGAAAATTGGGTGTCAGGGTTCGAGTTTTTTGGTCGGTTTTGGGGTTGGGTTCAAAGTGGGTTTCGGGTTCAGGGATGGGCTGAAGATCTGAGGGAGAAGAAGACAACATGGATATGGAACTTTCATTGCCTGCAACTTCAACTTTGATCTTGGAATATGAGTATCCGTTCATTGTTTCTTGGTTTTGTGGAACTAGAAACGGTAGGTGGGACTCGTGGGGTTTGCTAGATTGGTTTGAGCTAGGTGATAGAAGAGCCTAGCAATGGTGACAATATATATATGGGAAAAGCATAGTAATGGTCACTGAAATTTTCTAAAGATTTCATTTAGGTCCTCCAACTTTTAAAACTGACAATATAATCCCCCAACATTTAGTCTGTTTGCAATATGGTCCCTCAACATTTAGTTCGTTTGCAATATGGTCCCCGACGTAACTGTTGGGGGACCATATTACAAACGGACTAAATTTTGAGGGACTGTATTACAAGTTTTAAAAGTTGGGGAACCTAAATGAAAGATTTAGAAAAGTTCAGTGACCATTACTATACTTTACCCAAATATAATGTATAAAATTTAATGATTAAATTAAAAAAAATTAAACGTATAGTGAGTAATTTGTAATTCACCATTAAGTTTGATATTTGTAACCGACGAAGACTGGAAGAATGAGAAAGAGCGGGAGAAAGAGCATGGGTAAGTTTTATTTCATTTGTAAATAATCAAGATTCAAAGTCTTGATCTGGGATTCGATTTGCTCATTCTTATAATTGATTGCTGCAAAAAGTTAGAGATATAAAGGAAAACTAGGAGATAGAGTGAAAAAGCCGAAAGCAAACGAGAAACTTCCCCCTGAAAGCAGCAAACGAGAAACTTCCCCCTAAAAGCAGCAAACGAGAAACATGAGTTGGTATCGAGAGTCTTCCACCACTTAAGCCCTTCGATTTCTTCTCTCCACGTATGCCTAATTTCCGAGACCCATCATTCTTCCTTTAGTTTCATGCACTCTTTAAAAACAATTTCTTTCTGGATGTCATCCATTTTGTTTTGATTTAGGGTTTTGGCCATCCATTTTGCAGCGGCTTTTACAATCAGATTTCTCGCTCCCAAGGATTTCTCAAGAATGAGTCCCTGCCATATTCCCCAAATTTCGGCCATGGTTGTTTTCCCTACATTTACCATGAATCCTTGGATCCATTTTCTATCTTCGTCTCTAATTAAACCTCCTGCCGTTGCATGGCCAGTGTTTGTTTTGCAGGCTCCGTCCGAGTTAAGAATCCAGTGACCCTGAGGCGGCTTCTTCCATTTAACCCATTGGGGATCTTTGATCATCTGGTTATGTGAGTTTTCAAAAGCTGCTTTTATTTTTATAGCCAGATTTATACTGTAATGCTTAATCTGCATTGGGTTCCTGCTGTTGTAGTTGAAAGTAGAATTTTTTTCTCCTTCCATAAATTTCATAGTGTAGATGATAATATAATTCCCCAGGCGATGTCCTCCTGTCCAACTCTTCTAGAATTGCAATTTTTCTGTAACCATTAGCTGAACTCTCCTTCCCAAACGTTTTAATTGTATTTAAGTTTAGATGTATTTTTTTAATTTTCTAGATATATCATCTTTTAATTTTAATTTAAACTTCTTAAAGAAAAGTTAAGTGCTTAATAAAAATAATAATTTCATTATTTGATAATTAAAATTTGGGTAAAGTACACTAATGGTCACTGAACTTTTCTAAAGCTTTCATTTTGGTCCCCCAACTTTTAAAACTTGCAATATAATCCCCCAACATTTAGTTCGTTTGCAATATGGTCCCTCAACATTTAGTCAGTTTGCAATATGGTCCCTGACTAACTGTTGGGGGACTATATTGCAAACAGAATAAATGTTGGGGGACTGTATTGCAAGTTTTAAAAGTTGGGGGACCTAAATGAAAGTTTTAGAAAAGTTCAGTGACCATTAGTATACTCTACGCTAAAAATAAATTTCTTTTATTGTGTTTAAATAAAATCCACGTGTTATTGATGGTCTTGTCTTCTCCATTCGATTCTCATTTGCATTTTCTGTTTTTTAACGAATAAATAATTTTTCAATCACTTAAACCACATTTATAATGAGATTTAAATATTTTATTATGAGACAATAAATCAATAAACAAATATTCATATGCTAGAAAAAACAATTTTAAGTAATTATATATTTTCTGAAAATAAAAATATTAAAAATATGATAATTATATTGGATTGAATAAAAAAATAATATTTCTTAAATAAGACATCGAATTTAAAATTTACCTTCTTTTTATTTTAAAATTTATTCCTATTTAATTTTAGATATAATTAAAATCTAATTTAACTACCAACAGAGATTGGTTCAACTGGTAAGCAGTTTGATATCGTTTAAGCAATGTCTCAGGTTTGAGTTCCTGTGTATACAGAAAATCTCCGCTGAGAGACTCACCCACCAAAACTAGGTGTGTGACCCGGTCGGTCCAAATTAATCTTTACTAAACCTTGGAACTGGAGGAGAAAAAAATATAATTTAAATAAAGAAATCTTGAGATATTAAATAATAATTTTTACTTTATTATATAGTATTCCAGTATATGAAATTAAGGCAATACTATTTAAAATTTAAAAAGGGAAAAATGTAATAATTAAACGATAATTAAAAAAGAAAAGAAAAGTGCAAAGCATATGAAAAATTTATAGTAATTAAACGACACTAGAGTCTAAATAATTTCTTCCATGCTTTAAGGATCTTGCATGGTATTAAATTGCGGCTGCAACGCAGTGCAACGACCGCATTGTAACGGTTTTGAAGGTCACCGCGACACAATATTAACGCAATGAAACTGCCCGCGAAAGCCGTAACACGTTAAAATATCACGTCCGCGACAGCCGCAACACGTTACGTAACGTCCGCAGTATCCGCAACCGCGACACCGTAACCGCGACAGATGCCGCAACCGCTATTTTATACTATGGGATCTTGTCTCTTGTGTTCTTCTTCTTCACAGATCTTTCAGTTCCACTGATGCCGGTACTTGATCTTCATCCAAGGGAGATGTTAAAGTAACACGCTGGTCATGGATCCTACAATAACTTTCCGATACCGAGCAAGATCTTCGCATCGAGAACGCTCTCTTCACGACGGTCTGGAGCTGGAGCGCATAAGCCGAAGAAACCGAGCTATTTCATCTCAGTGTGGGATCGAAGACATCATCTTCTCCTCACCACCACCGCCGTCGTTGTTGCCCTCGGCTCGATCACCACCGTCACCGACATCGTCTTCTTTCTCCGATGAAAATTGGGTGTCAGGGTTTGAGTTTTTGGTCGGTTTTGGGGTTGGGTTCAAAGTGGGTTTTGGGTTCAGGGATGGGCTGAAGATCTGAGGGAGAAGAAGACAACATGGATATGGAACTTTCATTGCCTGCAACTTCAACTTTGATCTTGGAATATGAGTATCCGTTCATTGTTTCTTGGTTTTGTGGAACTAGAAACGGTAGGTGGGACTCGTGGGGTTTGCTAGATTGGTTTGAGCTAGGTGATAGAAGAGCCTAGCAATGGTGACAATATATATATGGGAAAAGCATAGTAATGGTCACTGAAATTTTCTAAAGATTTCATTTAGGTCCTCCAACTTTTAAAACTTGCAATATAATCCCCCAACATTTAGTCTGTTTGCAATATGTTCCCTCAACATTTAGTTCGTTTGCAATATGGTCCCCGACGTAACTGTTGGGGGACCATATTGCAAACGGACTAAATGTTGAGGGACTGTATTACAAGTTTTAAAAGTTGGGGAACCTAAATGAAAGATTTAGAAAAGTTCAGTGACCATTACTATACTTTACCCAAAATATAATGTATAAAATTTAATGATTAAATTAAAAAAAATTAAACGTATAGTGAGTAATTTGTAATTCACCATTAAGTTTGAAATTTGTAACCGACGAAGACTGGAAGAATGAGAAAGAGCGGGAGAAAGAGCATGGGTAAGTTTTATTTCATTTGTAAATAATCAAGATTCAAAGTCTTGATCTGGGATTCGATTTGCTCATTCTTATAATTGATTGCTGCAAAAAGTTAGAGATATAAAGGAAAACTAGGAGATAGAGTGAAAAAGCCGAAAGCAAACGAGAAACTTCCCCCTGAAAGCAGCAAACGAGAAACTTCCCCCTGAAAGCAGCAAACGAGAAACATGAGTTGGTATCGAGAGTCTTCCACCACTTAAGCCCTTCGATTTCTTCTCTCCACGTATGCCTAATTTCCGAGACCCATCATTCTTCCTTTAGTTTCATGCACTCTTTAAAAACAATTTCTTTCTGGATGTCATCCATTTTGTTTTGATTTAGGGTTTTGGCCATCCATTTTGCAGCGGCTTTTACAATCAGATTTCTCGCTCCCAAGGATTTCTCAAGAATGAGTCCCTGCCATATTCCCAAAATTTCGGCCATGGTTGTTTTCCCTACATTTACCATGAATCCTTGGATCCATTTTCTATCTTCGTCTCTAATTAAACCTCCTGCCGTTGCATGGCCAGTGTTTGTTTTGCAGGCTTCGTCCGAGTTAAGAATCCAGTGACCCTGAGGCGGCTTCTTCCATTTAACCCATTGGGGATCTTTGATCATCTGGTTATGTGAGTTTTCAAAAGCTGCTTTTATTTTTATAGCCAGATTTATACTGTAATGCTTAATCTGCATTGGGTTCCTGCTGTTGTAGTTGAAAGTAGAATTGTTTTTCTCCTTCCATAAATTTCATAGTGTAGATGATAATATAATTCCCCAGGCGATGTCCTCCTGTCCAACTCTTCTAGAATTGCAATTTTTCTGTAACCATTAGCTGAACTCTCCTTCCCAAACGTTTTAATTGTATTTAAGTTTAGATGTATTTTTTTAATTTTCTAGATATATCATCTTTTAATTTTAATTTAAACTTCTTAAAGAAAAGTTAAGTGCTTAATAAAAATAATAATTTCATTATTTGATAATTAAAATTTGGGTAAAGTATACTAATGGTCACTGAACTTTTCTAAAGCTTTCATTTAGGTCCCCCAACTTTTAAAACTTGCAATATAATCCCCCAACATTTAGTTCGTTTGCAATATGGTCCCTCAACATTTAGTCAGTTTGCAATATGGTCCCTGACTAACTGTTGGGGGACTATATTGCAAATAGACTAAATGTTGGGGGACTGTATTGCAAGTTTTAAAAGTTGGGGGACCTAAATGAAAGTTTTAGAAAAGTTCAGTGACCATTAGTATACTCTACGCTAAAAATAAATTTCTTTTATTGTGTTTAAATAAAATCCACGTGTTATTGATGGTCTTGTCTTGTCCCTTCGATTCTCATTTGCATTTTCTGTTTTTTAACGAATAAATAATTTTTCAATCACTTAAACCACATTTATAATGAGATTTAAATATTTTATTATGAGACAATAAATCAATAAACAAATATTCATATGCTAGAAAAAACAATTTTAAGTAATTATATATTTTCTGAAAATAAAAATATTAAAAATATGATAATTATATTGGATTGAATAAAAAAATAATATTTCTTAAATAAGACATCGAATTTAAAATTTACCTTCTTTTTATTTTAAAAATTCATTCCTATTTAATTTTAGATATAATTAAAATCTAATTTAACTACCAACAGAGATTGGTTCAACTGGTAAGCAGTTTGATATCGTTTAAGCAATGTCTCAGGTTTGAGTTCCTGTGTATACAGAAAATCTCCGCAGAGAGACTCACCCACCAAAACTAGGTGTGTGACCCGGTCGGTCCAAATTAATCATTACTAAACCTTGGAACTGGAGGAGAAAAAAATATAATTTAAATAAAGAAATCTTGAGATATTAAATAATAATTTTTACTTTATTATATAGTATTCCAGTATATGAAATTAAGGCAATACTATTTAAAATTTAAAAAGGGAAAAATGTAATAATTAAACGATAATTAAAAAAGAAAAGAAAAGTGCAAAGCATATGAAAAATTTATAGTAATTAAACGACACTAGAGTCTAAATAATTTCTTCCATGCTTTAAGGATCTTGCATGGTATTAAATTGCGGCTGCAACGCAGTGTAACGACCGCATTGTAACGGTTTTGAAGGTCACCGCGACACAATATTAACGCAATGAAACTGCCCGCGAAAGCCACAACACGTTAAAATATCACGTCCGCGACAGCCGCAACACGTTACGTAACGTCCGCAGTATCCGCAACCGCGACACCGCAACCGCGACAGATGCCGCAACCGCTATTTTATACTATGGGATCTTGTCTCTTGTGTTCTTCTTCTTCACAGATCTTTCAGTTCCACTGATGCCCGGTACTTGATCTTCATCCAAGGGAGATGTTAAAGTAACACGCTGGTCATGGATCCTATAATAACTTTCAGATACCGAGCAAGATCTTCGCATCGAGAACGCTCTCTTCACGACGGTCTGGAGCTGGAGCGCATAAGCCGAAGAAACCGAGCTGTTTCGTCTCAGTGTGGGATCGAAGACATCATCTTCTCCTCACCACCACCACCGTCGTTGTTGCCCTCGGCTCGATCACCACCGTCACCGACATCGTCTTCTTTCTCTGATGAAAATTGGGTGTCAGGGTTCGAGTTTTTGGTCGGTTTTGGGGTTGGGTTCAAAGTGGGTTTCGGGTTCAGGGATGGGCTGAAGATCTGAGGGAGAAGAAGACAACATGGGTATGGAACTTTCATTGCTTGCAACTTCAACTTTGATCTTGGAATATGAGTATCCGTTCATTGTTTCTTGGTTTTGTGGAACTAGAAACGGTAGGTGGGACTCGTGGGGTTTGCTAGATTGGTTTGAGCTAGGTGATAGAAGAGCCTAGCAATGGTGACAATATATATATGGGAAAAGCATAGTAATGGTCACTGAAATTTTCTAAAGATTTCATTTAGGTCCTTCAACTTTTAAAACTTACAATATAATCCCCCAACATTTAGTCCATTTGCAATATGGTCCCTCAACATTTAGTCCGTTTGCAATATGGTCCCCAACGTAACTGTTGGGGGACCATATTGCAAACGGACTAAATTTTGAGGGATTGTATTACAAGTTTTAAAAGTTGGGGAACCTAAATGAAAGATTTAGAAAAGTTCAGTGACCATTACTATACTTTACCCAAAATATAATGTATAAAATTTAATGATTAAATTAAAAAAAAATTAAACGTATAGTGAGTAATTTGTAATTCACCATTAAGTTTGAAATTTGTAACCGACGAAGACTGGAAGAATGAGAAAGAGCGGGAGAAAGAGCATGGGTAAGTTTTATTTCATTTGTAAATAATCAAGATTCAAAGTCTTGATCTGGGATTCGATTTGCTCATTCTTATAATTGATTGCTGCAAAAAGTTAGAGATATAAAGGAAAACTAGGAGATAGAGTGAAAAAGCCGAAAGCAAACGAGAAACTTCCCCCTGAAAGCAGCAAACGAGAAACTTCCCCCTGAAAGCAGCAAACGAGAAACATGAGTTGGTATCGAGAGTCTTCCACCACTTAAGCCCTTCGATTTCTTCTCTCCACGTATGCCTAATTTCCAAGACCCATCATTCTTCCTTTAGTTTCATGCACTCTTTAAAAACAATTTCTTTCTGGATGTCATCCATTTTGTTTTGATTTAGGGTTTTGGCCATCCATTTGCAGCGGCTTTTACAATCAGATTTCTCGCTCCCAAGGATTTTTGAAGAATGAGTCCCTGCCATATTCCCCAAATTTCGGCCATGGTTGTTTTCCCTACATTTACCATGAATCCTTGGATCCATTTTCTATCTTCGTCTCTAATTAAACCTCCTGCCGTTGCATGGCCAGTGTTTGTTTTGCAGGCTCCGTCCGAGTTAAGAATCCAGTGACCCTGAGGCGGCTTCTTCCATTTAACCCATTGGGGATCTTTGATCATCTGGTTATGTGAGTTTTCAAAAGCTGCTTTTATTTTTATAGCCAGATTTATACTGTAATGCTTAATCTGCATTGGGTTCCTGCTGTTGTAGTTGAAAGTAGAATTGTTTTTCTCCTTCCATAAATTTCATAGTGTAGATGATAATATAATTCCCCAGGCGATGTCCTCCTGTCCAACTCTTCTAGAATTGCAATTTTTCTGTAACCATTAGCTGAACTCTCCTTCCCAAACGTTTTAATTGTATTTAAGTTTAGATGTATTTTTTTAATTTTCTAGATATATCATCTTTTAATTTTAATTTAAACTTCTTAAAGAAAAGTTAAGTGCTTAATAAAAATAATAATTTCATTATTTGATAATTAAAATTTAGGTAAAGTATACTAATGGTCACTGAACTTTTCTAAAGCTTTCATTTAGGTCCCCCAACTTTTAAAACTTGCAATATAATCCCCCAACATTTAGTTCGTTTGCAATATGGTCCCTCAACATTTAGTCAGTTTGCAATATGGTCCCTGACTAACTGTTGGGGGACTATATTGCAAACAGACTAAATGTTGGGGGACTGTATTGTAAGTTTTAAAAGCTGGGGGACCTAAATGAAAGTTTTAGAAAAGTTCAGTGACCATTAGTATACTTTACGCTAAAAATAAATTTCTTTTATTGTGTCTAAATAAAATCCACGTGTTATTGATGGTCTTGTCTTGTCCCTTCGATTCTCATTTGCATTTTCTGTTTTTTAACGAATAAATAATTTTTCAATCACTTAAACCACATTTATAATGAGATTTAAATATTTTATTATGAGACAATAAATCAATAAACAAATATTCATATGCTAGAAAAAATAATTTTAAGTAATTATATATTTTCTGAAAATAAAAATATTAAAAATATGATAATTATATTGGATTGAATAAAAAAATAATATTTCTTAAATAAGACATCGAATTTAAAATTTACCTTCTTTTTATTTTAAAAATTCATTCCTATTTAATTTTACATATAATTAAAATCTAATTTAACTACCAACAGAGATTGGTTCAACTGGTAAGCAGTTTGATATCGTTTAAGCAATGTCTCAGGTTTGAGTTCCTGTGTATACAGAAAATCTCCGCTGAGAGACTCACCCACCAAAACTAGGTGTGTGACCCGGTCGGTCCAAATTAATCATTACTAAACCTTGGAACTGGAGGAGAAAAAAATATAATTTAAATAAAGAAATCTTGAGATATTAAATAATAATTTTTACTTTATTATATAGTATTCCAGTATATGAAATTAAGGCAATACTATTTAAAATTTAAAAAGGGAAAAAATGTAATAATTAAACGATAATTAAAAAAGAAAAGAAAATTGCAAAGCATATGAAAAATTTATAGTAATTAAACGACACTAGAGTCTAAATAATTTCTTCCATGCTTTAAGGATCTTGCATGGTATTAAATTGCGGCTGCAACGCAGTGTAACGACCGCATTGTAACGGTTTTGAAGGTCACCGCGACACAATATTAACGCAATGAAACTGCCCGCGAAAGCCGCAACACGTTAAAATATCACGTCCGCGACATCCGCAACACGTTACGTAACGTCCGCAGTATCCACAACCGCGACACCGCAACCGCGACAGATGCCGCAACCGCTATTTTATACTATGGGATCTTGTCTCTTGTGTTCTTCTTCTTCACAGATCTTTCAGTTCCACTGATGCCCGGTACTTGATCTTCATCCAAGGGAGATGTTAAAGTAACACGCTGGTCATGGATCCTACAACAACTTTCTGATACCGAGCAAGATCTTCGCATCGAGAACGCTCTCTTCACGACGGTCTGGAGCTGGAGCGCATAAGCCGAAGAAACCGAGCTGTTTCGTCTCAGTGTGGGATCGAAGACATCATCTTCTCCTCACCACCACCGCCGTCGTTGTTGCCCTCGGCTCGATCACCACCGTCACCGACATCGTCTTCTTTCTCCGATGAAAATTGGGTGTCAGGGTTCGAGTTTTTGGTCGGTTTTGGGGTTGGGTTCAAAGTGGGTTTCAGGTTCAGGGATGGGCTGAAGATCTGAGGGAGAAGAAGATAACATGGGTATGGAACTTTCATTGCCTGCAACTTCAACTTTGATCTTGGAATATGAGTATCCGTTCATTGTTTCTTGGTTTTGTGGAACTAGAAACGGTAGGTGGGACTCGTGGGGTTTGCTAGATTGGTTTGAGCTAGGTGATAGAAGAGCCTAGCAATGGTGACAATATATATATGGGAAAAGCATAGTAATGGTCACTGAAATTTTCTAAAGATTTCATTTAGGTCCTCCAACTTTTAAAACTTGCAATATAATCCCCCAACATTTAGTCTGTTTGCAATATGGTCCCTCAACATTTAGTTCGTTTGCAATATGGTCCCCGACGTAACTGTTGGGGGACCATATTGCAAACGGACTAAATTTTGAGGGACTGTATTACAAGTTTTAAAAGTTGGGGAACCTAAATGAAAGATTTAGAAAAGTTCAGTGACCATTACTATACTTTACCCAAAATATAATGTATAAAATTTAATGATTAAATTAAAAAAAAATTAAACGTATAGTGAGTAATTTGTAATTCACCATTAAGTTTGAAATTTGTAACCGATGAAGACTGGAAGAATGAGAAAGAGCGGGAGAAAGAGCATGGGTAAGTTTTATTTCATTTGTAAATAATCAAGATTCAAAGTCTTGATCTGGGATTCGATTTGCTCATTCTTATAATTGATTGCTGCAAAAAGTTAGAGATATAAAGGAAAACTAGGAGATAGAGTGAAAAAGCCGAAAGCAAACGAGAAACTTCCCCCTGAAAGCAGCAAACGAGAAACTTCCCCCTGAAAGCAGCAAACGAGAAACATGAGTTGGTATCGAGAGTCTTCCACCACTTAAGCCCTTCGATTTCTTCTCTCCACGTATGCCTAATTTTCGAGACCCATCATTCTTCCTTTAGTTTCATGCACTCTTTAAAAACAATTTCTTTCTGGATGTCATCCATTTTGTTTTGATTTAGGGTTTTGGCCATCCATTTTGCAGCGGCTTTTACAATCAGATTTCTCGCTCCCAAGGATTTCTCAAGAATGAGTCCCTGCCATATTCCCCAAATTTCGGCCATGGTTGTTTTCCCTACATTTACCATGAATCCTTGGATCCATTTTCTATCTTCGTCTCTAATTAAACCTCCTGCCGTTGCATGGCCAGTGTTTGTTTTGCAGGCTCCGTCCGAGTTAAGAATCCAGTGACCCTGAGGCGGCTTCTTCCATTTAACCCATTGGGGATCTTTGATCATCTGGTTATGTGAGTTTTCAAAAGCTGCTTTTATTTTTATAGCCAGATTTATACTGTAATGCTTAATCTGCATTGGGTTCCTGTTGTTGTAGTTGAAAGTAGAATTGTTTTTCTCCTTCCATAAATTTCATAGTGTAGATGATAATATAATTCCCCAGGCGATGTCCTCCTGTCCAACTCTTCTAGAATTGCAATTTTTCTGTAACCATTAGCTGAACTCTCCTTCCCAAACGTTTTAATTGTATTTAAGTTTAGATGTATTTTTTTTAATTTTCTAGATATATCATCTTTTAATTTTAATTTAAACTTCTTAAAGAAAAGTTAAGTGCTTAATAAAAATAATAATTTCATTATTTGATAATTAAAATTTAGGTAAAGTATACTAATGGTCACTGAACTTTTCTAAAGCTTTCATTTAGGTCCCCCAACTTTTAAAACTTGCAATATAATCCCCCAACATTTAGTTCGTTTGCAATATGGTCCCTCAACATTTAGTCAGTTTGCAATATGGTCCCTGACTAACTGTTGGGGGACTATATTGCAAACAGACTAAATGTTGGGGGACTGTATTGCAAGTTTTAAAAGTTGGGGGACCTAAATGAAAGTTTTAGAAAATTTCAGTGACCATTAGTATACTTTACGCTAAAAATAAATTTCTTTTATTGTGTCTAAATAAAATCCACGTGTTATTGATGGTCTTGTCTTGTCCCTTCGATTCTCATTTGCATTTTCTGTTTTTTAACGAATAAATAATTTTTCAATCACTTAAACCACATTTATAATGAGATTTAAATATTTTATTATGAGACAATAAATCAATAAACAAATATTCATATGCTAGAAAAAACAATTTTAAGTAATTATATATTTTCTGAAAATAAAAATATTAAAAATATGATAATTATATTGGATTGAATAAAAAAATTAATATTTCTTAAATAAGACATCGAATTTAAAATTTACCTTCTTTTTATTTTAAAAATTCATTCCTATTTAATTTTAGATATAATTAAAATCTAATTTAACTACCAACAGAGATTGGTTCAACTCGTAAGCAGTTTGATATCGTTTAAGCAATGTCTCAGGTTTGAGTTCCTGTGTATACAGAAAATCTCCGCTGAGAGACTCACCCACCAAAACCAGGTGTGTGACCCGGTCGCTCCAAATTAATCATGACTAAACCTTGGAACTGGAGGAGAAAAAATCTAATTTAAATAAAGAAATCTTGAGAGATTAAATAATAATTTTTACTTTATTATATAGTATTCCAGTATATGAAATTAAGGCAATACTATTTAAAAAGGGAAAAATGTAATAATTAAACGATAATTAAAAAAGAAAAGAAAATTGCAAAGCATATGAAAAATTTATAGTAATTAAACGACACTAGAGTCTAAATAATTTCTTCCATGCTTTAAGGATCTTGCATGGTATTAAATTGTGGCTGCAACGCAGTGTAACGACCGCATTGTAACGGTTTTGAAGGTCATCTCGACGCAATATTAACGCAATGTAACTGCCCGCGAAAGTCGCAACACGTTAAAAAATCACGTCCGCGACAGCCGCAACACGTTACGTAACGTTCGCAGTATCCGCAACCGCGACACCGCAACCGCGATAGATGTCGCAACCGCTATTTTATACTATGGGATCTTGTCTCTTGTGTTCTTCTTCTTCTTCACAGATCTTTCAGTTCCACTAATGCCTGGTACTTGATCTTCATCCAAGGGAGATGTTAAAGTAACACGCTGGTCATGGATCCTACAATAACTTTCCGATACCGAGCAAGATCTTCGCATCGAGAACGCTCTCTTCACGGCGGTCTGGAGCTGGAGCGCATAAGCCGAAGAAACCGAGCTGTTTCGTATCAGTGTGGGATCGAAGACATCATCTTCTCCTCACCACCACCGCCGTCGTTGTTGCCCTCGGCTCGATCACCACCGTCACCGACGTCGTCTTCTTTCTCCGATGAAAATTGGGTGTCGGGGTTCGAGTTTTTGGTCGGTTTTGGGGTTGGGTTTAAAGTGGGTTTCGGGTTCAGGGATGGGCTGAAGATCTGAGGGAGAAGAAGACAACATGGATATGGAACTTTCATTACCTGCAACTTCAACTTTGATCTTGGAATATGAGTATCCGTTCATTGTTTCTTGGTTTTGTGGAACTGGAAACGGTAGGTGGGACTCGTGGGGTTTGCTAGATTGGTTTGAGCTAGGTGATAGAAGAGCCTAGCAATGGTGACAATATATATATGGGTAAAGCATAGTAATGGTCACTGAAATTTTCTAAAGATTTCATTTAGGTCCTCCAACTTTTAAAACTTGCAATATAATCCCCCAACATTTAGTCCGTTTACAATATGGTCCCTCAATATTTAGTCCGTTTGCAATATGGTCCCCGACGTAACTGTTGGGGGACCATATTGAAAACGGACTAAATGTTGAGGGACTGTATTACAAGTTTTTAAAGTTGGGGGACCTAAATGAAAGATTTAGAAAAGTTCAGTGACCATTACTATACTTTACCCTTAAAATTTTTGAAAATATTTTTTAAAATTTTAAATATAAATTGTTTTTTTAAAAGAAGCAAACGAGAAACTTGAGTTGGTATTGAGTCTTCCACAAGCCCTTCGATGGAGAACATTGGGTTTTATTTGCTGACCAATGATCTTGATAACATACTTTCAAGGCTACCCGCCAAGTCTTTCGCTTCCGCTGCCGCCGTCTGTAACGACTGGAACGCCGCTTGCTCTCGCATTTTCTCCCGACCTAAGCTCTCCTCCGCCGTCTCCTTCAACCCTGTGCCTCTTGTAACAATCTCTTCATTTTTTCTTTTAATTCCCAATTCAAAAGAAAAGTAATTCTTTATATTCTTTTGCTGATTTTTGTTTGTAAACATTGGTGTAGGATGCTCTACAAGAGCTTTTTGAAAAGGTTATGTCAGAGCCAATTAGACCCCATTTTGTTATGGCGAGTGTTGGTACTGAATCTGGATTCGATGACATTCTCCAATTCGTATGAAGTCTAAAAACATAATCTTTCTTTCCTTCTTAGCTACTTACTTTCCAGAAATTTTTAAATTTTTTGCTCCTTGGGCAGATGGTAAAAAATTTTGGTCAAGAACACCGATTATTGTAGTTTGTGCTAAAGGAATTCTTGGACGAGATGCACGTACTCAAGAATTTAGGGAGGTTTGTTCTTTCTTTTCTATTATTAAGTACTTTCCTATTCTGTATCACTGTGATGCTTAAACTTTTATATTTTTGTTTTTGAATTCTGGTTCATGAAATGGCAGGTTGTGTGGACTGAAAATACTGATGAGGAAATTACTGTAAATACGGGCAATGAATTGACTGTTGGATTCGTTCCGGGACTTAAGGTCGACGTGATCCCTCTTTTACGACGCTCTGAGGCAGAGGTGAAATTTGTTCAGCTACTGAAACTCTAGAACATGGAAATCCTAACAAAAAGTGGTGCTTAATTTCGATATATCAAAGGAAGGAAATCTTTACCTTTTTATCAGCCACCCAATTGTTCAATGCCAATGGTTTACAAGTTCGTGAGAGATATTAAGAATTTTACATCCCCTGTGTCCGGTTCCACATCACCGCAAACAATTATATTGATAGGGGTAAGCTGCTAAATTAGGGTCTTTTAATTGGCGGCACTTTAACATGTGGCATTTTGATTTTGTAGGATATAGTGACTCGCCTGGAACCTGTCCTTAAGATGTTAGGCAAGTTTTTCCATTTCCCTATTTTCTCTTTCTCCTCCTTTTATGTTATTCAGAAGATTTGTGCATGTTTATTGTTGTTTTTGGTAATCCTGTTTGTCTCAGATCGTACAATGTCTACGGAAACAATCATTGTGGGCGAGGAAAGATGTCAGTATGTTTATAGAAGTAATGCTTCAAGAAATGTCGAACAGTCAACTGATGTTGTTGCTCTTGTTTTTGCAAGAGATAGAAGCAACAAAGCCCATGGTAACTATTCCTATGATTCTGTATTTATTAATTTTTCTCAAATTTTATGAAACTTATTAACTGTTTTAATCACTACACATGCGTATGTTTCCCTTTGCAAGTGTAATAGGATAATATAGTGTGATCTCATTCATCTCATTCCCGATAAATTCCGCATGAACTGTCTTACATTTCAATTCTAGCATGTCAAGAAGCACATGTGCAGTTGCAACATTTTTTTAAGTTGTTCTCCTGGTTTCATACTCAATCTTCCCTCCCCATTTTCTACATGCTAATTCTCTGAGGACTTGTTCTTGAATCTTCCTGTTGTTGTCTACGATGCATAATGTTCAATTATTTTCTGGTTGGTGTTGAACCATACAGTGCATCATGTGATGCCCCTTTATGGATTCTTTATGTGGTTCTATGGATTTTTTTTAACTTTTTCTCCTTATTGTTTGGTAACATAGGTTGATGCATGTTAAATTGTCAGGTATAGGGAATATTGAATTTCATTTTGCAGCGTCAAATGGTTCCACAGCAATCAGACCAAAGTTTAAGGTTGTATCCAGAACAGAGAAAGAGGATTACTATGTTACTGAGCTTGCTGCCGGAAGAGAAGGAGAGCAGGAGATTCTTGGTGCTCAACAGATGCTAGAAGTTACCAATGACTATGAGGTATGACCATGCACTTCAGTGTGTATATAAGAAAGCATGAACATATCGAAGTATTTAAAATCAATGTTGTCAAGGATGAAATGTGCACTCTAGGTGCTTAAACCCTTACATTGCCTCAGGGCTAGGCACAAAGATGTGCTAGCCTGAGTAAAGCAAAGCGCAATATGTATATGTGAGCTTTTATATACACACACAACAACAAAAAGAAGCTTAAGATATATAATAATCTCTAAACTATAGTGTAGTTTATCTACAAAACATGCAATTTGTTTATTGGTTAATATGTCTGATCTCCTTGTGGTCAGTGCTTGTTGTTGAATGCTCAAATATTACAAAGTATGGGTACTAGTATAGATATATCAAATGAAAGAGAAAAAAAAGGTGAAAAGTAAAAGAAATTAAGGAGAAATTCAACCAGGTAGGCTCTTTTATGCCTATCGCTTGACAAAAAAGTGTTCGTAGGACCACTAGCGTGTGCCTGACCAAATGGGCCTGGCCTGAAAGGGTCTTGAGGCACTTTTGTTGAAAATATGCTGATGCAGCTCGAACTGAATGTTTAATGCAGATATCTTGTGCCCCTAATCGATCCTTTGTCTTGAAGCTTCATCCCTTTCAACTAGAGTTTTGACCAATTGCATTGTGAAAGGCTTCCTTGCTCACGTAGAGCAGTGGGGAAAAAAATTCCCTGTATAAGGCTCTCACCATTTTTAACTACAGTGTAAAGAGGATGACGCCAGAAGCACCGTGCGAGTTTTTCAGGGTGAAGACGCATGGTAATCCATACGTTTTCAATTTTTCCGAAGGTAAAGATGCATAGCACTCTTGGAGTCTTCAAGTGAAGACTCCATGCGCTCTTGGAGTATTCTAAAGTACTGTAGCATTAGGCCTAATCTGGGAAATAATGTTGGAGATGGATTACTTTGGTAAATGTTTTTTTAAATAATGTTGGAGGTGGATTACTTTAAATGTTTTTTTTTCAAAGGCATTATTTCAACAATTTCCCCTTGCTGATAGAAAATAATTTCTTCCCTCTTAGTTTTCACATTGCGGTTACAAGACCACAGAACTATTCTGTTGGCTCATATAGGCGTGGGCAGACAACCTTGCAATTCCATGAAGTTGAAGAGTAAGACTTTGAAACATTTTTCCCGTCTTTGTTTGGTTTAAAATAAAATATATGGCATGGATTAATGTGTAGGGCTGGATCAAGAGAATTTCACTATCATTATTTTGTTTTCCTGTTTCCGGTCGACCATAGTGATCCACGAGAACTATTTTTTATACTAGTGGTGAAATTTTAGTGGAATGATTGTTTTATTATCTAATTGAATGAATTATTTGTTTTTTCAACGGTGAAGAATCGCAGGAGTACCTTCAGGTCGGTGCTGTAGGTATCAAAACTGGTGACTCTTTCCAATTTTACATTCCAGATCCGAGGATTGCATCATCCTCAAGAGAAGATGTCTCCTCTGCCTTTAGAATGTTGAAGTTGGAATGGGATTCAACAGTTGCTAATGTCCGTGGTAAAATGGAACCTTTCGGAGGTTTTGTCTTTGGTAACATGAGCCATGTGGGACCATTTTTTGGTCAACATAACATTGAGAGCTTCCCATTCTTGGATAACTTTCCTGGGATCCCTGTGGTCGGAATATTTGACAATGGCGATATTGGACGTGGCAACAGTAGCTTAACTGCAAATGAACGGGATCCCTATAGCACTGTTTATGTGCTTATGTCATATACTCCTCGACAACCTTAGATTTTACCCATTGCTTGGGTTATAGTGAGCATTTACAGTTTACATTTGTAGCAAAAGAAAAAAAAAAAGAAAAACCAACCTTGGAGAAAGTTGTATTTTGTAAAATTTGATATTTTCACGTTCACAGAAATCAAGGGTATTTTCCTTCCAGGCTTTCTCGGTCACAATTTAGGAGTATCCAATCCTTAAAGGTTTGAACTTATTATATATATTAATCATATATTATTATATAATTGTAACATATATTAATCATACATTATAATTAAACAAAACACAAAATTGTACGATGTAACTAATTTAACATTGTTTTTTAATTGTACGATGGAAAAGTGTTTTTTGGTGCATTAGTGAGAACAAACGACCTCATAAAAAATTCGTAATGACTATATCTGATTCAAAAGGTTATCTTTGAAATGTCTGCTTCTTTGACTTTTAACTGATATTATCTTAATCTCAAGTTGATTTTAGAGAACACTCTAGCATCTTTAAGTTGGTCAAACAAGTTGTCAACCCTAAGAAGCCAATACATATTCTCCATAGTTATTCAATTGTTGATAGTTAATACACAACCTCATCGACCTTTCTTCTTAATGAATAACATTAGTGCTCCTCACGATAATATGTCGGGGTAAACAAAGTCACGATTAGGGACGGACACGGGTCGAGTTTCGGTCAATCTGACCTAACCCGAAAATTTTACATCATCCACTCGATTCTAACCGATAAGTTTGTAATGGTTGATGAGGAATGACGATGGTGGTGTGCTTGAGAACTAAATTGATAAAATTTATAAATATGAAGTGTTAAATTTATTTGATAATTCCATATTAGGACATAATTGATAAAATATATAAAATTTGATAGTTAAATGTGTTAATATACCATGACATGTTATCATTTCCATATATAATATAATGTAATATGATCAAAACTGAAACAACGATAATATATTGATGCAAATGAAAGATTTGTGTAGTTTGGTAATCAAAACAAAAACACACTAATAATTAAATGGCCAAATAGATAATTTGCCCTTGTCCTAAAACATAAATATAAAAGTTTCTAATATATAATTTACTTTTAAAATGCTTGATTTTATTCTGCTAATTTAAATATGGTGCGGCCAAGAAAGCTAAAGCTGTTGTAAAACTCATTGGACAAAGAGTCAAATCTAAGTTCATTTTCAATGTTTTTCATAAGAATTATTTGATTTTAACTAAGGGTAAACTACATAAATGGTCATTGATGTTTAAGTAAATTTTTGTTTTCTCCACTGATGTTTTAAAAGTAACAAATTAGTTGCTTGCCGTTAATTGTCATTACTATAGGTAATGAAAATTGACGTGGCACGTTAACCTCCTACTTGGATTAAGTTTTTTGCCACGCTAAGAGCCCTTTGTCCATGTCACTCCTCTTTTTATAAACCAAATTCTTGACCCTCCAATCTCATACTTTACACATTTTTCTTCACATTGAACTTCATCGATTTGGCCACTTCTTTGAGTCTTGATATCACACTGCTCGTCATCCCTATCGTAGCCCACGACAGACCTGACAGTGAAACTTCATTCGACTCTCGAGACTATAATGACGTCAAGGGTCTTTTTCTTTCATGCTTTCTCGATTAAATGTTAGGGTTGTTCAATCAACCAAACGAATTGAACTACCTAAAATTTATTCACCGTAATATATGTATTTTTAACATTAACTGGATTGAAATTTTTGAAAGTTTTTAATTGAACCGAACAAAGTTTGGTTGATTTGGTCGGTTAACCAAATTAATTGAAATATTTTGTAAACCTTTTTAGTTAAATTAATCCGAATTCAATGGAGATATTTTTTCTTTATTTAGGTTAAAATTTGATAGGTCTAGTATGATAAAAAATATTTAGGATCATTTCTTAAAGGTTTGAGCTTAATATATATATAATAATTTTGGTTAATTTAGTTAATTAATTGATTTTGAATTGAATTAATCGATAATTGAATTTTGAAAAAAAAAATCAGTCTTTAATTGAATTAATATCAAATTAACCAATTGAATAATCGAATTAAATTTTAGTTTGGTCAATCAATTCGATTTAAACCGAAAAATGAACGCCTCTCGTTAAATTATTGAGAAATGTGGGGTAGAAGCTGAGTTGAGTCCATTATCTTTAGCATTCTGTTATCTTCAGTAATGGTTGTTAACGCCGACTGACTAATTTGTACTAAACAATAACGTTAGTAACCAATTTGTGATTTTTAAAATATAAGTGGTGAAAATGAAAACTTACTCAAACCTTAGTGACCATTTGTAAAGTTTACTTTTTATTATTTTATTGGTTAATATAATATAATAGGTCGCTAACATTTAGGGTTTTTAGTTTTAGCCTTTTAGGCTGAAGGGTGAAAAAAAAGGGATGAGACCCACATGATCTTGAGGGTAGGCGAACACGTGGCTAGGTTTGTAGGCAATGCGGATGCTGACACGTGTAATGGAGTTGGGTCTCACGTGGCTGAAAGCCACGTAAGTGTCGGGCATGTTGTCTCTTTCAGTTACGATTTAGTGATCGTTGGTCGGTGATGATCGTTATTTTAATTCGACTCTCAATTAATTTTGGTTAAATTATTTGTTTTTCATATTAACTATTTTTAGAATTCAAATTAATATTCTATTTTTTATTTTGATATCATATTATTAGTTTTAATCGTTGATTTAACTGATATAGTGATGCAATATTGTATATAATAATAGTTTGAATCTTAAAATTTATATAGTTTATCAAATTGGTCTTAATTTAAAGTAATTTAATAAATTATTAATATTTAAATATTATTATTAAATTAATAATAAATTGTTATTAAATTATTTCAATTTTAAATGAGAATCAAATTGATAGGATTTTAAAATATTAAGGATTTATTGAATTATTTTGAATTATGATCAATTTGATAGAATGTTTATGTTTTAAGGACTAAATTTATTATTATATCACATCATTGTTTCTGCTTAGTCAATAGTTAAACTTAACCGTAGGATATCAAAATAAAAAATATATATAAATTTCAATATTGTTATTTTTTTGAAAAATAGTTGAGTGACCAAAAGAGAAATATGAAAATAAATGGGATACCAA
Organism: Hibiscus syriacus; assembly: GCF_006381635.1. NCBI lineage: Eukaryota > Viridiplantae > Streptophyta > Magnoliopsida > Malvales > Malvaceae > Hibiscus > Hibiscus syriacus. Next base: position 9,712,151 of record NW_024062733.1, read on the forward strand.
ATAGATAATTTTCCCTTAACTTTAATTTGATTTTTTTATTAATCTAGAGTGATTATAAGTGATAGTATTTTTTTTCTAAAAGATTATCAACCATTTGACAATGAACGTTATCTTGCAATCGCTTATGCTCAAATATAAGACTTCTAAGGATAAAATTGATCATTTTAACCACTAAAATCATTTGATTTATATTAATTTTTAAGCAAAAAATAGAAAACAAATAGAATTATCTTATTTTTAAAGCACATAATAGAAAAGAATAAAATTATCCTATTTTTTAAGAACAAATAGAAAATAAAAATAAACACATAAATAGGAATTTTGTTAAATATTTGATTATGAAAATTTAATAATAACTTGATTTATAAAATAACCTTTTTCTAGTCTCTCATCGACGAAACTGATTTGGTGCTTGTTCGTAGTTACTGTCTTCTCCACTTGACTGCATCTACTTCGACTCCAATTGACTTTATGGATTCTATGGCTTCGATTGATTTGTAGGGTTTGAGCATTATTCATGGTCCCCGCCAGTAATGACGGGGACAATGAAAATGTTTTTCAACTCGTGGATTATGTTTTTCAAGAATAAGAAAACAATGTTATGACGGGACAAGTAATATGCAAGGAAAATTTAATAGACTTAAAAGTTTGATTCTAAGAGACAATGAAAATGTTTAAAAGTTTGATTCTAAGAGACAATGAAAATGTTTAAAAGTTTGATTCTAAGAGACAATGAAAATGTTTTTTATGTTCATTGCTTTGCACATCAACTCCAATTAGCGTTTGTTGCAATTGTTAAAAAACAAGTTTAGGTTGCCTTCTCTTTAATTTGGTTGCTGGTGTGGTTAATGTGGTTGGTGCTTCATGTAAGAGAAAAAAATCTTTAATCTAGTCAAATGATTAAAGTAAGAGAAAAATTACAAAATGGTGAAACCTTTAGTGGTCGTGGATTAAATCAAGAAACTGTTATAAAGAGAGCTGGAGATACTCGTTGGGGTTCACATTATAAAACTATTGTTAGCTTGATTACTATGTTTTCTTTTGTGATGGATGTACTTGAAATTATTAAGGAAGATGGAACACACTCAGAGCAAAGAGCTGAAGCTTGTATGTTGTTGAGTTTTTTACGGTCATTTGAGTTTGTATTTAATTTGCATTTGATGGAAAATATATTAGGGGTCATTAATGAATTATCTCAAGCATTGCAACGGAGTGATCAAGACATTGTGAATGCTTAATAATCGTTTTTTCTTAGACAAGTACAGAGTTACTTCTTTGTGTGGCTTTCTTTTGATAAGAAAAAATTGATTCCTTTTGTTGAATTTTATCATTGTGAATTTTCTACACAAGATTTTATGCTGCTTGATTGTTAGCTTGAGAATTATATTATTGATGTTCGTTCAGATGAAAGATTTTGTAATCTAAAAGGAATTTCTGATTTATCTGACAAGATGGTTGAGACGATGAAACATGTTATGTACCCACTTGTGTATTTACTTTTGAATATAGTTTTGGTTTTACAGGTTGCAACCGTAACAGTGGAAAGAACATTCTCTGCAATGCATTTTGTTAAGAATCGGTTGCGCAACCGTATAGAAGATGAATCATTGAATGATTTCTTAGTTGTTTTTAATGAGAAAGATATATTTGATAATGTAGACAATGAAAAGATCATACAACGATATCATAACATGAAGCCTATAAGGGAACAGTTGTAAAAATTATTTTCAGATGTACTTTTTTTTGTAAGATTTTTTATTATAATTAAAATATTATTAGTATTTTTATCTTTAAAAGTTGTGTTATTAATATTTATGTCTACCTCAAATTTTTTTATTTTTTAGATCCGCCACTGGTCCACACCCCTAGATAGCCATTGTCGTTGGTCTTCTTCGAAGGAGGGTGTAAAGCTTAATTTTGATGGGACGTGGTGTTCGAATAATAATCAAGTTTTTTGTGGTGACGTCATCCGGAATCATAAGGGAGTTTAGCTTGTTCGTTACACTAAACTTGTTGGTTCATGTTCTATCCTTGATGCGGAATTGTGGGGTTGTGTCAAAGCTATGTTTGTGTTTAGTGTGAAGGATTTAGGCGAGTTATTGTGGAGTCTGACAGCAAAACTGTGATTAACCTTATTGCTGGTGTTCAAAACCATTTTGATTGTAGTTCCTTGTTGTCTCACGTTGTTGGATTGAAACACCGTAATTAAGTTGTTCATTTTCGTTATGTTACAGGGGATGAAAACCGAGCAGCTAATTCTTTAGCTAAATTGGCCTTTACTTCGGTTTTTGATGTTCAAAACTTTTAAATTTTGAACTTAATTATTTCAAATATTTTAATTAATTAAAATTTATTATTAATAAATTTAAAAATTATTTCTTAGATTTGAACATGATTTTATATAAAAAGTAAAATTTAAAAAATAATCCATGGAAGTTAAATATATAGCTAATCATTTTTTTATAGTCATCGATATTTGATTTATCAATCAATTAATCTAAATTAGTTACTGCAAAGACGAAGGTGACCTCTCAAATTCAGTTTATTTCATAGTAATTCTAAAAATGAATGAATTTTATGAAATACGAAAAATCATCCAAAGAACAAAGCGTATTCTAAAAACTTATCTCTTTGTAGCTGCATACTAATGACTCTTACCATGTTTCTCAAATCTCACATACAGAGCAAAAAGGACTAGATTAGTTTCAATCTTTCAATTTTAGAAATTTTTATTAACAATTCATGAACTACAACTGTAATAACCATTTAAAAAAAACAATTAAGTTTAAAAAATAATTATGACTTTATTTGAAAAATTGACGATTTTGAATTAATTTGAATAAGAGTCGTCATCGACCTTTGGATTAGGTAGGTTGAATACCTAAAAACGTCTTTTAAAATAATTTTAAGAAAACTCGTTTTCTAAGACAAAAAAAAATGGTCTACGTTTACCAAAAATCTGATTTAACAGGTCTGGGAGTCGATTACGCGTGATAAGGATTAGCACCCCCACAACGCCCAAAATTGGTACTCAATCGCTTACACGTTGTCGTAGTAGTGGAAATTATAAATCGAATATAAAGTTAAAGTATGATCCATGCATTGAACATTAATTGATTTCTTCTTAATTATTAATTAGAGAAAATTCTTTAATTCGAAAAGAAATATCGAAATTCGCTCATCCTTCGACGGGAAGACTATCTCTTCTCATTTCTTTCTTAAAAGAATATTTCCTCCTCATTGATTTAAAAAGCGCAAATAAAATATAAATCGAATATCGACAATTTGCAAACAACCAAATAAATTGCTACATAAAAACGCATTGAATCATAAAAAAATAATTAGTAAAATAAACTAGATTTATTTCAATCCCCATTTCGTTTGAACGTCGTATCAGATTGTACCACTTCGATCAAGTGATACTTTCCACGCCCGTTCTACAAATACAGTTCTTGAAAATATTCAAACAATACATTTCTAAAATACGCGTATACTTAATACTATCAAAATAATATCGTAATAAATTATGTAAAATATCTATTACGCTACGAACATTAGTATAAAATTGAAACACACCTAAACAATTATGTATAATATCACGCATGTATGTAATGAAATGAGCAAAGTATAAAATATATTTAACGTTATATAATTAATTAGACCTATACTATGTATAATATATCATGCACTCATATATATATATATATATATATATATATATATATATATATATATATATATATATATATATATATATATATATATATATGCTTAGAAATACAACATGGACTAAAACGAATAATAAAAACAAAACAATATATCCAAAGTATGAACAACACAAAAATAGGAGCAAACATATGGAATGAATCAGAATAAAAACAGTAAGAAATCAAGGGCTCCGAACGAAACAATTCAAATTTGATTTAATGACCAAATAACAAAGTTACAAGAGTAACAAGGATCTAAAACGTAATTTCCCCTTTTTCCAAAGCAAAGCAATTCTCCAATAACCAAAACGGCATCATACGGGTCTTATATAAAGACCATCTTTAAGGGTTTTGAAACCCTAAGGGTGCGTTTGGTTCACGAAATGTAAGATTACCAGTGTGAATAAAAGATTATCAGGGAATAGGATTACTGAGAATGTTGTATTTTGTGTTTGGTTGGTTTAGTAGGAATGTAAGATTACCGTGTTTGGTTAAAGGAATAAAAGATTATTGGAATGTATATTTGACCAAATTATCCTTATTATATATTTGTTTTTTTAACAAGTTGGAAAATATTTATATATTTTCTTTAAAAAATTTAAATTCATAAAATTTATATATATATTTTTTTTTACAAAATTGAAAATATAAAAAGGTTTAATGAAAGGGTAAAATTTTATTTTAACCCCTGAACTTCATATAAAATTTTAATTATAGATTTTTTTGTAAATCTAAAATAGTTTAAGGATAAATTTGTAATTTAACCTTCGTAGAATTTTTATTATTCAATGACAGAATAAGGATATTTTTGAAAGAATTTTTTTAAGGGCATTTTAGTCTAAAACGCCGGTAATCCAACAATACCTAAGGAAATGGAGGTAATGACATTCCCGGTAATATACCCAAAAAATCCACTATTAGTAATGTAAGATTACCGGGAATGACATTCCCGGCCAACCAAACGGGGGAATGTGGATTTCATTCCCATGAGAATCTCACATTTCCCCAACCAAACACACCCTAATAGTCATTTGCTTCAGCCATCCAAAATAAAAAAAGGAGAGTTTCAGAGAAATCCCTCAAACTTCCCAAACAGCCACCGTTACCCCCCTTTTGGCTGAATATTAACACTATCAAAAGATAAACCCGAGCCTTAGATCCACCACTCAATGTTCCCTAAGCATCCCCATAAAAGGTTCAGGGATAATTACCTTTGAATACCGAAAATCCTCTTCCCAGTTCGAGCTTTTGAAAAAAAGGTAAATCTCTCATTCTTCTTTTTTTAAATGGTGGTTGTGTATTTTGGGATGCTTTTTTTTTTGTTCGAACGCTCTTGTTCTGCCCTCTTTTTTTCGATATATTTTTTTGTTGGTTCGAATGCTCCTGTTTGAATGGTTTTCCTCTCTCCAATGCTTTCTCCGAATCCCCTTATTCTTGGATGTATATCTGATTTATGGTCCTTTTTTTATTTCTGCCTCTGTTAATGCATTGCTCTGCTATATTTGATTTTCTATTTTTTTGATGATGTTGTTTGTTACTGTCTTCCTTTGTTTTATTTTGCTTTGTTGAGAAAATATATTTTTTAAAAGCTATAAGTTTAGTTATTTTTGATTTAGGGGATTAGGCCTTTGGGTTTGGGAGAATTAAAAAAAATATATTTTAACGTGCCATGTTTCCCTTTTCCTTCTTCTCCACCAGCTGTTTAGCGTTTAATTTGGATTCGATTGAAGAGGGGATATGGGTAAAGTGAAAGGAAAACATAGGTTAGATATCTACTATAAGTTAGCCAAAGAACATGGCTACCGTTCCAGAGCATCATGGAAGTTAGTACAACTGGATGACCAGTTCAAATTTCTAAAATCAGCGCATGCAGTCCTCGACATTTGTGCCGCCCCCGGTGGTTGGATGCAAGTGGATGTGCAGCATACACCCATCGGCAGCCTTGTACTCGGTCTTGATCTTGTTCCCATTGCTCCTATACAAGGTGCCATCGCTCTCCAACAAGACATAACCAAATCCGATTGCAAGTCCAAGGTTAAACGAGTCATGGAAGAGCACATGGTTATGGCTTTTGATGTCGTTTTGCATGATGGGTCCCCTAATGTTGGTGGTGCTTGGGCTCAAGAAAAAATGAGCCAAAATACTTTGGTTATTGATTATGTTAAGCTGCTACCCAGTTTTTGGCTCCTAAAGGCACATTTTTCACCAAGGTTTTTAGGTCCCAAGATTACAGTTCCGTTCTATATTGTCTCAAGCAGGTGATAAACAAAACCATATGATATATCTCTCTGTGAAGTTTTGTTTTTTCCTTTGACACTCGTTTGGTTTTGTCTGCAGCTATTTGAGGAGGTTAAAGTTTGGGAACCACATGCTAGCCACTCAGAATCAGCTGAGACTTATGTTTTGGGGCTAAGGTATAAAGCCCTTGCAAAGATTGATCCACGTCTTCTTGATTTCAAACATCTGTTTCAGGGATCGATAGAACCACAAAAGAAGGTTTTTTTAATTTCATTTTAGGTTTCAGAATCTCTTAAATGACTATTTTTGTTCTCCTATTGATTGTATCTCTGCTCATTATTGTTCTTTCTGCCACATACTTGATGTAGGTGATTGATGTACTTAGGGTAACAAAACAGAAGAGACACCGTGATAGGTGATGCAGGGGGATCCGAGACAGATGATGCTGAGCTGTAAGATTGCACCTTGATGGCGCTGAGATACCATGAGTTGGCAGATCAGCGCAAAGGCGGGAATTGATTGTGACATGTTCCTCATTGGGACCGTTTTGAGTGTGTTTCAGTCTTTTGGCCATAACTTTGGCTACAGGTGCCAGAATCGCGCATAAGACCCCAATCTGGAAAGCTCTTTTCGACACGCATGCTCTCCACATTGAGCTACGCTCCCTCTGGCCTTTTTTTCGACCTCAAATTCTGCCGTTTTCCTCTTCGAATCACTAGATTTAGATATTTTTTACTATTTATGGTAATAATTCGATTGTCAATTAGGAAGTCATTTTAAATCCGATTTCGGCCAGATTTTTTGCAGATTGCTTATTTTATTTTGAATTTCAATTAATAGTGATTTTCGGAATTTTGCTATTTTTGGTAAAATTCCGATAAACAAGATTTTTGGCTATAACAGTCCGGCTTGTGGACTGATTTTGGCATTGTTTGATTTTATAATATTTTAATAAACCCTAGAGACTTTTTCTCTGGTTTTTGGGCGAATTTTATCTTGTGAATCATCTGTTGGAGCTAGCCTGCAGGATAATCACTATTCTGTCTGGCGTCAATGGGTAAGCTTTCCCTTTATCATACAACAATGTTACTGCTTTGTTGATAACGATTGAACATTTTTATTGAATTGATTCCTCTGCTATCTGGTTTTAAGGTTTATGTTATGCTTTGTTTCTAAGTACATGCCAATTTCAGTTATGAAGACGGGGAGACAATCTCAAAGAAGATGTCTACTGCTGTTGATTTCATTTGATCTGATTCTCCTCTCGAAATCCTCGGTTCAGTTACTACCATAACCTTTGGGGATCCAGCTTCATTGCCTATTAAGGATCACAGTTCTACCACAGAAGAGGTGATTATCTTTTACAGTATTGCTATTCATTACCTTCGTTAATACTTGTCATTACTTCTTTGTTGCTGTATTGACAGGTCAAAGCTCTTTGTGATGATTTGCGAGTTCTACGAAAGCAGGATTTCAAGCATCTTTTGAAGTAAGAAACATATTCCTTTTCAGATTTTCCCTTTTGAGTTTTTGTCTAAACAATTTGTGGTAATATGAAAATCCGTGAAAGTAAAGATATAATCAGTTCACTGGGTCCATGATCTTTTGAGTGCAGCTTGATTTGAATTCCTATTGTTCATCAGATGAAAATATGTTAGATTTATGTGCATGAATGTGACGTGTATTGATTACCTTGATTTAGGTGGCGGATGCAATTGAGAAAAGTTCAGTCTCCTTCAGAAAAGGCTACTCCTCCGACTCCTACCACTGCTAAAGATGATGATAAAGGGGATGAGGAGAACGAAGATGATAAATTACTCAATGAGATGGAGGAGCTCACATATGCCATGGAGCGTAAGAAGAAAAGAGAAAAGAAGCTTCTTGCAAAAAGACGAGCAAAGGTTTATTGCCTTATTAAGAAAAATGTGATCCCTATGTTTATGTCTTAGTGCATGTTACCATGCAACAAATCATGAATGGAACGAATTTTGTGATTGTACCAATGATTATGTATCTACAATATAGTGATTAAATGATGCCTGGTAATCTTTTTGAAAGAATTACGCTTCCGTCTTATCGGGGTGATAGATATTTATGGTGTTCCACTTTGTTGTAGGATGTTTCCATGCGCACTCGTTTATTTGCTGATTTGTTACCTTGTTATTTTTCAGGACAAATCACGGAAGGCAACAGGAATGCAAATAGATGCCCTGGAAGATGGTTACGTTGATCATGAGTTGTTCTCTCTTTCTTCCATTAAGGTTTGTTTTACCAAGGCTGCGAACTGGATAACTCCAATAATGTTTGTAACTAGTAAAAATACAATTTATTACTGCAAGTATAAAAGACGACCAAAACCGACACTCATCACAAGGCTGCAGTTATGTCATTTGAACCAGGGGCATAGTTGATGTTTAACCTTATTGATTATTAATCTACTGTTTCTGAACTGAGAAGTTTTATTCTTAACATCGTTTCGGTTTACTTACTCTTTGTTAATGGAAACAATGCTCTGGCATGCGTTACTGTGCAATACTAAACTGTTGCTTATAGTTGTGGTTCTTTGGTATTTCCTGAAAAGTTATTAGGTTTTCTTTTAAGCTTTCTACTTTGGTAGAAACATTCATTGATGTCAGTCAATTACTATCTTTAGGGTAAGAAAGATCTTGCGGCAGTTGATTCCACCGAGTATGATGGTGGCAACGTTGATCTGAGGGGTAGCGAAGATGAACAAAACCGAGAAGAAAGCACCGAGGATGAGTCACCCAGTGATATCGATTCTGATGAAGAACGCAGAAGGTTAGTATCTGCTTCTCATGACTGATATATATATATATATATATATATAATTTCTAACATTCTCTGTTTGTTAACCTTGTAATTTTAATGCTAGATATGATGAAAAAATAGAAGAGATCCTTGATCACGCGTATGAAGAGTATGTGTCGAAAAAGGATGGAAGTACGAAGCAGAGGAAGCCTATGACAAGTTAGAGGTATGAAGCTCTTAAAGTGTGTATTAGAATTTAGAACTAAAAAATATTTGATCTTTTGTAGCAACTTTAACTAATAAGTGTTAGCAGTCTCCTCTTTTCTGCATCAAGTACTACTTCCCTATGCTTCTCTTTTGTTAATAGAAATCCTGTTTTTGCGGTGCTAGTATCATTCCCTTATTTATTTATGCTTTTAATAGATAATGACGAATAGTTGTTTATAAAAGCCAAATATTGTTTATTGAATTTCCGTTCATGGCTGTTCAGGGTGGTGATGGTGATATTATTTTTTCTGATCTTGATTCGGATATGGAAGAGGCTGATCCTGAAGCAAATCCTCTTATGATACCGCTAGATGACGGGGAAGGACCAACTCAGGAGGAGATTACAAACAGGTGGTTCGGTCAGGATATTTTTGCTGAAGCCGTAAGGCAAGGGAATTTAGGGAAGTATGACAGTGATGATGAAATGGAGACCGATAAACGACAGGAAACGGCAGCTACTCCAGAGAGGTCCAAAGTAAAGAAAAAACAGGATGAAAAACTCAATATTCCGAACAAGGCCGAGGAAAAGAAAGCAAACAATGCTGCAGGCTCCAAAAGCACCAAACTCCAGGCTTTGAAGGAAGAGGATGATTTTGAGATTGTCCTGGCTCCAGCTACTGATTCCAGTGATGACTCGTCCTCAGATGACTCGGAAGATGATGACGTTGAGACGAAAGCTGAGGTATTAGCTTGTGCTAAGAAGATGCTCAGTAAAATGCAAAGGGATCAAATTCTCGACGATGCGTATGGTAAATATATGCTTCATGATGATGGTCTACCCAAGTGGTTCTTAGATGAGGAAAAGAGGCATTGTCAACCAATTAAGCCTGTTACAAAGGAAGAAATTGCTGCAATGCGAGCACAATTCAAAGAGATCAATGCTCGACCGGTTAAGAAAGTTGCAGAGGCAAAGGCTCGAAAGAAGCGGATTGCAATGAAAAAGCTAGACAAGGTCCGCCAGAAAGCAAACAGCATATCAGACCAAGCCGACATCTCCGAGCTGTCAAAAGGGAAGCAAATCGAACAACTTTACAAGAAGGCTACGCCCAAAAAGCCCCAGAAGGAATACGTGGTCGCGAGGGAAGGGGTTCAAGTGATGGCCGGCAAGGGGAAAGTCCTTGTTGATCGTCGGATGAAAAAGGATGCCCGGGCACGAGGAACTGGAAAACCAGGAAAAGGTGGTTCGAAGAAGGGAAAGAACGGATCTGTCAAGGCTTCAGGGGGCAAGGGAAACAAAGGAGCGCGCATGCATGACTGAAGCAACTTAAGTTTTGAAAGGCACAATTTTGGATGAAATTAAACAATTAATAGAAATGTTAGGACTGTTTTGTTTCTTTTGTTGCCATTGATTCATTAAAATTAAGTACAATGGCCGAGTGTTGTGGAATCATATAGTTTATTAAATTGCACCTTACATAAATGTTCGATAGATGCTCGATAATCAAATGAATCTCGATTATATTCTATACCCATAACAAAGTGGCCATAGGTGTAATTTACCCTTTAAAAAACGTTTGGTACAATTAACGTATTTTTTAAAACAGTTTCACATTGCTTTGGCGTGGACCTAAAAGAAATATTTGTAATGTGATTTTAGACATCGACTTGTTCCAACCAGCTCCTCAAACTTTCAAGCCAAGGAATTATTTTTAATTAAGGCTTAACTTATCAAATGTATAATTTTTTAAGATTAAAATTATTATTATGTTACGATATATTATTATTTTTGTTCAATTTGTTTTATTATCTAAAGACATTTATTTTATTCTTTTTGTCCCTTTATTCTCTTGTTTTTAATTTTCTTCATACTTGTTGTCTCTCTTGGTGACTAGAGTAGTCATGATAGTGTTTACACTACTATAATATTGTCTAACCTTAATGATTAGAGTGGCCATGTTGGTATTAAAACTTATGCATCCTTTGAAACCTCGAGGGTTTGTTCTAGTATTTAGTGAATTTATATTTTCACAATGCATGATTTAAAGCTTTATTAGGCGCATAATTGATCAAGAAACGCCCCAAAATATTAAAATCACACATTTCATAGAATACATTTTAAGAGCGTGACAAGTGACATTAATACCGAATAATCAAAACAGAAACGATATATTAAATAAAATTTTAAAATTAATAATTAAATGATTAAAATAAAAATATAGAAATAAGCAAGTTACCAAATAAGTTATCTAAAAAATGACTCAAATTAAAACGAATTGATATGAGACGGTTCAAATTTTATGGTGCATTACGTGTACCTTTGATTCTCCGAAGAATCTCCTCTTCTTGTACATAAATCTTCTCGAGTTTTTTTACCGATTTTATCCTCCCACATTGCTACCAGCTGATTCATGGAGCATGCATTCCCCGGGGGTCTCAGATACAAAGTCTAGTGTTCGAGGATCGTCTATGGCACTGATGGTGCATGCTGCAACGTCGACATCCTTAACAAAGACAGCTGCAAGAACAACCGGACCAAAAAAGCACATTGCTTAATAGATGTCCTAATCTCCATATTGAAATATAAACGTATTAACCGTAGTGGGTCATTCGCAGACCTTTGGTGTTTCCATCTCCAAAGATGGTGACCTTGTCCCTCGGTTGAGACTTTAGACCAGGTTGAGCTAGCCATGGAAGTAAATAACTCATGAACAAGTTGGAGCAAATGTAAGTATAAGGAATGCCTTCAGCTTCTATAAGACGCCTAATCTCGGACTTTTGAGAATAGAACTGATTATCCAAATCGGTTATCTGAATTTTATCAGGATCCACACCGAATTCGGATGGAATGAACTGTTGCCAATGCCATTACAAATATTGAGTTCGAATAAGAGTACTGAGCTTATCTTCCAAAAAGATGTACTATATCAACAATTCCAATAAGAATCAACTATTACAAGCACTAAACCAACTCGCTAAAATTTCTGCCGATTAAACCGACACTTGGTCGGATCTGAACCTTCAACATCCAAGTTCTCGGGGTGTCCTCCTTGCCACTAAGCTAAGGCCTCATTGGCAAGGATTGATAATTTACTATTAGCTAATCCAAGATATCCACAAATCACAATGGCATTACAAAACCTTTCCCAAAGTCCCAAACCAATCATAGTATCAAATTGCGGTTGCGATTTTTTTTGCGAATGCGGTTGTGGTGTCGCGGTTGCGGTGTCGCAGTTGCGGATGTTGCGGACGTTATGTAACGTGCTGCGGCTGTCGCGGACGTGATCTCTTCCTCAAAAATCAAAATACGTCTAAAATATTATATTTATACATTTTACATTTATCTTTTAATATACTAATATTAATATACTCTTTTATATTTTATATTGAAAATAAAAATTTAATTTCATAGATAAAAACTTATTAAAAACAAATATAAACTATAGAAGTTCTATCATACTGGATAATGGGTAATAACAACTATAATATTAATGAATAAAATATAAACAATATCACTAAATTCATATCAAATTTTTTATATGGTAACATAAAAATGTTCATTTTACATAAAAGAAAAAAAATACATAACTACAAATAAAAAAATTATATATCTTACAGTTCATCACCAAAATGAATGATGTGACAGATTTAAAGCATTTTCATCTTCGTCATTGTCTTGGTTTTGATTTCCTTCATATTCTATGTGAAGAAGACATCACATTATGTGTATCATAAGATTCATCATTGGTAGGAAACATGTTGTATGTTAAATGATGACAAAAAAATCCATAACTTGGATTTTGTTCAAGGTAAGGTGGATAACATGAATTTGGTTGGTAAGAATAAGAACTATGAGATGATTCACTAATTTCATTATCATTTGTAGCTGAATTTTATTTTATTTATAATATTATTTATTTATTTTGTCAAGGAATATATTCTTTTTTTTTATTTTATTTATGATATTATTTATTTATTTATTCTTTATATTATAGATTAGATAAAATTTTATAGTTTCATAGTAAATAGATAAAATACATATACTATTACAATATTATAAAGTGAATTCTTCTCTTATACAAAATTTATATAATAATAAATAAACATATAATTATGATACTTAAGGTTAATATAAAAATTTAATTTAAAATTAATCGTGTTAATTTTAGATATGAGAAAAATTCAATTTAAATTTAAATTAATTTAGTTTTAAAATAACGTTAATAAATAATTTAATTAATTCAAATTCAAGTAACTAATTTTAAACATAACTATTATGATATTATTAATGATATATATTTATAATCATGTTTTAAGAATTAAATTAGAACAATTCATCTATGTAATTTTATATTTCAGATAATTTAATGACCTTAATGAGTAGTTTCTGATCAAGAGCATGTTTTGATGGGATTGAACAGATAACCACATCCACCTGCATCACAGCTTCAATTAGACTCCTCTCATCATCAAGTGAACCTTATAAAACCCAATTTGAGGGGGAAAACAAAACTAAAAATCAAGGTATCAATAAATCATTAAGAAGTGTAGAAAAAATCTAAAAAGAAGTGACCTTGGTGGGAATGGGCCCAGCAGTGTAGAGAAAGTTGAGCTTTTGAGCTTTGTTTGGGTCACTAAGAGAGGAGTCTCTCATGAGAATAAAAGTTAGGTGACCAAATTGAGGGCTGTATTGAGCTAAATAGTAACCTAGTCTTCCAGTTACTCCTATTACCAAGACTACTCTTCTTCTCCATTGGTATTATGGGAACCTTTGTTTCACACTATGGGAGCAAAGGGTTAAGCAAAGGGTAACCCTTTTTATTAGGGACAAAACAAATCTTGCATAATAAATTGGGTGTTCTTTAAAAAGCTTCAAATTTCAAGCTTTGAAACAAATGTTTATGACCCTTTAAAATTGGGAATCTTTGCTTTAAAAATTATGATAAACTACATACTTAGTGCCTAGATTATCAGTTTTGTTTTGTTTTAGTACCTAAACTTTCATTCGGTTCAAAATCCTGCCTAACATTTACTTTTTGTTTCACTTTAGTACATCGCCGTTAAAAACTTAACGTATGAGTTGTACATGGAACTTTTTTTATAGATAAATTACATCATTCATCATTCAACTACCTTCTCACTCCTATTTTGGTCACTAATGTTTAATTTTTTTAATTTAATTACTTAACTTTCAAATTGCTCCTAATTTAATCATTCTAACTTTCAAATTTAATTTTTTATTTTAATTATGTATTAATAAAATAATAATAAAAATGTCATGTCACATAAATTATTATTAAAATAAATTAGAGTGATTAAAATAAGAGCAATTTGAAAGTTGAGTAGCTAAATTGAATATTTTAAACTTTAGTGACCAAAATAAGAGTGAGAGGATAGTTGAGTGATGAATGATGTAATTTACCCATAAAAATGCTATACAATTAATTTTTTTAATGGTGGGTACTAAAATGAAACAAAAAATAAACATTAGGTATATTTTGAAACAAATGAAAGTTTAGGTATTAAAAAAAAAACTTATAATTTAGATACTAAACGTGACCTAAAAATTAAATCTTAGGATGTGAGGGTAAGAATCTTTATATTTGATTTCCAGAGCAAAAACTTCATTTTTATGAATCCATGAAAGTTCCATTTCAGAGAGAAAGATAAAGGTTCCATTTTCCTCACTCTTTTGCAGGTGTTTATTATATAGAACTATGTTTCCAGAGAAAGATAAACGTGACCTAAAAATTAATGCATAAAATAATTATTAATAGTCAAGCATCACTCCTCGCCACTCTCCGCCGTCGCCAAAACTCAATACGTTGTCTCAAAATCGAAAATGATGAATGGTGTGAGGATAAGAAGGTTTTGAGGAATGAAGCAGCCTCCTACTTCGCCCGCCTTTTTTGCCAATGATGTGCATTCCTCGGAACCGTACCCCATCACTGGCGCTTTTCCATTATTACCGAGTGGTTTATTATCGGGCTTATCTACTCCGCCTAAGGAAGATGAGATTAAATCTGCTTTATTTGCAATGGGTCCACTGAAGGCTCCGGGTCCTGACAGCCTTCATGCTCATTTCTTCCAAAATAATTGGGATACCGTCCATCCTTCTATTTGTGCCATGGTCCAATCGGCTTTTCTTCACCACTCTATTGATGCTAGCCTGCACCGTACTATCATCGTCCTTATCCCGAAAGTGACTTGCCCGGAAACTTTCGCAGACTTCAAGCCAATTAGTCTGTGCTCGATGTCGTACAGACTAATAACTAAGATTATAGTTATACGGCTTCAATCAGTCATCCCATTGCTTATTGGTCATCACCAAACTAGTTTCTTAAAGGGGCGTAGCATAACCGAGAACATTATCATCAACCAGGTAAGGTTGTAAAATCAGGTAATCGGACAGGTTTCAGTCGGATCTTGGCAGGTCGAGTAAAATCAGGTACAAGTCAATTCAGGTTTATTTGACACCAGATCCAAATCGGGTTCAGGTCAGGTCAAATCAATTCGAGTTATTTTCAGGTTGATTTGACACCATATCCATATCGGGTTCAGGTCAGGTCATTTTCAGTTCAGGTCAAAACAGTTCAGTCCAAAGCAAATAAAGACCGGGTTAATTCAGGTTCGGGTGGACTTCAGTCGGATCTCGTTCAGATCGAGTCACATCATTGACAGATAAAATTCAGGTCGGATGTTTACCGGATACAGATTGAGTTCATGTCGGGTCGTTTTTATTTTTGGATTAATTATTTTGTCATCTTTCGTGATTGTTGAATTGCAAGTTGTAATTGTATATGATTTCGAGTAAATTAAGAGAAAAAATAAATATACATGGATCAATTTTGTAAAAAATATAAATTTAAGGACAAAATTGAAGAAATGTAAAATTACAAATAAAATTTTAAAATATAAATTAAACAACACACATAGGTAATGAACTAAATTGAAATAAATTTAAAATGTGAGGTTTAAATTAATATAAAAAAGGACTAAATTAAACACATTTAAAAAGTTATGGCCAGTTACAAAAATATAAATAACAACTAACAATGGGTCAAATGAAGATGCAAATATAAATTTAAGGACTAAATTGAATACATATAAAAGTGAAAGACTTAAAATTAAAATAAATTAAAAAACAAAAAAAATTAAATCGAAATAAATGCAAAACGTGAAGAAATAATAAAAAATATAATAAATTGCATTCATTTAAAAAAATTGAAAAAAATATAATATATATATATATATAATATAAGTGTATATATAAACTATATATATAAACTATATTTATATTATAAACTATATAATTATTATAAGTTATATACATAAATTATGTTTATATGCACTATATATATAAACTATATATGTAAACTATATATGTATAAACTATAAAAAATATATAGTTTATAAACTATAATTTATATTAATATAGTATGTATATATATATATTATTCAAAGTGAGTGGTGGGAGAAAACTTTTTAAAATAAATATTTTTTGTGTGAATTTTTTTGATTTTATTTAGGAATTTTGAGGAAATTTAGAAATTTTGAGAATATAGAGAAATTGAGAATTTAGAGGGAAATTGGGAAATTTAGAGGGAATAGAAAATTTTGGAGGGAAATTGAGAATTGAGATTTTATTTGGAAAGATATTTTGGGTTAATTAGGCTTATGCTCCTCCAACAATCATCATTTTTTTCACTTGTATTTGATTTTTGATTTTTTTCATTTTAGTCATGGTTTAATTGTAAATATCTTCTTGAATTTTTAATTCGATGCAATCTAATCCTGTATACATTCTAATTACTTTTAATTTTCTATATATATATACGTATGTATGTGTGTATATAAACTATATATGTATAAACTATATAAAATATATAGTTTATAAATTATAATTTATATTAATATAGTATATATATATATATATGTATGTATGTATAACTAATATAAGTAATCTATAGATTATATATATATATTATAGAAATACTATGCATAAACTATATAAAGTAATAAAATATATAGTTTATAAAAACCCTAAACCTTACACCCTAAACCTTCAACCCTTAACCCTAAACCCTAACCCCTGAACTATATATGTAACTTATAGTACATATATGTATAAACCATGTATAGTATATATATATATAAACTATATAAAGTAAATTACTTATATAGTTTACAGAAATAATATGCATAAACTATATAAAATAATAAAATATATAGTTTTATAGAAACCTAAACCCTAAATCATAAACCCTAAACCCTAAACTTTAAACCATAAACACTAAACCCTAAACCATAAACCCTAATATAAATGGACTAGCACTAATGCATATATATTTGTAATAAAAGAGTGGGCTTATGTATTTGGCCTATGTAAACTAAAGTAAAAGGACCAGCACTAATGCAAATGGACTTATTTTTGGGTTTTATTATTACTTATTCATAACAACAAAATAAATGAACTATTAATGTGAATTAACCTAACATGCAACTAAAATACTAATTATGCAAATGAAATTAATATGGCATGCACTACTATTTATGACCATATAATATGCAATGTGACATACTAATTATTTAACACCTAATTAATCATGTTTTATATAATTTACATTTAAATAATTTTATATAATATGTATGTATAAACCATGTATAGTATATATAAACTATATATATATATATAAACTATATAAAGTAAATTACTTATATAGTTTATAGAAACACTATGCATAAACTATATAAAGTAATAAAATATATAGTTTATAGAAATCCTAAATCCTAAATCCTAAACCCTAAACTTTAAACCATAAACCATAAACCCTAATATAAATGGACTAGCACTAATGCATATATATTTGTAATAAATGAGTGTGCTTATGTACCAGGCCTATGTAAACTAATGTAAATGGACTAACACTATTGCAAATGGACTTATTTTTTAGTTTTATTATTACTTATTCATGACAACTGTAACACCCCAATTTAGGGGCTAAATTTTAAAAATTATAAAGTGGTGGAATTAATTGGTATTTTGGAAGAAATTGAGGATTAAATTGTAAAATCTAAAAGTTAGAATACCGTTTTATAAAGTGCAGGAAATTCAGTGGCTAAGCTATTAATTTAACCATTTTTATTTTGGAGAGAATTAAAATCTCTCCCCCGGGCATCAGTTTTGCAGATTTCAGTTTCCATTTTCTCTTCTCCTTAACCCTCCTTTAAACTCCGATCTACTCGCCGTCCGACCTCCGATCAACGAACCG
This sequence comes from Hibiscus syriacus, assembly GCF_006381635.1. Taxonomy (NCBI): domain Eukaryota; kingdom Viridiplantae; phylum Streptophyta; class Magnoliopsida; order Malvales; family Malvaceae; genus Hibiscus; species Hibiscus syriacus. The sequence goes on from NW_024062733.1 coordinate 9,730,341, forward strand.
AAACCACCATCGTGTTCTTTGTCGACCGAAGAACAAAAACCCTCAAACGTTTCGTTATGAATCGACGTTGTTTGTCGTTAATTTCAGTCAGAAGTATCGTCGGTGATAACTCGATTTTCGTTGGTTTTTTGTCGATTCAGCCATCCATTTACGACACCTCCCGCACCATCGTGTTCCTTGCATCGTTCCGCATCCACCGGTGTCCTCCGTTTCTACGTCGTCGCCGGTGAGTGGAGGGGTGAGACCGTCAAAGTTTCTGACGTTTAGGAATCGAGCTCTCCGCTGTTCAAAATTGTGAAACGAGTTTGATAAGTGTCTTAAAAGCCTTAACATAATTTTTAAGAATTTTTTCGGGAATTATCCGACATCGTATCGCTGTTCACTCGCCGCACGCACCACCCCCGAGAGTGGGAATCGTCTGGGTGTTAATGTTGTAATTAATTTCTGTTTGGGTGTTTTTGTGTAAAATTCGGGTGTTAGTTTCGTAAATATTTTCTTAATGTGGCTAATTTTGTAATTAAGTTATGTTAGGGTGATATTTTTGTAAAATGGTCGACTGTTGACCGTTGACCTGCGTTGACCGTTGACTGGCGTTGACCACAGATGACCAGAACTTTGACCGGCATTGACCGGGCATTAAACGACCTTTGACTTTGACCGGGTATACCTATTCTGACGTTTTTCGACGTCCTGAATCCGTTTTTGGGGTCCGTTTCGTCAAATTCGAAACTGATAAGTTGGTTTTCACTGATTAATCACCCGATTCGATCCATTTTTTTGGAATTAATCCCCGTTTTTGATGAAATGTTTATTGTTATGTATTTGAGGAGTTATGAGAAGCTGAATTAAGGATCGAGGGCATTCGAATGGAATTTTTATGGTCTATCAGTATGACACGGAAATCGAGGTAATACATTACTACCTCTTTATGCTTTATAGAACATGTTGGTATTGGTAAATGCATGAATGGAAATGTTTGGTCTCATATGTGTAATTAATGAAGTTCTACACTCGATATGAATGCGGTAGAAAGTAGGTAACTGAATATGGCTCAGATGACTATTATAAGAAATGAGGAACAGTTGAATTAAATTTCAAGTTCTGGAATTAATTGATAAAGGAATCAACCATGGATATGTAGATTATAATTTATCTCATTAAAGGTATTTGGATGATAAGGTATGAGAATATTTCGATTAGGTAAAATTACGAAAATACCCCTATGTTGTAAAATGATAAGAATTGTCCCTGGAAGTTGATTAATAACTCTTAAAAGACTTATTGATCTGATAAAACTACAGATGTGTATAAGAAATGCTAGTTTGCTTAGAAAATATGGATAATCAGTTTTTAACCCCAAAAGGGTTTGTGCAAGATACTAGAAGTCTATTAAGAGAATCATTTCAAGATCAGAGAATGTTCAAGAAAGCAATTAATCATAGGATCTGTATATTATATTATTTTTTGTTAAGAGTTAATACTGAAATTATCTGGTTAATAAATTACGAAAATACCCTGAGAGGTAAAATAGTCCGAGTTGACCCTGAATGAGAAAATACTTTGAGGATTTGTACTTAACTCGATTAAGTACGAATTTGATTGTTAAGATCCTGACTTAGTGCAAAAAATTCTTGATATTCCGTTGGTAAAAATCTGAAAAGGCACTTGACCCGAAAATATCAGAGTTACGAGTAAATACCTGAAGAACAATTTATCGGGGTACTCATTTATCAGAATTGTTCGAAAGGACTGAAATAGATGATAAATTGGAATTAAATAATAAGACAGGATGGAAGGAAATGATTGAAATACATCAGATCTGTAGAATGACCAGAATACCCATGTAATGGAAATGACCCAAGAATATCACCAAGCTCAGGAATAATTGGATATCCTCGAGCTCTGAAATGAATAGAATAAAATTGAACACCAAAATTACCAAAATAACCTTATGGTCTAAACTAAGTAAATGTCTTGGATTAATTAAGGAATCCAAATAAGCATAGGTGTTGGACTACCTTTAAAAGTAATGAAACATAATTTAAGTGAGTAGATCAACCCTAAAGCTATGTCAATACCTGAATGACATAGATATTACTGGAATGCGTGTTCGTCTTCTCAAGTTTGGCTCGATGATAATTATGGAAGTACTCAACTAAGCTCAACGCTAGAGCGCATTCGATATTAAGAAGTGGATATTCGTGAGATAAATTAACCACGAACACAAAATAATGATTTTAGTAAATGAACAAAGTGAACTAAACGGAAGTACAACATGTATCCGAAACTCAGAAGCATCTGAATTACTCTGAAGTAACTGGGATATTGATTTGACTACTAAATGAACCGAGTAACTTTAATGACTGAGAATTTAGTAAGTGATTGAATGAGTCTGAGAACTCCAATGATATTGCATGATGTATGATTACTATGGGTTATGAACCAAGAATTAAATACGTTGACAATTCGTGATATTGTTGCCATGTGGATAGAAATAAAGATTATTTGGATCCTCTATTGCTTCCTTTATATGTATTCAGCGATAATTCTGAATATGATCTATAAACAAGAATTGTTGGTATTAAAGTGTGAATACCCTGGAAGGGAAATGAATTGACCAGTTGAAATACATCAGTTTTAGGAGTTGTTGATAGTCCGATAGATTGACATGGATGGTAAGTGCCCTGAATCTTCGTTTCTACTTTATCAACTCAAATTACTTTGGTCATACTTGAACACTTTCCTGAGATATATGAATCATAGAGGGATTCGAAAGTATCAATCTTAAATGTCTGATTAGATTGGTTATTAATCGATTCTCTTCAATATGACCTCGTTCCTGGAATCCGATCAAATTTCATAAGTTTCGTGTTATCCATACTGTGAACACACTATTTCATCCCACATTTTTTATAATATATATATATATATATGTTTATTTAAACGTATATATATGTGTATATTTATTCATTATTTTATTACACTTGCAGGCCTGATATTCGACCCAAGTTACAAGACCAATTTACTGGCCCAGACCACGGCCCAGCAGGCACCACACGCCCAACAAGCCAACCCAAATCAGGGTTTCCATAAACCCTAGAAAACACCTTACTCTAGCGCCGCAATGCTGGATCAAGGTTCCCTCGCGCAGCACACTCCCTCCTCGCAACAGTCTCCACCAAACACGCAACTCGCCGGCCGTTTCGCTCACCACCAACGAACGTGGACATGTGAAAGTCGTGTGTTAGTCAACAACAACAAAAACGAGTTTCACTCGGAATCAAATAGGCTAAACTTAGGGTATTTTGTACTATAAATAGGACACACATATCACAAATCTAGAAAAAAAACACAAAGGATCTACGCAAGTAATACCGAAAATATGAGAAACTAGAGAAGTCCAAGCCTTGTAATACATTTCGAAAAGCAATAAACAAGGTGAAAGACCTTACCTTTATTTATTTTTCTTCGTTTGCATGTGTGTTGTGGGTCATTTTATTTGCGTTTTGGTTCGAAAGGAAGCTAAGAGGAGATTCGGCCGATGAACCGGGGGGGTATGTTTTCAAAATTTTCTTTCTCATATCTACCCCCGAGGCCAAGTTTTTTTAAAAAATATTTTGGTTTTCAAAGAAAGGAAAAGAGAAGCTTTCGAAAAAAAGAAAAAAAAACATTTTCGCCGCCGATGAACGACGGCGGCGAGGCGGCGCGGGGGCGGCCGATGGTCTTTTTCTGGAAAGTGGAGCTGTTGTTCTTCATTGTTGAAGAACATTGGAGAGCATTTTGAAGGAAAAGAGAGGGGAGGCTTGCGTGAAGAAGAGAAGAATGAAGTTTATTTTTTTTTGGATTTTAGAGTAAGCCCACAACCCGACCCGATGACCCGAGCGGATCCCCCAGGGGATCCGCGTGTTTTTGAGGGAAAAGGGTAAATCCCGTTTTTAGTCCCCCCTTCATTTTGCAGCTTTCATCTTACCCCCTGATCCTCTCGAATTGAGCCCCCAATTTCATTTTATTTCGATTCGGTCCCCTGATATTTCCCTTACTTTTATTTAAATATTTTACTATATATATATATGTATTTTTTGAACTATTTTTATTTTTATTTCTATTTTTTTAATTTGAATATTATGTTTTATCATTTTATACATGTATATATTTATTTTCTTACCTTTATTTATTTTATTATTATTAATATTATTATTAATATTAGTATATATATAACTTTAAGTATATTTTTCTTTTTCTTTTCTATATCCCTCTATTTTTTGTTTTTTGTTTTATTTATATTATATTTTTATTATATATATATATATTATATCATTATTTGTTATATATATAGGTATAGATGTATTTTTCCATTTTTATTTATTTACCGTGTATATATATTTTTTTTCACCTCTTTGTGTTTCATTTACTTATTATTTTGTGTGTGTTAATTATATATATTACTATATTTTTCTGATTTATTTTCTTTAGGTTTAACCTTGTTTTATTGTATTTCAATCTCTTCTATTTTTTCTTTGTTTTATGTAATCTATTTACTTTATTTTATCTTTACCTTGTTTCATTTTCGATTATTTTTATTTCATCTTTCATATTTTCTTTATTTTCACTACCTTTTTTTAACACATTTCTCGATCTTTTAAGGGTACATTTTCAATCAAATCAGAGGTAAGATTTGGATCGTTATTTTACCTTTTAATTTAAACTTTCAACATTCTTAATTTAAGACAACTGGAAATTACGTAGTACCGAAAGGGCAGTTCAAGGGTGCTAACCCTTCCTTGACTGTAACCGACTCCCGAATCCGACACATCTTTGGCACGATACAGATCAGGTAAGAAATAAAGTATCTGGTTAACCTATTTTGTTTAAAATAAATGATCGGTGGCGACTCCAACCCAATCAATTCAAGTCGAAGCCCAATTTCGGGGCCCAACCGAAAGACGGTTGCGACACATACTGATAACTACAATGGCCTCTGAAAATACTTGGATCCTCTAGTGTGTTCCCTATGTACTACATAATTGTTTTATCTGGTTTGAAATATGGTACATTGAAATCTATGATTTACTGTTTATTGATACACCGACTTACCGGTGATGGTTTATGGAATATGACTAATATATGATTATTGGTTTTCACTGATATATGATAACGATGATTACAGATCTATGGAAATTATGCTTACTGCATAAATTGTATTTTGAAATACTGATTTTGGATGGATTGAATTACGGAGTATAGCTCTGATCAAGTTGGTAAACCTTACAGACCTAATGTGACTCTTGGGTAGGCTCACGGGCCCCAAGATGCTCCATTAGGTTGGCTCCCTTTGCTGTGTGCTTAGGGTAAGCCCTACAGACTTACGGACTTAAGGATACAGGCCCCAAAGCCTATCCTTAGGTTGGTTTCCTTGTTGTTGTGTGCTTAAGGTAAGCCCTATGGACGCAGTTCTGGGAACTGCAGATGGTGAACAAGAGAATGATTTAAACTACGAGTTTCAAAAGTTAAACTTCATTATGATTTTATGAGATTTATTGAACTATCATTTGATAAGTGTACCTATTATGATTTTATTGTACTGTTGGAACACACTAGACATCCTATTCGATCTCTTGAAAATGTCATACTATGAATGCTTCCTATGACCTAAGATCTTCATGACTTCTACTTGATGAATCACCAGTGGAGCTCCAGATTTATATCCTGTAAACCGGAATACGTCTGATTCAATAAGGAAATTATATGACTTTTCAGTTATCTGCATGTCCTGTAGCATCAATTGGTAGTTTTGTATTACTGAGCTTTCCGAAGCTCACTCTATTACTCACCGTTGCAGGTTAAAATAATTGTACCAGCGCAGCTATCGACATCAGTAAGGGAGTTCTTCCGGCGTCGCTTGCAGAGTATGGTACATGTGTTTAGGGGGCATGTAATTGTATTTTGTTTTATATACGAGTCTGAAAATCTGTTTTATTTCTAAATGCTGATAAATCAATTTATAAGTTACATGTTTTAATAAAAGTTTTAAATTTTCCGCTATTTTTACAGTGGGTCGCTCCGGTGGCCCTAATGTGACACTCCAGATTGGATCGAGTTAATCACATCGGTTTGAGGGGGTTACAACAACAAAATAAATGGGTTATCAATGTGAATTAACCTAACATGCAACTAAAATACTAATTATGCAAATGAAATTAATATGACATATACTACTATTTATGAACCATATAATATGCAATGTGACATACTAATTATTTAACACCTAATTAATCATGTTTTATATAATTTACATTTAAAAACTTTTATTAAAAATTTTTATATAATATGTATGTATAAACCATGTATAGTATATACAAACTATATATATATAAACTATATAAAGTAAATTACTTATATAGTTTATAGAAACACTATGAATAAACTATATAAAGTAATAAAATATATAGTTTTATATATATAAATGGACTAGCACTAATGCATATATATTTGTAATAAAATAGTGGGCTTATGTATTGGGCCTATGTAAACTAAAGTAAATGGACTAGCACTAATGCAAATAGACTTATTTTTGGGTTTTATTATTACTTATTCATAACAACAAAATAAATGGACTATTAATGTGAATTAACCTAACATGCAACTAAAATACTAATTATACAAATGAAATTAATATGGCATGTACTACTATTTATGAACCATATAATATGCAATGTGACATACTAATTATCTAACACCTAATTAATCATGTTTTATATAATTTACATTTAAATAATTTTTTTTAATTTTATTAAATAATTTTATATAATATGTATGTATAAACCATGTATAGTATATATAAACCATATATATATATATATAACCTATATATATATAAACTATATAAAGTAAATTACTTATATAGTTTATAGAAACACTATGCATAAACAATATAAAGTAATAAATTATATAGTTTATAGAAACCCTAAACCCTAATACCTAAACTTTAAACCATAAACACTAAACCCTAAACCATAAACCCTAATGTAAATAGACTAGCACTAATGCATATATATTTGTAATAAAAGAGCGGGCTTATGTATTGGGCCTATATAAACTAATGTAAATGGACTAGCACTATTGCAAATGGACTTATTTTTTGGTTTTATTATTACTTATTCATAACAACAAAATAAATGAGCTATTAATGTGAATTAACCTAACATGCAATTAAAATACTAATTATGTAAATGAAATTAATATGGCATGTACTACTATTTATGAACCATATAATATGCAATGTGACATACTAATTATTTAACACCTAATTAATCATGTTTTATATAATTTACATTTAAATAATTTTATATAATATGTATGTATAAACCATGTATAATATATATAAACTATATATATATAACCTATATATATATATATAAACTATATAAAGTAAATTACTTATATAGTTTATAGAAACACTATGCATAAACTATATAAAGTAATAAAGTATATAGTTTATAGAAACACTAAATCATAAATCATAAACCCTAAACTTTAAACCATATACCCTAAACTTTAAACCATAAACCCTAAACCCTAAACCCTAAACCCTAATATAAATGGACTAGCACTAATACATATATATATTTGTAATAAATGAGTGTGCTTATGTATTGGGCCTATGTAAACTAATGTCAATGGACTAACACTATTGCAAATGGACTTATTTTTTAGTTTTATTATAACTTATTCATGACAACAAAATAAATGGGCTATCAATGTGAATTAACCTAACATGCAACTAAAATACTAATTATGCAAATGAAATTAATATGACATGTACTACTATTTATGAACCATATAATATGCAATGTGACATACTAATTATTTAACACCTAATTAATCATGTTTTATATAATTTACATTTAAATAATTTTATTAAATAATTTTATATAATATGTATGTATAAACCATGTATAGTATATATAAACTATATATATATATAACCTATATATATAAACTATATAAAGTAAATTACTTATATAGTTTATAGAAACACTATGCATAAACTATATAAAGTAATAAAGTATATAGTTTATAGAAACCCTAAACCCTAAACCCTAAATCATAAACCCTAAACCCTAAACCTTAAACCATAAATACTAAACCCTAAACCATAAATCCTAATATAAATGGACTAGCAGTAATGCATATATATATTAGTAATAAAAGAGTGGACTTATGTATTGGGCCTATGTAAACTAATGTAAATGGACTAGCACTATTACAAATGGACTTATTTTTTGGTTTTATTATTACTTATTCATAACAAAAAATAAATGGGCTATTAATTTTAATTAACCTAACATGAAACTAAAATACTAATTATGCAAATGAAATTAATATGACATGTACTACTATTTATGAATCATATAATATGCAATGTGACATACTAATTATTTAACACCTAATTAATCATGTTTTATATAATTTACATTTAAATAATTTTATTAATTTTATTAAATAATTTTATATAATATGTATCTATAAGCCATGTATAGTATATATAAACTATATATATATATATAACCTATATATATATATATATATATATATATATATAAACTATATAAAGTAAATTACTTATATAGTTTATAGAAACACTATGCATAAACTATATAAAGTAATAAAGTATATAGTTTATAGAAACCCTAAATCATAAACCCTAAACCCTAAACCCTAAACCCTAAACCCTAATGTAAATGGACTAGCACTAATGCATATATATTTGTAATAAAAGAGTGAACTTATGTATTGGGCCTATGTAAACTAATGTAAATGGACTAGCACTATTGCAAATGGACTTATTTTTGGGTTTTATTATTACTTATCCATAACAACAAAATAAATGGGCTATTAATGTGAATTAACCTAACATGCAACTAAAATAATAATTATGCAAATGAAATTAATATGACATGTACTACTATTTATGAACCATATAATATGCAATGTGACATACTAATTATTTAACAACTAATTAATCATGTTTTATATAATTTACATTTAAATAATTTTATTAATTTTATTAAATAATTTTATATAATATGTATGTATAAACCGTGTATAGTATATATAAACTCTATATATATAACCTATATATATATATATATAAACTATATAAAGTAAATTACTTATATATTTTATAGAAACACTATGCATAAACTATATAAAGTAATAAAGTATATAGTTTATAGAAACCCTAAACCCTAAACTAAAAACTCTAAACCCTAAACTAAAAACTCTAAACCCTAAACTTTAAACCCTAAACCCTAAACTTTAAACCATAAACAATAAACACTAAACCATAAACCCTAATGTAAATAGACTAGCACTAATCCATATATTTTTGTAATAAAAGAGTGGGCTTATGTATTGGGCCTATGTAAATTAATGTATTGCCAAAATTATTTATATTAATAATGTAAAACGTTAATATATATTACATAATAAATACTTTCATTATTAATATTATTTTTTCTTTATATAAATTAAACTATATAATTTATATAAATTAAACTATATAATTTATATAAATTAAACTATATTAATTTTCCTTTTCATTATTAATCATGTTTTATCTAATTTACATTTAAATAATTTTATTATTTTATTAAATAATTTTATATAATAGGTCTATTTATTAATTTAATTATCATAATAAATATTTTATTATAACATTTAAAAAGTAATCATATTAATTTTTTAATTACATCAAAAACTAAAAAACTCATAATTTTATTAAAATCTTATAATTTCGTCCATGGTAATATATACGTCAGGTAAATATCAGATCATGTCATTAACAAGTCGGATCATTTACAGGTCATGTTAAAAACAGGTCAGGTTGAAAACAGATCAGGTTGAAAACAGGTCGGGTAATACCAGTTATTTACCAGGTCAATCTCGGGTTCGGGTTCATATCAGTCGGATGCAGTTCGGGTTCAGGTATCATATTTTCGGTTCAATTCGGGTTCAAATTGTTCTCAGGTCGGATGCAGGTTGGGTTCAGATCCACAATTTCCAGGTCCAACTCGGGTTCAGGTCAACACCAGTTCCGACTCGAGTCAGTTTTGGATTGCCACAGCGCATGTCAAAAACAGTTTTGACTCGAGTCAGTTTCAGTCAGTTTTGCAGGTCGGGTCAGTTTTTTACACCCCTACAACCGGGAGGTGGTCTATGCATTTGAAGAAAGATAAAACCGGGTGGATGGCTATAAAAGTGGACCTCAAAAAAGATTTTGACAGAATTAGATGGAATTTTATTTCCAACACTCTTATCGAAGTCGGTCTACTCCAATCTCTTATTGACCTTATTATGCTTTGTGTGACATCTTCTAAGCTTCAGGTTCAATGGAATGAAAGTCTTAGTTCCCCGTTCTCTACAGCAAGAGGCATCAGGCAAGGGGACCCTTTATCCCCTTATTTATTTAATTTAACCATGGAGAAGCTTAGTCACAACATCGCTCTGGGAATTGGTTCGCTATAAAGATGTCCCGCCATGACACTCCGGTTTCTCACTTATTTTTTGTGGATAATCTCATCTTAAATGCTAAGGTGGACATCTCTAATGCTTGCACCATCGACTCAACTCTGGCTACTTTTGGTTATCTCTCAAGGCATTCCGTGAACAAACAAAAAACGACCATCTTCTTCTCGCTGAATACACCTCTCGCCTCACGAGAAGAGATCTATTCCAGGCTTTGTTTTCGTGAAGTTTTAGATATGAGGAAGTATCTGGGCATGCCAGTTCGACATTCTGGTGCCACTAAAAGCCTCTACAACTTTATCCTTGTCAGAATTCGCTAAAGACTCGATGGATGGTCTGTAAAAACTATTTCTTTCTGCGAACGAGTCACTCTTGCAAAATCAGTTATTCTTTGTATTCCCTCCATTATGTAAGCTTGTAAATTGCCGACATCTCTCTGTAATGAGATCCAGCGGATGGTCAAGCGCTTTATTTGGGGCTCCTCCTCTTCGACTAATCCCATTCCTCTAGTTAAATGGGAAGACCTCTGTCAACCTCTCCATACGAGCGGTCTGGGCCTTCGAATAAATTTTCAGAACATTTCTCTCATATTCAAAATTTACAATGATCTCATTCTCTCCCCCTCGATTTTCTGGATCTCCCTCCTGAGAGAGAAATATAAGATCATTGAACTATGCCCTTTTTCGATCTACCGTTCCACTTGTTCTAATCTGTGGCGTAGTTTTGCAAACGTATAGCGTTCTTTCTACACCAATTTGGCTTAGTCAGTGGGGGACATGCGCTCTATTAATTTTTGGACTGATAATTGGGTTCACCCGATTGGCTCACTCCTCAACGTTGCAAAGACTAACATTTCAATGGATGTTTACTTAACTGTCTCTGATGTGTCTTCAGATGGTTGCTGGGATTGGGATCTTTTGAACACTCTCTTGGACCCGGTAGCTATTCATCACATGAGAAATATTATTGCTCCATCTTTTACGGTTGGTTCGGATATTGTTTATTGGTTGGTTTCACCAAAGAGGATTTTCATTGTTTCAAGTGCTTATAAATCCTTATGCTCCTCTTCTTGGGCCGCTACGAATCGTTGCTAGTCTGTAATTTGGCGTTTACATGTTCCGGAACGAATTAGGAGTTTTTTTATGGCTCGCCAAGAGAAATAGAGTGCTCACCAACTCTAACCGATGCCGACAAGGTCTGGGAAATGATTCCTCTTGTTGTTTGTGTCGAGTTGAGAATGAAACTTTGCTCCATATCCTTTGAGATTGTATCACCGCTCGGAGCATTTGGCAGAGACTCCTCCAAGCTTATCCTTTTCCCTCTTTCTTCGATTTCGATCGTGAAGCTTGGCTCATGGAAAATCTCAGTTCTTATTTCCGCTGTGCCGCATCAAATGACCCTTGGTGCGTTCTTTTCGCCTCATTGCTGTGGCAGCTTTGGAAGGCTCAAAATCTTCTCGTTTTTCAAGATGCCGCTCCTTGTTCGGAAGCTATACTTCAAGTCAGCATATCCTGGAGCAAACTTTACGATGACTGTGCGCCCATTCGGAGTTCACACAGACTGCCCCCTGGATTTGGGGTGGGTCTCTCTTAATAACGATGGGGTTGTGTCACCCCAAACTGGTTTAAGTTTGATTGGGGGTATCTTCAGGGATCATTCGAGGAATTGTTTAGGTGTTTTTCACAAATCGCTAGGGACATCAACAATTCTTGAAGCAGAATTATGGGGCATATATGAAGGGCTCCGTTCAGCTTGGCAATTTGGTTTTGAAAGAGTAATTGTTCAAAGCGATTGTGAGGATGCCATCCAACTTCTTTCACCGCTGTCAGCTTCGAGTCCGTTTGTTGCTGTTGGAGCTATCGCTCACCTTCTTGACCAAACTTGGGTTGTTCTTTTTCGGAAAATCTATAGATACACAAATATGGCTGTTGATTTTCTAGCTAAGTTCGATGACCTTCCCTCAGATGCAACTGTCAAAGTCGACCCTTTTCCGGATCGTCTGCTTTCAATTCTTCTTAGAGACTCACACGGCCGCCTTACTCTCGTATAGTTTCATGATGTATTGGCTCCCATTCAATAATAATAATAATAATAATATGTGGTCCCATACCCTTTCATTCATGTGAACCTTCATTTCTTTTCACTTTAATTTTGGTATGATGTATAATAGTTATTACTATTATTAATTATATTTAAAAATAATAATATCATTAGTTAACTACTGAATTAATTGTGTCATATGTCCCCAAAATATTATTTTTATTTTAAATTAATCTCTAAATTTTTAAATATTTTAATCCATTCTTAAGCTCGTAAATTATATTTACAAATCATAAGGACATTTATTAAGTTAAATTATATTATTAATTCATGTATTATGTTTAACTCGTAAATTTAAGATTAATTTAGTGTGGTAGAAAATTGATGTGAGAAAGTGATTTTTCAATTTTTTGATTTAAGATTTAAATATTTAATATTAATGTTAAAATATTAAAAAGTATACTTTTAGTTTTAAAAATATTTTCAAACATACAATTTGAAAATTTATATAATCTAATCTTATTATTTATGTATTTTTTGAATCATGACAAAAGAGAGAGAAAATAAAAAAAGTATAAATAATTCTACTGGACCATATTGTAGCAGAAATTACATTTACGAAACATATATCTTAAATCTTAAATTCTAAACTTTAAAATTTAAACTCTAAATTGGTAAATTATTTATTTAGTATCTAAACTATTAATTTTAGTCAATTTTAGTACTTAAACTTTCAATTTTTTTTAAAACCATACCTAAACTTTAGCTTTTGTTTTATTTTAGTATTTGTGCAAAATTAAACGTTAAGTTTTGAAAAAATTAAAAGTTTACATACCAAAACGGAGCAAAACTGATAGTTTAGGCACTAAACGCTTTAAGTTTTTAACGACATAGTACTAAAATAAAATGAAAATTGAAATCAGGTATGATTTTGAAAAAAAATTAAATGTTTAGGTACTAAAATGGATCAAAACTTATTGTTTAGATACTAAAACGGTTCAAAACTTATAATTCAGGTACTTAATGCATAGTTTACCCCTCTAAATTTTACTTGACAAAAATTTAATTTTTTTAAAATAAAAAAGTAAAATAAATTAAGAACAAGGACCTGTGAGAAAGTTCTGTTTCTTTTATATTTTGCAGTTGTCCTCTTGTAATAATAAGATCATTTTTCTTTGTTTTTCTTTTTTTTAAATAAAAAGTTTATAGCACACAACTATTTAAAGTATATTAATTTTTTTATTCAGATATTAGAAATATTTTTTGTCAGAAATGTTTATATATATATATATATATTATGCGTTACGTTTACAATCAAATAGACGTCCAATAATTCCTCCATTGTTTTAGAACAAAAAGTTAATAAATAATTCGACTTTAATCACCTTGTTTTGTGCAAAAATTCACTTTCCACGAACAAAGGTTGGATTGCACCATGCACTATATTTAAGGAAAACACTATGGAACATGATGAATCACAATTCCTCGTGAAGACGATTTATATTTAGGGTAAAGTACACAAATGGTCTCTGAGTATAAAGTGTTATTTTATTAAGTCCTTCAACTATCAAAAGTTATAAAATCATCCCTCGACGTATTGCTCTGTTGAGTCCCTCGACTATTAAAAGTTACAAAAAGATCACCCGACAATTCATTATGTTTCAAATTTGTTATTTTTGTTAAAAAATTGACGATAGTCTAAGCTGGATGTTAATCTATTGTCTGAGTTATGATGAAATTTGATCCTAGAATCTCAAACTACTATCATATCTCAGAGAACATATTAAAATAAAGTTCAAATTGTCATAAATATTCTAAAGAAAATGGACAACTTTGGAACATTATGAATAGTTATGTAACACCCTAATCCAGTCCGACCGAAGAACGACGAATTACAATTCCACATGGGACCATCAAAGTGGCTAACCCAAAAAATTTCTTTTAAAAGAGTTGTATTCCATGTTATAAAAAGTCATCCATAACAATATAAAATAAAAAGTAATAAATTTGAGTTTACAATACAACGAAGCTCCTAAATCATCCAAATAATACACTTATAAAATAAAAGGTAATAAATTTGAGTTTACAATACAAGGGAGCTCCTAAATCATCCAAATAATGCACTGAGTTTAAATCAAAATAGAGTTACAATTGAGTACAAAAGGGTATACAATAGTACATGCCCTAAAATACAAATCAAGACGTACTTTGAGTATTTTTGCTGAGCTAGAATATTTGGCGACGATAACGCTCCACGGACGGTCTCCTAAGAACCTGCACACGGAAACACATTCTGAACGTTGAGCTTATGAGCTCAGTGCCACACTAATAAATGTATTATACTAATTCATTCACTAAATGAGCATTTTAGTGGTAGGTATGAAGACATAGGATGTTAATATGACATGTTAGGGTAGGCATCATGGTGTGGCTGAGGGTTATGCATCTCAGAGTGCACACCCCTCTAGCCTTCCTAAAATAACCTCAGGTATTTGGGGTGAGATCCGAAACTACATTGAAAACATACACCCGATCAACTTATTCTGTCGAGTCTTGGAGTACCTACACCTAGTTGGCATCTAAAGCATATTGACACTGAATGAGATATATCCGAACTGAACGATCGTTGTCTACTAAAGTGACTCGTGTGTCCTGACTATTTCCCAAGCATCAAACAAGGCTAGTTTTATTTCATCCTAGTTGTTATTGTTTCTAAGTATTTGAACTTGTAGTTTTTTTCATGGCATTCTGGCATTATTGGGTCCCTCAATTATATCCCTTAAAACCCTGGGGTACTGTTCATAGGTATCGATACTAAGCCCCTCAGTATTGGTACTAACCTATGGGTATCGATACTTGTAACAACCATATCTCGTATACCTTTCCGTACACGAGATACATAGGTCACATCACGTTATAAATTTTTTTGTCATTTGAAAACCCGTAAAAATTTGTTTCAATTTGATCAACTACAAAACATGATGTCTATAAAGACAACATACTAAAACTATCACTTTAGTACATTACAAAATATTTACTATAGTTTAATTACATTCCAACTAAGTTCTCAAAATGAATAAGATTGTCATAATGTTACTGGTGAGTCAACCTTTAATTGATGAAAGCTGCTGCAATAGCTACACTCCTTACACAACTAATCCTTGACTTTACCTATCGTGAAATAATCACACGTTAAGTAATTACTTAGTGAGACATAATAATGCAATGATATTACAATTATACAACAGTATCTTATGAATATTGAATAAAGAATTTAATTTCGTTATTTATAAGGACCAATTAAGTCATCCTCAGTTCAACCATAATTCTTTCATACCATCATGGAAATTATTCATATTATATCTCTCATACTTATCCTTTTGTATATTATCCCCCTTTATTCTTTATTTGCCAGTGTACATTACATGTGAAAGTACTATACATGTATTTCACCAAGGTGCTCATTGACCATATATTTTTTATAATCCTTATGGTGGCACATTAAATACTGTTAATACACCGGTTTGTATTTTCATTTGGGTATCCTTTCATACCCATTATATTTGTTTACATTTTTCCTTTATAACATCCCTTCATACTAATTATGCATTTTTGAACATTATATATATATATATATTCCCTTCATATCACTTATATACCATTCATATCACATTACATTCTAATTCATTTATTCTTTTTCACAAAGATATTTATCTTTTCACTTAACTTGCATATTTGACACTTTCCTATCAAATGCACAACTAATCCCTTATTCTTTTACTCAACAGTGTTTAACCGTACATCTAACTGACATAGTTAACACATTTCTGTCAATTGTACAGTTAGGCCATTATTCTTTTACTCAACAATATTTAACCGTTCATCTAACTGGAATAATTGACACCTTTCTTCCAATTGCACAGTTAGGCCATTATTCTTTTACTCAACGGTATTCAACAATTCATCTAACTGGCATAATTGACACCTTTCTACCAATTGCACAATTAGACCATTATTCTTTTACTCAACGGTATTTAACGTTCATCTAACTGGCATAATTGACACTTTTCTTCCAATTGCATAGTTAGGCCATTATTCTTTTACTCAACGGTATTTAGCCGTTCATCTAACTGGCATAATTGGCACTATTATGCCAATTGCACAGTTAGACCATTATTCTTTTACTCAACGGTATTTAACCATTCATCTAACTGACATAATTGACACCTTTCTGCCAATTGCACAGATAGGCCATTATTCTTTTACTCAATGGTATTCAATCGTTCATCTAACTGTCGTAATTGACACCTTTCTGTCATTTGCACAGTTAGGCTTCAAAGGCACTTAGCCTTTCATCTAACTGGCATAAATGACACATTTCTGTCATTTGCACAGTTAGGCCCCAAAGGCACTTAGCCTTTCATCTAACTGGCATAAATGACATATTTCTGTCATTTGCACAGTTAGGCCTCAAAGGCACTTAGCCTTTCATCTAAGTGGCATAAATGACACATTTCTGTCATTTGCACAATTAGGCCTATAATCGTTTATTTTAGAGCAGACTCTACTATAATAATCATTCCTAATACAATTTTACCTTTTCAATTATTATACAATCTATGAATTATACTCATAATGCCAGTGCAATAATACCACAATTTTTCTATAGTTTACATGGATTACTTATCCACTACAACTACAACAATTTACCTTTCTATTAGGAACTTTTTACCATTTCACATCTATTTCCCATACGGAAATTCATACACTTAGCATGAATTTCTCAGTTCGCACCCATGGTGCCCATACTGAAATTCCTACACTTAGTATGAATTTTTCATTTTTGCACCCAAAGTGCCCATACAGAAATTCATACACTTAGTATGAATTTCTTAAATTTTTGCACACCTAGTGCCATTTGGTAATCACCATACTTACATTAATAAATCATACAACTAGGCTTACCGTAACATATACATACATAATTAAATGTACTCACCTGACTTTTCTTGCTATGTATCCAAAACGTAAGGCTTATTACTCCGGTACTTTGCCTTTTTCCCTTAGTTTTACTTTTCTTGGGAGCTTGGTTCTGATCTACACAAGCATCCATTAAAACAGACACCAAACCTAAAGTTAGTATTTTTCTCTAACCATTAACTTAAACAATACTCAAAAGGACATACCATTAACTTTCTATAACAATATCAGCCTATTTTTAACATTTCTGACTTTATATTATCGATACTACTACCCTAGTACCGATACTTCTATACTATGGTATCGATACCCCCTTCTGGTATCGATACTGATTTTAGGTTTGATGTTCCCTAGTATCGATACTGTTACTATGGTATCGATAATACTATACTATGGTACCGATACCCCCTTACGGTATCGATACCGATTTTTGATTCGATGTTGCTTGGTATTGATACACTTATCATGGTATCGATACTACCTCTTCGGTATCGATACTGATTGAATCAATACCGATACTAGTCAGTTAATTCATCTCATTTTAGCCTATAGTATCGGTATTGTTCTATCAGTATCGATACCCTTGCCCATATTTTCTAGTTTTTAACCCGATTTTTAGCCAAATGAGGTCAAATTTCTTTATATTTACCCAACAATGCCATTTAACTCTTCTATACTTATCCTTACTAACTTTCCTTCATTTAGCCTCTTAAAACCTCTAAAATCTTTCAAGAACATTCAATTCTAATAATCAAACCTCTAAAATCTTTCAAGAAAATTCAATTCTAAGAATCAAACCAATATACTAACATATCATTTCAAAACTCATTTTCTAAAATCTACCATATTTCCTTCATTTCATAGTTTTAAAAGGGAAAAATCAAATAATTAAAGTTTACCTTTAGAGCTATGGAGAATAGCAAACCCACGGGGAAGAAGGAAGAAGAAGAAGAATAGCTTCTTTAGCTTACTTTCCCCTTTTTATTTAAATCCCTAGAATTTAAATGGATTTTAAATTCATTTCACTTAAAAGGACCAAAATGTCCTTTCAATATTCTATCTCTTACACATTGGTCTTACTTAAGTCATTTCATATACTTTACCCTTTTATTCAATTTAGTCCTCCAAATTTTTAATTCCTTTCAAATTAGTCATTGACCTACTATTTGGGGCATTACAATACTAACCCCTAGATATCGATACTACTAACTTATTGAAGGTTGATAGAAAAAGGGCTAGTATCGATACTCGTGATATGTGGTATTAATACTTTCATGAGTATCGATATCGAATTTGACTTCGATGTTCTAAAAAATACCTAAGAATCGATATCCATATTGGAGAGTATCGATACTCTACCATCGGTATTGATACTTCCATGAGTACCAATACCAAACATGGCTACTAGAATCTACTAAGTGAACTTGGTATAGATACCACCCTGTGAGTATTGATACCTTACCTACAATATCGATATCCATTATAGTATCAATACTTCTATCCTAAAATCCCCTTATTTTTGGCTAGTTCAAGAACAATATCGATATTGTTCTTCTAGTACCGATACTCAAGCAAATAAATACTCTGTTTTGGGTAAAAAAATGCCCCTCCAACACTCACATGAGTTCTACTAAGGTACCCAAATGTTATTAAAGTGTTATGTATGAGAAAAGGGGGTCATATTAATCCATAAACATGCTGAAAACACCAAACAATGAAATCTATTATGAACATGCTTCATGACTCATGCAAGCTACCAAAGCATACCTAGTGTCCTACATGTGGTATAGTTGAGTTAGAAGTGAGTTACCTTGAATTCCTAAGTTGTTGGAAACACCCAAGGTTCAACCAAGCACTAGCTCTTCCTTTCACTTAGCTTTGGAGCTTTATCCAACTTCTCTTACTAGACAATAACCAATCACAATTGTTAATAACATTGGTGGGGAGTTTATAAAAGAGTTTAGAATGTTTCTTGAGGCTTGAATCTCTCAAAAAACAAGTTGGTTTCACTTAGGTTTTTAAACCCCCACTAAACCCATATTTTGGATACTATGGTGAAATAAAGAGATTGAGGGCTTAAATTGAAGCCTTTATGGTGGAGGTTATGATTCTTACATTTAAAATGACAAAATAGGATTGGAAGTCCACTAATTTATCACCTTTGAAGATCAAAAGAGGAAGGAAGAATGAGAGAAAGATGAAGGATGAAGACAAGGGTGGAGAAAAAGTGACAAAACTCTTCCACATTGACATCATCCCATATTAAGGGAATTCAACTTTTGAGAAAGGTGATGGGAAATTTGTTTCTTTGGTCCCATAAGTCTTAACCCCATTACAAAGGTGTCCCCATTTATAACAAGTTAGGCTCAACCCAAGCCCAAACTTGCACTACATGGGTCAAGTTTTCTTATAAGGCTAATGTTCTTATCTAACACACCCTCAGATTAACCTGAAACTATTTATCTAGGATTCAGAGCGTTACAACTCCCACTACTAGAAAGAAACTTCATCCTTGAAATTTACCTAGATATAAGAGGTGAAGGTACTAAATCTGCATGTCTTCCTCGGTTTCCCAACCTGCTTCTTCAAGGCCATGGTTCCTCTACAACATTTTTACTAAAGGAATCCTCTTATTCCTTATCTCTTTTCAACTCTTGCTAAGATTATGATAAGTTCCTCCTCTTAGGTTATGTCTAGGCTCAACTCGGTCTATTCTAGTGGTATGATGTGAGATGGATCGGAATGATATCTCATAAGCATGGATACATGGAAAACATTATGAATGGGCTCCAGCTCTGGCGGTATGGCTAACCGGTAAGCCACCGATCCAACTCTCTCTAGTATCTCATAAAGTCCTATGAAGTGCGGAGTTAACTTTCTCTCCTTCCCAAAATGAAGCACTTTCTTCCATGGGGAAACCTTGAGGTACATTTCCCCCCACTTCAAACTCTATGTCCTTACAGGTCTTCATACGATTTTTGTATGTATTAGACTTCTTTTAATCGATTATGAATTAATCCAACCTTCTTACCGGTTTCTCTGATCAAGTCTGGACTAACTATCTTACCCTTACTGAGCTCTTTCCAACTTAGTGGAGTTCTAAACTTGCGTCTATTCAGGGCCTCAAGCAGAACCATTTGAATGCTCGACTGAAAATTATTATTATACGTAAACTCCAATAATAACCATTGATCCCTCCAACTACCTTCGAGATCTATAATGGTGCATCTAAGCATGTCTCTAATATCTGGATGACACATTCTATCTAACTGTTTGTCTAATGATGAAAAGAAAAACTGAAGTTTAGTTTGGTGCTTACAGATTCATGAAGGGCTTTTCAAAATTGAGAAGTGCATCGAGGATCTCTATTGGATATGATGGAAGTTGGTACTCCTTACAACCTCACTATCTCACGGATTTACAAGTAAACTAACCACTTTAAGGTATAATCCATCTAAATGGGAGGAAATGAGTTGATTTGATTAAATAGTCTACTATGATCCAAACTGCGTCATGTCTCTGTCTAATCAAGGGTAACCCGGTCATGAAGTCCATGGTCACCCTATTCCATTTCCACTGAGGAATTTGAATGTCTGAAGCAATATTGAATGAACTTGGTGTTCCACTTTAACCTGCTGATACACTAAGCATCTAATGACAAACTCTGATATTTCCCTTTTTATACCCGTCCACTAATAGAACTGTCGAAGCTCCTAATACATCTTGTTACTGCATTGGTTAACTGAAAGTGGAATGCAATGTGCCTTGTGAAGAATTATATTGTGCAAATGAACGTCTGTGGGTATGCATAATTGACCCTTAAAGTATAACACACCCTCATAACGCAACTCAAAGCCCGAAGCCTCGGTTCGACGAACCTATTCAAACTAAGCCCTTAACTGATCATCTGAACTCTGTAGCCTCTTGGTCTCGCCTACTAACTCTAAATTAACTCACAACTCAATTAACAACCAACATTCACTAGTCAAACTCAATCGTGCTTGGAGAGCTTGCAACTCTATCATCAACTTCCTGCTCAAGGCTTCAATCATAACATTTTCTTTACACATATGATATTATATCATACAGTCATAGTCCTTAAGCAGCGCGACCCACCTATGTTGTCTTAATTTTAACTATTTCTATGCTAATAGATACTTAAGACTTTTGTGATCAGTGAAAATGTGACATTTCTCGCTAAAAAGGTAGTATCGCGAAATCTTCAAGGCAAGCACCACTGTTACTAGCTTATGGTTGTGGGTGGGGTAATTGCACTCATGATGTTTAAGTTGGTTAGATGTATAAGCTATGACCTTACCTTTCTGCATCAAGACGCATCCAAGACCATTCAATGAAGCGTCACTAAAAACTATGAAGTCCTTAATCAATTCTAGTCGAGATGATGCGAAGATGATGACCATGTTCCTCCTCTAATCGAGAATACATAATGATGTCATCCATGAAGACCACTATGAATTGATCTAGATAGGGGTGAAAGACTCGATTCATCAGGTCCATGAATACCGTCGCAGCGTTGGTAAGTCCAAATGACATTACGAATAACTCATAATAATCATACATCATCTTAAAGGTTGTCTTTAACACATCGGTATCTTTCATCTTCAACTAATAGTAACCTGACCGTAAATCAATCTTGGGAAACACACATGCTCTCCTCAGCTGGTCGAAGAGATATTCTATCCTAGGAAGTGTGTAACGGTTCTTGATGGTTAACTTGTTCAACTGCCTATAGTTAATGCACAACCTTATCGACCCATCATTCTTCTTAACAAACAAGACAAACACTCCCCACAAAGAGATGCTCGGTCATATAAAGCCTTTCTCTAATAACTATTGAATTTGAGCCTTTAACTACTTCAACTCCGTTGTAGCTATACAATAGGGAGTAATAGACACTAGAGGCAAACCCGAAATTACCTCGATGCCAAATTCTAGTTCACAGTTGGGTGGTAAACCCGATAATTCTTCTAGGAACACATTGGGGAAATCTAGCACTCGTCAGATATCCTCGAGTGTTGGATTTGAAATTTGAGTGTCGACCACATTAGTTAAAAAGGCCTCACATCCCCGATCGATCATCTGTTGAGCTTTTATAGCTAGTACGATCTTGGATTGGCCCGACTTCTCACTAGTCATTACTATCTTATTACCATCATTTTTGGTTTTTTATTTCAAACTGGTATCTTGCTTAATTAACCAATCCATACCTAAGATTATGTCAAACTCTCGGAATAGTAACTTCATCAAGTCCGCTAGGAAGGTCCGACCTTGAATTTCTACTAGACATCTCCGATGAATCTTATCTACTAGAACATCTAGATTTGGAGGGCTCGATACTCAAACTTTTACCTCTAAGTGTTTGGTTGGGATTTCCATCTCTTGAACTAGGTTGGAGAAGATATAGGAGTGAGTGGAACTGAGATCTATCAATGCAGTAACTGGAATGAAAAACACTATGAATATACCTAATATCATGTCTGTTGCATCACACTCTTCACAGGCTCTCACCATATACTGTTTGGAGGTTACCTTCAGATCTGTATTGGCCACTGATCTGGCTATCCATATGCTATACTGTTCAGATGTAGTACTACTACCCCTCACTGGTCTTCGGCCACTCTACACAGACGAAGCCGACCTCTGAGTCACTACTAGAGTTACTTCCTGAGTCCTTAGGCAGTCTCTGATGAAGTGATCAAAGTAGCCACAATTGAAGCAACCCTTCGATCAATGCTGGTACATCCATGGGTGCCTCTTCCATATTGAGAACATATATGACGAGTGAAGACTCTCACTAAATCAATGATGCTTGCTCCAGAGACTAACATCAGGGGTCTCCTCATAAACTCAAACCTACCTCTGTGGTCTGAACTCTGACTAGCTTTTCTCGACTGCACTGTTGGGGGTATCCACATACCCTGACTATCTCTAAGCCTCTTAGATAGAGTCTATGATGGCCTTATCGACTGCGTAGCTCTCTTGGACCGTGCCACATTCTTACTGGACTATCTAGCCCTCTTACTCAAGACCCTCTCGATTTCCTTCACCTTGAAGGACAACTCAGCACAGACCCTAGGAGAGTTAGCTGCAAGGAGCGATAAAATATCAAGGCATATGTATTTTCTGAATCTACGAAAGTAGTTCTCGTCTATCAAAACCAACTCAGGAACGTATCTACTCAACTTGAGAAACTCTCGCTTGTACTCTATCACGATACGATCCCCTTGAGCCAGATATATAAATTGTTCCCTCAGATTACCAGTGTGAGCCTCTCCTACGTGTTTCTGGTGGAACTCAAACAAGAACATCTCCCAAGACGACCTCACTGGCTCTAGTGCCAACTCTATCATCTCACTCCAGTCAATGGTGTCACCCTTGAATAGGACGATGAGGCACTCGAGCTTACTATTAGGGTTAAGATATTATTGTTGGAGGGTGTGGAGGGTCTCTCTAAGCCACTAATCTACTTCTATGGGATCATTATCCCCTAAACCAAAGAACTCAGTGATCTTTTATCCGTAGAGTCTCTTTAATGGGACTACTAAGATGCTACTATTGATTGGGATGGAGGTACTGGTGAGGGAGGTGGTGTAGCTGAGGCGTTGGGTGTAACACCCATAACATGTATACTTCTCGAGATACGAGTTAAAGATGTTACATTAACACTATAGACATTCATTGATGATAAACACTTAAAATTTTGTTTCATTACAAAACATCCCTTTAACAACTTTTAAATTATTTCGTTAATCGCGTAAAGTCATAAAAATAATAATTTTTCACTTAAAACAAATCTAATTTTAGGCAGCAATTAGGCAGTTTGCTGTTGTTTCATAAATTGTATAAAATTGATGAAACACTACTTAATTAGAAAACCATTTAAAACATATATATATATACACACACACACTATTCAGTCATAAATACAAACATAACTAGACTAACCAAAATAAAGTGGTCCTAATTTAGAATTATAGACCATTTAAAAACAAATCCAATAAAGCAACGTACATATATAATATATATGCCACTAATAAGTCAAAGATAAGATGTGTTACTGTTATTTATATTAGGTATGATTTTCTGAAAAGATGCTCAAGAGGCTCCTCACTTCACGTTCCTTTTCTATCCGAACCTACGCATGAAAATCATCACGCGCTAAGAAATACTTAGTGAGGCAATAACATAGCTAAGGTAAGATAAAATATAATTATCATAAAATACTTTAAACCATAAATGTATAATTTAATTAAAAACATTTAAACTTTCAAACCGAACTATTCAAGCTGTTTTCCTCATGAAAACCTGAAAATCATCATCTCATGATTTTATCAACAATCATGTAAACTAACATCAAATACAATAAACAATTATATTCTTTTCATTCATACTTCAGAACTTTTATATTCCATTTTCCATATTCTTTTCTTTCATATACTTATCATCACTCCCACATTTACCTTCATAGCCCAATGTATATGCAAGAGAATACAAGGTACTACGTGAGTCAAATAAGTATGCGAAATAAGCACTCCACGATGATATCATCGTATCAGAATAATGCACTCCATGTGCATTTATATAATTTGCACCAACGATATTACTCATAATGTACACAAATGTACCAGATCATAATCAGAATCACTCCACCTCATGGCATGCCAATTGTACCTACGACTCTCAATGCAATATAAAATGGGCTTTCAGATTATATCTTATTTGCTTCATAATCATTATTTCAAATTCAAATCAATTTTTTACTTCATCATCATCAAAATAGAATGTGGTCAGTTCATACCCTAAATCATCCACAAAACTTTATACAAACACTGTGTAAATAATTAATATTTAAAATTGATATTATACTTTAAATAATACGAGATTGACTTATCACAAGTCGTACTCAATCAAATTAATTAAATAAACTAATTGTACTCATTTTGAAACTTTATTTATAAATCAAAATAAAAGTTTCACTAAGCTTTAGGTTTAATCCTTTGTTTTCGATTGCTTCGACTACAAAATTTATCGAAATTTCAATATCTAGCAGTTTGCACTACCTTCAAAGAAGTATTATTCTGTATTAATATACATATTTAAAAATTATTCCATTTATACCACTGGAAACTAGACTCGAATACAAATCTAACCATATAAGTTACTTCTTCTAGTTCAACTTGTACAATTTATAGCGAATTTGCAAAGTTGACTTACAGAAACTGTTTTGAGAATAATTTGTTGCCCTATTTTCTGACCTATCCTCGATTAAAAATTCATATCTTTTTGTATACACCTCGAAATCAATATCCGTTTGTTTTAAATGAAATTATACTGATATAAAAATCCAACGGTATAGATATCATTCTCTAACCACTTATGTATAAATTATGATGATTTTCTAAACTTTTTATTCAAATCATAATTTCTAGGCAACTTTCCTTAATTAACATCCTTAGCTTATTCCATAATTCTATTAACGTACCAAATGGACTTTTATACATGAATCACAAGTCTCATAATATTTATGAGTCACTTCTTACCATAGTAACTCCGTCACTGGCTCATTCAAGCCAATGTTTGTTCGATAACATAAATAAAAAATAAATATGCACTCACCTTTGCCTCACTATCGAACTTTTCCTACGATAATCTTCTCAATCCCACACTTTTTCCTTCACTTTCAAGTCACTTGGGTCACTAGATTGATCGTGGTATGACAACATCATATAATAACATAAAATATTCAAATTATATGTTAGTATCGTACTAACATAATCTAAACTTAATAATATAAAGGTCTATAGAAATAAAATCGATACTTAATAGATATAAAACACAATCATATTTCCATCATAAATTTCAAACTTCTCAAAATACTCATTCGATTCTATAAATATTTTTATCATCATAAACTTCAACTTTTACCAACTTTGCATTCAAATTACTAATTATGAATTCTTTTAGAATTCATATCAACCTTTCCATTTAATTCATAATGATCCTTCACCATTATGATCATTTCACATAATTTACTAAAATTCCAGCACCTTGATAATGTACTCAATTTAATACCTCAACATTCAAAGGCTTGCAATTTCATCCTCTTTTTCCTTAGACTTTTCTAATTCAACCACCTACTTCAATAAACTTGCAATTTGATTCTAAAATAATATTTTAACTCTAAAAATCAGCATGCTAATAAATTTTTCAGAATTGTAATTTTCATAACAAAATAATATTATCACTTTTAAAAACTCACAATTAAGTCCTATCTATTGAGACTATTCGAATTCCATAATCATACTTATCCAAATTTGCATTTTGACCCTCAACAATTAATCTAACTTAAAATTCCAGTATTTTAGTATTAAAATTCAAATTGAACACCCCAATTAGCACAATTATGCAATAATATCTCATAATTTTCAAAACTTGTAAAATAGTCCTTTTTCTATTTCAAGCTTTCAAATTGATCTCCAAAGCGTGTAGGACACATCTAATATCAATTCTAAATCATAGGAATTTTTTCAAGATTCCGCCCTAAATTTCCCTTTATAGTTGAATGTCCCAAGTCATCTAGGGCTTAATTTACATTCAATTTCAAGCATGAATTCAACTTTCTTGCATCAAATTCATGCTATTTCAATCATCACAACATCAAATTAAATCAAAATCCAATCATTCTTAATAAACCCTGTTATGGTCGAATGTCTTATAGAACTTTACACTTGATTTTTAATCATTAGACATACTTGGAAATTAATCTACAATATCAAAAGCATAATAATCTTCCATTAAATCTTCAAAATTAAACATGTTCTTCATAAATCCTAATCACAAAACTCATCATAAAAGCATGATTTCCATGAAATTTTTATACCAAATGATAAAGAATTTCAAGAGGATTAATTCTCTATCTTATAGCTTAATCCAAAAATCAATCGAATAAACTTAAAAATGAACTTGAATTTTTTTACGTCTTTTAGCTATGGTGTTCACGGTTTTCTAGAGAAGAAGAGAACAATTCTTGACTTTTCTATATTAATTAACTAATACACGTCTTTACAATAATATAAATGAATTTAAAATTCATTTATAACTAGTTTACCATTTTACTATTAATAAAACTTGATAATTTCAACCATACCATTGCAATATCCTCCATTAAAATATTCCTTAGTTATGTATGAACCAAATTGTCTTTGAATTTCTACTTTAGCCATGCAATCTTCAAAAATTGCATTTTATTCATTGAATTTCCATTGTTCGGCCAAATCAACAAATTGACTTCAATTCCACTGATCAATGCCAAATTTCACTAATCTAAAGTATGGAAATAATATTTCCAACCTTTGTATAGTACCGTCAAATTTTCGTGAAATTTTGATTCAATTCAATTACCCGATTTCTATATCGAACTTTATCGCTTTATAGATTTTAATACGAATCTCGTACCAAAAATATGATTCCCACAAAAATTCTTGTTTTAGGCCAAACGGTTCATTTACAGGCTAAAATATATAACTTTTCAATTTTACATTTTTGGTCCATAAACTTTCACAAAGTTTATACTTTAGTCACTAAACTATTAAAACTTACATTTTAGTCCTTAACCAAAAATGGGGAATTGCATTGGTTATAGCCCTTACTATCTACCCAAGGGGTGAGGTAAGGTTCCTAAAGAAGGTTTCCTCCTTGACCCATGCATCTACTAGTACATCATGATGGTCCGTGTCCGGGACGAACTCGTCACCGATGTTGGCTGCTAAAGATGCATGAATCTTGTCACTACAGTCCTAACTGTATTATGGATCATCTACAATAGGTTTTCTCTAAAATTAGAAAGAAATAGAGGTTAATATCGTCATTCTAATCTGTATAGTACTCTTGACATTCTAGAGGCATGTACACGTATAGAGCTTGACTAACTCTATCCCACGGGTCCTAGGAACCACTAAATGAGCATGCAAGTGCCATAGGTATAACGACATACAATGCTGATATGACATGCTGAGGTAGATATCATAGTGTAGATGAGGGTTCTGCATCTCGGACTGCACACCCCTCTAGCATTCCTAATGTAACACCCTTACCCTATATAATTCCTAAATACGATTCAAAATGTCACATATTGATTTACTAACATTCACTAGAATTCATTTATTGAAAAATTACAATTAATAATTTATTTATTAATCGAGTAATATCAGTTTTATTTTTTTCAAACTAATTTCGATTTCAAGCAGCAACTTAGCAGTTCAGAAACTGCCTAATTTCAACCTTAAATGGTTTCTCCATTTTTATTATATTTTACTGAATATATACCTTTAATCCATTTAAACATTTTCAACACTAATATAACTATCTCCATTCATTTTAATAACATAAACTAATTCATAAACTATTACAACTAAGTCTAAACTAGTTTATGATAATCTATTACTATTGTATACATGCCAACTAGTAAAATCACAATACATCAGATAGATGCCATAATTGATACATAGATATACTCCTCGATAATTAGGATACCAAGTACTCCTTACTACAATTCCTGCTTTTTACCTACACATGAAAATCATCACATGCAGGTATACACTTAGTGAGGCAATCATAGTAATAGTCAATGATACAACATATAAATATAAATAAATAACATTACCTAATTCATTATGATCACTTTACCTATATTTCAGTAATGTTACCATATATTAACATGATATAAATTATATATAAAATTTCTTACTAATATACTTGTCATTCATTCCAAAAGCTCATAAGCTTTTTCACATATTTATAATTTATTAACCGATAACCATATCCCAAATATAAGCCTATGAGAACCCTGAGTATACGACTCAAAATATGCATCGAAGTGCTAATACACATAAGGTTGTGCCCACCATAATACACACAAGGTTGTGCCTACCATATACACCATGTTTCATTTATATACACTATAATGCTAATTCAAATATGCAACCTGTTGCTAGACTCTATGGCATGCCAATTATATCGTTGTCCTTCAATGAAATACTTGGACATATAGTCTATATTTATTTTATCCATGGCAAAGTATATCAACATAATTTAACATTGGACAATTCATACCAGAAATAACATTCATGATAAACATCATATATAAAATAGTGATCCATGCATTTATATTCAACTTTTGACATAACTAGAACATGTTAAATACATGATAAATGACATATATATCATGACAATATAAATAAGTTCGACTCATCGCAAGTCTTCATAATAATGTATAAAACATTCATGCTTCATGTTATGTATGCATTGCACTCACCTTGACACTTTTTATACAAGTCAAAATTTAAGCCTCGCTAAGCTTTAAGCTCGATCCTTTTCTTTTCCTTTGTTGTTAGTTTGATATCGAGTTTGATTGTTGTCTATAAATACATCAAACATATAACACGAATAACCAAAAGCACATGTTAGTATCCATCCAACCCATGAGCATATAGTGTAGAAAAATTTTTAAAAATGTATTTCAATACAACTGATACATGCATCACAAGACTCACATCAAAGGAATATAGACTAACGCTTCTAAGTGATCCACACGACAAAGCATTGGAAAAGAAGAACAACAGAGTAACAGACTTGCGACTGATGTTTGGATAAGATCTTGATGTTATTTGGTCAACATGTCTTTTGGAGTTACAAATGTTTATCTCTTAGCTTTCCAACTGTTCTTGAATCACATTAATTTGATGTCGGGCGGGATTAATGCGAGATTTAATAAATATTATGAATTTTTAATATTTTTATAAATTATATGTAATATAATTTAGCATAATGCAACAAAATAACACTAACGTTTGATAGTATTGTCAAATTTACCCGTATTATTTTTTTGGCACATTTGACCACTCAACGTTTCATTTTGGGTTAAAATGCACCCTCAGTGGATGGAAACCATTAGTCAACTGACGGTCAACGCATGTTGTTGACCAAACACGTACACGTGGATGAAGATACTGACGTGGCTTGTCCAAATCATGGTACATGATGATGTGGCATATCCACATGGACTAAATACTGACGTGGATGAAAGGCTCAAAGCCTAACCACCAGCCCAACTCACTTGGATGCTATTATAATGCTAATAACAATACTTAAAGTATATTATAGCCATTAAAACCACAACATAATAACTTTATAAACTTAAATTTGTAAATTTTTATTTTTTTATTAAATTTAAATTACATACTCTCTAATTAAATTTATATTTTAAATTTTAAATTTATAAATTATTAAATTTAAATTACATAATCTCTAACTAATTTTTAATTTTAAATAGTTTATTTAAATTTAAAATACTTTATTTTCTGTTTAAATTTTATAAATTTAAAATTAATTAAAATGTTTTATAAATTTAAAATAAAAGATTTTAAAGTGCTTGTGTTTATAAACTTTTATTTTAATTTATCTTTTGGACACAAGACTAAATAAATATTTTTTATAAATTTAAAATAAAACATTAATTTTTTTTATTTTCTATTTCAACTTTATAAATTCAAAATTAATTAAAATTTAAAATATAATTAGAAAGTAATTAATTTAAATTTAATAAAAAAATAAATTTATAAACTTAAATTTATAAAGTGTTTGTGTTGTGGTTTTAACGGCTACAATATACTTTAAATATTGTTATTAACATGATAATATCATTCAAGTGAGTTGGTATGGTGGTTAGGCTTTGAGCTTTATATCCACCAGACCTAGGTTCAAATCCCATAGGTGGTATTCTTTGGGGTTTTAATCCATCCTTCCTTCTTTATTTAATAAAAAAATTCCATGTGCCCCGCGACAGTATTTGATTGGTTATAATTAATTAAGTATAAAATAATTATTAATTAATTTAAAAAATGTTTGATGAAATGGCATCACACGTGGACATGCCATGTCAACATTTAGTCCAAGTGGATCTACCACGTCATCATGTACCATGAGTTGGACAAGCCACGTCAGCATCTTCATCCATGTGTACGTGCTTAGTCAGCCGTAGGCGTTTACCGTGAATTGACTAACGGTTTCCATCCACCGAGGAAAGTATGTTTATCACCCAATACTTCACTCTCCTATCGCGGTTGTGGCAACAACTGGATCTATTAAAATCTGATGAATGGAGATGTGTGTGGATGATGCTTGATTATTTAAACAAATCGTGGAAAAGTGTCGGATATTCCAATTTTTGTCAGGGTTGCATCAGGATCTTAATGAAGTTTAGGAGGAATTTTAGGGCTTAAACCTTTTACTTCGATTTGGGAGGATTTTTCTAAAGTTAGACGAGAATAGAGTCGGTGCAACATTATGCTTCCTAATTCTGTGTCCATTGAAGGATATGCGCTACTCACTCACTCTTAAAATAACCCTCGATCTAAGAAGGGGCGACCTTGGTGTGATTACTGTAAGAAGGTTGGCCATGTGAGGGACACTTGTTGGAAACTACATGGAAAACCGAATGATGGAAAATATTCAAAGCAACATCAACAATGTAATGCTCAAGGTAATTGTGCCATGTCCATGGATTACAGGGAAGTTCGTTTAGTACGAAAAAAATAGAAAAATTCCAAAAGCTCTTTGACCAACTACATCCTTCTTCTATACCAACATCTTCATCTTCTGTAGGTAACATCTCCTTTGCTACTTTGGGTCACAAATCTGACACTCCTACGTGGATTGTAAATTCTGGTGCAAGTGATCATATGACAGGTGATCTTCGGCTCTTTCAATCATTCAATGGGAACTCATCCATTTCTCTGATTCGAACAACAGATGGTTCCCTTTCACGTGTTGTCAGAAATGGGTTTGTTCGGATTAATCTAGACATTCTACTGCCACACGTTCTTTATGTTCCCAATCTTGTATGTAATCTTATTCACATTAGCAAGTTATCTGCCGATTTAAATTATACCACGATATTTGACTATGATACGTGTGAATTTTAGGTTACCTCCTTTCGGTAACCTTACCTGTCACATAACATATCCCTCCAAGTCTTGCATCACAAACCTCCTTGTTAGATACCTCCACCAATGTTATGTTATTACATTTTCTCTTAGGACACCCAAGTTTCTTTTAGCTTACAAAGTTGTTCCCTCATTTATTTATCAATAAAAGTCCAAAAATCTTTTCTTATGATATTTGTCATCTTGCAAAACAAACAAAAAACATTTATCCACCTTAACCATACAAATAATCCAAACCATTTGTAATGATTCACAGTAACATTTGGGGACCATCCCGAGTAGAAACTTTAAATCGATTCTGGTAGTTTATCTCTTTCATCGATGATCTCACTCGAACCACTTAGACATACCTCATGAAAGCTATGTCTGGGGCTATTGATACTTTAAATGGTTCCATAAGATGGTTGAAACTTAATTTCAGAGTTGTTCCAAATATTTCATTCTAACGATGGCACTGAGTATTTTGCCAAATTTTTGAGTTCTTTCTTTCAGGAAAAAGGGAATATTCATATTACTGCGTTTGATAGCTCTCCCTAACAAAGTGGGGTAGCTGAACGAAAAACTGACATCTTCTTGAGGTCACTCGTTCTATTTTGTTCTCTACGGACATTTCTCGTTCTTTCTGGGATGCTCTTTTAATCGCTACATACTTGATTAATCGACTACCCAACAAATCCTTGCGCTTTCAATGTCCACGAAAGGTATTCCTTCAACATTTTCTCAATTTTAAACCTATGGCTTCCTCTTTACCACTTCGAGTCTTTGGTTGTACTGTCTTTGCACATAATAATGTTCCTTCTCGATCCAAGTTAGATCCTCGAGCGTTTCAATATGTGTTCTTTGGTTATTCTTCCACTCAAAAGGTTTTTTGATGTTATTTTCCTCAAACTAAGAAACTTTTTGTTACAATGGATGTCACATTCTTTGAGAAAACTCATTTTTTTCCATAAAACTGTAATTCAGGGGGAGTCGTATAGTGAATTTTAGTTACTTCAGCCATCTTATGTGAACCGACCAACGACATAGAATCAACCAAATTTGAACCAACTAGCCACACTACCAAACCAACTATCCTTTGGACCGAACAACCATGCTCCTTTTTAACTAGCCAACATCACCGAACCCGACAAAAAAAGAAAATTTACCAAGTCCATCCCACCTAGACCGACCAGCAGTACCAAACCAGTCCAATTTGCCTCAAATCGAACATACAAATTGTTTTTTTACAAGAGAAGACAAAAACCAGTGCATGGGCCTACTTCCAAACCTCGACCCGAGTTTCCCACACATCATGAATACTCTCATAAACCAGAACAAAGCTCGAATACCTTGGGAGATGAAGAAGGTAACTCGAGTCCCTCTAATGAATTAAATGCCTTGATTGATAATAATGATTTATCGATTGCTCAGAGGAAGAGAGTTAGGATATGCACAAACCATGCGATTCATATATTTGTTGGATATGTGTTGAAAACATTTTGATGTTTCGATATAACAAACTAAGTATAAATGAATTTTAAGATTTTACAAATGATTTTCTAAAGAATATTCAATACAATTATTCGAATATTCAAATTATTACTTCAAATCTTTCAAATGTCATTTTTAATCCTTACTCAAAGTATAAAATTAAGTTTTCATCTTAATTTAATCTCAAAATAATTTTACAAAGTATTTCGAACCTTTTCAAACCAAAAATTATAGTTTGTCTAGAAGGAACCGTTTCCTCCCCAGGGGAACCGATTCCCCCCTAAATGGCTTGACTCCAGGAAAATGACAGATTACTCGGAGGGAACCGATTCCCCCCCAGGGGAACTGATTCCCCCTATTATAACGGTCGAAATATTTGAATTTTACACTATAGGGAATCGATTCCCATTGAAGGGGTACCGATTCCCCCCACGCTCCAAGTAGAAATATTAATTGTTTTCACACTTAAACGGCTTCAATAACTTCATTAATGACCCCCAATGTTCAAAAGTGATTCAAGGAGTATTTAAACAAGCTTAGAAGCCATTGATCAACAAAAAGAAACAAAAATTATCAAGAATCAAGAGAGAATCAAAGAGAAAGCATCAAACCTCAAGTTTGTGCATTTTCAAGCCTATTCCATTCAATATTCATCTTTGCTTTCAAGAACACTTGTTGTACTCAATTGTATTATTCTTGAGTGTTCTTTCTTTGTTCTAGAATTGTGCAAACATCTTTCCTTGTGAGGATTTTCTTGTGAGTTTGAAAAATTTGTATTGTTCTCTTTGGGAGAGAGTGTTCTCAAGAATTTGGGGTATAATTCTTGAGGGATTTGTAAGGTTACTCTTTGTCCTCAAAAGAAAGACAAATTAGTGAATTTGTGGAAAATCCTTAGTGTGGATAGCTAAGGTAGTGGACGTAGACTTTGGTTGAGAAAGTCGAACCACTCTAAATCGTTGTGCAAATTTCTTTCAATTTTCTGCAAAAAGTTTCCACCAATTTTTTAATTGCCAATTCACCCCCCTCTTGGCTATATTCGTCGATCGATTAACTCAACAATTGGTGTCAGAGCCTCACTCATTTGAAGGTTTAATCGCCTATTGAGTCGATTCGGGGAGAGTTACATCGATATTCAAGTCATCAATGACCGACGCTTCAAACTCCGACTTTGTTCTCGATTCAATGCCCATCAATAAGCCACCTTTCTTCAATGGAGCTAACTACGCTTATTGGAAGAATAGAATGATGTATTTCATTCAAGCAAGTGACATGGGAGCATGGAACGTCATAGAAGATGGATACATCAAACCTCTTACACATCCAAGATTGTGAAGTGAAGGAGAGACAAGAATGTTCCAACTCAACTCCAAAGCCATCCATATCATATTTTGTGCACTTGGACCAGATGAATTCGGAAGAGTTTCATCATGTACAACCGCCAAGGAGATATGTTATAAACTTCAAGTCACTCATGAAGGCACGAACGAGGTAAAAGAATCTAAAAATTAGTCTTCTAACTCATAGCTATGAAAATTTCAGGATGAAACCAAATGAAGATATCAAAGCTATGACGGATAGATTTTCAACGATTTTCAATGGTCTCAAATCATATGGAGAGATCATTCCAAACGAAAAGCTTGTGAGAAAATTAGTTTACTCCCTTCCAAAATCGTGGTAATCAAATAAGACTACAATCATCGAGGCTAAGAACTTAAAGTCCTTAACTGTTGAAGAGCTAATTGGTTCCCTCTTTACTCATGAAATGATGCTTGAAGATGAGGTAGACCTCAATAAGATTGATGAGACACCAAAGGAGAAGGACAAGAAAAAGAACGTTGGAGTTGCTCTTAAATCCATAAAAGATAAGAGTGATTCAGATGAAGATGACGATGATGAGGAAATGACATTATTTTCCAAACGATTCAGAAAATTGATGAGGCCCAATCGTGGAAGAAAATTCAAACGGAATGAAGGCTTCAAAACTGAATCGAAGGAGAAAGACCCGATCATTTGCTACGAATGCAAAACGTCGGGGCATGTCAAATACGATTGCCCTCAATTGAAGAAAAAGGGTTAATTCAAGAAGAAACACAAGGCTCATGTAGCTACATGGAGTGATGAAGAAGGTTTCAATGAAGAGGAACAAGAAGTAGCCAACTTGTGTTTGATGGCCATCGGGGAAAACTCTCAGGTAACCTCTGACTCATTTGATTTAGATGAATTATCTTATGATGAGTTATTAGAGAATTATAATGGTTTGGCTTCGGATTATAAGACTATATTTTCAAAATACAAAAATGATGTTTCAAAATTGAAAAATGAAAATAGTCTTATGTCCAAGACCAAAAATGAGTTTGAAAGTAAAATTAACGAATTGAAAATCAAAATTGATGATTTTGAAAAGAAAAATATTGATTTGCATAACTTACTTTCAAAAGTTCATGATGATCATCAAAAAGAAATTGATGATCTTAAAACTTCTTTTGATAAAGTTGGAACAAAAAGATTTGAAAAAGGTGAAAATTCAAAATCCAACTTTGTTAGAAAAAGTTTTAGAAACTATAATCATAGAGGTCCTCAAAGAACCTTAAATGGTAAAATCGTTAGAAGTATATGGGTTCCTAAAGAACTCATTACTACTAAAGATAAGGATATTTTACATAAATGGATACCTAAGGGGACTAGAATTTTAGAAACTAATGAATATGGACCCAAAAGAATTTGGGTACCAAAAATCAAAAATTAATCTATGTTTGTAGGAAAAGGAGCATTGCTACAAGACACAAGAAACAAATCCAAACTAATGGTACCTTGATAGTGGATGCTCGAGACACATGACCGGAGATAAAAGCAGGTTCATTGAGCTTAACGCCAAAAATGGAGGAGAAGTGACTTTTGGGGATAATTCAAAAGGTCGCATTGAAGGTATAGATATTATAGGTAATATCTCTTCCATACAAATTAAGAATGTTTTATATGTGAATGGATTAAGGAATAATCTTTTGAGTATTAGTCAATTATGCGATAAGGGATTTAATGCCATGTTTGAAACTAATGGTTGTAAAGTTATTGACATTGCATCTAATCGGATTATGCTTATTGGTCATAGAATAGGAAACATATACATGGTGCATTTACACTCTATAGATATGACTAATTTATGCCTAGTTGCTAAAGATGAGCATGATAGTTGGTTATTGCATAAAAGACTAGGACATGCTAGCATGAGTGTTTTGCAACGGTTAATTCAAGGAGACTTAGTAAGAGGGTTGCCTAAATTAAAATTTGATAATGATAAAATCTGTGATGCTTGTGCTAAAGGAAAACAAAAGTGAGTTTCTTTTAAATCCATTAATGATGTATCAACTAGTAGAGTTTTACAATTGATCCATTTAGATCTTTTTGGGCCAACTAGAACTACTAGCTTGGGTGGAAAACAACATGCATTTGTCTTGGTAGATGACTATTCTAGATATACTTGGGTTCTATTCTTAAGTACTAAAGATGAAGCATTAGAAAATTTCATCACATTTTCAAAAATAATCCAAAATGAAAAAGGTTACTCTATCACTAGTGTTAGAAGTGATCATGGCACTGAATTTGAAAATCTTAGATTTAATGAGTTTTGTAATTCAAATGGTATTAGCCATAACTTTTCAGCACCTAGAACCCCTCAACAAAATGGAGTTGTTGAAAGGAAAAATTGAACTTTAGAAGAAATGACTAGAACCATGCTTTGTGAAAATAATTTGCCAAAATATTTTTGGGCGGAAGCCACAAATACCGCTTGTTATGTTGTAAATCGAGTAATGATTGGACCAATTTTAAAGAAAACTCCATATGAAATTTTCAAAAATAAAAAGCCTAACATTAGCTATTTTCATCCTTTTGGATGTAAATGTTTTGTTTTAAACAATGATAAAGAAAACCTTGAAAAATTTGATGCTAAAAGTGATGAAGGAATTTTTCTGGGTTATTCCTTAAATTCTAAAGCTTATCGTGTATTTAATAAAAGAACTTTAGTTGTAGAAGAGTCTATACATGTTGTTTTCAATGATAATCCCCTTCCGAGGAAGGATTCTTGTGTTAATGATGATGTAGGTATTATACAAGCAAATGACGTTAGACATGTCGTTGGAGAATCATCATCAAAGAAAGAAACGAAAGATGAGGAAACTCATGATCCCCTTGAGAATCCAACCATTGAAGAAAGGGAAGTATCTTACCCAAGAGAGTACAACTATGTCAAGGATGGTGAGATTATAGGTGATCCATCCAAAGGGGTAACAACTCGATCTTCTCTTAGAAATATATGTAATTATGTTGCATTTATTTCATGCAAAGAGCCTAAGAACATCAAAGAAGCATTAAAAGATGAACATTGGATTATGGCTATGCAAGAAGAATTAAATCAATTTGAGAGAAGTAAAGTATGTACATTAGTTGAAAGGCCTAGTAATAAA
Organism: Hibiscus syriacus; assembly: GCF_006381635.1. NCBI lineage: Eukaryota > Viridiplantae > Streptophyta > Magnoliopsida > Malvales > Malvaceae > Hibiscus > Hibiscus syriacus. Next base: position 9,768,844 of record NW_024062733.1, read on the forward strand.
TCTACTGTAGTTATTAGATGGGTATTTAGAAATAAGCTTGATGAAAGTGGTAATATTGTGAGAAACAAGGCTAGTCTTGTTGCTCAAGGCTATACTCAAGAAGAAGGATTAGATTATGATGAAACATATGCTCCCGTAGCTAGAATGGAAGCAATAAGGATGTTATTAGCATTTGCATGTTTTAATGAATTTAAATTATATCAAATGGATGTTAAAAGTGCATTTTTAAATGGTTTTATAAAAGAAGAAGTGTATGTGGATCAACCTCCAGGTTTTGAAGATTCAAAATTTCCGGATCATGTTTTTAAATTGACAAAATCACTTTATGGTTTAAAACAAGCTCCTAGAGCTTGGTATGAAAAATTATCAATTTTTTTAAAAGAAAAAGGTTTTTCAAAAGGGAAGGTTGACACTACGTTATTTTTAAAGAGAAAAGGTAAAGATTTATTAGTAATACAAATTTATGTTGATATAATTTTTGGTTCTACTAATGATGTTCTTTGCCAAGAATTTTCTAAGCTAATGCAAGGTGAGTTCGAGATGAGCATGATGGGAGAGATCTCATATTTCTTGGGACTCCAAATCAAGAAAAGAAAAGATGACATCTTCATCAATCAAGCAAAATATGTCAAGGATATGCTAAAGAAATTTGGATTGGAAAATAGGAAACCTCATGTCACTCCAATGAGTTCTTCTACAAAGCTTGACATAGATGAAGGAGGTAAATGTGTGATGTTAAATTATATAGATCCATGATTGGCTCATTGTTTTATCTAACCGCAAGTAGACCCGGTATTATGTTTAGTGTTTGCTTATGTGCTAGATTTCAATCATGTCCTAAAGAATCACATTTACTAGCCGTTAAGAGGATCTTTAGATACCTTAAGGACACTCCTAGGTTAGGACTTTGGTATCCTAGAGACTCTAGTTTTAGCTTGCATGCTTTCTCAGATGCGGATTATGGAGGATGCAAATTAGATAGGAAAAGCACCTCCGGTACTTGCCAATTCCTTGGAAATATGCTGATTTCAGCCGGTAGTTGTTGTGCACAAGTTTTATGGATGAAACAACTTTTTGATTATGGAATTGAAGTAGGTACCATTCTTATCAAGTGTGACAATACTAGTGCTATTTGTCTCACTAAAAATCCAATTCAACACTCTAGAACTAAGCACATTGAAATTAGACATCACTTTATTAGAGATCATGTATCTAAGGAAGATGTAGTTCTAGAATTTGTTGATACTTTGCATCAATTAGCGGATATTTTTACAAAACCTTTAGACAAAGAAAGATTTTGGACACTTAGGAGAGAATTAGGCTTAACTGACCTATTTTCACTTAGTGTTTAAAATAATTTTAGCACTTTTAATTAGAAATGAAAAATGCTTATAAAAATAAAACTTTTGATTGCATTCTTGCTATTAGTTATGGGGAGTTTATGATTCTTAGTGAAAATTAATTTTATGTTCAAATGTAGTTTAAGGATAAAATTGATTGATTGAACATGAATAATTTTCAGTATATGAGTTGTCTATATCTCTAGAGCAAATTAATTTAGCATTTTGAGTGTTTAAAATACAGATTTTTGAATTATAAGACAGGAGGAATTGATACCCCCCATGGGAATCGATTCCCTCCTTTTGAATAGGAACTGATTCCCACTTTGAATGGGAATCGATTCCCTCTTTGAATGGGAACCGATTCCCCCTTAGGGAATCGATTCCCCCCACGGGTTCTGGATATAACTCATCCAGAATACCCTTATTTTCTCAAACCCTCTCATATCTCTCTCACGCCATTCTCCTCTCTTCACTCACCAAATCTCTACATTGCTTCAAAACATCGATTTCTAGTCAGAATCACTTCATATTTTATCTCCTAAACCTGCTAGAATCATTAAATCATGCAAAACTACATCACACTCATCTCAATCTGAATTTTCAAGGTAAAATTTTCTAAAACTCTTATTTTATAAATTTTTGAACTTAGGACTAGTTTTGATTAGTTCTAGGATAAACATTATATTGGGCATTAATTGTTTGATGATTAGAAACTAGATTTTACAACCAATTTTGTCAAAAACACACAATTTTCCAAAATTTTCTTTGAATTTCGAAATAAAATAATTCGAAAATCTTTGGTTTATTTAGATGTTTTTTTTGATTCAATTATGTTGTTTTCATGAAAACTATAAGTATTATGATTCTCAAACATTATTTTGCAAAATAGTTTTCCAAAAACTCTGTCCATTAGGATTCGGTTTAGAGAACCTTGATTATTGAGAACTCATTTGAGTTTTGGGATTGATTATATTGCATACATGTTTTAAATTGCAGGTTACTATTTTCATTCCGATTATCTTACATCATGTCTCACAAACGCTCTAGACCATCCTCTAGTCGTTCAAACCAACCTCAAAACCCTCCTCCAAATCCTCCTTTTCAACCAATTCCTAATCCTAATCCCAATGATGATAATATGACCATCCAAAATTCATGTTTCAATCAGCCTGGTCCTAGAGATAATTTCTTTTGGTATTATCAATACTTTGAGTCTTATATAATTCGGGAAGAAAGAATCCCATCTATTCAAGCCATGTTAGACATAAAATTTAAATATCTTCCTATCCTACGAGAGTGGAAATTTGATAAACTCTGTGATCTTGAACCTATAGTTTACCATCAACTTGTTCGTATCTTCTATTCTAATGCCATTTGTATTCAAAACCGAGCTAAAACCGAAACCATAGGAGTTCATTCCTATCTTCTAGGACAATACTTCTATCTTGACTCGGCTTACATAGCCAATGCATTAGGATTAGATAATGATGGTATATCTAATGAAAAACAACTATTAGGTTCTCGTTATAAAAGTAGGGATAGTGCGAGTGTACTAGATCTTCATGACCGTTTCCTTCATCTTATGATCACTTGGTGGTTTCGACCTTCCGGAGGTCGTTACTCCACTCTTCGAGCTTTAGATCTTTGGTGGTTACATTATTTCCAAAACGAAATTAAAATAAACCTACCACATATTATTTTTGCTGAAATTGTTGAAGCCGTAAACCTCGTTCCAAATAAGAAACTATGTTCATCTCTAGTTTACGGTTGCATTCTGAGTAATCTTTTTTCTAAAGCTAAGCTTAGGGTTGGTATTGATGCCTCTTTTCCACTCAAACATCAAATCAATATCTTTTCCTTAACTAAATCGGGATGGAAGATAAATAAAGAAACATGTGAATGGGTTCGAAGCAGTGAACAAACTCCGGGAGCTAGTTCTTCACAAGCTCCACCGGCACCGGATGAGGACGATGATCTTGAGCTTCATCAACTCATGCAAGATATTGATGAGAAAGTACTTGACGATGCTCCTCCCGCACCAGAACCAGCACGGCATAAGGAACAAATGCCTCCATATTTTCAAACATTTATGGAGTCATTTGATCTAAGGTTTGCCTCCATGGAATCTCAACTTACTGAGTTTCAACGGGAGATGCGTGAGCGTATGGACGCTCTCACTCTTGAAGTACGAGCACATTATCCTCCTCCTCCCGACCCTCTAATGGAGTAGATCTTTACGTTTCGTTCTTTCTTGTTTTTTTAAAACTTGGTTTGTTAAACATTTTGCTGTTTTTGGATTGATTTACTTTGGTTGTTGGATGTTTTTGATTTGTTTGGATTCATGATTTGGATGTTTAGATTGTTTGAATGTTATTTTGGTTTATTGAATTTAATTTGGTTATTTCTTGCATCATTTACATTATTAGTTCAATTATGACCTATTTTACCATTTCACATTTGATTATAAATATTGATTTTTGGAACTAATGGATAATCTTTATCTTGAATTTGATCTTATCAGCTTAAAACTTTACCTTTCTAAATCAATTGGCTAAAATTTTCAAAAAAAAAAACTTTTTTCAACTCTTTTTAGAGTCTTTTTGATTTAACAAAAAGGGGGAGAAATGTTAGAGTAAGGGGGAGAGTAATTAATTTTCGAAAATTGATTTCAAAATTCATTTTTGTGAAAAATCTTAAAAATTACTAAAGTGTTTTGTTATATCAAAAAGGGGGAGATTGTTGAAAACATTTTGATGTTTCGATATAACAAACTAAGTATAAATGAATTTTAAGATTTTACAAATGATTTTCTAAAGAATATTCAATACAATTATTCGAATATTCAAATTATTACTTCAAATCTTTCAAATGTCATTTTTAATCCTTACTCAAAGTATAAAATTAAGTTTTCATATTAATTTAATCTCAAAACAATTTTACAAAGTATTTCGAACCTTTTCAAACTAAAAATTACAGTTTGTCCAGAAGGAACCGATTCCCCCAGGGGAACCGATTCCCCCAGGGGAACCGATTCCCCCTAAATGGTTTGACTTCGGGAAAATAATAGATTACTCGGAGAGAACCGATTCCCCCAAGGGGAACCGATTCCCCCTGTTATAACGGTCAAAATATTTGAATTTTACACTGTAGGGAATCGATTCCCATTGAAGGGGTACCGGTTCCCCACGCTCCAAGCAGAAATATTAATTGTTTTCACACTTAAACATCTCCAATAACTTCATTAATGACCCCCAACGTTCAGAAGTGATTCAAGGAGTATTTAAACAAGCATAGAAGCCATTGATCAACAACAAGAAACAACAATTATCAAAAGAATCAAGAGAGAATCAAAGAGAAAGCATCAAACCTCAAGTTTGTGCATTTTCAAGCCTATTCCATTCAATATTCATCTTTGCTTTCAAGAACACTTGTTGTACTCAATTGTATTATTCTTGAGTGTTCTTTCTTTGTTCTAGAATTGTGCAAACATCTTTCCTTGTGAGGATTTTCTTGTGAGTTTGCAAAATTTGTATTGTTCTCTTTGGGAGAGAGTGTTCTCAAGAATTTGGGGTATAATTCTTGAGGGATTTGTAAGGTTACTCTTTGTCCTCAAAAGAAAGACAAATTAGTGAATTTGTGGAAAATCCTTAGTGTGGATAGCTAAGGTAGTGGACGTAGACTTTGGTTGAGAAAGTCGAACCACTCTAAATCGTTGTGAAAATTTCTTTCAATTTTCTGCAAAAAGCTTCCACCAAATTTTTAATTTCCAATTCACCCCCTCTTGGCTATATTCGTCGATCGATTAACTCAACAATATGAAAAATTGATGCCTTGTTTCAAGAATTTTACAACCAATGTAGACAACATTATCATTCCAAATAGGGTGGAAGAAGCATTGAAGGGCCCTAAGTGGAAAAAGGATGTAGAGGAAGAACTAATCCCCACTAAAAACAACAACACGTGGGTTATAGCTTATCTCTCGAAAGATAAGAAACCTGTCGGTTATAGATGAGTGTCATGGTGAAATACAATGTGAATGAAAGTATTGAACGATACAAGGCGAAACTAGTGGCGAAAGGGTTTACTCAGTCCCAAGGAGTTGATTATCAAGAAATGTTTGCTCCTGTAGCAAAATTGAACACTGTGATGGTGCTACTATCGTTGATAGTCAATGAGGACTAGGTGCTTCATCAACTAGACATGAAGAATGCCTTTTTAAATGGTAACTTAGAGGTGGAAGTGTATATGCGAATCCCACCAAGTGTGAAGGGTGGTATAGGAAAAACGTGTCGACTACTAAAGTCTTTATATGAAATCAAACAATTTCCAAGAGTGTGGTTTGAGAGATTCACGAATGTAATTATTCAGGACAGATACAAGCAAAGTGTAACACCCCCAACCCGTACCCGACCAGGATCCGAGTCTGAGGTGTCACATCAACTTTTAAACCTTTACTTGTTCAAAATAATGAAAAAAAATCACCGTTAAAGAAAACTTCATATTATTTTAAAATAAACGTTTTCTCACTTATCAGAGTATGTACAATTCAAATCGTTTATACTCCATGCCAACTACATCTAAAATAATAAAATACATATAAAACATTACTTTTCTGATCTGATCTTTGTAAGGAAGCTACTGACATGTCTTGCTCCTCTCAGCTTCTATATTCACTTTCTGTAACCTGCGTGTGAAACACTCACACGCTAAGTCGATGACTTAGTGAGGCATAAAAAAACACATCTAATGAAATTCATACCCACTAATAATGCATGACTGTTTTATGCTATCAAATCATACAACTCATATACTTTTTTTCATATAACAATTACATACTTATACACATACATGTCATCATTTATGTTTTATCATACTCTTATACTATTATACTTCATATCTCTTATTTCTTATTCATATAATATCTTACGTTCATATTCTATATCTTATAACAAATTCTTATATCATCATATAAGTCATTTATACTCATTTTCATATATATATATATATATCAACATATATTCATGTATATTATGTAACAGATACAATAACCCATATCACACATATATCATATCATGCAATTCATATCACACATCATATACATATATCACATACATTGTTCTCACAATTAACTCTTTATTAGCCTATGTACACATGTGAGAACTATAGATATGTGAGTCTATAGAGGTTGTGCACTAATGCTGTCACCACAGCTCGTATAAATGCACCGAAGTGCCACGTAGAATTGTACCGTAGTGCCGCGTAGAAATGCACCGAAGTGTCATATAAGATTGTCCCTAAGGACCACGTAGAAAATTCCTTAAGAATCATATATATATGCCAAGGATCAAGTATGTGTCTCAAAAGACCTCACACATGTTCCAAAGAATACATATATGTCCCGAAGGACCGCGTAGACCCTCGACTCTTGGCATGCCAACTATACCTCTAGCTCTCATGTCACATAACATGGGCATTAATATTTATGTTAACATACATTCACATATACACATAGTCATATAGTTCTTTCACATAGCTCATTGTCATATAAATCACATATCACATATACATATAAACACATGGTTCACTTACGCGTAGAACATTTTCATATGATTCACATATCACAAAGTTTATCACATATAATTGTATTCTTTTTCATATAATCACATAGTCATATAATATTTCATATGACATATACTTTCTCTTTCATATATCTCATATCATGTATCATATCTTGTGATCATGTAATCATGTTACTTATAATCACATAACTTCTACTCATAGGGTTCAACATCATTAAACTTAGTTCACTTTTTTCATATTATCATACATTTATATAATCTTATATGTCCTATATATAACCTATAAACTTACTCATATACTCATATATACTCTTTAATATAATTTGTATAGTAATGCTCTATAATTGTATCATATAATGATTTTACCTAAGTCCTCCTTTATAAAGTTTATACTACAGGTTCAATTAGTCTCATTCTATCCTATAAATAATTTCCACTTATCTTATATCATTTCCTCTTTTCACTCACATAAATCATCTATTTATTTAGTTCAATTTCTCATGACTTCTACAATACTTTTTAATAAAACTTTGTAGCTCTTCACTTTATAATTCATAAACCATAGTTTCCTTTAAAAATAAAAATCTTCCCTATATAACATATGTATCCTTATTTATGTTTATGCCCTCGAATTTATACTATCCTCGTAGAGTCTCCTAACATTTCTCGTGTAATCACTTATACCATATAATATGACTTATAATTGGTTATCTTATGCTCACATGTTCATTTCATTCCTTATGTCTCTATCATATACCTTATTTCATGTTCTTCCATTATTACATTTTAGTGTTTTACACAAATCCTATAGCATATACAAAGCATATCAATATCTTTAGTCATGCATACATACAATTAATATAATACATATAATCACATATAGCACATATAATCATAACAAACACATAATCATGTTCATGACATCATGCATATTACTCTAGGAAATAGACTCATCGCAAGTCTTATTTCCATTTAACAATACATGTCACTAGTATGCACTCACCTGGCCTCACTAGTCAATTCTAATCTCTTATCTTTCCCCTTGATCGATCTTACTTGTCAATGATTCCGGAACTTGTTTAGGCTCTGTATCTACATAATTATACATTTTAAGGCAATTATCAGACACCTACACCTTGTAATCTGATACTAACAACTTAAATGAACTTAATAAACTAATATTCACTTTTTCCTTTAGGGGTGTACCGATGCACTATAGGTGCATCGGTACCCAAAATAGCTTCGAAATATTCATGCATCAATGCACCCCTTAATGCATCGATGCACCTTCAAAATTTGTCTTGGTGCATCGGTGCATACTCATAGTGCATCGATACATTCCTGGCATTCGATGTTTCTTCTTTTAAGAGTGCATCGGTACATATTGAATGTGTACCGATGCATCTTGCCCATAAATTGCTCTTTAGGCACGAAAATCCATTTAATTCAACTCAAATGTTTCATATTTCATCCCCTTTCAAATTCCTAACTTACATATACATGTTTAAACTCATTTATATTCATTTATCTCGTCTTGAACCTTAATATCCTCTCCTCTTTATTAACTTCAAGAATCATACCAGATTTTCAACATGTTTTAAAACTCATTTTATCACTTCATATCTCTTAATTTAACTATTGACAAGTCAAATTCAACTTCAAAATCTATTAACTCATTCTATTTGAAAAATTCACTTAAAAACTCATTTTTCTTAATTTCTCATAACTTGTTAATCTTTGAGTTTTAAGCTACCTAAAGCTTTCCTTAATCTTTCTTAACATCCCAAGAATCAAAACAAGCTTTAAAACGAAAGAATTAACCAACTGAAGACCCACTTACCTTATACCAGGCTTCACGGTGGAGAGGAGGAAGAAGAAGACTGAAGAATACTCTGGATAAATTATCTCATTTCCCACGTGCTTATTACCCTTTATAAAGAGAAATAAAAATCTTTCATGAGAAATGACCATAATACCCTTATTACTTCTGAACTTTGTTATTAAATCCAACATCAAATTTCTTCAATTAAATCCATGAACTTTTAACTTATTTCGAAATCGAGCACATAGTTTTCAAAATTTGCAATTTAGTCACTGACCCTGATTTGGGATGTTACAAATCTCCCCTACTTTAAAGAAAATTCGTCCTCGAATTTTCAGTATACACATTGATAAGAACATATCTGTTAATTTTCTCATGTTGCTCCCTCCAATTTAATCCTTACGCAATTGCAACTAATGATTTTCCTTCACTTTCCAAATAACTCAATCCATTTCGATCTTTTCTATTCTTTGATTATACACTTACTTTTGCCTCTATTCTCTTCACTTTATATCATAAATCCATCTATTTCTTCATTAATCTCTAATTACCTTATAACAATAACCAAAACTCTTATTCCATCATCATTTGACCAAAACACAACCTTAACTCTTCTTCCAATTTGATTAAGCATACATTTTACATAATCGAACAATCTTTTCACATCACCTTGCACAATTCTCTTTCTTCTGTATCAAACTTATCGTCTACTTTTCCATATAACCTTTATCATATATGATTCTTTAAACTCAATCCTTTTCATTCTTTATTCACTTTTTTTATTCATTCAGAATCAAAATCTCCTTATACACAAATCGTATATTTCTTTCATGTTCACATATTTTTTAGCTATTGCTAACTCTTTCCATCTATAATGCAAATTCCTTATCATATCCACACTCTTGCTTATACACAATACTATTTACAATTCTAATATTTCTTTACATATCACCTCTTCAATAAATCTTTTGTGCTATCATAATCTTCACTTCATTACTTTAATTATTTTATTACCCTTTTCCCTTATGCTTTTACATTCCTTTCATATCCTTGATACTTTTCCTTCTTTATCCTTTTTAACCTTTCTATCAATCCTTAGTTTCCGTCAAACATACAAATCCTTTAACTTTAATACATTCACTATCACACTACTTTATTATTCGACTTATTCCTTTCAATCAAAACATAAACTTCATCAAACTATCCATATATATATATATATATATATATATTCTTTCCATTCAAAATAATTCATTTAATATTTCCTTCACTTATCAAACTTTCATTCTCACTCGTCCATAATAAATTTCCTTTGGTTCGAATTCAACCCTTTCATTTACCTTTGTCTTATAACTGATCACTAATATACATATTCTTAAACCCCTCCTTGATCTTTTAATATTCTCCAATCTTTTTATTCCGAGCTCTCTCAAAAACTTTAACGTAATTAACCATTTCTTGCAATGAGAACTAATTCAAAACCAGTAACACTCTTTTTAATTTAAGGCGCAAGCCCTAAACAACCAATCACATGTATCATTCTTCTCATTCTTAATCAGAATCAACTCAGCAATACATCTGCTTAACTTATTAAACTTATACTCATACACATGCATGTGTAATTCCCTTGCTTCAAGTTCATATATTCGAGCTTCATTTGTCTTATGAACTGGTCATCCATGTACTTATTCTTGAACTCTTCTACAAATAATAACCACGTCACTTGATCTTTTAACATTCTCATGGTGACATTTATCCACCATACTTCTAGCTTGCCCACGTAGTAACGAAACTACTCAATTTAACTTCTCCACTTTGGAGAAATGAAAACCTTCTAACATTATTCTAATACGATTTCAACTTTATGAAATCAGTCTTTGATCTTACGAGGCACTTCCTGAGGTGTCCGCTCTTCCTCTTGCCTGGCCAGGGCAGGTGAATTGCTATCATAATCAGGAAGGTCGCCTCTCACTTCACTTCGAAACTATTATAATCAGACTTCTTCTATATCATACTAATCTTATTCTATTAGCAAGACAGTACACTCCTTACACTTATCAGATCAGAAATTATTGACTTGGTGTTGGCATGTACACATTTTACAACTCATTTAACTTCTGTTTAAGCCTAGAATCAGCTAAACCTTAGCTCTGATACCATTAAATGTAACACCCCCAACCCGTACCCAACCAGGATTCGTGTCCGAGGTGTCACATCAACTTTTAAACCTTTACTTGTTCAAAATAATAAAAAAATAATCCCCGTTAAAGAAAACTTCATATTATTTCAAAATAAAAGTTTTCACACTTATCAGAGTATATACAATTCAAATCGTTTATATTCCATGCCAACTACATCAAAAAGAATAAAATACATATAAAACATTACTTTTCTGATATGATCTTTGTAAGGAAGCTACTGACCTGTCTTGCTCCTCTCAGCTTCTATATTCACTTTCTGTAACCTGCGTGTGAAACACTCACACGCTAAGTTGATGACTTAGTGAGGCATAAAAAACACATCTAATGAAATTCATACCCACTAATAATGCATGATTGTTTTATGCTATCAAATCATACAACTCATATACTTTTTCCATATAACAATTACATACTTATACACATACCTATCATCATTTATGTTTTATCATACTCTTATACTATTATACTTTATATCTCTTATTTCTTATTCATATAATCTCTTACGTTCATATTCTATATCTTATAACAAATTCTTATATCATCATATAAGTCATTTATACTCATTTTCATATGTATATATATCAACATATATTCATGTTTATTATGTAACAGATACAATAACCCATATCACACATATATCATATCATGCAATTCATATCACACATCATATACATATATCACATACATTGTTCTCACAATTATCGCTTTATTAGCCCATGTACACATGTGAGAACTATAGATATGTGAGTCTATAGAGGTTGTGCACTAATGCTGTCACCACAGCTTGTATAAATGCACTGAAGTGCCACGAAGAATTGCACCGTAGTGCCGCGTAGAAATGCACCGAAGTGCCAGATAAGGTTGTCCCTAAGGACCACGTAGAAAATTCCTTAAGAATTATATATATATGCCAAGGATCAAGTATGTGTCTCAAAAGACCTCACACATGTTCCAAAGAATACATATATGTCCCGAAGGACCGCGTAAACCCTCGACTCTTGGCATGCCAACTATACCTCTAGCTCTCATGTCACATAACATGGGCATTAATATTTATGTTAACAAACATTCACATATACACATAGTCATATAGTTCTTTCACAAATCTCATTGTCATATAAATCACATATCACATATACATATAAACACATGGTTCACTTACGCGTAGAACATTTTCATATGATTCACATATCACAGAGTTTATCACATATAATTGTATTCTTTTTCATATAGTCACATAGTCATATAATATTTCATATGACATATACTTTCTCTTTCATATATCTCATATCATGTATCATATCTTACGCGTAGAACATTGTCATATAAATCACATATCACATTGTCATATAAATCACATATCACATATACATATAAACACATGGTTCACTTACGCGTAGAACATTTTCATATGATTCACATATCACAGAGTTTATCACATATAATTGTATTCTTTTTCATATAGTCACATAGTCATATAATATTTCATATGACATATACTTTCTCTTTCATATATCTCATATCATGTATCATATCTTGTGATCATGTAATCATGTTACTTATAATCACATAACTTCTACTCATAGGGTTCAACATCATTAAACTTAGTTCACTTTTTCATATTATCATACATTTATATACTATTATATGTCCTATCAATAACCTATAAACTTACTCATATACTCATATATACTCTTTAATATAATTTGTATAGTAATGCTCTATAATTGTATCATATAATGATTTTACCTAAGTCCTCCTTTATAAAGTTTATACTACATGTTCAATTAGTCTTATTCTATCCTATAAATAATTTCCACTTATCTTATATCATTTCCTCTTTTCACTCACATAAATCATCTATTTATTTAGTTCAATTTCTCATGACTTCTACAATACTTTTTAATAAAACTTTGTAGCTCTTCACTTTATAATTCATAAACCATAATTTCCTTTTAATATAAAAATCCTCCCTATATAACTTATGTATCCTTATTTATGTTTATGCCCTCGAATTTATACTATCCTCGTAGAGTCTCCTAACATTTCTCGTGTAATCACTTATACCATATAATATGACTTATACTTGGTTATCTTATGCTCACATGTTCATTTCATTCCTTATGTCTCTATCATATAACTTATTTCATGTTCTTCCATTATTACATTTTAGTATTTTACACAAATCCTATAGCATATACAAAGCATATCAATATCTTTAGTCATGCATACATACAATTAATATAATACATATAATCACATATAATCATAACAAACACATAATCATGTTCATGACATCATGCATATTACTCTAGGAAATAGACTCATCGCAAGTCTTATTTCCATTTAACAATACATGTCACTAGTATGCACTCACCTGGCCTCACTAGTCAATTCTAATCTCTTATCTTTCCCCTTGATCGATCTTACTTGTCAATGATTCCGGAACTTGTTTAGGCTCTGTATCTACATAATTATACATTTTAAGGCAATTATCAGATACCTACACCTTGTAATCTGATACTAACAACTTAAATGAACTTAATAAACTAATATTCACTTTTTCCTTTAGGGGTGTACCGATGCACTATAGGTGCATTCGGTACCCAAAATAGCTTCGAAATATTCATGCATCAATGCACCCCTTAATGCATCGATGCACCTTCAAAATTTGTCTTGGTGCATCGGTGCATACTCATAGTGCATCGATACATTCCTGGCATTCGATGTTTCTTCTTTTAAGTGCATCGGTACATATTGAATGTGTACCGATGCATCTTGCCCAAAATTGCTCTTTAGGCACGAAAATCCATTTAATTCAACTCAAATGTTTCATATTTCATCCCCTTTCAAATTCCTAACTTACATATACATGTTTAAACTAATTTATATTCATTTATCTCATCTTGAACCTTAATATTCTCTCCTCTTTATTAACTTCAAGAATCATACCAGATTTTCAACATGTTTTAAAACTCATTGGTAGACATTTCATCTCGGAAAAGGTGAATGGTGGACTAATAAGACTAAATTATGTTCCTACCTAGGGGTAAGCAAAATTCGACTCGACTCGAAAAATCGATTTATTTTTTTCAATTTTGAATTATTCGAGTCGAGTTATTTGAGTTTAACTCGAATTATCAATTTGGTTTTCGAGTTCGAGTTTAGTTGAAATTTTGAAATATCGAGTTACTCGAAAAATAAAAAATTTGACTAAGTATTTTGACAGTTTTACGATTTAGTTTCTGATTTCATTATTCTTTCACTTATTCCTTCATTTTAGTGCATTTTTGACCAAATTTAACACATGCTCCTAAACCATCATATATACATATGTACTTTCAATTCCTCTTTTTCATAATATTTTTTTTTATTTTTCAATTTAGTCCCTCAATTTTCCATAATTTCCTTATTTCTTCAATTCATCCTTTATTTTAAGTCCGTTTTTACCAAATTTGAACCACATGCTCATATACCATAATAGAATACCTATGTAACTCCAATTTCTACTTTTTTACTAAAAATGTACTCTATGTTTTTTTATGGAGTCCCTTTACTTTGCATTTTATTCAATTTGGTCTTTTTACTACAGTTGTTTGCAAATTCTTTCTTTCATCAATTCATTGACTCCTTTCTAGTCTTATCAATATTTTACCCTCAAAATACTTTCTTTGAAATATAATATATGATATATTTTATAATTTTATATTTATTTATATATTACATTATATAATGTGAAAAGAATATAATATATATATCTTATATGGTTAGAGAAAGTCGAAAATTGAAACAAATCCTTGCCATAATACTATAAATAATTATAACAAAATTAGTATAGAAACTCGAATAACTCGACTCAACTCGAGAAAATTTCAAGTTAAGTTCAAGTTGTAAAATACAACTCATCAAATCGAATAACTCGAAATTTTTTGACTCGACTTGACTCGATCGAATGCTCACCCTATTCCTACCAAAAACCAATGGGCGGATATCCTCACCAAGGCGCTTCCCAAAACCACATTTGATAAGATCGTATCCAAGCTGGGTCTTTTCAACATTTACTCCCCCTGAGGGGGAGTGTGTTGTACGATTGTATAGGATTACATGGTATTTAAGTTAATTCTAATTCTAATCCTAACTATTAGCATGTTGTATTAGAATAAATACTATAAGGTATTCTAGTTCTAGTAGGAACTTACTCCATAAAGTGTATATAAATAGACTTGTATTTCCCAGATTAATTATGCAATTGAGAAGAATTATCTCTTCCATATCTCTTGGTTTCTCGTTATACACTTCCATGCTAGGCTGATATAATGCCAAGTAAACTAAGACACTAAACTGCGAGTACCTTTGCATTTACCATGAATATGCATCTAATACTGTCACTCATAATGCCTAAAGATTATAGCTCCTTCTACTGTATGATTATGCAGCGTGGAATTGGTAATGCAATATTTAGCTGGATCCCTTATCAAGTTTCTTATTTTAAGACTTGAAAATTTGTTATATTTCAATTTTAAGTTGGCGTGCTATCCCTGGTCAATAATATGCCTGCAAATGGAATGTCTTTTTAAGGTGAAGACTTATCCCTTAACTTCATTCAGTGCGTCCCAACCATTCTTGAGTATCAGCCTAATTATTATTTCTATGCAAACTAATGTTTCAAAAGATAGCTTTTAATTTTTCTTGCTAAATAGAACTTTCTTCTCCTCTCTTGGATAGGCTGCTCGTGCCTTGGCCCTTGGCTAATTTGGCTGCTCATGGGGATAGCAACAGCAATAATGCTGCTATCGGACAAGAGGAAGGTGCGCTGGAAGCCCTGGTGCAACTTACCTATTCTCAAAATGAAGGTGTTAGGTAATCTACTTTGCTTCATTTCGCCTGCGGCAATCCTAACCGCTTCTGAGTGAAACTCAAGTAAATGTCAATGCATCTTGCATGTTTTAAACATTATTACTGTCGACTATGACACTTGGAATTTTACCTTAAATGTTCATGTAAGTAATTGCATGTACTAAGCTATGCTCGACTCATAAATCCATCTTTCCAAATGCCATTTCATTTATTCATACCTACTCACAAGCAGGCAGGAAGCTGCTGGTGCTTTGTGGAATTTTTCATTTGATGACAAAAATCGAGAAGCAATTGCGGCAGCTGGTGGTGTTGAGACACTGGTATGATGAATTGCATGTCAAACTTTGATCATTTCATATTTGCAAATTTCAAGTAAACTATTATTCTATTTTGTTTTACATATTGCATCAATTATTAAATTATTCAAGTATTCTGTGCCTGTTAAAAGTTATTAAATGGTTTTGACCATGCAAATTTCTAGTTTGCAGTTAATACTTTGTTCTAACAATATGATGTTGACAAGATTGTCAATTTGCCTTTCTTTCTCCTCTTTATATTTTCTTAGATTATTGTAGAATTCATGACTTGAATCAATTAAAATAGACTCAATATGCATGATTTCAACATAAAAAAGGTAATAATTAATATGCAAGCAGCAGTTCAAGAGACTATATTATGATAATCGTTCTTTTCTTTATAATGAGTGGCAGCATTGCTGCATTATCTATGGCGATATAGGTAATTTTGTTGATATTGAGAAGCTTCATAGGCGTGTCTGATGATAAAAAATGGAGGAAATGAAGGTGCTAAAGATAATTTTGTTCGATATCGAGAAGCTTTTAGGTTAATGTTCTCTGCCTTGATGATTCTATTAGCAACACCATCTATAAAAACTCCAAATATTAATAAATTATGATTCCACTTCTTGAACTGATAACCCTCACCTAGGTTGTGGTTTTGCACAATATATGTATTTTCGGCTATCAGCTCTTGCAGGTTGTTGAAACTTTTTTTTGGTTTGCATCATTAGGTTGCCCTCGCTCAATCTAGCTCGAGTGCTTCCCGAGGTCTTCAAGAAAGATCCTATTTTCTGCAAGTTCTCATGGATGGACAACCAGACAGCGTCTAAAATGAAGCAAAAATAATATTTAAGCTTTGATAAAAAGTGGTATTGACTGGTAGGAGAATGCTTCAAAAATTTACTTTTGAGATCTTATTTTTGGCTTAACTATTTACAGGATAGACGCATCTGGAAGTTCAAAGACTCTGACACGGATGGGTGGGAGATCGCCTTAAAGCATGTGAAGGCTTTGTAAACTCATTCTACGATCCACAATCCTTTCATACTGCAGCTTCATCATTGGTCCCCACTGCTTTGGCACAGATATCAGAAGCCATAAGATACAAGAAGCAGGACACTAAGATGCACATTCATCTCTCCCTTTTTTTCTCTCTCAATAGTCAACTAGATCCAACCCCATAGGAAGGGCAGTGGATCTCACTAGGAAATTGCTGAAGGGAGGCTAGCCTATGGACTTTATAAATTACCCTAAGATGTTAGACTTTGTTGATGTGAGACTTATGTTGCCCATTGTGCATTCTTGAAACACCAATATTTGTACCAGTAACTAATAAGAACAAACTGGACTTTGTTGTCAAAGTTAATGCTTGCACTTGATTAGTAAGTGACTCAAACACCATTCCAGCCCTTCTGTAGGTGAGATCAACTGTTTTGAACGTTGTTCTGTCATTTTTGTATGAAATTCAGTATGTCTACTCAGAACATTTTGTAGGAAATGCCTTCACAAGTCTGTTTGTAGGAATCAAATCAGGCTTTAATTATTGGCTTGAGAAGACAAATTAATGGGTAAAAAGTATATGACGATGAAAATGCTGCCAATCTTACACCAAGGTTGTATTGATCCTCCTCAATGGCATGCTGCAGTATGCTTGCAAATACCAAAGAACACTTTGAGGAGTTCATGCCTATTTTGTTTTGATTTGGGTGTTAGGGTCGGATACACATATGTAACCCACATAGGTATATCCTTTTTTTTCAGTTTTTCCATGTATGTGGAGATTTCTTGAAGGGTCATATCCCCTACTGATGTCCAAATATATGTCAGAAAAGGGTGTTGGACACTATACTTCAAAAAAAAGCAAGATAAGTTCCCAGTAATATTTTTCGGCAGTGAATTTACGGTCAATTGTTGAAGCTTTGTAAATTTTATCATCCATTCCGCATGCATCTTTATAAATACAAGATTTTCCATTTGCATAAAAAGTTGTTAGTGCTATGTTATATGTTTTCTGCAAGATAGTTGCACTACTTACCTCCCCTCTCTGGAAATGAAATTTTCACAAGTTTCATGTTCATAGCTTACCTTCTTGATTCATCTGTGTATTCTAAAACTGTTCTATTATTTATTTATTTATTTATTTTACGTTAACTCCAGTGGAGCCGAGATTGTCAGATTTCTCAGAATGTTAAGGGACCCTTCTTCTATACTAAAGTCCTGTTCTGCATTTGCTCTTTTGCAGGAAAGTACCTATTCTTATCTTATCAATTAAGAAATATATTGTTTTATTCTCATTTTACAATACATTTGCAGTTTACGTTGCCTGGAGGACGGCATACAATGCACCTTCTAGCCTCCTTCAAAATGCAGGTGCACCGAGGTCTTACGTGGTGTCGCTGCTGCATCAACAACCCCTATTCAAGCCAAAATATATGCAAAAATCGTGCTTCGGACCTTGAGCGCCACCATGAACTCAAGTTAGTTGTGAGGATAGTTCTTCTTAAACTCTCCATGGTGATTGTCATCCTCGTAAAAAGCACAATCTACTTTGAATTGAAGCAGGCTCTCTCTTTGTCTTTCCTAAACCAAAACCGCTCCCTTTGGCTCAAAAGTGTACACCTTGCCTTGTCTGGCCTCGTGGATTACTTGTGGTAAGGAAATGAAAGAGGGCATGCATGCTCATGAAGATCATAAACTAATGTTTGTGAGGTTTAGCTGAATAGAAAGGATTTTCTTTCTTTTTGTTTATTTTGCCTATCATCACAAAAAATAATAATAATAATAATAATAATAGGGGAAGGGGAAAATAAGAATAATCCTATTACAAGAGATCAATCCTTTTACCATATATACGCATAGTTTGCGGTGATTTTTCATTAGTATCTGATCGAGCAATCGATTTTGCTTTTCCAGTTTGCTTCATTATGGTGTAATAGATTTATCCAATATTGGGGGTCATTTCCGGTTTAATAAATTCGGATTATTAAATTTCTTAATCAAATTGAATTTATAGAATTCAGAACATAACATGCACTACAGCAAAATAGGAATTTTGCGGCGTTTTTTTACCTATAGCGGCGTTTTTAAACGCCGCTAAAAACACATGCGGCGTTATAAAAAACGCCGCAAAAAGCGCCGCTGAAAATAGCGCCGCTAAAGTTAGCGGCGTTTTTTTAAAAAAACGCCGCAATAGGTTACAACATATAGCGGCGTTTTGTTCAACAAACGCCGCAATAGGAGTTGTTATTTAGCGGCGTTTGTCAGAAAAACGCCGCAATAGGTGTTGATGTTTAGCGGCGTTTTTTATAAAAACGCCGCAGTAGGTTTTGAGATGTAGCGGTGTTTTACTTAAAAACGCCGCTAGGTTACAACATATAGCGGCGTTTTGTTCAACAAAGCCGCAATAGGAGTTGTTATTTAGCGGCGTTTGTCAGAAAAACGCCGCAATAGGTGTTGATGTTTAGCGGCGTTTTTTATAAAAACGCCGCAGTAGGTTTTGAGATGTAGCGGTGTTTTACTTAAAAACGCCGCAATAGGTTTTGATATTTTGCGACGTTTTTCCCAAAAACGCCGCAGTAGGTTATGTTTTTTAGCGGCATTTTCCCCACAAATGTCGTAGTAGGTTTTCAGATTTAGCGACGTTTTTGTCGGAAACGACGCAATAAGGGTTGAGAATTTGCGGCGTTTCTAGTATAAAAACGCCCCTAAATGCGTGGTATATTGCGGCATTTTTAGTATACAAACACCGCTAAATGTTTGGTATATTGCGGCGTTTGTAAATTAAAAACGCCGCTAAATGTATGATATAATGCGACATTTTTTTTACAAACGCCGCTAAATAACATAGGATTTATCAATTCTAAAAATAGTGCTTGATTACCCCAAATCTGTTTTTTCAACCTGTTCCATTATCCAACAAACAAAACAACAATAACATTAAACTCTATATCCATAACAAACAACATCAAATCCAATATAATAAATATAAATTTTCATTAACATAATATAAGTTCAGTTAAACAAGTTTCAGTAACATTAATAGAATGTTGCTTCTCATTGAGTCGTTTTTCAAATTCTTCACATCTCTGCTGATATGTTGCTTCTCTCTCTGTGCTGCCGCTGCTTCTTTCTCTGCTTCCGCTGCTGCTCTCTCTGCTTATCTTGCTTCATTTTCCGCTTTCAATGTCATCATCATTAACAAGACCTTGACTCGAAGCAGTAGCATGATGCTCCACCTTTTTCTCTCTCAATTTTTCCTAATAATAAAGTGAATAATTAATTGAAATAAAGAATGTCATGATACAAATATAAATAAAGTCAGGTAAATAATAAACAAACAAAAAAAATAAAAAAACGAATTAATTAATGAATATAATGAAAGACAACATGTTAAAGGATATAACATTATAAATAAATAAATAAATAAATGAAGATATAAAATCGTACAAAAGTCTTATGTAATGTCAGTTGTCATAAATATCTTCATCAACGTCCTCCCGAACCCATTGAAATTGTGTTGTATTAGTGATAGTTTCATCTAAGTTTTGTGGTAGTAGAGGTAAACATTCTGATCTTGTTTTAATGTCATCTCTGCTTCCATCCCCGATGTCTATCAAGTCTCTAGGAGTATTTCGAAGCACAACATACCAACCGTCATCCATTGGATCGTGACAATAAAATACTTGTTTCACTTGAGAAGAAAATACATATGGTTCATCCATCAAACGTTGACCCGTGTGAATTAATCGAGAGAAATTCACCATTGTAAACCCGAATTTATCTCTTTTTATACATCTGTTTACATCAACCCAGTCAGACCGAAACAGCACAACCTTTCGTTTTCCATAATAATCTAACTCAATAATGTCCGTAAGATTTCCATAATAATCGACCTCTCCCTCATGCAGATTATTGTCCCTTACAGTAGCATAACTTGTAGTTGACGAAGTAAGTACGACTCCACAATTTTGTGTCCTCCTTAATCTTTCACGAGATTTCATGTGGAACCTCAACCCATTAATGAGGAAGGCATTATATCTTTTAACTACTCTATTCGGACCTTGAGAAAGCCATTTTAACTTCATCACTAACTTCTCTCCCACTCCAAACCTATTACACATGAATGGTGAATTAATTTGCAGTGATGTACTTATAAAAAGAAAGACATATAATTGATAAGTGTTCCGTAAGATTTAGTTTCTTACCGTCTGGCCTAACCATTCATGAAACGTTTCTGTGAATAACTTATGTAGTTGTCGCTGATTTAATGATCGGGAGCGTGCTCGAGATCTCAATACTTCTTTAAACTCACTGTAAAGAATATTATGTTGTTAAAAATTGATAAATATAAAAGATAAAGAGATTTCATTAGGATTGGGTCCGAAAGACTTACGTGCGAAAGGGATCTATTGAATCGTGATGGAAAAGAACATATCAGTGTGCTTGTACCCAAGACGTGTCATCTAAGTGTGCAATTTCAACTTTCCCTAATGGTTGACCATAACTTTCAAACAAATAATGTTGAGGTAAGTCATCAGTACTTAACACATCATTTCGATTTGGTCTATTCCATCTTGTTTCAACATCTTCCAAATATCTAGAGCAAAATGTCATGCATTCCTCTGCCAAATACCCTTCAGCAATTGATCCTTCCGGATAACGCTTATTACGACAATAAGACTTCAACTTGCCCAAGAACCTACACACAAAACAACATACTACGTAAATACATTTGAGTGAGAGGTATAATCAGTAGTAATTTGAAACGTGTAATTTGATTAACACCTCTCTATAGGGTACATCCATCGATAGAAAACTGGACCACCAACTCTTACTTCATGAGGAAGATGAATTAGCAGATGCACCATAATTGTGAAGAATGAAGGCAGAAATATCTTCTCCAAATTGCATAAAGTCAAGGCGACTCGATCTTGTAGTTTATCAAGTTCTTCAACCATTAGAACTTTCTCACAGATGGCTTTCATCATATTAGAAAGTTCAATGATACAAGACGTCACCTTACTCGACATGCAACTGCGAACAGCTACTGGCAGTAAATCTTGCATTAATATGTGATAATCATGTGACTTTAAAACATAAAGTCTTCGATCTTTAACACTGACACATCGAGAAATGTTTGATGCATACCCATCTGGGACCTTAATATCCTTCAACGCCGTGCAAAACACTTCTTTTTCTTTCTTCGAAAGAGAAAAAATAGAAGGCGACAATAAATTTCTTCCATTTAGACGTAATTACGGATGAAGATCATGTCGAATTCCCATGTCCACTAAGTCAAGTCGACTCTTAAAGATTATCTTTAGATTTTCTGTAATCATTCAGAATGGTCCCGATAATATTCTCACAAACATTCTTCTCAATATGCATTACATCAAGATTATGTCTCAAAATCTGTTTTTTCCAATAAGGCAACTCGAAGAATATACTCCTCTTTTTCCACAAGTTTACCTCATTTGGATCATCCTCTTCATCAGACTCATCATCAGTTTGTTCGTCAACTTCAACCTCTTCATTGACCTGCTTTGCCTTTTTCTTTGATCGTGTACTACTTGGTTGATTCATCTTTCCATAAGTAAAATTGATATTTTTCAACATTCTGAATACTTGAGAACCGGTTGTTTGGTCAGGAGCATTTCGAAACTCTTCATCACCATCAAACATATTCTTTTGACTTCTAAATCTATGATTATCAGGTAACCACCGACGATGTCCCATATAAGAGAACTTCTTTCCATTAAACAACCACTTCGAACATGTTTGTAGAGCACAACAAGGACAAGCGTAACGACCTTTGGTACTCCAACCAGATAAATTTGCATACGCAGGAAAATCATTAATTGTTCATAATAAAGTCACGCGTAAATTAAAGTTCTCCTTCGTCAACACATCGTACGTTTCGACCCCTTCCCATAACTGTTTCAACTCTGTAATTAGCGGCTGCATATAAATATCAATCAATATCATTTCCGGGGCCTTTCTCGCCGGGGATTATCATGGATAAGATGAAAGATGATTGTTTCATGCAAATCCAAGGAGGCAGATTGTATGGAACAAGTACAACAGGCCAAGTACTATACGAAGTACTCATGATTTTGAATGGATTAAACCCATCAGTTGCAAGACCGAGCCTGACATTTCGAGGATCTCTTGCAAAACTTGGATACTTATTGTCAAATGACTTCCAAGCTAAAGAATCCGCAGGATGCCGTAATAATCCATCATCGGTTTTGCTATCATGATGCCACCTCATAGACTCAGCAGTCTTGGAGGACATAAACAATCTTTGTAGCCTAGGTACGAGAGGAAAATATCGGAGAATCTTGACCGGTTTCTTTCTTGATGGTACTTGAGCTTCATCCTCAGTAACATTTTCTGGCTCCCTACTTATCCATCGAGATTTTCCGCATACATGACAAGACTCCTGATTTTTTCGATCACCCCAATACAACATACAATCATTCGGACAACTATGAATTTTGTCATATCCAAGACCCAAATATTTTATCATTTTCTTCATATCTTTACATGATTGAGGGATTTTTTGCAAAAGGAAACACTTCTCCTAGTAACTCCAACAATTGCGTAAAGGAGTTCCCAGTCCACCCTCCCAGGCATTTTAAGTGGAAAAGACGAATGCAGAAAGAAAGATTTGAAAACTTTGATCCGTCATAAAGTTGTTCATTCATTTCATTCAGCAACTTGTAAAACTTTGTCGCTTCTCCATTTGGCTCTTCATCACATCCAATTCTTCCCATCTCAGTGGAATCATTAACATAATTCTGGCAATAATTTTCTGTAACATACGACTGACTATTGTGCATATTAAATGCATCTCGTAACATCCCTTCCATGTCATCTTCTCGAAAAGTTGGATTGTGAGAAGGAGCATGATAAGTCGAATAACTCGTAGAAGCAGATCTATCTGATACAAACTCTCCATGAAAGATCCATTTTCTATACCCCCGAACAAATCCATTAACAACTAGATGCTCGTACACAACTTCACGAATGTGCCAGTTAATGTTAACACATTTCTTACAAGGGAAAAGAATCATATTCTCTTGGCTTGCATTCAGAAAAGCTAAATTTAGAAAGTTTTCGACTCCATTTCGATATTCGACGCTGACCCTTGAGAAATCCATCCAAGTCTTATCCATTTCTTATTTCTGGAGTTTCAATTTCAAATGTTAATACACCAATATTTTAGATAAATTTAGAACCTAAACAGAAGTAATACTGAATACTTCTTGATAATTACAGTAATATAATGAACGTATAGGAAAAAGTACTGTGGAAGTTTACGTCTTTTGCAAGTTTCTTCCATGAAAGTTTTTTTTCTTTAAAAAAAATTATAAGTAAAAGTGTACAGCTGATTAGGCAACTTTCAGAGGCTAAATGCGCACGGAAAGGGGCAATTAAATTATTTAAATACAATTTTTAAATAGTACTGATTGAAGATATAATAATGTATAATCATTCAATCAATTCATATTCATATTCATATAAATATGTGTTATCAAAGATGATTGTTTACGACATTTCTTTAAAGGTGTAAAATAACAAATTTTTGAATATATATATATATATCTTAACTAGTATTCTTAATTAAAAAGTGTCATCAGAAATGAAATCTGAATATCTTTCGGACCCCAACTATTCATGGTCACCCTTAAACCGTAATAAGTGGAGCACTCACTAGAATCTTGTGCATAGGAAGTATAAGACACATTAACAAATGCAAATCAAACATCAGTACAAGACTAACATTAACAAATTTAAAATAAAACAAGACTTCTAAAAGCAGACACATTCAAACAAGATCTAAACGTCGAAATATTCATTTATGTTCAAAATGTGCATGCTTAATCTTGCATAAAGAAGAACTTATAAATTGGTCTTAGTGGTAAAACATGATATTATTCTTTCTAGAGATTATAGGTTTGAATAACTGCGTTTGTAATGTGTGTGATTAATAAGTTAAGAAAATTCTGGACATATAATATCTTATAATTATATCAGATTATTTTATAAAAAAAATAACCCCTGTTTTTTTATTATATCTCTTTTAATCATTGAAATTTTATTTATGTACCCAACTAATGCAAATCTTTGTATATTTATGTACCCAACTAATGGTAATTGTAAAGTTATGGTTGTAATCAAAGTACCAAAAAAAAAGACAAACTATTGTCCCTAATTTTTCCCATCTTTAAACGAGTGCCATCAACATTCATTTTGAATATTGAACGCAAATGTATGTATTAAACTACTTATTAATTAGCTTAATCGATCATCACTAAACCAGTGCCATCATAGTTAATTGGTGTCTGGGAAAGTAGATGTATGTATGAAACTATTTTTATTAAGCAAAATGGGGTTGGCGATGGCAAAAGAGATGACAGACATACAAAAGTATTCCTAATTTTTATCAAGTTAAAGTAGTAAATGCGCATTGGGTTCATTGTAGATCGATTTGCAGAAATCTGGACATGTTTTCTTTTGGCTTAAGTACTGAAAATTAGTCTCTTAAGTCTTACTAATTACTGAGACTTAAGACAAAAAATACAAGCAAGGCATCTAAACTTCTAGTTTCAAAATTTACCTATACAAGTCCCCGCACAATTTCCTTTTTCATCAAGACTATAGATGCTATGGTCAAGGAATTCACATAGCACTAATATTATTATATCGTGTTCTGTAATCCATGAACGATACTAAGAGAAGTGAGCATGAAAAATGAAGTAAATCATTGCTTGGTTAATTTTTGAAAAGACAATATGATGTCATTGAAGAGCAAGTCTTTTGTTTGGTTCTCTATTTGAAAAGAAAATAAGAATGACATGGAGTTAAATAAAGGTGAAAGACAATATGATGTCATTGAATTGTGCAGATTTATTACTTTCTAATTTTTGCAAGAGCTTATGTCTCCTATCATGGCGCTGTCACTTCATTACTTATCATTTTTTACACCCCGAGATGAAATCGTTGAACTCTTTAACACCCCGACCCTCTCTTAACCAATGCTCCATGACCTCTGATATTCCAGTCCAAACAAATCATTTTACAAAACTCAACGCATCATAACGGGAGTTTACTTTGAATCTAGCAAAAACCGAAACCTCTCTTAACCAAACTACACTCAATGAAGTTACCCGACATGGGATTTGGACTAAATTAATCAACAAAGCTTGCCAAGAGTTCCTAAACTATAGAAATAAATGCAAGATAAGAGACCATTTATGTATAATTTACTTCAACTCATGATGAATGTCATTACCACAAGACAAACAAGTATGGATGCGAATGTATCATACAAGCTCAAAATGTCAGCAGGTTATTCAACCTGAAGCAAATACTTCGAGTTAGCAAATCACTTCAATATCATAACTAAAATTCTTGCATACCAAATCATACATACATTGGTCATGTACTTCCAATTAAAACCAGATTCTAATCATTAGCATGTTTAAACCAGCTTTTTTAGCAATGAAGCTAATGTCATGCGTAATACAGAGCTCATAAGCATAAAAGCACTTAAAAACATTAGAGAAATGCAGATTTATTTGATCAGAACCCTATTTAATGCTAGCATAACCAGGCAGAAGTGATAAACTTACTTCATCAAACATTTATCGAACACCTTTTTTGATATTCCGTTAAATTTCTTCGAAATTTCTTGGATTTGATTTCCTAATTCATATTCAATAACTGTCTAAAACAACATTCCCTTAATTATGAAACATCATTCGTGTTCAGTAAAAAACATTTCGTGTTCAGTAAAAAACTAATTGCTCGTTAAGTTTGTTAAATTAACTCCACTCGAGCATGAGGAAACAAATCCAACCAGGAAAAGAAACTAGAACCCTATGAAGCTTCCAATAGACTAAGAGAACAAAAATTGAACAAAGTTTACTAACCTTTGAACAGAACTAAGATCTGAAGGCCTGCCAAAAATTGAGTCACCAATGAGCTTTGCCAAATCTGGATTCCCTCGTTGAAAACTTCCGTTGGAGGTTTAACGACAAGATCCCTATCTGAAATTTGAGGAGGAATGACCTGCAATGGTTGGTCTTCTCCAACCGCAAACAAATGCCTCTAACTCAGTTTCCCTGACCCAGCACCGACTTCCAAAGAACGAGAATCAAAATGGGAAAAGGAAATCTAGAAAGAAAAATAAACAAGTGATAGATCAACTAACCGTTTGTTCACAAAATTATAAATTCGTAATGAACAGATATGGAGAATCAAAATGAAGAGAAGCTGTTGTATATACTAATCGTTTGTTCTCGCACTGCTAATTCGAGGAAGAATATTTGGGGATAAAACAAATAAGGGGTTCGGGCTGCACAATTGGGGATATCTGATAAATTAAAGGACAATTGCGGCTTTTATATTAAAAACGCCGCAAAGGAACTACTCTATTGCTGCGTTTTTTACGAAAACGCCACTAAGGAACTATTCTATTGCAGCGTTTTAGGAACAAACGTCACTATATGTGTAATATATTGCGGCGTTTGTGGTCAAAACGCCGCCAATTTACCATTCTATTGCGGCGTTTTGGCTCAATCGCCGCAAAATTCATACTCTATTGCGGCGTTTGTGGTAAAAACGCTGCCAGTTTACCACTCTATTGCGGCGTTTTGGCTAAATCGCCGCAAAATTTATAATCTATTGCAGCGTTTGTGATATAAACGCCACTAATTTAGCACCCTATTGCGGCGTTGTTCTAAAAACGCCACTATATGTCAACTCTATTGCAGCGTTTTTACTACAAACGCCGCTAAAGTATCAATTTGTGCCGCTACGATTGTAAACGCTGCTATATGTTTAACTTTTGTGGCGTTTTCTCTCCAAACGCCGCTAAAAACACCGCTACATATCAATTTTGCTGTAGTGATGTGACCCACATATCCCATTTCATTTTAGTAGGAAACACTTTGAAGCAATAACATGGTAGATGATGATTCTCTCAAGATATATACTCTACTAATAGAATAGAATTTCGTATTTCGAGATATCATTATCTTGATCAATACAAAACTAACATGATAGTTCATAAACTTACATGGTAATCTACAATTTTGATGTGACAGTTCACGATACTGTTGTGGTAATACTCGATAGACGATGATGTGATAGATAGACTTAATTGATTATTAAAAAGTTTGAGGACTTATTTCATTTAAAAAAAATAAAAATTTATTTAGATTAAAAATATAAAAGATAAAAAATTATTAAGATACTCAATACATTAAATATAAAAATACTACAAAATTAAATTATTAAAAAATTAATTTAAGGACTACATTGAGATTAAAAAAGATTTAGGGACCATATTGGTTTTTTATAAAAGTTTGAGGGTTTCAAATATTATTAAATCAAAAAATTATTTTTAGAATGATTTAAACTTGTGTAAGTTAAGTTAAAAAATCTAAATATCATGTTTCTTTATTTTTCAAATTTCCAAAACAATTTCAATGAAAATACTGAAACATCATTTTTATGTTTTCATATTTTCACTTATTTTTTTTCATTTTTCAAAAATCATTTTCTAATTTTACGACCAAACAGTTTTTTTCAATGTTTTCTATTTTCTAAGAAAATGAAAATGAAAATAGCCAATATTTTATAAAATCAAACAGACCCGTTTTCTACTTTTAATTAACATAAAATAAAATATGTTTATTACTTTCAATCAAATTAGATTTCCTACTTTCTCTATTTTTTTTTAATTTTACATCTTCATTAATATGAGTTAGATCAAATTCAGGATGAATCTAGAGTACACATCGCACACCGAAACAACCACTAATATGACACACCGATGAATACCACTAATTAAATTATTCTTATTAAATAAATATGAAAAAAATATAATGACCTTTATTATTATTTAATTTAAATTTTAGTAGGAATATAATTAAATTATATTTTTTATAATTATTTTAGAAAATTTTATTTATTTAGGATTGGAGCATTTAATTTATTTAAGTTTGCAAAAGCTTTCCAGTAGTAACCATAAAAAACAATCGTTGACAACTCTATTTATCGTTAAAAAAATATGTTCTTCAATATACATTGTCGCTGCCAAGAGGAAACTGGGATAAATAGGAAGGGAGAGATTAATTTTGCATGCTTTACGGATGGTGTAACACACCGAAAAATCCCCAATTTAAAACCTTAGTAATTGAGAAATTTGGATCCAAAATTCCTAAATTGAAACCAGTGACCAAACTGTAAATTGGTAAAGATTGAAGCTGTAATTACAAAAGCCTAGAGAAAATTATGACTTACCTTCAAATTAGCGCAATTTTATTTGATATCAAACTCTCCCCTTCCCCGTTTATAACTCAGCGTAGCCCTCCCCTTTTATTTTTAAAACCCTAGCAGCAATCCCATCTCCCTTTAAGCCACCGCCGCTCACTCCTCCATTACCCTTCACGCCATCTGACCGGTCAGGTAAGCTCGTCGACCATCTCCTTTAACTCCGTTCCTGCTGCCGTCGACCCGAAGTCACGTTCGCTCGAAACCAGCGAGCTTTGCTCGTGAATGCGCCGTCGTCGCGGCCTGCTTTGACCGTCTGTGGCCATGGCGTGACCGGAAGTGACGTGGGGAAAGTCTATCTGGTCGGAAATTCGTTGGGCAGACCCTCGTCAGCCTTATTTTCTTTATATACTTTCGCCGTTTGGCAGCTAAAAGGCCTTGGTGGCCGACCGTTTAAGGCCACGGCGAGCGTGGACGTGAGTTCACCGTCCCTTGGGGCTTCTGTCGGTACACCCTTGTCGCCGGTAGTCCCACTTTTTTTATACTGGCAGCATCCGTAATCGAGCGAAACTCCATTGTCGGTTCACCGATTCAAACAAGAAAAAAATATTTCCGTCACCGTAAAAATTATTATTTAAGTTCTGAAATTCGTCATTGGAATATGAAATTATGCATTGTGATTTTTGCAGGAAGTTCTGATCCGAGAATCGAGTTACTGCCTTCGTCACTGTTACCTGCTAACATCGAACCGACTCGAGCTGCTTGAGTTACCTGTGAGTGTGAATTTATTATTTTAGTTTGTTAGCCTTATTGGGAAGTTTAAAATAATTTATTAATTGTTAAATATTGTTGTAGGCACTAATTCAGATCGATTGGTCGACCGAGGAAAGTGTTATCACCGTCCTTAGCTATTTATCGAGGTGTATCTCTATCGGTGCTACATATGTTTGATTTGTTTGTATGTTTACTTGGTTATTTGATAATAACTTGAAAATATGTTTAAATATGGAATTAGTTGTGTTTATTTTGATTAAGAAAGAATAAGTTATGTGATGCAAGATGTAATGTTAGAAATGTGGATTATGTGATGTGCGTGCAAATATGTGATTGCATGAAAATAATGGAAAACTGATTATATGCTTTGGAAACTAATCATGTGATACCTCTTAATCGAATCAGACTTTGGATTTTACGTCATTTTGCATGTCATGTTGGGATGTATTCTGATAGGGGATGTTCAATGCATTAACTCGATGGGGTTAGTGTTACTTATTTTCGGATTCAATGTTAAGTTTTTAACGGAGGGGGTACTAAAATGAAACAAAAATCAAACTTTTAGGTATGATTTTGAAACTGAATTGAAAGTTTAGATACTAAAACCAACCAAAACTAATAGTTTAGGTACTAAATCCGTAGTTTATCCTAAAATTATATATAAGCCCTTTTTCTAATTTTCTTTAAAACCTATTGTCTCGTATTTTTCTCTTCTGACCCAAACCCTATGGTAAATTTTTTAAACCTATTCACTCGTCGTCTTCTCTTTTCTTCTCTTCTGACCCAAGCTTAACTTGAAGATTGATTTCTACTTTGGGTCATAAGATTTTGATTTATATTCAATGTGCATCTAAATTGCTCTGCTATATTTGATTTTCTGTTTTCGGTCCTACTGGTTTACTTTGTCGAGAAGGACTGTGTATTTAAAGCTCTCGATTTATCTATTTTTCTATTACACTTCTATTTGAGACCGTTATTGAAGGTATGTTTATATGTAATTCTTATGATGGATTAAGAAGATATTGAGGGAATGTTTGTTATGATGGGTGCATGTCAAGATTAAGAAAATATTGAGGTTATTTCATTAGTCATTTAAATCGTAATTACCTTTGGAAATAGTAGTGAATCTTCGGTTGATAAATGAGTTGGAAAAAGAGCTCAAGGTATTAGGTGAAGACCATTGGGGATATTTGATTTCTGCCTCTGTTTGTGCATTGCTCAGCTATATTTGTTTTTCTGTTTTTTGATGATTTTGTTTGTTACTCTGTCTCCCTTTGTTTATTTTGCTTTTTTGAGAAGATATATATTATTTGAAAAGCTATAGGTTTAGTTATTTTTGGTTTAGGGATTAGGCCTTTGGGTTTGAGAGAATTAAAAAAAATCATTTTAACGTTTCATATTCCCCTTTTCCTTCTTCTCCACCAGTTGTTTGGCGTTTAATTTGGATTCAATTGAAGAGGAGATATGGGTAAAGTGAAAGGGAAGCATAGGTTAGATATCTACTATAAGTTAGCCAAAGAACACGGCTACCATTCCAGAGCATCATGGAAGTTAGTACAACTGGATGACAATTTCAGATTTCTAAAATCAGCGCATGTTGTCCTCGACCTTTGTGTTGCCCCCAATGGTTGGATGCAAGTGATCGTGCAGTATACACCCATCGACAACCTTGTACTCGGTCTTGATCTTGTTCTCATTGCTTCTATACGAGGTGTCATCACTCTCCAACAAGACATAACCAAATCCGATTGCAAGTCCAAGGTTAAACGAGTCATGGAAGAGCACAGGGTTATGGCTTTTGATGTCGTTTTGCATGATGGATCCCCTAATGTTGGTGGTGCTTGGGCTCAAGAAAAAATGAGCCAAAATACTTTGGTTATTGATTCTGTTAAGCTGGCTACCTAGTTTTTGGCCCCTAAAGGCACCTTTGTCACCAAGGTTTTTAGGTCCCAAGATTACAGTTTCGTTCTATATTGTCTCAAGCAGGTGATAAACAAAACCATAAGATATATATCTATGTGAAGTTGTGTTTTTTCCTTTGACACACATGTTTGGTTTGGTCTGTAGCTGTTTGAGGAGGTTAAAGTTTGGAAACCACATGCTAGTCGCCCAGAATCAGCTGAGAGTTATGTTTTGGGGATAAGGTATAAAGCCCCGTCAAAGATTGATCCACACCTTCTTGATTTCAAACATCTATTTCAGGGATTGATAGAACCACAAAAGAAGGTTTTTAATTTCATTTTAGGTTTCAAAATCTCTTAACTGACTACTTTTGTTCTCCTATTGATTGCATCTCTGCTCATTATTGTTCTTTCTACCACATACTCTATGTAGGTGATTAATGTACTTAGGGTCACAAAACAGAAGATACACTGTGATGGGTAAGCTTTCCCTTTATCATACAGCAATGTTACTGCTTTGTTGATAATGATTGAACATTTTTATTGAATTGATTCCTCTGCTATATGGTTTTAAGGTTTATGTTATGCTTTTTTTCTAAGTACATGCCAATTTCAGTTATGAAGACGGGGAGACAATATCAAAGAAGATGTCTACTGCTGCTGATTTCATTTGGTCTGATTCTCCTCTCGAAATCCTAGGTTCAATTACTACCATAACCTTTGGGGATCCAGCTTCATTGCCTATTAAGGATCACAGTTCTACCACAGAAAAGGTGATTATCTTTTACAGTATTGCTAATCATTACCTTCGTTAATACTTGTCATTACTTACTTTGTTGCTGTATTGATAGGTCAAAGCTCTTTGTGATGATTTGCGAGTTCTACGAAAGTAGAATTTCAAGCATCTTTTGAAGTAAGAAACATAATCCTTTTCAGATTTTCCCTTTTGAGTTTTTTAGTCTAAACAATTTGTGGTAATATGAAAATATGTGAAAGTTAAGCTATAATCAGTGCATTGGGTCCTTGATCTTTTGAGAGGAGCTTGATTTGAATTCCTATTGTTCATCAGATGAAAATATGTTAGATTTATGTGCATGAATGTGATGTGTATTGATTACCTTGATTTAGGTGGTGGATGCAATTGATAAAAGCTCTGTCTCCTTCAGAAAAGACTACTTCTCCAACTCCTACCACTGCTAAAGATGATGATAAAGGGGATGAGGAGAACGAAGATGATAAATTACTCAATGAGATGGAGGAGCTCACATATGCCATTGAGCGTAAGAAGAAAAGAGAAAAAAAGCTTCTTGCAAAAAGACGAGCAAAGGTTTATTGCCTTATTAAGAAAAATCTGATCCCTATGTTTATGTCTTACTGCATGTTACCATGCAACAAATCATGAATGGAACAAATTTTGTGATTGTACCAATGATTATGTATCTAAAATATAGTGATTAAATGATGCCTGGTAATCTTTTTGAAGGAATTACGCTTCCATCTTTTCGCGGTGATAGATATTTATGGTGTTCCACTTTGTTGTAGGATGTTTCGATGCGCACTCGCTTATTTGTTGATTTGGTACCTTGTTATTTTGCAGGACAAATCACGGAAGGCAAAAGGAATGCAAATTGATGCCCTGGAAGATGGTTACGTTGATCATGAGTTGTTCTCTCTTTCTTCCATTAAGGTTTGTTTTACCAAGGCTGTGAACTGGATAACTCCAATAATGTTTGTAACTAGTAAAAATACAATTTATTACTGCAAGTATAAAAGACCAAAACCGACACTCATCACAAGGCTGCAGTTATGTCATTTGAACCAGGGGCATAGTTGATGTTTAACCTTATTGATTATTAATCTACTGTTTCTGAACTGAGAAGTTTTATTCTTAACATCGTTTCGGTTTACTTGCACTTTGTTATTGGAAACAATGCTCTGGCATGTGTTACTGTGCAAAACTAAATTGTTGCTTACAGTTGTGGTTCTTTGATATTTCCTGAAATGTTACTTAGATTGTCTTTTAAGCTTTATACTTTGGTAGAAACATTCATTGATGTCAGTCAATTACCATCTTTAGGGTAAGAAAGATCTTGCGACAGTTGATTCCACCGAGTATGATGGTGGCAACGTTGATCTGAGGGGTAGCGAAGATGAAAAAAATCGAGAAGAAAGCACCGAGGATGAGTCACCCAGTGATATCGATTCTGATGAAGAACGCAGAAGGTTAGTATCTGCTTCTCATGACTGATATATATAATTTCTAACATTCTCTGTTTGTTAACCTTGTAATTTTAATGATAGATATGATGAAAAAATAGAAGAGATCCTTGATCACGCGTATGAAGAGTATGTGTCAAAAAAGGATGGAAGTACGAAGCAGAGGAAGCGTGCAAAAGAAGCCTATGACAAGTTAGAGGTATGAAGCTCTTAAAGTGTGTATTAGAATTTAGAACTAAAAAAATATTTGATCTTTTG
The DNA here is from genome assembly GCF_006381635.1 of Hibiscus syriacus. Taxonomy (NCBI): domain Eukaryota; kingdom Viridiplantae; phylum Streptophyta; class Magnoliopsida; order Malvales; family Malvaceae; genus Hibiscus; species Hibiscus syriacus. Next base: position 9,803,379 of record NW_024062733.1, read on the forward strand.
TAGCAACTTTAACTAATAAGTGTTAACAGTCTCCTCTTTTCTACATCAAGTACTACTTCCCTATGCTTCTCTTTTGTTAATAGAAATCCTGTTTTCGCAGTGCTAGTATCATTCCCTTATTTATTTATGCTTTAAATAGATAATGACGAATAGTTGTTTATTGTTTATTGAATTTCCGTTCATGGCTGTTCAGGGTGGTTATGGTGATATTATTTTTTCTGATCATGATTCGGATATAGAAGAGGTTGATCCTGAAGCAAATCCTCTTATGATACCGTAGATGACGGGGAAGGACCAACTCAGGAGGAGATTACAGACAGGTGGTTCAGTCAGGATATTTTTGCTGAAGTCGTATAGCAAGGGGATTTAGGGAAGTATGACAGTGATGATGAAATGGAGACTGATAAACGAAAGGAAAGGGAAGCTATTCCAGAGAGGTCCAAAGTAAAGAAAAAACAGGATGAAAGACTCGATATTCCGAATAAGGCCGAGGAAAAGAAAGCAAACAATGCTGCAGGCCCCAAAAGCACCAAACTCCTAGCTTCCAAGACACAAGATGATTTTGAGATTGTCCTGGCTCCAGCTACTGATTCCAGTGATGACTCATCCTCAGATGACTCGGAAGATGATGACGTTGAGACGAAAACTGAGATATTAGCTTGTGCTAAGAAGATGCTTAGGAAAATGCGAAGGGATCAAATTCTCGACGATGCGTACGGTAAATATATGTTTCATGATGATGGTCTACCCAAGTGGTTCTTAGATGAGGAAAAGAGGCATTGTCAACCAATTAAGCTTGTTACAAAGGAAGAAATTGCTGCAATGCGAGCACAATTCAAAGAGATAAATGCTCGACCGGTTAAGAAAGTTGCAGAGGCTAAGGCTCGAAACAAGCGGATTGCAATGAAAAAGCTAGACAAGTTCCGCCAGAAAGCAAACTGTTGCAGAAGACAGCTATCAAATATAGCAAAATCACAACTTATAATTTGAGAAAATAAAAATGAAGATAAAAGAGACATAAAATTTACGTGGAAAACCCCTAAATAATATAGGGTAAAAACCACGGGCAACGGTAGAAGAATTTCACTATGAGAAAATAGGAATTACAACTTCTCTCGATCTACCAAGGAGAAAACAATGATAATTCTCTCTTGATAAAAAGGAGAAAACAACTCTCAAGAAACTCTATGAATTCTCTAGTATTGGAAGAAAGCTATAATGCTTTGGGACGGTTTTGAAGCTAAATAGGTTGGGGTATTTATAGTTGAAGCTTAAGGACTAATCTTGTAAATACCCTAAAATTAAAGTGACTAAATTGGGTATTTTACCCTTTATTATTTCAACAATTTGGTACCTAACTTGGACCAATTTTCAACCGCCCAAAGCAGCCCCATATGCTGCTAGCCGCCCATTCTTTGACATTTCAACAATTTCACACTTAAAGATTTGATTGGAACAATCATATCTTCACACCATTCTTTCTACCTTGTACCATCATGTTGCTTATGTCTTTGACAGGCCACAAGAGGATCGACACCAGGTAAATTTATTAGCATTGATTGCCTTCGTCATGAAATCTTCTATGTTGTCTTTGGTATGGATCTTCTGCATAACTACTGTCCCTTCTTCCACCTTTTCACAAATAAAATGGTATTGAACTCGTATGTGCTTTGTCCTTGAATGAAATGCTGGATTCCTTGCTAGATGCAAGGCGCTTTGACTGTCACAAAATAAAGACACATACTCTTGATTGTGCCCAAGCTCCTCCAATAGCATCTTCAACCAAATTGCTTCTTTACTAGCTTGTGTAGCTGCTACATATTCTGTCTCTGTTGTGGATGTAGCCACAACTGACTGCAATTTTGAAACCCAACTTACAGCTCCACCAGCAACTTTGAACACATATCCTGTAGTAGATTTGCTTTTATCCAAATCCCCTGCATAGTCAGAATCTACATACCCATTGATTAGTAAGTTTGATCCTCCGTAACATAATGCAACATTTAAGGTCCCTTTTATGTATCTCAGGATACTCTTTACTATATTCCAATGCTCTTTGCCTGGATTCGACATGTACCGACTAACCACTCCCACTGCTTGTGCAATGTCTGGTCTTGTGTATATCATCGCGAACATTAAACTTCCCACTGCTGATGCATACGATACTCGAGACATCTTCATCCTCTCTTCTTCATTGCTAGGACTCATACTGGAGGATAATTTGAAGTTAATAGGAAGAGGGGTAGAAATTGGCTTACAATCTTGCATGTTGAATCGTGACAAGATCTTCTTCAAGTAATTATTTTATAAAAGCCAAATCTTCCTATTACTTCTGTCTCAGTGAATTTGCATCCCTAGAATCTTGTTTATTGATCCCAAGTCCTTCATTTCAAATTCCCTAGCCAGTTGTGCCTTTAATTCTTTAATATGATCTTTGTTGGGTCCTGCAACCAACATGTCATCCACATACAACAGCAATATAACAAAATCGTTATCACCAGACCTCTTGAAGTAAGCATAAGGGTCTACATTAAGTATGTTGTATCTAAGGCACATAATGAAGGAATCAAATCTCTTATACCAACACCTTGGCGCCTGCTTTAGACCGTACAGAGATTTGTTCAACCTGCAAACCAAGTTATTCTTTTCTTTTTCTTCAAAACCTTCAGGCTGGAGCATGTAAATCTCTTCTTCAAGATTTCCATGAAGAAAAGTTGTTTTAACATCTAGTTGCTCTAGATGTAAGTTCAATGTAGCACATATTTCCAAAACTACTCGAACTGTTGTTAGTCGAACCACAGGAGAAAAGATTTCATTAAAATCAATACCTTTTTTTAGCATATTCTTTTACCACCAGTCTTGCACGATACCTTTCAACTTGATCGTCACCATTTCGCTTGATTTTGAAGACACATTTGTTACCAATTGGCTTCCTTCCTTGTGGTAGTGGCACAAGGTCCCATGTATTATTTTTATGAAGGGCTTCAATTTCTTCTTGCATCGTCATCATCCATAGTGAAGCATCTGAGCTGTTTATTGCCTCCTGGTATGTTGATGGCTCACCGTCTTCTGTTAAAAGGCAGTATGCAATATTTCCTTCTATAACATAATATGAGTTCCAATTGGGACGTCTTCTCACACGATCTGATTGACGAGTTGTTGGAGCTTCAAAACTCTCTGGTTCTTATTCATCATGTGTTGGTTCTGCTTAAGAAGAATCTCCTTGTTCAACCTTCTTTTCCACATATATCTGTGTAGTCTCTGACTTTTCAGCGCTATCATCTTCTTCTTTTCTTTGTAGCTTATATTCTAAAAAGATAACATCCCTGCTAATGATCACTTTGTGGGCAGTGGGATCCCACAAGCGATACCCCTTTACTCCATCAGCATACCCCAAGAATTTGCATTTCCTGAATTTTGGATCCAGTTTTGAAATTTCTTGGGAGTTTTACATCACGTACACAATACTTCCAAATACATGGAGGTTTGAATAATCAGCTGGTTTACCAGTCCACATCTTCATTGGTATCTTCAGCTCTATTGTAGTTGATGGAGCTCGATTCACCAAATAGTAGGCGGTATTGACTGCTTCTGCCCAGAATGATTTTTCTAGGCCTGCATCCCTCAACATTGCTCTTGTTCTTTCTAACAAGTTTCTGTTCATCCGCTCTGCCACTCCATTTTGTTGAGGAGTTTTCGCCACTGTGAACTGTCTTTTAATGCCTTCTTTCCTGCAAAAGTCATCAAATTCTTCACTTGTGTATTCTCCTCCATTATCTATTCTGAAACACTTGATCTTATTTCCATAATCAAGTTCCACCCGCGCTTTGAAGTTTTTGAAAGTTGAAAACACATCTGACTTCTTCTTAATAGCATACACCCAACATCTCCTGTAGTAGTCATCAATAAATGAGACAATGTATTTTGCCCCACCTAGGGATGTAACTGGTGCTTGCCATACGTCAGAATGAACCAATTCTAGAACACTTTTGCCTCTAGAATTTGACGTGTTGAATTTCAACCGGTGCTGCTTACTTGTTATGCAATGCTCACACAAAGAAAGTGATACATTTGTTAAGCCTGGAAGTACCTTTTGCTCCACAAGGACTTTCATTCCTTGTTCTGACATGTGTCCAAGTTTCTGATGCCATAACATTGCAGAATCTAAACTACATGAGGCAACAGAGGCTTCTTCTTCTAGCAAAAGTCTCTCCCTTCAACATGTACAAGTTTGCTGCTATCTTTTCGCCTTTCAACACTACAAGCGCTCCACGGAACACCTTCATGATTCCTTTCCATGTTTCAATCTTGCTTGCATTATTATCCAACAATCTGTAGGATAATAAATTTTTCTTCAGGCCTTTCACATGCCGCATATCTCGAACAACTTTAATTGTTCCATCATACATCTTTAATTTGATGGTTCCAACGCCAACGATCTCTAAGGCATGATCATTGCAACTATACACAGATCCTCCTGAGACAGGTTCATAATGATGGAACCATTCTTTTCTTGAGGTCATGTGATATGTTGCTCCCGAATCAATGAGTCATATATCTGTAAATCTTTTTCTGCCTTCCACGGTGGTTGACGCTTCACAGCATAGACCATCTCCATCATCTGAAGTGTTTGCGATATTGCCTTGTGGATTGGAGTTTTTATTTAGACTCCAACAATCTTTCTTCAAGTGACGCTTCTTTCCACAGTTGTAGCACTTTAAATTCTTCTTGCTTCTCGACTTCGATCTACCATGTTTATGACTACTACTTTGGCCACATTCTGTTGATATCCCTCTCATCGTTGTCAACGCTTCTGCTTGTTGCAGATTTACTTGTCTATCTTCCTTGTTCTTGCGCCGATTTTCTTCTTGTAGAATAGCAGCTGCAACGCCATCGAAGACTAGACTGGTGACAATATTGTTTGTCAAGTTGATGATGAGTTGATCATACAAATCCGGTAGACTTTGAAGTAGAATTTCAGCACGTTCTTATTCTCCTATTGTACAGCTTAAGGATATAAGCTGAGAAAATAAAGTGTTCAATGTGTTTAAGTGCTCCGTCACTGAAGTAGATTTTGGCATACGGAGAGTGTACAATTTCCTCTTAAGGAAAATTTTATTGTGCAACGATGTGGCCTCGTACAATTTGGTGAGATGATCTCATATCTCCTTAGTTGTCTTCTTCTCCTCGATGCTTAACAATACTTCATCTGCTAATGCTAGATGAAAGTTTTTCATAGCATTCCCGTCCATTTCGATCCATTTGTTGTCATCTATGAAATCTACCGGCCTTTCACTGATAGCTGCTAGACAACCGTCTTTCCTCAGGATGGCCTTCATTTTTAATTTCCACAATGAGAAATTTCTCCCATTGAATTTTTCAATATCAAATTTCGTTGACATATCTTCTATTTCGAATAGCTCCCACTATTTCACTATCATGAATAGTTCTCTAGAACCTTCAAAGAATGGGTAATACCTTCTTACTTTCTTATGTTGGAGGATCTACCTTTTGGTGGCAACCACAAAGATAATAAGCAGATATTACACACTCAAATCTAGCTCGGATACCAATTGTTGCGGAAGACGGCTATCGAATAGAGCAAAATCACAACTGATAATTTGAGAAAATAAAAATAAAGATAAAAGAGACACAAAATTTACGTGGAAAACCCCTAAATAATATAGGGTAAAAACAACAGGTAACAGTAGAAGAATTTCACTATGAGAAAATAGGAATTACAACTTCTCTCGATCTACCAAGGAGAAAACAATGATAATTCTCTCTTGATAAAAAGGAGAAAACAACTCTCAAGAAACTCTATAAATTCTCTAGTATTGGAAGAAAGCTAGAATGCTTTGGGATGGTTTTGAAGCTAAATGGGTTGGGGTATTTATAGTTGAAGCTTAAGGACTAATCTTGTAAATACCCTAAATTTAAAGTGACTAAATTAGGTATTTTACCCTTTATTATTTCTACAATTTGGTGCCTAACTTGGACCAATTTTCAACCGCCCAAAGCAGCCCCATATGCTGCCAGCCACCCATGCTTTGACATTTCAACACAAACATCATATCAGACCAACCGACATCTCCGAGCGGTCAAAAGGGAAGCAAATCAAACAACTTTACAATAAGGCTACGCCCAAAAAGCCCCAGAATGAATACGTGGTCGCGAGGAAAGGGGTTCAAGTTATGGCCGACAAGGGGAAAGTCCTTATTGATCATCGGATGAAAAATGATGCCTGGGCACGGGGAACTGGAAAACTAGGAAAAGGCGGTTCGAAGAAGGGAAAGAACGGAAGAGCGCGGAAAGGTAAAGGATCTGTCAAGGCTTCAGGGGGCAAGGGAAACAAAGGAGCGCGCATGCATGACTGACTGAAGCAACTTAAGTTTTGAAAGGCACAATTTTTGGATGAAATTAAACAATTTATACAAATGTTAGGACTGTTTTGTTTCTTTTGTTACAGTTGATTCATTAAAATTAAGTACAATGGCCTAGTGTTGTGGAATCAAATACTTTCATAGTAGCTTAAAGAGCTCCAATACTTTAATTTGTACCGAACATTACTTTATTAAATTGTACCTTACATAGATGTTCGATAGATGCTCGATAATCAAATGAATCTTGATTATATTCGAAGTTAACTTGGGATGGATGCTCGGTAGTCAAATGAATCTCGACTATATTCTATGTTAACTCGAGTTAAACAATTAAGTTGGGGGATAGAGTTTCACACTAAGGTGTTTAAATGCTCACTAACAGAAGTGAATTTCAAGTGCGGATAGAGTTGTTCCCATCAACGCTGAATATATGAAAGTCATCTCCATATTCTCCGGATATGAACTCTCTGCAAATTCCAAAATTGACAAATTTAGTACACTTTCAAACAAGAACCAATCTACCACTAAAACGAATCCAAGTAAAAGCTATAACAAGTAATAGTTCTCGATAATCTTTTTCAATAATGGTGCATTGCGCGTACCTTTGATTCTCTGAAGAATCTCCCCTTCTTGTACATAAATCTTCTCAAGTTTTTTTACCCATTTTATCCTCCCACATTTCTAACAGCTGATTCATGGAGCATGCATTCCCCGGGGGTCTCAGATACAAAGTCTAGTGTTCGAGGATCGTCTATGGCACTGATGGTGCATGCTGCAATGTAGACATCCTTTACAACTATATCCTTGACAGAATTCGCCAAAGACTCGATGGATGGTCTGCAAAAACTCTTTCTTTCTCCGGACGGGTCACTCTTGCAAAATCAGTTCTTCTTTGTATTCCCTCCTTCATTATGCAAACTTGCAAATTGCCGACATCTCTCTGTAATGAGATCGAGCGAATGGTCAGGTGCTTTATTTGGGGCTCCCCCTCTTGGACTAATCCCATCCCTCTAGATAAATGGGAATACCTCTATCAACCTCTCCATACAGGCGGTCTGAGCCTTTGTCGAATAAATTTTCAGAACATTGCTCTCCTCTTCAAAATTTGCAATGATCTCATTCTCTCCCCCTCGGTTTCCTGGATCTTCCTCATGCGAGAGAAATATAAGATCACTGAACTATGCCCTTTTTCGATCTATCGTTCCACTTGTTCTAATTTGTGGCGTAGTTTGGCAAACGTATAGCGTTCTTTCTACACCAATTTGGCTTGGTCAGTGGGTGACGGACGCTCTATTAATTTTTTGACTGATAATTGGGTTCCCCCGATTGGCTCACTCCTCAACGTTGCAAAGACTAACATTTCGATGGATGTTTAGTTAACTGTCTCTGATGTGTCTTCAGATGGTTGCTGGGATTGGGATCTTTTGAACACTTTCTTGGACCCGGTATCTATTCATCGTATGAGAAATATTATTGCTTTATCTTTTATGGTTGGTTCGGATATTGTTTATTGGCCAGTTTCACCAAAGAGGATTTTCATTGTTTCAAGTGCTTATAAATCCTTATGCTCATCTTCTTGGGCCGCTACGAATCCTTGCTAGTCTGTAATTTGGCGTTTACATATTCCGGAATGAATTAGGAGTTTTTTTATGGCTCGCCATGAGAAATAGAATGCTCACCAACTCTAACTGATGCCGATGAGGTCTGGGAAATGATTCCTCTTGTTGTTTGTGTCGAGCTGAGAATGAAACTTTGCTCCATATCCTTTGAGATTGCATCACCGCTCGGAGCATTTGGCAGAGACTCCTCCAAGCTCATCCTTTTCCCTCTTTCTTCGATTTCGATCGTGAAGCTTGGCTCATGGAAAATCTCAGTTCTTCTTTCCGATGTGCCGCATCCAATGGCCCTTGGTGCGTTCTTTTCACCTCATTGGTCTGGTAGATTTGGAAGGCTCAAAATCTTCTCGTTTTTCAAGATGCCTCTCATTGTTCGGAAGCTATACTTCAAGTCAACATATCCTGGAGCAAACTTTACGATGATTGTGTGCCCATTCGGAGTTCACACAGACTGCCCCCTGGATTTGGGGTGGGTCGCTCTTAATAACGATGGGGCTGTGTCGCCCCAAACTGGTTTAAGTTTGATTGGGGGTATCTTCAGAGATCATTCGAGGAATTGTTTAGGTGTTTTTCACAAATCGCTAGGGACATCAACAATTCTTGAAGCATAATTATGGGGCATATATGAAGGGCTCCGTTCAGCTTGGAAATTTGGTTTTGAAAGAGTAATTATTCAAAGCGATTGTGAGGATGCCATCCAACTTCTTTCACGGCTGTCAGCTTCGAGTCCGTTTGCTGCTGTTGGAGCTATCACTCGCCTTCTTGACCAAGCTTGGGTTGTTATTTTTCGGAAAATCTATAGATAAACAAATATGGTTGTTGATTTTCTAGCTAAGTTCGATGACCTTCCCTCAGATGAAACTGTCAAAGTCGACCCTCTTCCAGATCGTCTGCTTTCAATTCTTCTTAGAGACTCACACGGCCGCCTTACTCTCGTATAGTTTCGTGATGTATTGGCTCCCATTCAAAAATAATAATAATAATAATAATAATAATAATAATATGTGGTCCCATACCCTTTCATTCATGTGAACCTTCATTTCTTTTCACTTTAATTTTGGTATGATGTATAATAGTTATTACTATTATTAATTATATTTAAAAAATATAATATCTTTAGTTAACTACTGAATTAATTGTGTTATATGTCCCCAAAATATTATTTTTATTTTAAATTAATCTCTAAATTTTTAAATATTTTAATTCATCCTTAAACTCGTAAATTATATTTACAAATCATAAGGACATTTATTAAGTTAAATTATATTATTAATTCATGTATTATGTTTAACTCGTAAATTTAAGATTAATTTAGTGTGGTAGAAAATTGATGTGAGAAAGTGATTTTTCAATTTTTTGATTTAAGATTTAAATATTTAATATTAATGTTAAAATATTAAAAAGTAAACTTTTAGTTTTAAAAATATTTTCAAACATACAATTTGAAAATTTATATAATCTAATCTTATTATTTATGTATTGTTTGAATCATGACAAAAGAGAGAGAAAATAAAAAAAGTATAATAATTCTACTGGACCATATTGGAGCACAAATTACATTTACGAAACATATATCTTAAATCTTAAATTCTAAACTTTAAAATTTAAACTCTAAATTGGTAAATTATTTATTTAGTATCTAAACTATTAATTTTAGTCAATTTTAGTACTTAAACTTTCAAAAAAATTTAAAACCATACCTAAACTTTAGGTTTTGTTTTATTTTAGTACTTGTTCAAAATTAATCGTTAAGTTTTGAAAAAATTAAAAGTTTACATACTAAAACGGAGCAAATTTGATAGTTTAGGCACTAAACGCTTTAAGTTTTTAACGACATAGTACTAAAATAAAATGAAAATTGAAATTAGGTATGATTTTGAAAAAAAATTAAATGTTTAGGTACTAAAATGGATCAAAACTTATTGTTTAGATACTAAAATGGTTCAAAACTTATAATTTAGGTACTTAATGCATAGTTTACCCCTCTAAATTTTACTTGGCAAAAATTTAATTTTTTTAAAATAAAAAAGTAAAATAAATTAAGAACAAGGACCTGTGAGAAAGTTCTGTTTCTTTTATATTTTGCAATTGTCCTATTGTAATAATAAGATCATTTTTTCCTTTTTTTAAATAAAAAGTTTATAGCACACAACTATTTAAAGTATATTAATTTTTTTATTCAGATATTAGAAATATTTTTTGTCAGAAACGTTTATATATATATATATATATATATATATATATTATGCGTTATGTTTACAGTCAAATAGACGTCCAATAATTCCTCCATTTTTTTAGAACAAAAAGGTAATAAATAATTCAAATTTAATCACCTTTTTTTGTGCGAAAATTCACTTTCCACGAACAAAGGTTGGATTGCACCATGCACTATAATTAAGGAAAACATTGTGGTACATGATGAATCACAGTTCCTCGTGAAAACGATTTATATTTAGGGTAAAGTACACAAATAGTCTCTGAGTATAAAGTGTTGTTTTATTGAGTCCTTCAACTATCAAAAGTTACAAAATCATCCCTCGACATGTTGCTTTGTTGAATCCCTCGACTATTAAAAGTTACAAAAAGATCACCCGACAATTCATTATGTTTCAAATTTGTTCTTTTTTGTTAAAAAAATTGACGATAATCTAAGCTGGATGTTAATCTATTGTCTGAGTTATGATGAAATTTGATCCTAGAATCTCAAACTACTATCATCTCTCAGAGAACATATTAAAATCATGTTCAAATTGTCATAAATCTTCTAAAGAAAATGGACAGTTTTGGAACATTATGAATAGTCATATAACACCCTAATCCAGTCCGACCGAAGAACGACGAATTACAATTCCACATGGGACCACCAAAGTAGCTAACCCAAAAAATTTCTTTTAAAATAGTTGTAAACCATGTTATAAAAAGTCATCCATAGCAATATAAAATAAAAAGTAATAAATTTGAGTTTACAATACAACGAAGCTCCTAAATCATCCAAATAATACACTTATAAAAATAAAAAGTAATAAATTTAAGTTTACAATACAAGTGAGCTCCTAAATCATCCAAATAAAGCATTGAGTTTAAATCAAAATAGAGTTACAATTGAGTACAAAAGGGTATACAATAGTACATGCCCTAAAATACAAATCAAGACGTACTTTGAGTATTTTTGCTGAGCTAGAATATTTGGTGACGATAACGCTCCACGGACGGTCTCCTAAGAACCTGCACAAGGAAACACATTCCGAACGTTGAGCTTATGAGCTCAGTGCCACACTAATAAATGTAAATGAGCATTTTAGTGGCAGGTATGAAGACATATGATGTTAATATGACATGTTAGGGTAGGCATCATGGTGTGGCTGAGGGTATGCGTCTCAGAGTGCACACCCCTCTAGCCTTCCTAAAATAACCTTGAGTATTTGGGGTGGGATCCAAAACTACATCGAAAACATACACCCGATCAACTTATTATGTCGAGTCTTGGAGTACCTACACCTAGTTGGCATCTAAAGCATATTGACACTGACTGGGATATATCCAAACTGAACGATCGTTGTCTACTAAAGTGACTCGTGTGTCCTGACTATTTCCCGAGCATCAAACAAGACTAGTTTTATTTCATCCTAGTTGTTATTGTTTCTAACTATTTGAACTTGTAGCTTTATTTCATGGCATTCTGGAATTATTGGGTCCCTCAATTATATCCCTTAAAACCCTTGGGTACTGTTCATAGGTATCTATACTAAGCCCCTCAGTATTGGTACTAACTTCTGGGTATCGATACTTGTAACAACCATATCCCGTATATCTTTCCGTACACTAGATACATAGGTCACATCACGTTATAAAACTTTTTGTCATTTGAAAACCCGTAAAATTTTGTTTCAATTTGATCAACTACAAAATATGATGTTTATAAAGGCAACATACTAAAACTATCACTTTAGTACATTACAAAATATTTACTATAGTTTAATTACATGCCAACTAAGTTCTCAAAATGAATAAGATTGTCATAATGTTACTGGTGAGTCAACCTTTAATTGATGAAAGATGTTGCAACAGCTACACTCCTTACGCAACTAATCCTTGACTTTACCTATGCGTGAAATAAAAACACGTTAAGTAATTACTTAGTGAGACATAATATTGCAATGATATTACCATTATACAATAGTATCTTATGAATACTGAATAAAGAATTTAATTTCGTTATTTATAAGGACCAGTTAAGTCATTCTCAGTTCAACCATAATTCTTTCATACCATCATGGAAATTATTCAGATTATATCTCTCATACTTATCCTTTTGTATATTATCCCCCTTTATTCTTTATTTTCCCAGTGTTCATTACATGTGAAAGTACTATACATGTATTTCACCAAGGTGCTCATTGATCATATATTTTTTATAATCCTTATGGTGGCACCTTAAATATTGTTAATACACCGGTTTGTATTTTCATTTGGGTATCCTTTCATACCTATTATATTTGTTTACATTTTTCCTTTATAACATCCCTTCATACTAATTATGCATTTTTGAACATTATATATATATATATTATCCCTTCATATCACTTATATACCATTCATATCACATTACATTCTAATTCCTTTATTTGTTTTCACAAAGATATTTATCTTTTCACTTAACTTGCATATTTGACACTTTCCTATCAAATGGGCAAATAATCCCTTATTCTTTTACTCAACAGTGTTTAACCGTACATCTAACTGGCATAGTTAACACATTTCTGTCAATTGCACAGTTAGGCCATTATTATTTTACTCAACAGTATTTAATCGTTCATCTAACTGGAATAATTGACACCTTTCTGCCAATTGCACAATTAGGCCATTATTCTTTTACTCAACGGTATTCAACAATTCATCTAACTGGCATAATTGACACTTTTCTGCCAATTGCACAGTTAGGCATTTATTCTTTTACTCAACGGTATTTAACCGTTCATCTAACTGGCATAATTGACACTTTTCTGCCAAATTGCACAGTTAGGCCATTATTCTTTTACTCAATGGTATTTAACCGTTCATCTAACTGGCATAATTGGCACTTTTCTGCCAATTGCACAGTTAGGCCATTATTCTTTTACTCAACGGTATTTAACCATTCATCTAACTGGCATAATTGACACCTTTCTACCAATTTCACAGTTAGGCCATTATTCTTTTACTCAACGATATTCAATTGTTCATCTAACTGGCATAATTAACACCTTTCTGTCATTTGCACAGTTAGGCTTCAAAGGCACTTAGTCTTTCATCTAACTGGCATAAATGACACATTTCTGTCATTTGCACAGTTAGGCCCCAAATGCACTTAGTCTTTCATATAACTGGCATAAATGACATATTTCTGTTATTTGCACAATTAGGCCTCAAAGGCACTTAGCCCTTCATCTAACTATCATAAATGACACATTTCTGTCATTTGCACAGTTAGGCCTATAATCGTTTATTTTAGAGCAGACTCTACTATAATAATCATTCCTAATACAATTTTACCCTTTCAATTATTATACAATCTATGAATTATACCCATAATGCCAGTGCAATGATACCACAATTTTTCTATAATTTACATGGATTACTTATCCACTACAACTACAACAATTTACCTTTCTATTAGGAACTTTTTACCATTTCACATCTATTTCCCATACGGAAATTCATACACTTAGTATGAATTTTTCAGTTCGCACCCATGGTGCCCATACTGAAATTCCTACACTTAGTATGAATTTTTCATTTTCGCACCCAAAGTTCCCATACAAAAATTCATACACTTAGTATGAATTTCTTAAATTTTTGCACACCTAGTGCCATTTTGTAATCACCATACTTACATTAATAAATCATACAACTAGGCTTACCGTAACATATACGTACATAATTAAATGTACTCACCTGACTTTCCTTGCTATGTATCCAAAACGTAAGGCTTATTACTCGGGTACTTTTCCTTTGCCCTTAGTTTTACTTGTCTCGGGAGTTTGGTTCTGATCTACTCAAGCATCCATTAAAACAGGAACCAAACCTAAAGTTAGTATTTTTCTCTAACCATTAACTTAAACAATACTCAAAAGGACATATCATTAACTTTCTATAACAATATCAGCCTATTTTTAACATTTCTGACTTTATAGTATCGATACTACTACCCTAGTATTGATACTTCTATACTATGGTATCGATACCCCCTTCTGGTATCGATACTGATTTTAGGTTTGATGTTCCCTAGTATTGATACTGTTACTATGGTATCGATACTACTATACTATGGTACTGATACCCCTTTACGGTATCGATACCGATTTTTGATTCGATGTTGCTTGGTATCGATACACTTATCATGGTATCGATACTACCTCTTCGGTATCGATACTGATTGAATTAATACCGATACTACTCAGTTAATTCATCTCATTTTGCAGTTGTCCTCTTGTAATAATAAGATCACTTTTTTTCTTTGTTTTTCTTTTTTTAAATAAAAAGTTTATAGCACACAACTATTTAAAGTATATTAATTTTTTTATTCAGATATTAGAAATATTTTTTGTCAGAAACGTTTATATATATATATATATATATATTATGCGTTACGTTTACAGTCAAATAGACGTCCAATAATTCCTCCATTTTTTAGAAAAAAAGTTAATAAATAATTCGACTTTAATCACCTTTTTTGTGTGCAAAAATTCACTTTCCACGAACAAAGGTTGGATTGCACCATGCACTATAATTAAGGAAAACACTGTGGCACATGATGAATCATAATTCCTCGTATAAAGTGTTGTTTTATTGAGTCCTTCAACTATCAAAAGTTATAAAATCATCCCTCGACATGTTGCTTTGTTGAGTCCATCGACTATTAAAAGTTACAAAAAGATCGCCTGACAATTCATTATGTTTCAAATTTGTTCTTTTTGTTAAAAAAATTGACGATAATCTAAGCTGGATGTTAATCTATTGTCTGAGTTATGATGAAATTTGATCCTAGAATCTCAAACTATTATCATATCTCAGAGAACATATTAAAATCAATTTCAAATTGTCATAAATCTTCTAAAGAAAATGGACAGTTTTGGAACATTATGAATAGTCATGTAACACCCTAATCCAGTCCGACCGAAGAACGACAAATTACAATTCCACATGGGACCACCAAAGTGGCTAACCCAAAAAATTTCTTTTAAAACAGTTGTAAACCATGTTATAAAAAGTCATCCATAGCAATATAAAATAAAAAGTAATAAATTTGAGTTTACAATACAACTAAGCTCCTAAATCATCCAAAAAATACACTTATAAGATAAAAAGTAATAAATTTAAGTTTACAATACAAGGGAGCTCCTAAATCATCCAAATAATGCACTGAGTTTAAATCAAAATATAGTTACAATTGAGTACAAAAAAGGGTATACAATAGTACATGCCCTATAATACAAATCAAGACGTACTTTGAGTATTTTTGCTGAGTTGGAATATCTGGTGACGATAACGCTCCACGGACGATCTCCTAAGAACCTGCACACGGAAACACATTACGAATGTTGATCTTACGAGCTCAGTGCGACACTAATAAATATACTATACTAATTCATTCACTAAATGAGTATTCTAGTGGCAGGTATGAAGACATAGGATGCTAATATGACATGTTAGGGTAGGCATCATGGTGTGGCTGAGGGTTATGCATCTCAGAGTGCATAGCCCTCTAGCCTTCCTAAAATAACCTCGGGTATTTGGGGTGAGATCCGAAACTATATCAAAAACATACACCTGATCAACTTATTATGTCGACTCTTGGAGTACCTACGCCTAGTTGGCATCTAAAGCACATTGACACTGACTGGGATATAGCCAAATTGAACGATCGTCGTCTACTAAAGTGACTCGTGTGTCCTAACTATTTCCCGAGCATCAAACAAGGCTAGTTTTATTTCATCCTAGTTGTTATTGTTTCTAACTATTCTAACTTGTAGTTTTATTTCATGGCATTCTGGCATTATTGGGTCCCTCAATTATATCCCTTAAAACCCATGGGTATTGTTCATATGTACCGATACTAAGCTCCTCAATACTGGTACTAACCTCTGGGTATCGATGCTAACCCCTGGATATCGATACTACTAACTTATTGAAGGCTGATAGAAAAAGGGCTAGTATCGATACTCGTGATATGTGGTATTAATACTTTCCTGAGTATCGATATCGAATTTAACTTCGATGTTCTAAAAAATACCTAAGAATCAATATCCATATTGGAGAGTATCGATACTCTACCCTCGGTATTGATACTTCCATGAGTACTGATACCAAACATGGCTACTGTAATCTACTAAGTGAACTTGGTATAGATACCACCATGTGAGTATCGATACCTTACCTACAGTATCGATATCCATTATAGTATCGATACTTCTATCCTAAAATCCCCTTATTTTTGGCTACTTGAAGAACAATATCAATATTGTTCTTCTAGTACCGATACTCGAGCCACGAAATACTCTGTTTTGGGTACATAATGCCCCTCCAACACTATCATGAGTTCTACTAAGGTCCCCAAATGTTATTAAAGTCTTATGTATGAGAACAGGGGGTCATATTAATCCATAAACATGTTGAAAACACCAAACACTGAAATCTATTATGAACATGCTTCATGACTCATACAAGCTAACAAAGCATACCTAGTGTCCTACATGTGGTATAGTTGAGTTAGAAGTGAGTTACCTTGAATTTCTAAGTTGCTAGTAACACCCAAGGTTCAACCAAGCACAAGTTCTTCCTTTCACTTAGCTTCGGAGCTTTCTCCAACTTCTCTTACTAGACAATAACCAATCACAATTGTTAATAACATTGGTGGGGAGTTTAGAAAAGAGTTTAGAATGTCTCTTGAGGCTTGAATCTCTAAAAAAATGAGTTGGTTTCACTTAGGTTTTTAAACCCCCACTAAACCCATATTTTTGTTACTATGGTGAAATGAAGAGATTGAGGGCTTGAATTGAAGCTTTTAAGGTGGAGGTTAGGATTTTTACATTTAAAATGCCAACATAGGATTGGAAGGCCACTAAGTTATCACCTTTGAAGATCACAAGAGGAAGGAAGAATAAGTGAAAGATGAAGGATGAAGACAAGCGTGGAGAAAAATAGACAAAACTCTTCCACATTGACATCCTCCCATATTAAGTGAATTCAACTTTTGAGAAAGGTGATGGGAAATTTGTCGTTTTAGTCCCTTAAGTCTTAACCCCATTATAAAGGTGTCTATTTTATAACAACATGGGCTCAACCCAAGCCCAAACTTCACTACATGGGTCAAGTTTACTTATAAGGCTAATGGTATTATCTAACACACCCTCTGAAACTATTAATCTAGGATTCAGAGCATTACAACTCCCACTACTAGAAAGAAATTTCATCCTTGAAATTTACCTAGATAGAAAAGGTAAAGGTACTAAAGCTGCATGTCTTCCTCGGTTTCCAAAGTTGCTTCTACAAGGCCTTGGTTCCTCTAAAACATCTTTACTAAAGAAATTCTTTTGTTCCTTATCTCTTTTCAACTCTTGCTAAGATTCTGATATGTTCTTCCTCTTAGGTTATATCTAGCATCAACTCGATCTTTTCTAGTGGTATGATGTGAGATGGATCGGAATGATATCTCCTAAGCATGGGTACATGGAACACATTGTGAATGGGCTCCAGCTCTGGCGGTATGACTAACCGGTAAGCCACCGGTCCAACTCTCTCTAGTATATCATAAAGTCCTATGAAGTGCGTAGTTAACTTTCTCTTCCGCCCAAAATGAAGAACTTTCTTCCATGGGGAAACTTTGATGTACACTTCCCCCCCACTTCAAACTATATGTCCTTATAGGTCTTCATACGATTATTGTATGTATTAGACTTCTTTTAATCGATTATGAATTAATTTAACCTTCTTATCGGTTTCTCTGATCAAGTCTGGACTCACTATATTACCCTTACTAAGCTCTATCCAACTTAGTTGAGTTTTACACTTGCGTCTATTCAGGGCCTCAATCAGAACCATTTGAATGCTCGACTGAAAATTGTTATTGTAAGTAAACTCCAATAATAGCCATTGATCCCTCCAACTACCTTCGAGATCTATAATAGTGCAAATAAACATGTCCTCTAATATCTGGATGACACATTCTGTCTAACTGTCTGTCTGAGGATGGAAAGCAGAACTGAAGTTTAGTTTGGTGCTTAGGGATTCATGAAGAATTTTTCAAAATTGGGAAGTGGATCGATGATCTCTATTGGATATGATGGAAGTTTGTACTCCTTACAACCTCACTATCTCACGGATGTACAAGTGAACTAACCTCTTTAAGGTATAATCCATCTTAATGGGAGGAAATGAGTTGGTTTGATTAAATAGTCTACTATGATCCAAACTGCGTCATGTCTCTATCTAATCAAGGGTAACCTGGTCATGAAGTCCATGGTCACCCTATTCCATTTCCACTGAGGAATCTGATTATCTGAAGCAATCTTGAATGAAGTTGGTGTTCCACTTTAACCTGTTGATACACTAAGCATCTAACGACAAACTCTGACACTTCCCTTTTTATGCCCGTCCACTAATAATACTGTCGAAGCTCCTAATACATGTAGCCTCTTAGTGATCATCTGAACTTTGTAGCCTCTTAGTCTCGCCTACTAACTCTAACTTAACTCACAACTCAATTAACAACCAACCTTCACTAGTCAAACTCAATCGTGCTTGGAGAGCTTGCAACTCTATCATCAACTTCCTGCTCAAGGCTTCAATCACAACATTTTCTTTACACATATGGTATTCTATCATACAGTCATAGTCCTTAAGCAGCTCGACCCACCTATTTTGTCTTAATTTCAACTATTTCTATGCGAGTAGATACTTAAGACTTTTGTGATAAGTGAAAATGTGACATTTCTCGTTAAAAAAGTAGTATCGCCAAATCTTCAAGGCAAACACCACTGTTGCTAGCTCATGGTTGTGTGTGGGGTAATTGCACTCATGATTTTTAAGTTGGTTGGATGTATAAACTATGACCTTACCTTTCTACATCAAGACGCATCCAAGACCATTCAACGAAGCATCACTAAAAACTATGAAGTCCTTAATCGATTCTAGTTAAGTCAGCACTAGAGCCTGAGTAAAGATGGTCTTCAACAGATCAAAGCTCTTTTGTCACTTTTTATCCCACATAAAAGGAACTTACTTTTGAAACAATTTGGTTAGTGGGGAAACTATCATAAAAAACATAAAAAAATCAATGATAGTAATTGTATAAACCTAGGAAATTAAGTACCTCAGAAAAATTCTTAGGTGGCTCACACTCCACAATTGCCTGAATCTTCTGTGGGTCAACTCGAATGTTGTATGCTGACACAACATGACCCATGAATGAAACCTCTGGAAACCAAAACTCACACTTTCCAAACTTAGCATACAATTGACAGTCTGAAAGCATCTGTAAGATGATGCGAAGATGCTAATCATGTTCCTCCTCTAATCGAGAATATATAGTGATGTCATCCATGAAGACCACTATGAATTGATCTAGATACGGGTGAAAGACTTGATTTGTCAGGTCCATGAATATCGTCACACCGTTGATAAGTCCAAATGACATTACCAAGAACTCATAATAATCATACATCATCTTAAAGGTTGTCTTCACCACATCGGTATCTTTCATCTTGAACTAATAGTAACCTGACTGTAAATCAATCTTGGGAAACACACATGCTCCCCTCAGCTGGTCGAAGAGATATTCTATCCTAGGAAGTGGGTAACGGTTCTTGATGGTTAACTTGTTCAACTGCTTAAAGTTGATGCACAACCTTATCGACCCATCATTCTTCTTAACAAACGAGACAGACACTCCCCACAGAGAGATGCTCAACCATATAAAGTCTTTCTCTAATAACTATTGAATTTGAGCCTTTAACAACTTCAGCTCCATTGGAGCTATACAATAGGGAGCAATAAACACTAGATCCAAACCTGAAATTACCTCGATGTCAAATTCCAATTCACGGTTGGGTGGTAAACCCGAAAATTCTTCTAGGAACACATTGGGGAAATCTAGCACTGGTCGAATATCCTCGAGTGTTTGATTTGAAATTCAAGTGTCGACCACATGAGTTAAGAATGCATCACATCCCCAATCGATCATTCGTTGAGCTTTTATAGCTATAACGATGTTGGATTGGCCCGACTTCTTACTAGTCATTACTAACTTATTACCACCATGTCTGACTTTTTATTTCAAATTGGCATTGTGCTTAATTAACCAATACATATCTAAGATTATGTCACACTCTCAGAATAGTAACTCCATCAAGTCCGTTAGGAAAGTCTGACCTTGAATTTCTACTAGGCATCTCCGGTGAATCTTATCTACTAGAACATCTAGATTTGGAGGGCTCGATACTCAAACTTTTACCTCTAAGTCTTTGGCTGGGATTTCTATCCCTTGAACTAGGTTGGAGAAAATATAAAAGTGAGTGGAACCGAGATCTATCAATGCAGTAACTGGAATGGAAAACACTATGAATGTACCTAATATCATGTCTGTTGCATCACACTCTTCACAGGCTCTCACCATATACTGTTTGGAGGTTACCTTCAGATCTACATAGGCCACTAATTTGGCTATCCATCTGATCTACTATCCAGATGTAGTACTACTACCCCTCACTAGTCTTCGGCCCCTCTACACAGACGAAACCGACCTCTGAGTTACTACTAGAGTTACTTCATGAGTCCTTGGGCAGTCTCTAATGAAGTGATCAAAGTAGCCACAACAGAAGCAACCCTTCGATCACTGCTGGTACATCCATGGGTGTCTTTTCCATAATGAGCACATATATGATGAGTGAAGACTCTCACTAAATCAACGATGTTTTCTCCAGATACTAACGTCAGGGGTCTCCTCATAGACTCAAACCTACCTCTGTGGTCTGAACTCTGACCAGTTTTTCTCGACTGCACTGTTGGGGGTATCCACATACCCTGATTATCTCTAACCCTATTAGATAGAGTCTACGATGACCTTGTCGACTTAGTAGCTCTCTTGGATTGTGCCACAGTCTCACTGGACTATCTAGCCCTCTTACTCAAGACCTTCTCCATTTCCTTCACCTGGCAGGACAACTCCGCACAGACCCTAGGAGAGTTGGCTGCAATGAGCGAAATAATATCAAGGTATAGGCATTTTCTGAATCTACAAAAGTGGTTCTTGTCTGTCAAAACCAACTCAGGAACGTATCTACTCAACTTGAGAAACTCTTGCTTGTACTTTATCACGATACGATCCCCTTGAGCCAAATATAGAAATTGCTCCCTCAGATTACCAGTGTGAGTCTCTCCTATGTGTTTCTGGTGAAACTCGAACAAGAAAATCTCCCAAGACGACCTCACTGGGTCTAGTGCGAACTCTATTGTCTCTCACCAGTCAATGGCGTCACCCTTGAACAAGGCGGTGACTAACTCGAGCTTACAATTAGGGTTAAGGTGCAATTGTTGGAGGGTGTAGAGGGTCTCTCTAAGCCACTAATATGGTGCTATGGGATCATTATCCCCTAAACCAAAGAACTCAGTGATCTTTTATCAATAGAGTCTCTTTAATGGGACTCCTAAGAAGCTACTGGTGAGGGAGGTGGTGTAGCTACGGTGTTGGGTGTAACACCCATAACATGTATACTTCTAGAGATACGAGTTAGAGATGTTACATTAACACTATAGACATTCATTGATGATAGACACTTAAAATTTTGTTCCATTACAAAACATCCCTTTAACAACTTTTAAATTATTTCGTTAATCGCGTAAAGTCATAAAATAATAATTTTTCACCTAAAACAAATATAATTTTAGGCAGCAATTAGGCAGTTTAGTGTTGTTTCATAAATTATATAAAATTGTTGAAACACTACTTAATTAGAAAACCATTTAAAACAAATATATATATATATACATGCACTATTCATTCATAAATACAAACATAACTAGACTAGCCAAAATAAAATGGTCCTAATTTACTATTATAGACCATTTTAAAACAAATCCAATAAAGCAACATACATATATAATATACATGCCACTAATAAGTCAAAGATAGATGTCTTACTGATATTTATATTAGGTATGATTTTCTAAAAAGATGCTCAAGAGGCTCCTCACTTCACGTTCCTTTTCTATCCGAACCTACGTATGAAAATCATCACGTACTAAGAAATAATTAGTGAGTTAATAACATAGCTAAGGTAAGATAAAATATAATTATCATAAAATAATTTAAACCATAAATGTATAATTTAATTAAAAATATTTAAACTTTCAAACCGAGCTATTCAAGACGTTTTCCTCATGAAAACCTGAAAATCATCATCTCATGATTTTATCAACAATCATGTAAACTAACATCATATACAATAAACAATTATATTCTTTTCATTCATACTTCAGAACTTTTATTTCATTTTCCATATTCTTTTCTTTCATATACTTATCATCACTCTCACATTTACCTTTATAGCCCAATGTATATGCAAGAGAATACAAGGTACTACGTGAGTCAAATGAGTGTGCAAAATAAGCACTTCAAGATGCTATCATCGTATCAGAATAATGCGCTCCATGTGCATTTATATAATTTGCACCAACGATGTTATTAATAATGTACACAAATGTACCAGATCATAATCAGAATCACTCCACCTCATGGCATGCCAATTGTACCTATGACTCTCAATGCAATATAAAATGGGCTTTTAGATCATATCTTATTTGCTTCATAATCAATATTTCAAATTCAAAATCAGTTTTTTACTTCATCATCGTCAAAATAGAATGTGGTCAGTCCATACCCTAAATCATCCATAAAACTTTATACAAACATTGTGTAAATAATTCATATTTAAAATAGATATTATACTTTAAAATAATACGAGGTTGTCTTATCACAAGTCACACTCAATCAAATTAATTAAATAAACTAATTGTAATCATTTTGACACTTTATTTATAAATAAAAATATAAGTCTCACTAAGCTTTAGGTTTAATCCTTTGCTTTCGATTGCTTCGACTACAAAATTTATTGAAATTTCAATATCTAGTGGTTTGCACTACCTTCAAAGAAGTATTATTCTGTATAAATATACATATTTAAAAATTATTTCATTTATACCACTAGAAACTAGACTCGAATAAAAATCTCACCATATGAGTTACTTCTTCTAGTTCAACGTGTACAATTTATAGCGAATTTTCAAAGTTGACTTACAAAAACTGTTTTGAGAATAATCTGTTGCCCTATTTTCTGATCTATCCTCGATTAAAAATTCATATCTTTTTGTATACACCTCGAAATCAGTAGCCGTTTGTTTTAAATGAATTAGACTGATATAAAAATCCAATGGTACATAGATCATTCTCTAACCACTTCTGTATAATTTATGACGATTTTATAAACTTACTATTCAAATCATAATTTCTAGGCAATTTTCCTTAATTAACATCCTTACCTTATTCCATAATTTTATTAACGTACCAAATGGACATTTATACATGAATGACAAATCTCATAATATTTAGGAGTCACTTCTTACCATAGTAACTCCGTTATTGGCTCATTCAAGCCAATGTTTGTTCGATAACATAAATAAAAAATAAATATGCATTCACCTTTGCCTCACTATCGAACTTTTCCTACGATAATCTTCTCAATCCCAAACTTTTTCCTTCCCTTTCAAGTCACTTGGGTCACTAGATTGATCGTGGTATGAAAACATCATATAATAACATAAAATATTCAAACTATATGTTAGTATCGTACTAACTTATTCTAAACTTAATAATATAAAAGTCTATAGAAATAAAATCGATACTTAATCGATATAAAACAAAATCATATTTCCATCATAAATTTCAAACTTCTCAAAATACTCATTCGATTTTATAAATATTTATTTCATCATCATAAACTTCAACTTTTACCAACTTTGCATTCAAATTACTAATTATGAATTCTTTTAGAATTCATATAAACATTTCCATTTAATTCATAATGATCCTTCATCATTATGATCATTTCACATAATTTACTAAAATTCCAGCACCTTGATATGTACTCAATTTAATACCTCAACATTCAAAGGCAATTTCATCATCTTTTTCCTTAGACTTTTCTAATTCAACCACCTACTTTAATAAACTTGCAATTTGATCCCAAAATAATATTTTAACTCTAAAAATCAGCATGCTAATAAATTTTACATAATTGTAATTTTCATAACAAAATAATATCATCACTTTTAAAAACTCACAATTAAGTCCCATCTATTGAGACTATTCGAATTCCATAATCATACTTATCCAAATTTGCATTTTGACCCTCAATCATTAATCTAACTTAAAATTCCAGCATTTTAGTATTAAAATTCAAATTGAACACCCCAATTAGCACAATTATGCAATAATATCTCATAATTTTCAAAACTTGTAAAATAGCCCTTTTTCTATTTTAAGCTTAAAAATTGATCTCCAAAGCTTAAAATAGCCCTAAATTTCCCTTTATGGTCGAATGTCCCAATTCATCTAGGGCTTAATTTACATTCAATTTCAAGTAGGAATTCAACTTTCTTACATCAAATTCATGCTATTTCAATCATCACAACATCAAATTAAATCAAAATCTAATCATTATTAACAAACCCTAATATGGTTGAATGTTTTATATAACTCTACACTTGATTTTAATCATCAGACAAACTTGGAAATTAATCTACAATATCAAAAGCATAATAATCTTCCATTAAATCTTCAAAATCAAACATGTTCTTCATAAAGCCTAATCACCAAAATCATAATAAAAGCATGATTTCCATGAAATTTTATACCAAATGATAAAGAATTTCAAGAGGATTAATTCTCTATCTTATAGCTTAATCCAAAAATCAATCGAATAAGCTTAAAATGAACTTGAATTTTTTTACCTCTTTTAGTTATGGTGTTCACGGTTTGCTAGAGAATAAGAGAATAATTCTTGACTTTTCTATATTAATTAACTAATACATGTCTTTACAATAATATAAATGAGTTTAAAATTCATTTATAACTAGTTCACCATTTTGCTATTAATAAAACTTGATAATTTCAACCATGCCATTGCAATATCCTCCATTAAAATATTCCTTAGTTAAATAGGAACCAAATTATCTTTGAATTTCTACTTTGGCCATGCAATTTTCAAAAATTGCATTTTATTCATTAAATTTCCATTGTTCAGCCAAATCTAACAAATTAACTTCAATTCCACTGATCCATGCCAAATTTCACTGATCTAAAGTATGGAAATAATATTTCCAACCTTTATATAGCACCTTCAAATTTTCGTGAAATTTTAATTATATCTGATTACCCGATTTCTATACTGAACTTTATCGCTTTATAGATTTTAATACGATTCCCATAAAAATATGATTCCCAGAAAAATTCTTGTTTTAGGCCAAACGGTTCATTTACGGACTGAAATATATAACTTTTCAATTTTAAATTTTTGGTCCATAAACTTTCATAAAGTTTATACTTTAGTCACCAAACTTTTGAAACTTATATTTTAGTCCTTAACCAAAAAAGGGGAATTGCATTGGGTATAGCCCTTACTATCTACCCAAGGAATGAGGTAAGGTTCCTAAAGAAGGTTGCATCCTCGACCCCTACATCTACTAGTACATCATGATGGTCCGTGTTCGGGACGAACTCGTCACCGATGTCGGCTGCTAGAGATGCATGAATCTTGTCCCTACCGTCATAACTGTATTATGGATCATATACAATAGGTTTTCTTTGAAATGAGAAAGAAATGGAGGTTATTATCGTCATTATAATCTGTATAGTACTCTTGACTCTCTAGAGGCATGTACACGTATAGAACCTGACTAACTCTATCCCACGAGTCCTAGGAACCACTAAATGAGCATGCAAGTGCCATAGGTATAACGACATACAATGAAGATTTGACATGTCGAGGTAGATATCATAGTGTAGCTGAGGGTTCTGCATCTCGGAGTGCACACCCCTCTAGCATTCTTAATGTAACACCCTTACCCTATATAATTCCTAAATACGATTCAAAATGCCACATATTGATTTACTAACATTCACTAGAATTCATTTATTCAAAAATTACAATTAATCATTTATTTATTAATCGAGTAATATCAGTTTTTATTTTTTTTCAAAGTAATTTTGATTTCAAGCAGCAACTTATCAGTTCAGAAACTGCCTAATTTCAACCTTAACTGGTTTCTCCATTTTTATTCTCTTTCACTGAATATTATACTTGTAATCCATTTAAACATTTTCAACACTAATATAACTATCTCCATTCATTTTAAAAACATAAACTAATTCATAAACTATTACAACTAAGTCTAAACTAGTTTATGATCATATATTACTATTGTATACATGCCAACTAGTAAAATCACAATACATCATATAGATGTCATAATTGATACATAGATATACTCCTAGATAACTAGGATTCCAAGTACTCCTTACTACGATTCCTGTTTTTTACCTACACATGAAAATCATCATATGCAAGAATACACTTAGTGAGACAATCATAGTAATAGTCAATGCAATACAACAGATAAATATAAATAAATAACATTACTCAATTCATTATGATCACTTTACCTATATTTCAGTCATGTTAACATATATTAACATGATATAAATCATATATAAAATTTCTTACTAATATACTTGTCATTCATTCCAAAAGCTCATAAGCGTTTTCACATGTTTATAATTTATTAACCGATAACCATATCTCAAATATAAGCCTATGAGAACCCTGAGTATACGAATCAAAATATGCACCGAAGTGCTAAGACACATAAGGTTGTGCCCACCATAATACACACAAGGTCGTGCCTACCATATACACTAAGTTTCCTTTATATACACTATAATGCTAATTCAAATATGCAACCTGCTGCTAGACTCTATGGCATGCCAATTATACCATTGTCCTTCAATGAAATACTTGGACATATAGTCTATATTTTTTTTATCCATGGCAAAGTATATCAACATAATTTAACATTGGACAGTTCATACCAGAAATAACATTCATGATAAACATCATATATAAACTAGTGATTCATGCATTTATATTCAACTTTTGACATAACTAGAACATGTTAAATACATGATAAATGACATATATATCATGCCAATATAAATAAGGTAGACTCATCACAAGTCTTCATAATAATGTATAAAACATTCATGCTTCATGTTATGTATGCATTACACTCACCTTGACACTTTTTATACAAGTCAAAATTTAAGCCTCGCTAAGCTTTAAGCTCGATCCTTTTCTTTTCCTTTGTTGTTAGTTTGATATCGATTTTGATTGTTGTCTATAAATACATCAAACATATAACACGAAAAACCAAAAGCACGTGTTAGTATCCATCCAACCCATGAGCATATAGTGTAGAAAAAATTTATAAAATTCATTTCAATGCAACTGATACATGCATCACACGACTCACATCAAAGGAATATAGACTAATGCTTCTAAGTGATCCACACGACAAAGCATTGGAAAAGAAGAACAGCAGAGTAACATAATTGCGACTGCTTTTTGGATTGGATCCTGATGTTATTTGGTCAACATGTCTTTTGGAGTTACAAATATCTATCTCTTAGCTTTCCAACTGTTCTTGAATCACATTAATTTGATGTCGGGCGGGATTAATGCGAGATTTAATAAATATTATGAATTTTTAATATTTTTATAAATTATATGTAATATAATTTAGCATAATGCAACAAAATAACACTAACGTTTGATAGTATTGTCAAATTTACTCGTATTGTTTTCTTTGGCACATTTGACCACTCAACGTTTCATTTTGGGTTAAAAAGAACCCTCAGTGGATGGAAACCATTAGTCAACTGACGATCAACGCCTGTTGTTGACCAAACACGTACATGTGGATGAAGATGCTGACGTGGCTTGTCCAACTCATGGTACATGATGATGTGGCATATCCACATTGACTAAATACTGACGTGGATGAAAGGTTCAAAGCCTAACCACCAGCCCAACTCACTTGGATGCTATTATAATGCTAATAACAATACTTAAAGTATATTATAGCCATTAAAACCACAACATAATAACTTTATAAACTTAAATTTGTAAATTTTTATTTTTTTATTAAATTTAAATTACATATTCTCTAATTAAATTTATATTTTAAATTTTAATTAATTTTAAATTTATAAATTATTAAATTTAAATTACATAATCTCTAATTAATTTATAATTTAAATAGTGTATTTAAATTTAAAATACTTTATTTTCTGTTTAAATTTTATAAATTTAAAATTAATTAAAATGTTTTATAAATTTAAAATAAAAGATTTTAAAGCTCTTGTGTTTATAAACTTTTATTTTAATTTATCTTTTGGACATAAGACTAAATAAATATTTTTTATAAATTTAAAATAAAACATTAAATTTTTTTATTTTCTATTTCAACTTTATATATTTAAAACTAATTAAAATTTAAAATATAATTTAATTAGAAAGTATGTAATTTAAATTTAATAAAAAATAAATTTATAAACATAAATTTATAAAGTGTTTGTGTTGTGGTTTTAACGGCTACAATATACTTTAAATATTGTTATTAACATGATAATATTATTCAAGTGAGTTGGTATGGTGGTTAGGCTTTGAGTTTTTTATCCACCAGACCTAGGTTCAAATCCCATAGGTGGTATTCTTTGGGGTTTTAATCCATCCTTCCTTCTTAATTTAATAAAACAATTCCATGTGCCCTGTGGTAGTATTTAATTAGTTATAATTAATTAAATAAAAATAATTATTAATTTAATCCATCCTTTCTTCTTAATTTAATAAAACAATTCCTTCTTAATTTAATAAAACAATTTCATGACCGTTGGGCTTGAAATTACTGTAGCAGTATCGATACTACTGTAGAGGTATTGATACCCATTTTGCATTCTGGAATTTTTGAGCATCGGTACTGCTCATTACTGTTCACACAGTATCAATATTATTCATACAGTAACAACACTATTCATACAGTACAGTACTATTCATAAAAACATTTTTGTGCTCAATTCCAAATTAAATGGACTTTGAATTATTTTTTGTAAACTTTGAAAATTTTGAATAAATTCAATTCAAGTCCAAAAACATTTTGCCACAAATTATTATATCAAAACATATTTCAACAATCTCCCCCTTTTGATATAACAAAACATTTGAAAATTTGTTTTGGCAAAACTCCCCCTTAATAAAATATTTAATTTAAAAGATATAAGTTGTTGCCAATTTTTGGAAAATATTTGAAAATGTTAAGCTCCCCTTTTCATTAAGAAATTGAATTTTTCAAACCATACTTCTCCCCTTTTTGTTATATCAAAAATAATTCAATCTTTAAAGTTCTAAAATAACATTGGAGAGTAAGTGATAAATTTGACATTTAAAAATCATTTGAAAAATCAAAGCTCCCCCTCAATAAGTGCATTCCAAAAAAAAATTAGCTTTAAAAACTTGACACTTAAACAAAATTGAATTTCAACAAAGAATAACAAACATGTTAGTAGCACGTGAAATTCAATATATCCAAGTCTAAAATACTTTATGCAATACCAATAGTTGAAATTAAGTACATATGCATAAAGTTTTCTAAAAATGTTATGCATTTGAAAAACATTTTGATATCAATTATTAGATAGATATCATTTGCATTTAAACCACATGAATAAACATTCAAATTTAGGTCAAAAAATTAAAATTTATAAAATCAAAGTATTTGATATCAATTGTTAGAGAGATATCATTTGCATTTAAAACCAATTTTGACCAAAATTTATTATGATGAACTAAAAATTATGAAAAATCATTAAAAAAGTTCATCATAAACATCTTTTCAACATACATGAGATTAAAAATTAAAACATAATTGGTTTAAAATTAAGACTCATGCATGCTTAAACTCAAATGAGCAACCAAATAACCAAAATCAAAAGCATTAAGCTTAGAGGTTACCCATTCCTTTTTCATGTGTGGCTAGAGCATCTTGGATATCATCATTTTCATCACCATTGCTCTCACACACCTACAAGAGACATTTATTTGGATTTTGGTATCCAAATTGCTTTGGATCCCTGGACGCTAGTTTCAATACCCTTGTTCCCTTAGGAACCCATACTTGTCTAATTTTAAAACGTTTTCCTTTCTTCAAAGGACAAGTATGTTCCAAATGACCATGATAATGACAATGTGAGCATATTGCCATTATTAAACTAGATGAATTATTTAAAATGATTTCTTTTTCTTTTGTTAAGCATTCAAGCTTAACTTTCAAATCAAAATTTTCTTTTTTAAAACTTTCAATTTTCATTTTTGAAAGCTCTAAATCCCTTTTCAAAATTTATTTTGGCTTTCAAAATCTAATTTTGTTTTCAAAAGAAAATCGTTTTTGATTTTAAATTTTGAAATCATTTTCCTATATTTGGAGTTCATGGTCTCAAACTCCGAAAACAATTCATCGCATGCAGCTTGTAACTCATCAAAATAATATGAATTTAATTCATTTGAGCTAGAAGATACCTAGGGCTCTTCACGAGCCAATAGAGACACCACCTTTGTTGGTTCTTCTTTCTTGTTTCCATGGATTTCCTCGAGCTTATTCCAAAGCTCCTTTGCACTTGAACACGAAGAAACTCCTTCATAGATTTCAGGACCAAATGTAAAAAACACCATGTGCATGGCCTTGGCATTAAGTTGAGCTTTCTTCCGTTCTTTGTCACTCCACTTCTTCTCCTTCTTCTTTGGAGAAGAGTACCCATTCTCGATTATCTCCCATGCATCAAGATCATCGTATTAGAATAATGCACTCCATGTGCATTTATATAATTTGCACCAACGGTGTTACTCATAATGTACACAAATGTACCATATCATAATCAGAATCACTCCACCTCATGGCATGCCAATTGTACCTACGACTCTCAATGCAATATAAAATGGGCTTTCAGATCATATCTAATTTGCTTCATAATCATTATTTCAAATTCAAATCAATTTTTTACTTAATCATCATCAAAATAGAATGTGGTCAGTTCATACCCTAAATCATCCATAAAACTTTATACAAACACTGTGTAAATAATGAATATTTAAAATTGATATTATACTTTAAAATAATACGAGATTGACTTATCACAAGTCGTACTCAATCAAATTAATTAAATAAACAAATTGTACTCATTTTTAAACTTTATTTATAAATCAAAATATAAGTTTCACTAAGCTTTAGGTTTAATCCTTTGCTTTCGATTGCTTCGACTACAAAATTTATCGAAATTTCAATATCTAGCAGTTTGCACTACCTTCAAAGAAGTATTATTCTGTATTAATATACATATTTAAAACTTATTCCATTTATACAACTGGAAACTAGACTCGAATAAAAATCTAACCATATAAGTTACTTCTTCTAGTTCAACTTTTACAATTTATAGCGAATTTGCAAAGTTGACTTACAGAAACTGTTTTGAGAATAATCTGTTGCCCTATTTTCTGACATATCCTCGATTAAAAATTCATATCTTTTTGTATATAGATCGAAATCAGTATCCGTTTGTTTTAAATGAAATTAGACTGATATAAAAATCCAATGGTATAGATATCATTCTCTAACAACTTCTGTATAATTTATGATGATTTTCTAAACTTACTATTCAAATCATAATTTCTAGGCAACTTTCCTTAATTAACATCCTTAGCTTATTCCATAATTCTATTAACGTACCAAATGGGCATTTATACATGAATCACAAGTCTCATAATATTAAGGAGTCACTTCTTACCATAGTAACTCTGTCACTGGCTCATTCAAGCCAATGTTTGTTCGATAACATAAATAAAAAATAAATATGCACTCACCTTTGCCTCACTATCAAACTTTTCCTACGATAATCTTCTCAATCCCACACTTTTTCCTTCACTTTCAAGTCACTTGGGTCACTAGATTGATCGTGGTATGACAACATCATATAATAACATAAAATATTCAAACTATATGTTAGTATCGTACTAACATAATCTAAACTTAATAATATAAAAGTCTATAGAAATGAAATCGATACTTAATCGATATAAAACAAAATCATATTTCCATCGTAAATTTCAAACTTCTCAAAATACTCATTCGATTCTATAAATATTTTTATCATCATAAACTTCAACTTTTACCAACTTTGCATTCAAATTACTAATTATGAATTCTTTTAGAATTCATATCAACCTTTCCATTTAATTCATAATGATCCTTCACCATTATGATCATTTCACATAATTTACTAAAATTCCAGCACTTTGATAATGTACTCAATTTAATACCTCAACATTCAAAGGCTTGCAATTTCATCCTCTTTTTCCTTAGACTTTTCTAATTCAACCACCTACTTTAATAAACTTGCAATTTGATCCCAAAATAATATTTTAACTCTAAAAATCAGCATGCTAATAAATTTTACATAATTGTAATTTTCATAACAAAATAATATCATCACTTTTAAAAACTCACAATTAAGTCCCATCTATTGAGACTATTCGAATTCCATAATCATACTTATCCAAATTTGCATTTTGACCCTCAATAATTAATCTAACTTAAGATTCCAGCATTTCAATATTAAAATTCGAATTGAACACCCCAATTAGCACAATTATACAATAATATCTCATAATTTTCAAAACTTATAAAATAGCCCTTTTTCTATTTCAAGCTTCCAAATTGATCTCCAAAGCTTGTAGGACACATCTAATATCAATTCTAAATCATAGGAAATTTTTCAAGATTCCGCCCTAAATTTCCCTTTATAGTTGAATGTCCCAAGTCATCTAGGGCTTAATTTACATTCAATTTCAAGCATGAATTCAACTTTCTTGCATCAAATTCATGCTATTTCAATCATCACAACATCAAATTAAATCAAAATCCAATCATTCTTAACAAACTCTGTTATGGTTGAATGTCTTATATAACTTTACACTTGATTTTTAATCATCAGACATACTTGGAAATTAATCTACAATATCAAAAGCATAATAATCTTCCATTAAATCTTCAAAATCAAACATGTTCTTCAAAGCCTAATCACCAAACTCATCATAAAATCATGATTTCCATGAAATTTTTATACCAAATGATAAATAATTTCAAGAGGATTAATTCTCTATCTTATAGCTTAATCCAAAAAGCAATCGAATAAGCTTAAAAATGAACTTGAAAATTTTTACCTCTTTTAGCTATGGTGTTCACGGTTTGCTAGAGAAGAAGAAGAGAACAATTCTTGATTTTTTCTATATTAATTAACTAATACACGTCTTTACAATAATATAAATGAGTTTAAAATTCATTTATAACTAGTTTACCATTTTACTATTAATCAAACTTGATAATTTCAACCATGCCATTGCAATATCCTCCATTAAAATATTCCTTAGTTAAGTATGAACCAAATTGTCTTTGAATTTCTACTTTGGCCATGCAATCTTCAAAAATTGCATTTTATTCATTAAATTTCCATTGTTCGGCCAAATCAACAAATTAACTTCAATTCCACTGATCAATGCCAAATTTCACTAATCTAAAGTATGGAAATAATATTTCCAACCTTTATATAGTACCTTCAAATTTTCGTGAAATTTTGATTTGATTCGATTACCCGATTTCTATACCGAACTTTATCGCTTTATAGATTTTAATACGAATCTCGTACCAAAAATATGATTCCCACAAAAATTCTTGTTTTAGGCCAAACGGTTCATTTACGGGCTAAAATATATAACTTTCAATTTTACATATGTCATATGTCCCCAAAATATTATTTTTATTTTAAATTAATCCCTAAATTTTTAAATATTTTAATCCATCCTTAAACTCGTAAATTATATTTACAAATCATAAGGACATTTATTAAGTTAAATTATATTATTAATTAATGTATTATGTTTAACTCGTAAATTTAAGATTAATTTAGTGTGGTAGAAAATTGATGTGAGAAAGTGATTTTTCAATTTTTTGATTTAAGATTTAAATATTTAATATTAATGTTAAAATATTAAAAAGTATACTTTTAGTTTTAAAAATATTTTTCAAACATACAATTTGAAAATTTATATAATCTAATCTTATTATTTATGTATTGTTTGAATCATGACAAAAGAGAGAGAAAATAAAAAAGAATAATAATTCTATTGGACCATATTGGAGCACAAATTACATTTACGAAACATATATCTTATATCTTAAATTCTAAACTTTAAAATTTAAACTCTAAATTGGTAAATTATTTATTTAGTATTTAAACTATTAATTTTAGTTAATTTTAGTACTTAAACTTTCAATTTTTTTTAAAACCATACCTAAACTTTAGCTTTTGTTTTATTTTAGTACTTGTTCAAAATTAAACGTTAAGTTTTGAAAAAATTAAAAGTTTACATACTAAAACGGAGCAAGACTGATAGTTTAGGCACTAAATGCTTTAAGTTTTTAACGACATAGTACTAAAATAAAATGAAAATTGAAATTAGGTATGATTTTGAAAAAATTAAATGTTTAGGTACTAAAATAGATCAAAACTTATTGTTTAGATACTAAAACAGTTCAAAACTTATAATTTAGGTACTTAATGCATAGTTTACCCCTCTAAATTTTACTTGACAAAAATTTAATTTTTAAAAATAAAAAAGTAAAATAAATTAAGAACAAGGACCTGTGAGATAGCTCTGTTTCTTTTATATTTTGCAGTTGTCCTCTTGTAATAATAAGATTAGTTTTTTTCTATGTTTTCTTTTTTTAAAATAAAAAGTTTATAGCACGCAACTATTTAAACTATATTAATTTTTTTTAATTCAGATATTAGAAATATTTTTTTCCAGAAACGTTTATATATATATATATATATATATATATATTATGGGTTACGTTTACAATCAAATAGACGTCCAATAATTCCTCCATTGTTTTAGAAGAAAAAGTTAATAAATAATTCGACTTTAATCACATTTTTTGTGCAAAAATTCACTTTCCACGAATAAAGGCTGGATTACACCATGCACTATAATTAAGGAAAACACTCTGGCACATGATGAATCACAATTCCTCGTGAAAACGATTTATATTTAGGGTAAAGTACACAAATAGTCTCTCAGTATAAAGCGTTGTTTTATTGAGTCCTTCAACTATCAAAAGTTATAAAATCATCCCTCGACATGTTGCTTTGTTGAGTCCCTCGACTATTAAAAGTTACAAAAAGATCACCCAACAATTCATTATGTTTCAAATTTGTTCTTTTTGTTAAAAAAATTGACGATAATCTAAGCTGGATGTTAATCTATTGTCTGAGTTATGATGAAATTTGATCCTAGAATCTCAAACTACTATTATATCTCAGAGAACATATTAAAATCAAGTTCCAATTGTCATAAATCTTCTAAAGAAAATGGACAGTTTTGGAACATTATGAATAGTCATGTAACACCCTAACCCAGTCCGACCAAAGAACGACGAATTACAATTCCACATGGGACCACCAAAGTGGCTAACCCAAAAAATTTCTTTTAAAACAGTTGTAAACCATGTTATAAAAAGTCATCCATAGCAATATAAAATAAAAAGTAATAAATTTGAGTTTACATTACAACAAAGCTCCTAAATCATCCAAATAATACACTTATAAGATAAAAAGTAATAAATTTAAGTTTACAATACAAGGGAGCTCCTAAATCATCCAAATAATGCACTGAGTTTAAATCAAAATAGAGTTACAATTGAGTACAAAAAAGGGTATACAATAGTACATGCCATATAATACAAATCAAGATGTACTTTGAGTATTTTTGCTGAGCTGGAATATCTGGTGACGATAACGCTCCACGGACGGTCTCCTAAGAACCTGCACACGGAAACACATTCCAAATGTTGAGCTTACGAGCTCAGTTCCACACTAATAAATGTACTATACTAATTCATTCACTAAATGAGTATTCTAGTGGCAGGTATGAAGACATAGGATGCTAATATGACATGTTAGGGTAGGCATCATGGTGTGGCTGAGGGTTATGCATCTAAGAGTGCACACCCCTCTAGCATTCCTAAAATAACCTCGGGTATTTGGGGTGAGATCCGAAACTACATCGAAAACATACACCAGATCAACTTATTATGTCGACTCTTGGAGTACCTACGCCTAGTTGGCATCTAAAGCACGTTGACACTGACTGGGATATAGCCAAACTGAACGATCGTCGTCTACTAAAGTGACTCGTGTGTCCTAACTATTTCCCGAGCATCAAACAAGGCTAGTTTTATTTCATCCTAGTTGTTATTGTTTCTAACTATTCTAACTTGTAGTTTTATTTCATGGCATTCTGGCATTATTGAGTCCCTCAATTATATCCCTTAAAACCCATGGGTATTGTTCATAGGTACCGATACTAAGCCCCTCAGTATTGGTACTAACCTCTGGGTATCGATACTAACCCCTGGATATCGATACTACTAACTTATTGAAGGCTGATAGAAAAAGGGCTAGTATCGATACTCGTGATATGTGGTATTAATACTTTCCTGAGTATCGATATCGAATTTGACTTCGATGTTCTAAAAATACATAAGAATCGATATCCATATTGGAGAGTATCGATACTCTACCCTCGGTATTAATACTTCCATGAGTACTGATACCAAACATGGCTACTGTAATCTACTAAGTGAACTTGGTATAGATACCACCCTGTGAGTATCGATACCTTACCTATAGTATCGATATCGATTATAGTATTGATACTTCTATCCTAAAATCCCCTTATTTTTGGCTAGTTGAAGAACAATATCAATATTGTTCTTCTAGTACCGATACTCGAGCCAAGAAATACTCTATTTTGGGTACATAATGCCCTTCCAACACTCTCATGAGTTCTACTAAGGTCCCCAAATGTTATTAAAGTGTTATGTATGAGAACAGGGGGGTCATATTAATCCATAAACATGCTGAAAACACCAAACACTGAAATCTATTATGAATATGCTTCATGACTCATACAAGCTAACAAAGCATACCTAGTGTCCTACATGTGGTATAGTTGAGTTAGAAGTGAGTTACCTTGAATTTCTAAGTTGCTAGAAACACCCAAGGTTCAACCAAGCACTAGCTCTTCCTTTCACTTAGCTTTGGAGCTTTCTCCAACTTCTCTTACTAGACAAGAACCAATCACAATTGTTAATAACATTGGTGGGGAGTTTAGAAAAGAGTTTAGAATGTCTCTTGAGGCTTGAATCTCTCAAAAAACGAGTTGGTTTCACTTAGGTTTTTAAACCCCCACTAAACCCATATTTTGGTTACTATGGTGAAATGAAGAGATTGATGGCTTGAATTGAAGCTTTTAAGGTGGAGGTTAGGATTCTTACATTTAAAATGCCAAAATAGGATTGGAAGGCCACTAAGTTATCACCTTTTAAGATCACAAGAGGAAGGAAGAATAAGTGAAAGATGAAGGATGAAGACAAGCGTGGAGAAAAATAGACAAAACTCTTCCACATTGGCATCCTCTCATATTAAGGGAATTTAACTTTTGGGAAAGGTGATGGGAAATTGTCACTTTAGTCCCTTAAGTCTTAACCCCATTATAAAGGTGTCCATTTTATAACAACTTAGGCTCAACCCAAGCCCAAACTTGCACTACATGGGTCAAGTTTTCTTATAAGGCTGATGGTCTTATTTAACACACCCTTGGATTAACCTGAAACTATTAATCTAGGATTCAGAGCATTACAACTCCCACTACTAGAATGAAATTTCATCCTTGAGATTTACCTAGATAGAAGAGGTGAAGGTACTAAAGCTGCATGTCTTCCTCGGTTTCCAAAGTTGCTTCTTCAAGGCCATGGTTCCTCTACAACATCTTTACTAAAGAAATCCTCTTGTTCCTTATCTCTTTTCAACTCTTGCTAAGATTCTAATCGGTTCTTCCTCTTAGGTTATATCTAGCATCAACTCGATCTATTCTAGTGGTATGCCATGAGATGGATCGGAATGATATCTCCTAAGCATGGGTACATGAAACACATTGTGAATGGGCTCCAGCTCTGGCGGTATGACTAACCGGTAAGCCACCGGTCTAACTCTCTCTAGTATATCATAAAGTCCTATGAAGTGAGGAGTTAATTTTCTCTTCCACCCAAAATGAAGAACTTTCTTCCATGTGGAAACTTTGAAGTACACTTTCCCCCCACTTCAAACTATATGTCCTTACAGGTCTTCATACGATTATTGTATGTATTAGACTTCTTTTAATCGATTATGAATTAATATAACCTTCTTATTGGTTTCTCTGATCAAGTCTGGACTCACTATCTTACCCTTGCTTAATTAACCAATCCATACCTAAGATTATGTAACTCTCGGAATAGTAACTTCATCAAGTCCACTAGGAAGGTCTGGCCTTGAATTTCTACTAGGCATCTTCGGTGAATCTTATCTACTAGAACATCTAGATTTGGAGGGCTCAATACTCAAACTTTTACCTCTAAGTCTTTGGCTGGGATTTCTATCTCTTCAACTAGGTTGGAGAAGATATAGAAGTGAGTGGAACCGAGATCTATCAATGCAGTAACTGGAATGGAAAACACTATGAATGTACCTAATATCATGTCTGTTGCATCACACTCTTCACAGGCTCTCACCGTATACTGTTTAGAGGCTACCTTCAGATCTGCATTGGCCACTGATCTGGCTATCCATCTCCTATACTGTTCAGATGTAGTACTACTACCTCTCACTGGTCTTCAGCCACTCTACACAGATGAAGCCGACCTCTGAGTCGCTACTAGAGTTACTTCCTGAGTCCTTAGGCAGTCTCTGATGAAGTGATCAAAGTAGCCACAATTGAAGCAACCCTTCGATCACTGCTGGTACATCCATGGGTGCCTCTTCCATATTGAGCACATATATGATAAGTAATGACTCTCACTAAATCAATGATGCTTGCTCCAGAGACTAACATCATGGGTCTCCTCATAGACTCAAACCTACCTCTATGGTCTGAACTCTGACTAGCTTTTCTCGACTGCAATGTTGGGGGTATCCACGTACCCTGACTATCTCTAACCCTCTTAGATAGAGTCTACGATGGCCTTATCGACTGAGTAGCTCTCTTGGTTTGTGCCACAGTCTCACTGGACTATCTAGCCCTCTTACTCAAGACCCTCTCTATTTCCTTCACCTTGAAGGACAACTCAGCATAGACCCTAGGAGAGTTGGCTGCAAGGAGCGAAAAAATATCAAGGTATAGGCATTTTCTGAATCTACGAAAGTAGTTATCGTCTGTCAAAACCAACTCAGGAACGTATCTACTCAACTTGAGAAACTCTCGCTTGTACTCTATCACGATACGATCCCCTTGAGCCAGATATATAAATTGTTCCCTCAGATTACCAGTGTGAGCCTCTCCTATGTGTTTCTGGTGGAACTCGAACAAGAACATCTCCCAAGACGACCTCACTGGCTCTAGTGCCAACTCTATCATCTCACTCCAGTCAATGGCGTCACCCTTGAATAGGATGGTGACGCACTCGAGCTTACTATTAGGGTTAAGATGTAGTTGTTGGAGGGTGTGGAGGGTTTCTCTAAGCCATTAATCTACTGCTATGGGATCATTATCCCCTAAATCAAAGAACTTAGTGATCTTTTATCCGTAGAGTCTCTTTAATGGGACTACTAAGATGCTACTATTGATTGGGATGGAGGTACTGGTGAGGGAGGTGGTGAAGCTGAGGTGTTGGGTGTAACACCCATAACATGTATACTTCTCGAGATACGAGTTAAAGATGTTACATTAACACTATAGACATTCATTGATGATAGACACTTAAATTTGTGTTTCATTACAAAACATCCCTTTAATAACTTTTAAATTATTTTGTTAATTGCGTAAAGTCATAAAATAATAAATTTTCACCTAAAACAAATCTAATTTTAGGCAGCAATTAGGCAGTTTGTTGTTGTTTCATAAATTGTATAAAATTACTGAAACATTAATTAATTAGAAAACCATTTAAAACATATATATATACACACTATTCAGTCATAAATACAAACATAACTAGACTAACCAAAATAAAATGGTCCTAATTTAGAATTATAGACCATTTAAAAACAAATCCAATAAAGCAACGTACATATATAATATATATGTCACTAATAAGTCAAAGATAAGATGTCTTACTAATATTTATATTAGGTATGATTTTCTGAAAAGATGCTAAAGAGGCTCCTCACTTCACGTTCCTTTTCTATCCGAACCTACGCATGAAAAAAATCACGCGCTAAGAAATACTTAGTGAGGTAATAACATAGCTAATGTAAGATAAAATATAATTATCATAAAATACTTTAAACCATAAATGTATAATTTAATTAAAACATTTAAACTTTCAAATCGAGCTATTCAAGTTGTTTTCCTCATGAAAACCTGAAAATCATCATCTCATGATTTTATCTACAATCATGTAAACTAACATCAAATACAATAAACAATTATATTCTTTTCATTCATACTTCAGAACTTTTATTCCATTTTCCATATTCTTTTTTTTCATATACTTATCATCACTCCCACATTTACCTTCATAGCCCAATGTATATGCAAGAGAATACAAGGTACTACGTGAGTCAAATGAGTATGCGAAATAAGCACTCCACGATGATATCATCGTATTAGAATAATGCACTCCATGTGCATTTATATAATTTGCACCAACGGTGTTACTCATAATGTACACAAATGTACCATATCATAATCAGAATCACTCCACCTCATGGCATGCCAATTGTACCTACGACTCTCAATGCAATATAAAATGGGCTTTCAGATCATATCTAATTTGCTTCATAATCATTATTTCAAATTCAAATCAATTTTTTACTTCATCATCATCAAAATAGAATGTGGTCAGTTCATACCCTAAATCATCCATAAAACTTTATACAAACACTGTGTAAATAATGAATATTTAAAATTGATATTATACTTTAAAATAATACGAGATTGACTTATCACAAGTCGTACTCAATCAAATTAATTAAATAAACAAATTGTACTCATTTTTAAACTTTATTTATAAATCAAAATATAAGTTTCACTAAGCTTTAGGTTTAATCCTTTGCTTTCGATTGTTTCGACTACAAAATTTATCGAAATTTCAATATCTAGCAGTTTGCACTACCTTCAAAGAAGTATTATTCTGTATTAATATACATATTTAAAACTTATTCCATTTATACCACTGGAAACAGACTCGAATAAAAATCTAACCATATAAGTTACTTCTTCTAGTTCAACTTGTACAATTTATAGCGAATTTGCAAAGTTGACTTACAGAAACTGTTTTGAGAATAATCTGTTGCCCTATTTTCTGACCTATCCTCGATTAAAAATTCATATCTTTTTGTATACAGATCGAAATCAGTATCCGTTTGTTTTAAATGAAATTAGACTGATATAAAAATCCAACGGTATAGATATCATTCTCTAACCACTTCTGTATAATTTATGATGATTTTCTAAACTTACTATTCAAATCATAATTTCTAGGCAACTTTCCTTAATTAACATCCTTAGCTTATTCCATAATTCTATTAACGTACCAAATAGACATTTATACATGAATCACAAGTCTCATAATATTAAGGAGTCACTTCTTACCATAGTAACTCTGTCACTGGCTCATTCAAGCCAATGTTTGTTCGATAACATAAATAAAAAATAAATATGCACTCACCTTTGCCTCACTATCGAACTTTTCCTACAATAATCTTCTCAATCCCACACTTTTTCCTTCACTTTCAAGTCACTTGGGTCACTAGATTGATCGTGGTATGACAACATCATATAATAACATAAAATATTCAAACTATATGTTAGTATCGTACTAACATAATATAAACTTAATAATATAAAAGTCTATAGAAATAAAATCGATTCTTAATCGATATAAAACAAAATCATATTTCCATCGTAAATTTCAAACTTCTCAAAATACTCATTCGATTCTATAAATATTTTTATCATCATAAACTTCAACTTTTACCAACTTTGCATTCAAATTACTAATTATGAATTCTTTTAGAATTCATATCAACCTTTCCATTTAATTCATAATGATCCTTCACCATTATGATCATTTCACATAATTTACTAAAATTCCAGCACCTTGATAATGTACTCAATTTAATACCTCAACATTCAAAGGCTTGCAATTTCATCCTCTTTTTCCTTAGACTTTTCTAATTCAACCACCTACATTAATAAACTTGCAATTTGATCCCAAAATAATATTTTAACTCTAAAAATCAGCATGCTAATAAATTTTACAGAATTG
Organism: Hibiscus syriacus; assembly: GCF_006381635.1. Taxonomy (NCBI): domain Eukaryota; kingdom Viridiplantae; phylum Streptophyta; class Magnoliopsida; order Malvales; family Malvaceae; genus Hibiscus; species Hibiscus syriacus. The sequence goes on from NW_024062733.1 coordinate 9,845,941, forward strand.
TAATTTTCATAACAAAATAATATCATCACTTTTAAAAACTCACAATTAAGTCCCATCTATTGAGACTATTCGAATTCCATTATCATACTTATCCAAATTTGCATTTTGACCCTCAATAATTAATCTAACTTAAAATTCCAGCATTTCAATATTAAAATTCGAATTGAACACCCCAATTAGCACAATTATGCAATAATATCTCATAATTTTCAAAACTTATAAAATAGCCCTTTTTCTATTTCAAGCTTCCAAATTGATCTCCAAAGCTTGTAGGACACATCTAATATCAATTCTAAATCATAGGAAATTTTTCAAGATTCCGCCCTAAATTTCCCTTTATAGTTGAATGTCCCAAGTCATCTAGGGCTTAATTTACATTCAATTTCAAGCATGAATTCAACTTTCTTGCATCAAATTCATGCTATTTCAATCATCACAACATCAAATTAAATCAAAATCCAATCATTCTTAACAAACCCTGTTATGGTTGAATGTCTTATATAACTTTACACTTGATTTTTAATCATCAGACATACTTGGAAATTAATCTACAATATCAAAAGCATAATAATCTTCCATTAAATCTTCAAAATCAAACATGTTCTTCAAAGCCTAATCACCAAACTCATCATAAAATCATGATTTCCATGAAATTTTTATACCAAATGATAAATAATTTCAAGAGGATTAATTCTCTATCTTATAGCTTAATCCAAAAAGCAATCGAATAAGCTTAAAAATGAACTTGAAATTTTTTACCTCTTTTTAGCTATGCTGTTCACGGTTTGCTAGAGAAGAAGAGAACAATTCTTGACTTTTCTATATTAATTAACTAATGCACGTCTTTACAATAATATAAATGAGTTTAAAATTCATTTATAACTAGTTTACCATTTTACTATTAATCAAACTTGATAATTTCAACCATGCCTTTGCAATATCCTCATTAAAATATTCCTTAGTTAAGTATGAACCAAATTGTCTTTGAATTTCTACTTTGGCCATGCAATCTTCAAAAATTGCATTTTATTCATTAAATTTCCATTGTTCGACCAAATCAACAAATTAACTTCAATTCCACTGATCAATGCCAAATTTCACTAATCTAAAGTATGGAAATAATATTTCCAACCTTTATATAGTACCTTCAAATTTTCGTGAAATTTTGATTCGATTCGATTACCCGATTTCTATACCGAACTTTATCGCTTTATAGATTTTAATACGAATCTCTTACCAAAAATATGATTCCCACAAAAATTCTTGTTTTAGGCCAAACGGTTCATTTACGGACTAAAATATATAACTTTCAATTTTACATATGTCATATGTCCCCAAAATATTATTTTTATTTTAAATTAATCCCTAAATTTTTAAATATTTTAATCCATCCTTAAACTCGTAAATTATATTTACAAATCATAAGGACATTTATTAAGTTAAATTATATTATTGATTAATGTATTATGTTTAACTCGTAAATTTAAGATTAATTTAGTGTGGTAGAAAATTGATGTGAGAAAGTGATTTTTCAATTTTTTGATTTAAGATTTAAATATTTAATATTAATGTTAAAATATTAAAAAGTATACTTTTAGTTTTAAAAATATTTTTTCAAACATACAATTTGAAAATTTATATAATCTAATCTTATTATTTATGTATTGTTTGAATCATAACAAAAGAGAGAGAAAATAAAAAAGAATAATAATTCTATTGGACCATATTGGAGCACAAATTACATTTACGAAACATATATCTTAAATCTTAAATTCTAAACTTTAAAATTTAAACTCTAAATTGGTAAATTATTTATTTAGTATCTAAACTATTAATTTTAGTTAATTTTAGTACTTAAACTTTCAAATTTTTTTAAAACCATACCTAAACTTTAGCTTTTGTTTTATTTTAGTACTTGTTCAAAATTAAACGTTAAGTTTTGAAAAAATTAAAAGTTTACATACTAAAACGGAGCAAAACTGATAGTTTAGGCACTAAACGCTTTAAGTTTTTAACGACATAGTACTAAAATAAAATGAAAATTGAAATTAGGTATGATTTTGAAAAAATTAAATGTTTAGGTACTAAAATAGATCAAAACTTATTGTTTAGATACTAAAACGGTTCAAAACTTATAATTTAGGTACTTAATGCATAGTTTACCCCTCTAAATTTTACTTGACAAAAATTTAATTTTTTAAAATAAAAAAATAAAATAAATTAAGAACAAGGACCTGTGAGATAGCTCTGTTTCTTTTATATTTTGCAGTTGTCCTCTTGTAATAATAAGATCTCTTTTTTTCTTTGTTTTCTTTTTTTTAAAATAAAAAGTTTATAGCACACAACTATTTAAAGTATATTAATTTTTTTAATTCAGATATTAGAAATATTTTTTGTCAGAAACATTTATATATATATATATTATGGGTTACGTTTACAATCAAATAGACGTCCAATAAATCATCCATTGTTTTAGAAGAAAGAGTTAATAAATAATTCGACTTTAATCACATTTTTTGTGCAAAAATTCACTTTCCACGAATAAAGGCTGGATTACACCATGCACTATAATTAAGGAAAACACTCTGGCACATGATGAATCACAATTCCTCGTGAAAACGATTTATATTTAGGGTAAAGTACACAAATAGTCTCTCAGTATAAAAGTGTTGTTTTATTGAGTCCTTCAACTATCAAAAGTTATAAAATCATCCCTCGACATGTTGCTTTGTTCAGTCCCTCGACTATTAAAAGTTACAAAAAGATCACTCAACAATTCATTATGTTTCAAATTTGTTCTTTTTGTTAAAAAAAAATTGACGATAATCTAAGCTGGATGTTAATCTATTGTCTAAGTTATGATGAAATTTGATCCTAGAATCTCAAACTACTATTATATCTCAGAGAACATATTAAAATCATGTTCAAATTGTCATAAATATTCTAAAGAAAATGGACAGTTTTGGAACATTATGAATAGTCATGTAACACCCTAATCCAGTCCGACCGAAGAACGACGAATTACAATTCCACATGGGACCACCAAAGTGGCTAACCCAAAAAATTTCTTTTAAAATAGTTGTAAACCATGTTATAAAAAGTCATCCATAGCAATATAAAATAAAAAGTAATAAATTTGAGTTTACAATACAACAAAGCTCCTAAATCATCCAAATAATACACTTATAAGATAAAAAGTAATAAATTTAAGTTTACAATACAAGGGAGCTCCTAAATCATCCAAATAATGCACTGAGTTTAAATCAAAATAGAGTTACAATTGAGTACAGAAAAGGGTATACAATAGTACATGCCCTATAATACAAATCAAGATGTACTTTGAGTATTTTTGCTGAGCTGGAATATCTGGGTGACGATAACGCTCCACGGACGGTCTCCTAAGAACCTGCACACGGAAACACATTCCAAATGTTGAGCTTACGACCTCAGTGCCACACTAATAAATGTACTATACTAATTCATTCACTAAATGAGTATTTTAGTGGCAGGTATTAAGACATAGGATGCTAATATGACATGTTAGGGTAGGTATCATGGTGTGGCTGAGGGTTATGCATCTCAGAGTGCACACCCCTCTAGCCTTCCTAAAATAACCTCGGGTATTTGGGGTGATATCCGAAACTACATCGAAAACATACACCAGATCAAATTATTCTGTCGAATCTTGGAGTACCTACGCCTAGTTGGCATCTAAAGCACGTTGACACTGACTGGGATATAGTCAAACTGAACGATCGTCGTCTACTAAAGTGACTCGTGTGTCCTAACTATTTCCCGAGCATCAAACAAGGCTAGTTTTATTTCATCCTAGTTGTTATTGTTTCTAACTATTCTAACTTGTAGTTTTATTTCATGGCATTCTGGCATTATTGAGTCCCTCAATTATATCCCTTAAAACCCATGGGTATTGTTCATAGGTACCGATACTAAGCCCCTCAGTATTGGTACTAACCTCTGGGTATCGATACTAACCCCTGGACATCGATACTACTAACTTATTGAAGGTTGATAGAAAAAGGGATAGTATCGATACTCGTGATATGTGGTATTAATACTTTCCTGAGTATCGATAACGAATTTAACTTCGATGTTCTAAAAATACCTAAGAATCGATATCCATATTGGAGAGTATCGATACTCTACCATCGGTATTAATACTTCCATGAGTACTGAAACCAAACATGGCTACTATAATCTACTAAGTGAACTTGGTATAGATACCACCCTGTGAGTATCGATACCTTACCTACAGTATCGATATCCATTATAGTATCGATACTTCTATCCTAAAATCCCCTTATTTTTGGCTAGTTGAAGAACAATATCAATATTTTTCTTCTAGTACCGATACTCGAGCCAAGAAATACTCTGTTTTGGGTACATAATGCCCCTCCAACACTCTCATGAGTTCTACTAAGGTCCCTAAATGTTATTAAAGTATTATGTATGAGAACAGGGGGTCATATTAATCCATAAACATGCTGAAAACACCAAACACTGAAATCTATTATGAACATGCTTCATGACTCATACAAGCTAACAAAGCATACCTAGTGTCCTACATGTGGTATAGTTGAGTTAGAAGTGAGTTACCTTGAATTTCTAAGTTGCTAGAAACACCCAAGGTTCAACCAAGCACTAGCTCTTCATTTCACTTAGCTTTGGAGCTTTCTCCAACTTCTCTTACCAGACAAGAACCAATCACAATTGTTAATAACATTGGTGGGGAGTTTAGAAAAGAGTTTAGAATGTCTCTTGAGGCTTGAATCTCTCAAAAAACGAGTTGGTTTCACTTAGGTTTTTAAACCTCCACTAAACCCATATTTTGGTTACTATGGTGAAATGAAGAGATTGAGGGCTTGAATTGAAGCTTTTAAGGTGGAGGTTAGGATTCTTACATTTAAAATGCCAAAATAGGATTGGAAGGCCACTAAGTTATCACCTTTGAAGATCACAAGAGGAAGGAAGAATAAGTGAAAGATGAAGGATGAAGACAAGCGTGGAGAAAAAGAGACAAAACTCTTCCACATTGACATCCTCTCATATTAAGGGAATTTAACTTTTGGGAAAGGTGATGGGAAATTGTCGCTTTAGTCCCTTAAGTCCTAACCCCTTTATAAAGGTGTTCATTTTATAACAACTTGGGCTCAACCCAAGCCCAAACTTGCACTACATGGGTCAAGTTTTCTTATAAGGCTGATGGTCTTATTTAACACACCCTTGGATTAACCTGAAACTATTAATCTAGGATTCAGAGCATTATAACTCCCACTACTAGAAAGAAATTTCATCCTTGAAATTTACCTAGATAGAAGAGGTGAAGGTACTAAAGCTGCATGTCTTCATCGGTTTCCAAAGTTACTTCTTCAAGGCCATGGTTCCTCTACAACATCTTTACTAAAGAAATCCTCTTTTTCCTTATCTCTTTTCGACTCTTGCTAAGATTCTAATCGGTTTTTCCTCTTAGGTTATATCTAGCATCAACTCGATCTATTCTAGTGGTATGACGTGAGATGGATTTGAATGATATCTCCTAAGCATGGGTACATGGAACACATTGTGAATGGGCTCCAGCTCTGGCGGTATGACTAACCGGTAAGCCACCGGTTCAACTCTCTCTAGTATATCATAAAGTCCTATGAAGTGCGGAGTTAATTTTTTCTTCCGCCCAAAATGAAGAACTTTCTTCCATGGGGAAACTCTGAGGTACACTTTTCCCCCCACTTCAAACTATATGTCCTTGCAGGTCTTCATACGATTATTGTATGTATTAGACTTCTTTTAATTGATTATGAATTAATATAACCTTCTTATTGGTTTCTCTAATCAAGTTTGGACTCACTATCTTACCCTTGCTAAGCTCTGTCCAACTTAGTGGAGTTTTACACTTGCGTCTATTCAGGGCCTCAATCCGAACCATTTGAATCCTCAACAGAAAATTGTTATTGTAAGTAAACTCCAATAATAGTCATTGATCCCTCCAACTACCTTCGAGATCTATAATAGTGAAAATAAGCATGTCCTCTAATATCTGGATGACACATTCTGTCTAACTGTCTGTCTGAGGATGGAAAGCAGAACTGAAGTTTAGTTTGGTGCTAAGAGATTCATGAAGGGTTTTTCAAAATTGGGTAGTGGATTGATGATCTCTATTGGATATGATGGAAGTTTATACTCCTTGCAACCTCACTATCTCACATATGTACAAGTGAACTAACCTCTTTAAGGTATAATCTATCTAAATGGGAGGAAATGAGCTGGTTTGATTAAATAGTCTATTATGATCCAAACTGCATCATGTCTCTATCTAATCAAGGGTAACCCGGTCATGAAGTCCATGGTCACCCTATTCCATTTCCACTGAGGAATCTGAATGTCTGAAGCAATCTTGAATGAACTTGGTGTTCCACTTTAACCTGGTGATACACTAAGCATCTAACGACAAACTCTGACACTTCCCTTTTTATGTCCGTCCACTAATAGAACTGTCGAAGCTCCTAATACATCTTGTTACTGCATAGGTTAACTTAGAGTGGACTGCAATGTGCCTTGTGAAGAATTCTACTATGTAAATGAACTTCTGTAGGTATGCATAATTGACCCTTAAAGTATAACACACCCTCATCACGCAACTCAAAGCTCGAAGCCTCGCTTCAACGAACCTGTTCAATCCAAGCCCTTAACTAATCATCTAAACTTTGTAGCCTCTTAGTCTCGCCTACTAACTCTAAATTAACTCACAACTCAATTAACAACCCACCTTCACTAGTCAAACTCAATCGTTCTTGGAGAGCTTGCAACTCTATCATCAACTTCCTGCTCAAGGCTTCAATCACAACATTTTCTTTACACAGATGGTATTCTATCATACAGTCATAGTCCTTAAGCAGCTCGACCCACCTATTTTGACTTAATTTCAACTATTTCTATGCGAGTAGATACTTAAGACTTTTGTGATAAGTGAAAATGTGACATTTCTCGCTAAAAAGGTAGTATCACCAAATCTTTAAGGCAAACACCACTGTTGCTAGCTCATGGTTGTGTGGGGTAATTGCACTCATGATGTTTAAGTTGGTTGGATGTATAAGCTATGACCTTACATTTCTGCATCAAGACGCATCCAAGACCATTCAACGAAGCGTCACTAAAAACTATGAAGTCCTTAATCGATTCTAGTTAAGTCAGCACTAGGGCCTGAGTGAAGATGCTCTTCAACTGATCAAAGCTCTTTTGTCACTTTTTATCCCACATAAAAGGAACTTACTTTTGAAACAATTTGGTTAGTGGGGCAAATATCATAAAAACATAAACAAATCAATGATAGTACCTGGATAAACCTAGGAAATTACGTACCTCAGAAAAATTCTTAGGTGGCTCACACTCCACAATTGCCTGAATCTTCTGTGGGTCAACTCGAATGTTGTATGCTGACACAACATAACCCATGAATGAAACCTCTGGAAACCAAAACTCACACTTTCCAAACTTAGCATACAATTGACAGTCTAAAAGCATCTGCAAGATGATGCGAAGATGCTAATCATGTTCCTCCTCTAATCGAGAATACATAATGATGTCATCCATGAAGACCACTATGAATTGATCTAGATACGGGTGAAAGACTTGATTTTTCAGGTCCATGAATATCGTCACACCGTTGGTAAGTCCAAACGACATTACCAAGAACTCATAATAATCATACATCATCTTAAAGGTTGTCTTCACCACATCGATATCTTTCATCTTCAACTAATAGTAACCTGGCCGTAAATCAATCTCGGGAAACACACATGCTCCCCTCAGCTGGTCGAAGAGATATTCTATCCTAGGAAGTGGGTAACGGTTCTTGATGGTTAACTTGTTCAACTGCCTAAAGTTGATGCACAACCATATCGACCCATCATTCTTCTTAACAAACGAGACAGACACTCCCCACAGAGAGATGCTCAACCATATAAAGTCTTTCTCTAATAACTATTGAATTTGAGCCTTTAACTACTTCAGCTCCATTATAGCTATACAATAGGGAGCAATAAACACTAGATCCAAACCTGAAATTACCTCGATATCAAATTCCAATTCACGGTTGGGTGGTAAACCCGATAATTCTTCTAGGAACACATTGGGGAAATCTAGCACTGGTCGAATATCCTCGAGTGTTTTGAAATTCAAGTGTCGACCACATGAGTTAAGAATGCATCACATCCCTGATCGATCATTCGTTGAGCTTTTATAGCTAGTACGATCTTGGATTGGCCCGACTTCTTACTAGTCATTACTAACTTATTACCATCATGTCTGACTTTTTATTTCAAATTGGCATCGTGCTTAATTAACCAATCCATACCTAAGATTATGTCAAACTCTCAGAATAGTAACTCCATCAAGTCTGTTAGGAAAGTGTGACCTTGAATTTCTACTAGGCATCTCCAGTGAATCTTATCTACTATAAGATCTAGATTTGGAGGGCTCGATACTCAAACTTTTACCTCTAAGTCTTTGGCTGGGATTTCTATCCCTTGAACTAGGTTGGAGAAAATATAAGAGTGAGTGGAACCGAGATCTACCAATGCAGTAACTGGAATGGAAAACACTATGAATGTACCTAATATCATGTCTGTTGCATCACACTCTTCACAGGCTCTCGCCGTATACTGTTTGGAGGTTACCTTCAGATCTCCATTGGCCACTAATCTGGCTATCCATCTGATCTACTGTTCATATGTAGTACTACTACCCCTCACTGGTCTTTGGCCCCTCTACACAGATGAAACCGACCTCTGAGTCGCTACTAGAGTTACTTCATGAGTCCTTGGGCAGTCTCTGATGAAGTGATCAAAGTAGCCACAACTGAAGCAACCCTTCGATCACTGTTGGTACATCCATGGGTGTCTTTTCCATAATGAGCACATATATGATGAGTGAAGACTCACTAAATCAACGATGCTTGCTCCAGAGACTAACGTCAGGGGTCTCCTCATAGACTCAAACCTACCTCCGTGGTCTGAACTCTGACCAGCTTTTCTCGACTGTACTGTTAGGGGTATCCACGTACCTTGACTATCTCTAACCCTATTAGATAGAGTCTACGATGACCTTGTCGACTTAGTAGCTCTCTTGGATTGTGCCACAATCTCACTGGACTATCTAGCCCTCTTACTCAAGACCTTCTCCATTTTCTTCACCTGGCAGGACAACTCAGCACAGACCCTAGGAGAGTTGGCTGCAAGGAGCGAAAAAAATATCAAGGTATAGGCATTTTCTTAATCTACAAAAGTGGTTCTTGTCTGTCAAAACCAACTCAGGAATGTATCTACTAAAATTGAGAAACTCTTGCTTGTACTCTATCATGATACGACCCCCTTGAGCCAGATATAGAAATTGCTCCCTCAGATTACCAGTGTGAGTCTCTCCTATGTGTTTCTGGTGGAACTCGAACAAGAACATCTCCCAAGACGACCTCACTAGCTCTAGTGCGAACTCTATCGTCTCTCACCAGTCAATGGTGTCACCCTTGAACAAGGCGGTGACTCACTCGAGCTTACTATTAGGGTTAAGGTACAATTGTTGGAGGGTGTGGACGGTCTCTCTAAGCCACTAATATGGTGCTATGGGATCATTATCCCCTAAACCAAAGAACTCAGTGATCTTTTATCAGTAGAGTCTCTTTAATGGGACTCCTAAGAAGCTACTATTGATTGGGATGGAGGTACTGGTGAGGGAGGTGATGTAGCTAAGGCGTTGGGTGTAAAACCCATAACATGTATACTTCTAGAGATACGATTTAAAGATGTTACATTAACACTATAGACATTCATTGATGATAGACACTTAAAATTTTGTTTCATTACAGAACATCCCTTTAACAACTTTTAAATTATTTCGTTAATTGCGTAAAGTCATAAAATAATAATTTTTCATCTAAAACAAATCTAATTTTAGGCAGCAATTAGGCAGTTTAGTGTTGTTTCATAAATTATATAAAATTTTCGAAAAACTACTTAATTAGAAAACCATTTAAAACAAATATATATATACACACACTATTCATTCATAAATACAAACATAACTAGACTAGCCAAAATAAAATGGTCCTAATTTACTATTATAGACCATTTAAAAACAAATCCAATAAAGCAACATACATATATAATATACATGTCACTAATAAGTCAAAGATAAGATGTCTTACTGATATTTATATTAGGTATGATTTTCTAAAAGGATGCTCAAGAGGCTCCTCACTTCACGTTCCTTTTCTATCCGAACCTACGTATGAAAATCATCACGTACTAAGAAATACTTAGTGAGTCAATAACATAGCTAAGGTAAGATAAAATATAATTATCATAAAATAATTTAAACCATAAATGTATAATTTAATTAAAAACATTTAAACTTTCAAACCGAGCTATTCAAGACGTTTTCCTCATGAAAACCTGAAAATCATCATCTCATGATTTTATCAACAATCATGTAAACTAACATTATATACAATAAACAATTATATTCTTTTCATTCATACTTCAGAACTTTTATTTCATTTTCCATATTCTTTTCTTTCATATACTTATCATCACTCTCACATTTACCTTCATAGCCCAATGTATATGCAAGAGAATACAAGGTACTACGTGAGTCAAATGAGTGTGCGAAATAAGCACTTCAAGATGCTATCATCGTATCAGAAAAATGCACTCCATGTGCATTTATATAATTTGCACCAACGGTGTTATTAATAATGTACACAAATGTACCATATCATAATCAGAATCACTCCACCTCATGGCATGCCAATTGTACCTACGACTCTCAATGCAATATAAAATGGGCTTTCAGATCATATCTTATTTGCTTCATAATCAATATTTGAAATTCAAAATCAGTTTTTTACTTCATCATCGTCAAAATAGAATGTGGTCAGTCCATACCCTAAATCATCCATAAAACTTTATACAAACATTGTGTAAACAAGTCATATTTAAAAGAGATATTATACTTTAAAATAATACGAGGTTGTCTTATCACAAGTCACAATCAATCAAATTAATTAAATAAACTAATTATAATCATTTTGACACTTTATTTATAAATCAAAATATAAGTCTCACTAAGCTTTAGGTTTAATCATTTTCTTTCGATTGCTTCGACTACAAAATTTATCGAAATTTCAATATCTAGTAGTTTGCACTACCTTCAAAGAAGTATTATTTTGTATAAATATACATATTTAAAAATTATTCCATTTATACCACTAGAAACTAAACTCGAATAAAAATCTCACCATATAAGTTACTTCTTCTAGTTCAACGTGTACAATTTATAGCGAATTTTCAAAGTTGACTTTCAAAAACTGTTTTGAGAATAATTTGTTGCCCTATTTTCTAATCTATCCTCGATTAAAAATTCATATCGTTTTGTATACACCTCAAAATCAGTAGCCGTTTGTTTTAAATGAATTAGACTCATATAAAAATCCAACGGTACATAGATCATTCTCTAACCACTTCTGTATAATTTATGACGATTTTCTAAACTTACTATTCAAATCATAATTTCTAGGCAATTTTCCTTAATTAACATCCTTACCTTATTCCATAATTTTATTAATGTACCAAATGGACATTTATACATGAATGACAAATCTCATAATATTTAAGAGTCACTTCTTACCATAGTAACTCCGTCACTGGCTCATTCAAGCTAATGTTTGTTCGATAACATAAATAAAAAATAAATATGCACTCACCTTTGCCTCACTATCGAACTTTTCCTACGATAATCTTCTCAATCCCACACTTTTTCCTTCCCTTTCAAGTCACTTCGGTCACTAGATTGATCGTGGTATGACAACATCATATAATAACATAAAATATTCAAACTATATGTTAGTATCGTACTAACTTAATCTAAACTTAATAATATAAAATTCTATAGAAATAAAATCGATACTTAATCGATATAAAACAAAATCATATTTCCATCATAAATTTCAAACTTCTCAAAATACTCATTCGATTTTATAAATATTTATTTTATCATCATAAACTTCAACTTTTACCAACTTTGCATTCAAATTACTAATTATGAATTCTTTTAGAATTCATATCAACCTTTCCATTTAATTCATAATGATCCTTCACCATTATGATCATTTCACATAATTTACTAAAATTCCAGCACCTTGATAATGTACTCCATTTAATACCTCAACATTCAAAGGCTTGCAATTTCATCATCTTTTTCCTTAGACTTTTCTAATTCAACCACCTACTTTAATAAACTTGCAATTTGATCCCAAAATAATATTTTAACTCTAAAAATCAGCATGCTAATAAATTTTACAGAATTGTAATTTTCATAACAAAATAATATCATCACTTTTAAAAACTCACAATTAAGTCCCATCTATTGAGACTATTCGAATTCCATAATCATACTTATCCAAATTTGCATTTTGACCCTCAATAATTAATCTAACTTAAAATCCCAGCATTTCAATATTAAAATTCGAATTGAACACCCCAATTAGCACAATTATGCAATAATATCTCATAATTTTCAAAACTTATAAAATAGCCCTTTTTCTATTTCAAGATTCCAAATTGATCTCCAAAGCTTGTAGGACATATCTAATATCAATTCTAAATCATAGGAAATTTTTCAAGATTCCGCCCTAAATTTCCCTTTATAGTTGAATGTCCCAAGTCATCTAGGGCTTAATTTACATTTAATTTCAAGCATGAATTCAACTTTCTTGCAACAAATTCATGCTATTTCAATCATCACAACATCAAATTAAATCAAAATCCAATCATTCTTAACAAACCCTGTTATGGTTGAATGTCTTATATAACTTTACACTTGATTTTTAATCATCAGACAAACTTGGAAATTAATCTACAATATCAAAAGCATAATAATCTTCCATTAAATCTTCAAAATCAAACATGTTCTTCATAAAGCCTAATCACCAAAATCATAATAAAAGCATGATTTTCATGAAATTTTATACCAAATGATAAAGAATTTCAAGAGGATTAATTCTCTATCTTATAGCTTAATCCAAAAATCAATCGCATAAGCTTAAAATGAACTTGAAATTTTTTACCTCTTTTAGCTATGGTGTTCACGGTTTGCTAGAGAAGAAGAGAATAATTCTTGACTTTTCTATATTAATTAACTAATACATGTCTTTACAATAATATAAATGAGTTTAAAATTCATTTATAACTAGTTCACCATTTTGCTATTAATAAAACTTGATAATTTCAACCATGCCATTGCAATATCCTCCATTAAAATATTCCTTAGTTAAATAGGAACCAAATTATCTTTGAATTTCTACTTTGGCCATGCAATTTTCAAAAATTGCATTTTATTCATTAAATTTCCATTGTTCAGCCAAATCTAACAAATTAACTTCAATTCCAATGATCCATGCCAAATTTCACTGATCTAAAGTATGGAAATAATATTTCCAACCTTTATATAGCACCTTCAAATTTGCGTGAAATTTTAATTCTATTCGATTATCCGATTTCTATACTGAACTTTATCGCTTTATAGATTTTAATATGATTCCCATAAAAATTCTTGTTTTAGGCCAAACGGTTCATTTACGGACTGAAATATATAACTTTTCAATTTTACATTTTTGGTCCATAAACTTTCACAAAGTTTATAATTTAGTCACCAAACTTTTAAAACTTACATTTTAGTCCTTAACCAAAAAAAGGGGAATTGCATTGGGTATAGCCCTTACTATCTACCCAAGGGATGAGGTAAGGTTCCTAAAGAAGGTTGCATCCTCGACCCCTACATCTACTAGTACATCATGATGGTCCGTGTTCGGGACGAACTCGTCACCGATGTCGGCTGCTAGAGATGCATGAATCTTGTCCCTACCGTCCTAACTGTATTATGGATCATCTACAATAGGTTTTATTTGAAATGAGAAAGAAATGGAGGTTATTATCGTCATTATAATCTGTATAGTACTCTTGACTCTCTAGAGGCATGTACACGTATAGAACCTGACTAACTCTATCCCACGAGTCCTAGGAACCACTAAATGAGCATGCAAGTGCCATAGGTATAACGACATACAATGAAGATATGACATGTCGAGGTAGATATCATAGTGTAGCTGAGAGTTCTGCATCTCGGAGTGCACACCCCTCTAGCATTCTTAATGTAACACCCTTACCCTATATAATTCCTAAATACAATTCAAAATGTCACATATTGATTTACTAACATTCACTAGAATTCATTTATTCAAAAATTACAATTAATCATTTATTTATTAATCGAGTAATATCAGTTTTTATTTTTTTTCAAAGTAATTTTGATTTCAAGCAGCAACTTATCAGTTCAGAAACTGCCTAATTTCAACCTTAACTGCCTAATTTCAACCTTAACTAGTTTCTCCATTTTTATTCTCTTTCACTGAATATTATACTTGTAATCCATTTAAACATTGTCAACACTAATATAACTATCTCCATTCATTTTAAAAACATAAACTAATTCATAAACTATTACAACTAAGTCTAAACTAGTTTATGATCATCTATTACTATTGTATACATGCCAACTAGTAAAATCACAATACATCATATAGATGTCATAATTGATACATATATATACTCCTAGATAATTAGGATGCCAAGTAATACTTACTATGATTCCTGTTTTTTACATACTGTTGAGTTAATCGATCGATGGAATCGACCAAGAGGGGGTGAATTGGCAATTAAAATTTTGGTGGAAGCTTTTGCAGAAAATTGAAAGCAATTTGCACAACGATTTAGAGTGGTTTGACTTTCTCAACCAAAGTCTACATCCACTACCTTAGCTATCCACACTAAGGATTTTAAAACAAATTCACTAATTTGTTCTTTCTTTTGAGGACAAAGAGATAACCTTACAACACCCTCAAGAATTATATCCCAATTCTTGAGAACACTCTTTCCAAAAGAGAAATACACAAATTCGTAAACTTACAAGAAAACCTCACAATGTAAGATGTTTGCACAATTCTAGAACAAGAAAAGAACACTCAAAGATGATTACAAATGAGCACAATATGTGTTCTTGAAATCAAAATGAATATTGAAGGAAAATTGGCTTGATTTGCACAAACTTGGTGTTTGATGCTTTCTCTCTTGTTTCTCAATCAATTGTTGTTGATCAATGGCTTCAGAACTTGTATAAATACCCCTTAAGATGATTCTATCCGTTGGGAACCATTTGGGTGAAGTTAGAGCCGTTGTAGTGTGAAAATCCACTTGAATTTGTCTGCTGGGAGTGGGGGGTATCGGTACCAATTCATAGGGTATCGGTACCAAAAGTGTAAAATTCAAATATTTCGACCGTTAAATGCCTGAGGGTATCGGTACTATGGTAGGGGTATCGATACCATAGCATAGGGGTATCAATACCTACTAGGGGTATCGGTACCATCCGAACATTCTGTTATTTCTCGGAACCAAAATGTTCATAGGGGTATCGGTACCCTATATGGGGGGTACCGATACCATACTAAATAAAACTTATTTTTGGCTCGAATATGGCTCGAAATACTTTGTAAAAATTGTTTCAAAATTATTTTAAGATTGAAACTTCATTTTACACTTGAGTAAGGATTGAAAAAGATATTTGAAAACTTGGAGTAATATTTTTGATATTCGAAAAAGTTAATCGAATATATATTTTAATTTTCAATATAAAATCTTAAAATTCATTAACACTTAATTTGTTATATCGAAACATCAAAATGTTTTCAACAATCTCCCCCTTTTTGATATAACAAAACATTTTAGTATTTTTAAGATTTTCTATTTGAAAATCTTTTTGAAAATCAAGATTGAAAATTACTCCCCCTTACTCTAACACTTCTCCCCCTTTTTGTTAAATCAAAAAGAAGACTCTAAAATGTTAAAAACAAGTTTTTGCCAATTGATTTTAAATGGATAAAGCGTAAGCTGCTAAGACCAAAATCAAAAGAGAGATTAGACATTAGTTCCATAATCAATATTCATAAATAAATGTGCAGTGGAAATTGGTCATATATGTCTAATGATGCAAAAATAATTAAACAAAAGTTCAAACATTCATAAAACATCCAACAACCAAAGTAAAACAATACAAAAGTATTCAAAATGTTTTAACAATTAAAGATCTGTAAACCTAAGTTCAATCCAAACAATTAAAGCAAAGTGAAGTTCAAGCATCCGTAGGAAGATCGGGAGGAGAGAAATGAGCTCGCATAGCTGCCATTTCATGTGAGAGTGCATCAATACGAGCGTTTGTTGCTTCATTGTTCGCACGCATCTCCCGGAGAATTTCCAATTGTTGAGCTCCCATAGTAGATAAATGGGTCTCAATAGAAGTAAAGCGTGAATCCATGGATGCATATCGGAAATCAAATGTCTCCATAAAAGATTGAAAATAAGGAGGCATTTGATCCGTTTGTTGTGCTTGCTCTACGGGCTGCTCCGGTACATCTTTATCGTCAGAATGTGCTGGAGGTACTCGTGAAGAGCTAGCTCCCGGAGTTTGTTCAGCAGATCGAACCCATTCACCGGTTTCCGAATCCTTTGTCCATGCCGATCGAGTTAAGGAAAGAAGATTAATTTGATTTTTGAGTGGAAAGGCAGCATCAAGAAAAACTCTAAGACCGGCTTTAGAAAAGAGATTACTAAGAATACAACCGTAAACAAGAGAAGAACAATGTTTCTTATTAGGAGCAAGGTTTACGGTCTCAACAATCTCGGCAAAAATAATTTCAGGAAGGTTAATTTTAGTTTTGGTTTGAATGCACTGTAGCCACCAAAGATCTAAGGCACGAAGGGTAGAGTATTTACCTCCGGATGGTCAAAACCACCAAGAGATCATAAGATGAAGCAAACGATCATGAAGATCTAAAACATTGACACTATCCCCTCTTTTGTAACGAGAACCCACGTTTTGTTTTTCATTGGATAAACCATCATTATCTAGGCCTAATACATTAGCAATGTAATCCGGGTCAAGAGAGATAAATTGCCCTAGAAGGTAAGAGCGAATTCCTATAGTATGAGTTTGATCCCGATTTTTAATACAAACGGCATTAGAATAGAAGATTCGAACAAGTTGATGGTAAACAATTGGTTCTAGTTCAAAGAGCTTGTCAAATTTCCATTCCATAAGAGTAGGAAGATATCGAAAATTGATATCTAACATGGCTTGAAGAGATGGAATTCTTTCTTCCCGAATTTTGTAGGACTCGTAATATTCAGAATACCAAGAGAAAAGAATTGTCCTAGGACCGGGTTCATTGAAACAAGAATTACGAATGGTCATATTTGGATCATCGGGATTAGGATTAGGAATTTGAGGAAGAGGTGGAGGATTTTGAGGAAAGTTTAGAGGTTGGTTAGACCGACTCGAACGACTCGAGGAAGACCTAGGACGTTTTGACATGGTTTGGAAATCAGAACAGAAAGGATAACCTGCATTTATGAAAAACACATGTACGCAAATATATCAATCCCAAAACTCAAATGAGTCCCCAATAATCAAGGTTCTCTAAAACAATCCTAATGGGCATATTTTTGAAAACTATTTTGAAAATAATGTTTGAGTATAATATGTATAGTTTTCATGAAAACAACATAATTGAATCAAAAATATCAATTTGAATCAATGATTTTCGATTTTTTTATTTCGAAATTCAAAGAAAAATTCTGAAAAATTGTTTGTTTTTAATGAAATTGGTTGTAAAATTTAGTTTAGAAATAACATATAGTCAATGCCCGATATAATGTTCATCCTAGAACTAATCAAAACTAGCCCTAAGATCAAAATTTGATAAAATAGAGTTTTTAGAAAAATTTACCTTGAAATTTCGGATTTAAGTGGGATGTAGAGTTCTTTTGCACGAATTAATGATTGTAGCAGGTTTGGGAGATGAAAAACTCGAAGATTCCGATGATTTTCCATTGATTTTGAGCAAATGGAGATTTAGAGAGAGAGAGGCGGCAAGGGAGTGTTTTTAGGGTTTAAACAAATACGATAATTTTAGGGATTTTAAGCCTAAACCCGACAGGGGGTATCGATACCATAAGGGAGGGTATCGATACTCATTCAAAGAGGGTATCGATACCTATTCAATTGGTATCGATACCTATTCAAAGGGGGTATCGATACCTGTATAAGGGGTATCGATACTCTATGCACAAAATTGTCAAAAATTCATTTTTGAACACTCAAAATGCTAAATTAAACTACTCAAGTGGTATAGGCAACTCATATAATGAAAATTAACAATGTTCAATCAATCAAATTTGTCTTTAAAAAATATTTGAACATAAAATTAATTTTTCATCAAAAATCATAAACTCCCCCTAACTATTAGCAAGGAATGCTCTTAAAAATTATTATAAGCATTTTTCATTTGTTCTTAAAAGTGCTAAAAAAAATTTAAACACAAAGTGAAGATAGGTCAGTTAAACCTAATTCTCTCCTAAGTGTCCAAAATCTTTCCTTATCTAAGGGTTTTGTAAAAATATCCGCTAATTGGTGCAAAGTATCAAAAAATTCTAGAACTACATCTTCCTTAGCGACATGGTCTCTAATGAAGTGATGTCCAATTTCAATATGTTTAGTTCTAGAGTGTTGGATGGGATTTTTAGTGAGACAAATAGCACTAGTATTGTCACACTTGATAGGAATAGTACCTACTTCAATTCCATAATCAAAAAGTTGTTGTTTCATCCATAAAACTTGTGCACAACAACTACAGGCTGAAATGTATTTCGCTTCAGTGGTAGATAATGCAACACAATTTTGTTTCTTTGAAAACCAAGAAATCAGCATATTTCCAAGGAATTGGCAAGTACCGGAGGTGCTTTTCCTATCTAATTTGCATCCTCCATAATCTGCATCTGAGAAGGCATGCAAGCTAAAGCTATAGTCTCTAGGATACCAAAGTCCTATACTAGGAGTGTCCTTAAGGTATCTAAAGATTCTCTTAATAGCTAGTAAATGTGATTCTTTAGGACATTATTGAAACCTAGCACACAAGTAAACACTAAACATAATATCCGGTCTACTTGCGGTTAGATAAAGCAATGAGCCAATCATGGATCTATATAATTTAACATCCACACATTTACCTCCTTCATCCAAGTCAAGCTTTGTAGAAGAACTCATTGGAGTGGCATACGGTTTCTCATTTTCCAATCCAAATTTCTTAAGCATATCTTTGACGTACTTAGCTTGATTGATGAAAATGCCATCTTTTATTTGCTTGATTTGGAGTCCCAAGAAAAATGAGAGCTCCCCCATCTTGCTCATCTCGAATTCACATTGCATTAACTTATAAAATTCTTGGCAAAGAACATCATTAGTAGAACCAAATATTATATCATCAATATAAATTTGAACTACTAATAAATCTTTACCTTTATGCTTTAAAAACAATGTAGTGTCAACCTTCCCTTTTGAAAAACCTTTTTCAATTAAAAAATTTGACAATCTTTCATACCAAGCTCTAGGAGCTTGTTTTAAACCATAAAGTGCTTTTGTCAATTTAAAAACATGATCAGGAAATTTTGAATCTTCAAAGCCTGGAGGTTGTTCCACATACACTTCTTCTTTTATAAAACCATTTAAGAATGCACTTTTAACATCCATTTGATATAATTTAAATTCATTGAAACATGCAAATGCTAATAACATTCTAATTGCTTTCATCCTAGCTACGGGAGCATATGTTTCATCATAGTCTATGCCTTCATCTTGAGTATAGCCTTGAGCAACAAGTCTAGCCTTGTTTCTCACTATATTACCACTCTCATCAAGCTTATTCCTAAACACCCATCTAGTACCTTTGATTTAACTAATGTTCATACTTTACTTCTCTCAAATTGATTTAACTCTTCTTGCATAGCCATAATCCAATGTTCATCTTTTAATGCTTCTTTAATATTCTTTGGCTCTATGCATGAGATAAATGCAACATAATTACAAATATTTCTAAGAGAAGATCGAGTTGTTACCCCTTTTGATGGATCACCTATAATTTCACCATCCTTGACATAGTTTTACTCTCTTGGATACGATACTTCCCTTTCTTCAATGGTTGGATTTTCGAGAGGATCTTGAGTTTCCTCATCTTTTGTTTCTTCCTTTGATGATGATTCTCCAACGTCATGTCTAACGTCATTTGTATTTATGATACCTACATCATCATTCAAATAAGAATCCTTCCTCGGAAGGGGATTATCATCGAAAATAACACGTATAGACTCTTCTACAACTAAAGTTCTTTTATTAAATACACGATAAGCTTTAGAATTTAAGGAATAACCCAAAAAAATTCCTTCATCACTTTTAGCATAAAATTTGCCAAGATTATCTTTACCGTTGTTTAAAACATTTACATCCAAAAGGATGAAAATAGCTAATGTTAGGCTTTTTATTTTTGAAAATTTTATATGGAGTTTTCTTTAAAATTGGCCTAATCATTACTCAATTTACAACATAACAAGTGGTATTTGTGGCTTCCACCCAAAAATATTTTGGCAAATTATTTTCACAAAGCATGGTTCTAGCCATTTCTTCTAAAGTTCGATTTTTCCTTTCAACAACTCTATTTTTTTTAGGGGTTCTAGGTGCTGAAAAATTATGGCTAATACCATTAGAATTACAAAACTCAATAAATCCAAGATTTTCAAATTCAGTACCATGGTCACTTCTAACACTAGTTATAGAGTAACCTTTTTCATTTTGGATTATTTTTTAAAATGTGATGAAATTTTCTAATGATTCATCTTTTGTACTTAAGAATAGAACCCAAGTATATCTAGAATAGTCATCTACCAAGACAAATGCATATTGTTTTCCACCCAAGCTAGTAGTCCTAGTTGGCCCAAAAAGATCTATATGGATCAATTGTAATACTCTACTAGTTGATACATCATTAATGGATTTAAAAGAAACTCACTTTTGTTTTCCTTTAGCACAAGCATCACAGATTTTATCATTATCAAATTTAAGCTTAGGCAACCCTCTTACTAGGTCTCCTTGAATTAATCGTTGCAAAACACTCATACTAGCATGTCCTAGTCTCCTAAGCCATAACCAACTATCATGCTCATCCTTAGCAACTAGGCATAAATTAGTCATGTCAATAGAATCTAAATGCACCATGTATATGTTTCCTATTCTATGACCAATAAGCATAATCCGATTAGATGCAATGTCAATGACTTTACAACCATTAATTTCAAACAAGACATTGAATCCCTTATTGCATAATTGACTAATACTCAATAGATTATGCTTTAATCCATTCACATATAAAACATTTTTAATTTGTATGGAAGATGTATTACCTATTGTACCAATACCTTCAATATGACCTTTTGAATTATCTCCAAAAGTCACTTCTCCTCCATTTTTGGCGTTAAGCTCAATGAACCGGCTTTTGTCTCCGGTCATGTGTCTTGAGCATCCACTATCAAGGTACCATGAGTTTGAATTTGTTTCTCGTGCCTTGTAGCAATGCTCCTTTTCCTACAAACATAGATTAATTTCTAATTTTTGGTACCCAAATTCTTTTGGGTCCATATTCATTAGTTTCTAAAATTCTAGTCCCCTTAGGTATCCATTTGTGTAGGATATCCTTATCTTTAGTAGTAATGAGTTCTTTAGGAACCCATATACTTCTAACGATTTTACCATTTAAGGTTCTTTGAGGACCTCTATGATTGTAGTTTCTAAAACTTTTTCTAACAAAGTTGGATTTTGAATTCTCACCTTTTTCAAAATGTTTTGGTCCAACTTTATTACAAGAAGTTTTAAGATCATGAATTTCCTTTTGATGATCATCATGAACTTTCGAAAGTAAGTTATGCAAATCTTTATTTTTCTTTTCAAAATCATCAATTTTGATTTGCAAATCTTTAATCTTACTTTCAAGCTCATTGTTGGTCTTGGATATAAGACTATTTTCAATTTTCAATTTTGAAACATCATTTTTGTATTTTGAAAATAGAGTCTTATAATCCGAAGCCAAACCATTATAATCCTCTAATAACTCATCATAGGATAATTCATCTGAATCAAATGAGTTAGAGGTTACCTGAGAGTTTTCCCCGATGGCCATCAAACACAAGTTGGCTACTTCTTGTTCCTCTTCATCGGAACCTTCTTCATCGCTCCATGTAGCTACATGAGCCTTGTGTTTCTTTTTGGATTGACCCTTCTTCTTCAATTGAGAGCAATCGTATTTGACGTGCCCCGGCTTTTTGCATTCGTAGCAAATGATTGGGTCTTTCTCCTTCGATTCAGTTTTGAAGCCATCATTGCGTTTGAATTTTCTTCCTCGGTTGGGCATCATCAATTTTCTGAATCGTTTGGCAAATAATGTCATTTCCTCGTCGTCATCATCATCGTCATTCGAATCACTCTCATCTTTTGTGGATTTGAGAGCAACTCCAATGTTTTTCTTCTTCTCTTTCTCCTTTGGTGTCTCATCAATTTTATTGAGGTCCACCTCATCTTCAAGCATCATTTCATGAGTGAGGAGAGAACCGATTAGCTCTTCAAGAGTTAAGGACGTTAGGTCCTTAGCCTCTATGATTGCCATCTTCTTTGATTGCCACGCTTTTGGAAGGGAGTAAACTAACTTCCTCACAAGCTTTTCATTTGAAATGATCTCTCCATATGATTTGAGACCGTTGACAATCGTTGAAAATCTATCCGTCATAGCTTTGATATCTTCATTTGGTTTCATCCTGAAATTTTCATAGCTATGCGTTAGAATACTAATTTTAGATTTTTTTACCTCATCGGTACCTTCATGAGTGACTTGAAGCTTGTCCCATATTTCTTTGGCGGTTGTACAAGATGAAACTCTTCCGTATTCATCTGGTCCAAGAGAACAAAATATGATATGGATGGCTTTGGAGTTGAGCTGGAACATTCTTGTCTCTCCTTCACTCCACAATCTTGGATGAGTGAGAGGCTTGATGTATCATTCTTCTATGGAATTCCATGCTCCCATGTCACTTGTTTGAATGAAGTACATCATCCTATTCTTCTAATAGGCATAGTTAGCTCCATTGAAGAAAGGAGGCTTGTTGACGGGCATAGAATCGAGACCGAGGTCGAAATTTGAAGCGGAGGCCATTGATGACTTGATTATCGATGTAACTCTTCCTGAATCGACTCAAGAGGCGATTAAACCTTCAAATGAGTGAGGCTCTGATACTAATTGTTGAGTTAATCGATCGATGGAATCGGCCAAGAGGGGGTGAATTGGCAATTAAAATTTTGGTGGAAGCTTTTGCAGAAAATTGAAAGCAATTTGCACAACGATTTAGAGTGGTTCGACTTTCTCAACCAAAGTCTACGTCCACTACCTTAGCTATCCACACTAAGGATTTTCCAACAAATTCACTAATTTGTTCTTTCTTTTGAGGCCAAAGAGATAACCTTACAACACCCTCAAGAATTATATCCCAATTCTTGAGAACACTCTTTCCAAAAGATAAATACACAAATTCGTAAACTTACAAGAAAACCTCACAAGGTAAGATGTTTGCACAATTCTAGAACAAGAAAAGAACACTCAAAGATGATTAAATATGAGCACAATATGTGTTCTTGAAAGCAAAATGAATATTGAAGGAAAATTGGCTTGATTTGCACAAACTTGGTGTTTGATGCTTTCTCTCTTGTTTCTCAATCAATTGTTGTTGATCAATGGCTTCAGAACTTGTATAAATACCCCTTAAGATGATTCTATCCGTTAGGAACCATTTGGGTGAAGTTAGAGTCGTTGTAGTGTGAAAATCCACTTGAATTTGTCTGCTGGGAGCGGGGGGTATCGGTACCCATTCATAGGGTATCAGTACCTATAGTGTAAAATTCAAATATTTCGACCATTAAATGCCTGAGGGTATTTGTACCTATGGTGGGGGTATCGATACCATAGCATGGGGGTATCGATACCTACTAGGGGTATCGGTACCATCCGAACATTCTGTTATTTCTCGGAACTAAAATGTTCATAGGGGTATCGGTACCCTATATGGGGGGGTATCGATACCATACTAAATAAAACTTATTTTTGGCTCGAATATGGCTCGAAATACTTTGTAAAAATTGTTTCAAAATTATTTTAAGATTGAAACTTAATTTTACACTTGAGTAAGGATTGAAAAAGATATTTGAAAACTCGGAGTAATATTTTTTATAATCGAATATATATTTTAATTTTCAATATAAAATCTTAAAATTCATTAACACTTAATTTGTTATATCGAAACATCAAAATGTTTTCAACACCTACACATGAAAATCATCACATGCAAGAATACACTTGTGAGACAATCATAGTAATAGTCAATGCAATACAACAGATAAATATAAATAAATAACATTACTCAATTCATTATGATCACTTTACCTATATTTCAGTCATGTTAACATATATTAACATGATATAAATCATATATAAAATTTCTTACTAATATACTTGTCATTCATTCCAAAAGCTCATAAGCTTTTTCACATGTTTATAATTTATTAACCGATAACCATATCTCAAATATAAGCCTATGAGAACCCTGATTATACGAATCAAAATATGCACCGAAGTGCTAAGACACATAAGGTTGTGCCCACCATAATACACACAAGGTCGTGCCTACCATATACACTAAGTTTCCTTTATATACACTATAATGCTAATTTAAATATGCAACCTGCTGCTAGACTCTATGGCATGCCAATTATACCATTGTCCTTCAATGAAATACTTGTACATATAGTCTATATTTATTTTATCCATGGCAAAGTATATCAACATAATTTAACATTGGACAGTTCATACCAGAAATAACATTCATGATAAACATCATATATAAACTAGTGATTCATGCATTTATATTCAACTTTTGACATAACTAGAACATGTTAAATACATGATAAATGACATATATATCATGCCAATATAAATAAGGTCGACTCATCGCAAGTCTTCATAATAATGTATAAAACATTCATGCTTCATGTTATGTATGCATTACACTCACCTTGACACTTTTTATACAAGTCAAAATTTAAGCCTCGCTAAGCTTTAAGATCGATCCTTTTCTTTTCCTTTGTTGTTAGTTTGATATCGATTTTGATTGTTCTCTATAAATACATCAAACATATAACACGAATAACCAAAAGCACGTGTTAGTATCCATCCAACCCATGAGCATATAGTGTAGAAAAAATTTATAAAATTAATTTCAATGCAACTGATACATGCATCACAAGACACACATCAAAGGAATATAGACTAACGCTTCTAAGTGATCCACACGACAAAGCATTGGAAAAGAAGAACAACAGAGTAACATACTTGCGACTGCTTTTTGGATAGGATCCTGATGTTATTTGGTCAACATGTCTTTTGGAGTTACAAATATCTATCTCTTAGCTTTCCAACTGTTCTTGAATCACATTAATTTGATGTCGGGCGGGATTAATGCGAGATTTAATAAATATTATGAATTTTTAATATTTTTATAAATTATATGTAATATAATTTAGCATAATGCAACAAAATAACACTAACGTTTGATAGTATTGTCAAATTTACTCGTATCATTTTGGGTTAAAAAGAACCCTCAGTGGATGGAAACCATTAGTCAACTGACGGTCAACGCCTGTTGTTGTCCAAACATGTACACGTGGATGAAGATGCTGATGTGGCTTGTCCAACTCATGGTACATGATGATGTGGCATATCCACATTGACTAAATACTGACGTGGATGAAAGGCTCAAAGCCTAACCACCAGCCCAACTCACTTGGATGCTATTATAATGCTAATAACAATACTTAAAGTATATTATAGCCATTAAAACCACAACATAATAACTTTATAAACTTAAATTTGTAAATTTTTATTTTTTTATTAAATTTAAATTACATACTTTGTAATTAAATTTATATTTTAAATTTTAATTAATTTTAAATTTATAAATTATTAAATTTAAATTACATAATCTCTAATTAATTTATAATTTAAATAGTGTATTTAAATTAAAAATACTTTATTTTCTGTTTAATTTTTATAAATTTAAAATTAATTAAAATGTTTTATAAATTTAAAATAAAAGATTTTAAAGTGCTTGTGTTTATAAACTTTTATTTTAATTTATCTTTTGGACATAAGACTAAATAAATATTTTTTATAAATTTAAAATAAAACATTAAAGTTTTTTATTTTCTATTTCAACTTTATATATTTAAAACTAATTAAAATTTAAAATATAATTTAATTAGAAAGTATGTAATTTAAATTTAATAAAAAATAAATTTATAAACTTAAATTTATAAATTGTTTGTGTTGTGGTTTTAACGGCTACAATATACTTTAAATATTGTTATTAACATGATAATATTATTCAAGTGAGTTGGTATGGTGGTTAGGCTTTGAGCTTTTTATCCACCAGACCTAGGTTCAAATCCCATAGGTGGTTGGGGTTTTAATCCATCCTTCCTTCTTAATTTAATAAAACAATTCCATGTGCCCCGTGGTAGTATTTGATTGGTTATAATTAATTAAATAAAAATAATTATTAATTTAATCCATCCTTTCTTCTTAATTTAATAAAACAATTCCATGACCGGGCTTGAAATTACTGTAGCAGTATCGATACTATTGTAGAGGTATCGATACCCATTTTGCATTCTGGAATTTTTGAGCATCGGTACTGCTCATTACTGTTCACACAGTAACGATACTATTCATACAGTAACGGCACTATTCATACAGTACAATACTATTCATAAACACATTTTTGTGCCCAATTCCAAATTAAATGGACTTTGAATTATTTTTTGTAAACTTTGAAAAATTTGAATAAATTCAATTCAAGTCCAAAAACTTTTTGCCACAAATTATTATATCAAAACATATTTCAACAATCTCCCCCTTTTTGATATAACAAAACATTTGAAAAATTGTTTTTGGCAAAACTCCCCCTTAATAAAATATTTAATGAAAAAGATATCAATTGTTGCCAATTTTTGGAAAATATTTGAAAATGTTAAGCTCTCCTTTTCATTAAGAAATTGAATTTTTCAAACCATATTTCTCCCCTTTTTGTTATATCAAAAATAATTCAATCTTTAAAATTCTAAAATAACATTGGAGAGTAAGTGATAAATTTGACATTTAAAAATCATTTGAAAAATCAAAGCTCCCCTCAATAAGTGCATTCCAAAAAAACATTTAGCTTTAAAAACTTGACACTTAAACAAAATTGAATTTCAACAAAGAATAACAAACATGTTAGTAGCACGTGAAATTCAATACATCCAAGTCTAAAATACTTTATGCAATACCAATAGTTGAAATTAAGTACATATGCATAAAGTTTTCTAAAAATGTTATGCATTTGAAAAACATTTTGATATCAATTATTAGAGAGATATCATTTGCATTTAAACCACATGAATAAACATTCAAATTTAGGTCAAAAATTTAAAATTTATAAAATCAAAGTATTTGATATCAATTGTTAGAGAGATATCATTTGCATTTAAAACCAATTTTGACCAAAATTTATTATGATGAACTAAAATTA
Organism: Hibiscus syriacus; assembly: GCF_006381635.1. Taxonomy (NCBI): domain Eukaryota; kingdom Viridiplantae; phylum Streptophyta; class Magnoliopsida; order Malvales; family Malvaceae; genus Hibiscus; species Hibiscus syriacus. The sequence goes on from NW_024062733.1 coordinate 9,873,609, forward strand.
TGAAAAATCATTAAAAATGTTCATCATAAACATCTTTTCAACATACATGAGATTAAAAATTAAAACATAATTGTTTAAAATTAAGACTCATGCATGCTTAAACTCAAATGAGCAACCAAATAACCAAAATCAAAAGCATTAAGCTTAGAGGTTACCCATTCCTTTTTCATATGTGGCTAGAGCATCTTGAATATCATCATTTTCATCACCATTGCTCCCAAACACCTACAAGAGACATTTAATTGGATTTTGGTATCCAAATTGCTTTGGATCCTTGGACGTTAGTTTCAATACCCCTTGTTCCCTTAGGAACCCATACTTGTCTAATTTTAAAACATTTTCCTTTCTTCAAAGGACAAGTATGTTCCAAATGACCATGATAATGACAATGTGAGCATATTGCCATTATTGAACTAGATGAATTATTTAAAATGATTTCTTTTTCTTTTGTTAAGCATTCAAGCTTAACTTTCAAATCAAAATTTTCTTTTTTTAAAACTTTCAATTTTCATTTTTGAAAGCTCTAAATCCCTTTTCAAAATTTATTTTGGCTTTCAAAATCTAATTTTGTTTTCAAAAGAAAATCGTTTTTGATTTTAAATTTTGAAATCATTTTCCTATATTTGGAATTCATGGTCTCAAACTCCGAAAACAATTCATCGCAGGCAGCTTGTAACTCATCAAAATAATATGAATTTAATTCATTTGAGCTAGAAGATACCTAGGGCTCTTCACGAGCCAATAGAGACACCACCTTTGTTGGTTCTTCTTTCTTGTTTCCATGGATTTCCTCGAGTTTATTCCAAAGCTCCTTGGCACTTGAACACGAAGAAACTCCTTCATAGATTTCAGGACCAAATGTAAAAAACACCATGTGCATGGCCTTGACATTAAGTTGAGCTTTCTTCCGTTCTTTGTCACTCCACTTCTTCTCCTTCTTCTTTGGAGAAGAGTACCCATTCTCGATTATCTCCCATGCATCAAGATCATTGGATTGGATGAATACCTTCATTAATTTCTTCCAATGATGATAGTTGGATCCATTGAAGTATGGAGGCTTGTCGGTTGGTAGGGAGTTTCCATGTGGAACGAGCCGGAGGTGAAAGTCTTCTTCTCGGTTGTGTCAGAAATTGGTAGAGCGTCTTCTAGGATCGTCTCAAGGTGGTTAAACCTTCTAATGAGTTAGACTCTGGTACCAATTATTGGGTTTTGCGGAAGCTCAAATCGACAACCGGAATGGTTTGCAAAGAGGGTCGGAACGGTTTTTGTGTTTAGGGAGTAAGGAGATTGAAAGGTAGAAAATTGTACAGCGATTTATAGTGGTTCGACTTCTCAACCAAGTCTACATCCACTACCTTAGCTCCTCACCAAGGATTTTCCAACAAATTCACTAATTTTTTTCTTTCTTTTTCAAGGAAAAAGAGATAACCTTTACAAACTCCCTAGTTTTTCATGGGCTAAACTAGAACCTTTCCCTAGCTTTTCACAGGATCAACTAGAACTTTTACCCTTTACAATAAAAGGAAATTTAAACAAGAAAACCTCTCTAAGGCACCTTTACAAGAATTAAGCTCACAAGAACACAATATTTACAAGAGAAATATGAAATAAGAATGGAAAACTCTTTTCTTGTGTTTGATTGCTTGGATAGGTGTTCTTTTCTTTCTTCAAGTGTCCTCAACTTGTTTTTATAGCTTGGAATGAGTTTGAAGTCGTATCTAGCCATTGGGGATTCATTTTCTGCAAAATAAAACTCCCCAGAACAAAGAGTATCGATACTCCTTCAATGGGTATCGATACTACCTTTGTAATATTTGAATTTTATGACCGTTGGGCTTGAAATTAATGTAGCAGTATCGATACTACTGTAGAGGTATCGATACCCATTTTGCATTCTGGAATTTTTTAGCATCGGTACTGTTCATTATTGTTCACACAATATCGGTACTATTCATACAATATCGGTACTATTCATACAATACAGTTCTATTCATAAAAACATTTTTGTGCTCAATTCCAAATTAAATGGACTTTGAATTATTTTTGTAAACTTTGAAAACTTTGAATAAATTAAATTCAAGTACAAAAACATTTTGGCATAAATTGTTATATCAAAACATAGTTCAACAGAAACTACATGGCAAACCAAATGATGGAAAATCTTCAAGCAACATTAACAACGTAATGCTCAAGGTAATTGTACATTGTCCATGGATTGCAGGGAAGTTCGTTTAGTACGAAACAAATAGAAAAATTCTAGAAGCTCTTTGGCCAACTACATCCTCCTTATGTACCGACATCTTCCTCTCCTACAGGTAACATCTCTTTTGTTACTTTGGCTAAAAAATCCAACACTCCTATGTGGATTGTGGATTCTGGTGCAAGTGATCATATGACAGGTGATCTTCAGTTCTTTCAATCCATCAATAGGAACTCATCCATTTATCATATTCGAACAACAGATGGTTCCCTTTCGCGTGTTGCCAGATATGGGTTCATTCGGATTAATCCAGACACTCTACTACCACATGTTCTTTATGTTCCCAATCTTGTATGTAATCTTATTTCCATTAGCAAGTTATGTGTCGATTTAAATTGTACCAGATATTTGAGTATGATACGTGAGAATTATAGGATTCGAGTTTGGGGAAGGTGATTGGAGTGCTAAGCTTTGTGGGGGCATTTACCTCCTTCCTGTAACCTTACCTATCACATAACATATCCCTCCAAGTCTTGCATCAAAAACCTCTTTGTTAGATACCTCCACTGATGTTATGTTATTACATTTTTGCTTAGGATACACAAGTTTCTTTTATCTTGCAAAGTTGTTCCCTCATTTATTTTTCAATAAAAGTCCAAAAAAAATTTCTTATGATATTTGTCATCTCGCAATACAAACAAAAAACATTTATCCACCTTCGCCATACAAATCATCCAAACTATTTGCAATGATTCACAATGACATTTGGGGACCATCCCGAGTAGAAACTTTAAATCGATTCTGGTAGTTTATCTATTTCATTGATGATCTTACTCGAACCACTTAGACATACCTCATGAAAGCTAAGTCTGGGGCTAGTGATACTTTAAACGGTTCCATAAGATGGTTGAAACTTAATTTCAGAGTTTTATCCAAATATTTCATTCTAACGATGGCAGTGAGTATTTTTGCCAAATTTTTGAGTTCTTTCTTTCAGGAAAAAGGGATTATTCATATAACCGCTTTTGTTAACACTCCCTAACAAAGTGGGGTAGCTAAGCGAAAAATTGGCATCTTCTTGAGGTCACTTGTTCTATTTTGTTCTCTACGGACGTTCATCGTTCTTTTTGGGATGCTCTTTTAATCGCTACATACTTGATTAATCGACTACCCAACAAACCCTTGCGCTTTCAGTGTCCACGAAAGGTATTCCTTCAATATTTTCTCAATTTTAAACCTATGGCTTCCTCTTTACCACTTCGAGTCTTTGGTTGTACTGTCTTTACACATAATAATGTTCCTTCTCGATCCAAGTTAGATCCTCGAGCTTTTCGGTCAGTGTTCCTTGGTTACTCTTCCACTCAAAAGGGTTTTCGATGTTATTATCCTCAAACTAAGAAATTTTTTGTTACAATAGATGTCACCTTCTTTGAGAAAACTCATTTTTTCCATAAAACTGTAATTCAGGGGAGTCATATAGTGAATTTTAGTTACTTCAGCCATCTTATGTGAACTGACCAACGAAATTGAATCAACCAAATTTGAACCAACTAGCCACGCCACCAAACCAACTATCCTTGGACCGAACAACCACGCTCCTTTTTGACTAGCCAACATCACCGAACCCAACAAAACCATAAAATTTACCAAGTCCATCCCACCTAGACCGACCAGTAGCACCAAACAACCCCAATTTGCCTCAAATCGAACATACCAAATTGTTTTTTTACAAGAGAAGACAAAAACAGTGCATGGGCCTATTTTCAAACCTTGACTCGAGTTTCCCACACATCATGAATACTCTCATTAACCAGAACAAAGACCAAATCCCTCGGGAGATGAAGAAGTTAACTCGAGTCCCTATAATGAATTAAATGCCTTGATTAATAACAATTATTTGTAGATTGCTTAGAGGAAGAGAGTTAGGAGATGCACAAACCATGCGATTCATAGATTTGTTGGATATGAAAAATTGATGCCTTGTTTCAAGAATTTTACAACCAATGTAGACAACATTATCATTCCAAATAGGGTGGAAGAAGTATTGAAGGACCCTAAGTGGAAAAAGGTGTAGAGCAAGAACTAATCGCACTAAAAAATAACATGTGGGTTATAGCTGATCTCTCGAAAGACAAGAAACTTGTCGGATGTAAATAGGTGTTCACAGTGAAATACAAGGTGAATGACAGTATTGAACGATACAAGGTGAGACTAGTGGCGAAAGGGTTTACTCAGTCCTAAGGAGTTGATTATCAAGAAATGTTTGCTCATGTAGCAAAATTGAACACTGTGATGGTGCTACTATCGTTGACAGTCAATGAGGACTGGGTGCTTCATCAACTAGACATCAAGAATGCCTTTTTAAATGATAACTTAGAGGTGGAAGTGTATATGCGAATCCAACCAGGTGTGAAGGGTGGTATAGGAAAAGCGTGCCGACTACTAAAGCCTTTATATGAACTCAAACAATCTCCAAGAGTGTGGTTTGGCAGATTCACGAAGGTAATTATTCAGGATGGATACAAGAAAAGTCAGTCAAATCATACATTGTTCACCAAAATAGTTTTAAACAAGAAGGATATGTTGATAGTCTATGTAGATGATACCATCATAACTGGTGATGACTCTGTGGAAATAGAAAGATTGAAGAAGTTACTAGCAAGGGAATTTAGGATGAAAGACTTGATAAATTTGCGATATTTCTTAGGCATGAAGGTTGCAAGGTCAAAAGAAGGGATAATGTTCAATCAAAGAAAGTACACTCTAGATCTACTATCAGAGAAAAGATTGATGAGATGCAAGCCAGCCGAAACGTCGATGCATGCAAATCTTAAGTTAAAAAGAGAAGAATTGGGAAGTCCAATAATAAAGAACAATACTAAAGGCTAGTAGGCAAACTCATATACTTATCACTTATCAGGTCTGATATAGCCTTTTTTGTCAGTATTGTGAGTCGATATATGAACGATCCAAGAGAAGAACATTTGGAGACCGTGAACTGAATCCTGAGATACTTGAAAATGACACCGGCCATGGATTGATTTTTAGGAAGAGTAAAGATAGAACGGTGAAAATCTTCTTTGATTCAAGTTGGGCAGGAGAATTAATTGATAGAAGATCTACAACCGATTATTATTCTTTTGTTCGGGAAAATCTTGTCACATGGAGAAGTAAAAAGCGAGTTATGGTCTCTCGAAGTAGTGCATAAGCATAGTATAAAGCAATGACACTCGGTATTTGTGAGGGAATTTGGTTACAAAGACTGTTAACTGAGTTGGGTTTATGTAAAAACAAGTATCTTGAACTTCAAAGTGACAGTAAATCGACAATAAGTATTGCGAAGAATCCAGTTCATCATGGTCAAACGAAGCATGTGGAGATTGGTAGACATTTCATCCCAGAAAAGGTGAATGGTGGACTAGTAAGACTAAATTATGTTCCTACCTAGGGGTAAGCAAAATTCGGCTCGACTCTAAAAATCGATTTATTTTTTCAATTTTGAATTATTTCAGTCGAGTTATTTAAGTTTAACTCAAATTATCAATTTTTTTCGAGTTCCAGTTTTGTAGAAATTTTGAAATATCGAGTTACTCGAAAAATAAAAAATTTGACTAAGTATTTTGACAGTTTTACGATTTAGTTTATGATTTCATTATTCTTTCACTTCTTCCTTCATTTTAAGTCCATTTTGACCAAATTTTAACCACATTCTCCTAAAACATCATATAATACATATGTACTTTCAATTCCTCTTTTTTATAATATTTTTTTATTTTTCAATTTAGGCCCTGAATTTTCCATAATTTCCTTATTTCTTCAATTCATCATTTATTTTAAGTTCGCTTTTACCAAATTTGAACCACGTGCTCATATACCACAATAGAATACCTATGTAACTTCAATTTCTACTTTTTTACTAAAAATGTACTCTATGTTTTTTATTTAGTCCCTTAACTTTGCATTTTATTCAATTTGGTCTTTTGACTACAGTTGTTTGCAAATTCTTTCTTTCATCAATTCATTGACTCATTTGTATTCTCATCAATATTTTACCCTCAAAATACTTTATTTGAAATATAATATTATGAATATATTTTATAATTTTAGATTTATTTATATATTAAATAATATTATAATGTGAAAAGAATATATATATCTTATATGGTTAGAGAAAGTCGAAAAATTGAAACAAATCCTTGCCATAATACTATAAATAATTATAACACAATTAGTATAGAAACTCGAATAACTCGACTCGACTCGAGAAAATTTCAAGTTAAGTTCAAGTTGTAAAATACAATTCATCAACTCGAATAACTCGAAATTTTTTTGACTCGACTTGACTCGATCGAATGCTCACCCTATTCCTACCAAAAACCAATGGGCGGATATCCTCACCAAGGCGCTTCCCAAAACCACATTTGATAAGATCGTATCCAAGCTGGGTCTTTTTAACATTTACTCCCCAGATTGAGGGGGAGTGTTAGTTGTACGATTGTATAGGATTACCTAGTATTTTAAGTTAATTCCAATTCTAATCCTAACTATTAGCATGTTGTATTAGAATACAATACTGTAAGGTATTCTAGTTCTAGTAGGAAACTTACTCCATAAATTGTATATAAATAGACTTGTATTTCCCAGATTAATTATGCAATTGAGAAGAATTATCTCTTCCATATCTCTTGGGTTTCTCGGTTACACTTCCATGCTAGGCTGATATAATGCCAAGTAAACTAAGACACTAAACTGCGAGTACCTTTGCATTTACCATGAATATGCATCTAATACTTTCACTCAGAATGCCTAAAGATTATAGCTCCTTCTACTGTATGATTATGCAGCGTGGAATGGGGTAATGCAATATTTAGCTGGATCCCTTATCAAGTTTCTTATTTTAAGACTTGAAAATTTGTTATATTTCAATTTTAAGTTGGCGTGCTATCCCTGGTCAATAATATGCCTGAAAATGGAATGTCTTTTTAAGGTGAAGACTTATCCCTTAACTTCATTCAGTTGCGTCCCAACCATTCTTGAGTATCAGCCTAATTATGTATTTCTATGCAAACTAATGTTTCAAAAGATAGCTTTTAATTTTTCTTGTTAAATAGAACTTTCTTCTCCTCTATTGGATAGGCTGCTCGTGCCTTGGCCCTTGGCTAATTTGGCTGCTCATGGGGATAGCAACAGCAATAGTGCTGCTATCGGACAAGAGGAAGGTGCGCTGGAAGCCCTGGTGCAACTTACCTATTCTCAAAATGAAGGTGTTAGGTAATCTACTTTGCTTCATTTCGCCTGCGGCAATCCTAACCGCTTCTGAGTGAAACTCAAGTAAATGTCAATGCATCTTGCATGTTTTAAACATTTATTACTGTCGACTATGACACTTGGAATTTTACCTTAAATGTTCATGTAAGTAATTGCATGTACTAAGCTATGCTCGACTCATAAATCCATCTTTCCAAATGCCATTTCATTTATTCATACCTACTCACAAGCAGGCAGGAAGCTGCTGGTGCTTTGTGGAATTTTTCATTTGATGACAAAAATCGAGAAGCAATTGCGGCAGCTGGTGGTGTTGAGGCACTGGTATGATGAATTGCATGTCAAAACTTTGATCATTTCATATTTGCAAATTTCAAGTAAACTATTATTCTATTTTGTTTTACATATGATGCATCAATTATTAAATTATCTCAAGTATTCCGTTGCCTGTTAAAAGCTATTAAATGGTTTTGACCATGCAAATTTCTAGTTTGCAGTTAATTACTTTTATTCTAACAATATGAATGTTGACAATATTGTCAATTTGCCTTTCTTTTCTCCTCTTTATATTTTCTTATGAATTATTGTAGAATTCATGACTTGAATCAATTAAAATAGACTCAATATGCATGATTTCAAACATAAAATAAGGTAATAATTAATATGCAAAGCAGCAGTTCAAGAGACTCATATTATGATAATCGTTCTTTTCTTTATAATGGATGTGGCAGCATTGCTGCATTATCTATGGCGATACTAGGTAATTTTGTTTGATATTGAGAAGCTTCATAGGCGTGTCTGATGATAAAAATGGAAGGAAATGAAGGTGCTAAAGATAATTTTGTTTGATATCGAGAAGCTTTTAGGTTAATGTTCTCTGCCTTGATGATTCTATTAGCAACACCATCTATAAAAACTCCAAATATTAATAAAATTTATGATTCCACTTCTTGAACTGATAACCCTCACCTAGGTTGTGGTTTTGCACAAATATATTTATTTTTCGGCTATCAGCTCTTGCAGGTTGTTGAAACTTTTATTTTGGTTTGCATCATTAGGTTGCCCTCGCTCAATCTAGCTCGAGTGCTTCCCGAGGTCTTCAAGAAAGAGCTGCAGGTGCCCTTTCGAGATTGTCGGTATCAGAAACTAACAGGTATTTGAGGAAACTTCTTGACCGTAATTGTTTAATGTTTCAACTTACGTGATAATATTTGCTGAACAAGTTCTTAGGTGAAAGTTCCCCTTTGCTTTGGTGATGTATACTTGTAAAAAGATCTTTTCTTGTAACTCAAATGCGAGTAACCTAGACCGTGTTCATGCTATTTAGTTTAGAGTTTGAGGGATTTACTACATGTGTGAAACCTTAAAACTCTAGACGTAATTCATCTTCAGAGTTCCGTGTCTTGACAAAATGTTTGATCTACGATTATTTAGGCCTCAGTTTATGTCAAACTGAAAGAAGCAATCTCTTTTCTTTTTGATTTATTTTTTTTGGTTATAGATAGCCTTTTCAATATACATTATAGCAGTGTATATTAATTTTTCTTGAAGGATATATCTTAGCAATTTATGATTCTAATTGCTGTATTTTCTATTAATGCAGCATTGCTATCGGAAGACAAGGTGGTATTGCTCCACTTATTGTCTTAGCACGTTCAGATATTGAAGTAAGCTTCTCACTCTTTGCTTGCTTAGATTATTCATTATTTTCAAAACTAGTTTAAGATTTTTCTAGCATTAACTGTGGTTTTATGAATATTCTCTATGTTACTGTTAGTGCAATTGCTTTTGGCCCTGATTACCGAGAATCTAAAGTTGATGTAAATTGACAGGTTAGATTAATGTTAGGCTTTGGCCAATAAGGGGTATTTAGAGAATTAACTTCAGTGTTTATCCTTAAGAGTTTGGCCAATAAGGGGTATTTAGAGAATTAACTTCAGTGTTTATCCTTAAGAGTTTGGCCAATAAGGGGTATTTGTACAATACCAAGGATTATGGACCCTATAAATATGTAATGTCCTTTGACTATTTTTCTCAAACAATAAAATATACAAAAAGCCTTTTGGCAATTGTTTGGACGTTGATCCCCTCGAAATGATCAAATTTTACTTTTTCTTGTTAGTTTTCCGAATTCTCTTTCGATAGAACCCTAGGTTCTTATCAATATTCTAACCATAAACTAAGGTTTAGTATATGATTGGTTTTCAGGATGTCCACGAGACTGCTGCTGGAGCACTCTGGAATTAGGCGTTTTATCGTGAAAATGCTCTCCATATAGTACAAGATGGTGGAGTTAAACCTCTCATTCATCTATGCTCTTCATCAATATCAAAAATGGCTCGTTTTATGGCTGCATTAGCCTTAGTTTACATATTCGATGGAACGTATGTCAAACTACTTTTTGCTAGTTGGCAATTTGGATTCCTAGTTTCAATGGTTGGGAGCCTCAAATATATAGATAAAAAGATCCTATTTTCTGAAAGTTCTCATGGATGGATAACCAGACAGCGTCTAAAATGAAGCAAAAATAATATTTAAGCTTTGGTAAAAAGTGGTATTGACTTGTAGGAGAATGCTTCAAAAATTTAGTTTTGAGATCTTATTTTTGGCTTAACTATTTACAGGATAGACGCATCTGGAAGTTCAAAGACTCTGAACACGGATGGGGTTGGGAGGATCGCCTTAAAGCATGTTGAAGGCTTTGTAAACTCATTCTACGATCCACAATCCTTTCATACTGCAGCTTCATCATTGGTCCCCACTGCTTTGGCACAGATAGCAGAAGCCATAAGAATACAAGAAGCAGGACATCTAAGATGCAGGTTTTAATGTTTTGGCCTTAGCATTTGGCATTCAACTGGTAAATTTGAATGAGTTTATGGTAGTAAATTACATAGTGTATTAATCTATTTACTACCATATAGTAAATTACTTATTGTAGACAACATGATATTTACATGCACTGGTCACTACCCATGGCCTCTGTCATCACATTCATCTCTCCCTTATTTTCTTTCTCTCAATAGTCAACTAGATCCAACCCCATAGGAAGAGAAGTGGATCTCACTAGGAAATTGCTGAAGGGAGGCTAGCCTATGGACTTTATAAATTACCCTAAGATGTTAGACTTTGTTGATGTGAGACTTATGTTGCCCATTGTGCATTCTTGAAACACCAATATTTGTACCAGTAACTAATAAGACCAAACTGGCCTTTGTTGTAAAAGTTAATGCTTGCACTTGATTAGTAAGTGACTCAAACACCATTCCGGCCTTTCTATAGGTGAGATCAACTGTTTTGAACGTTGTTCTGTCATTTTTGTATGAAATTCAGTATGTCTACTCAGAACATTTTGTAGGAAATGCCTTCACAAGTCTGTTTGTAGGAAATCAAATCAGGCTTTAAATTATTGGCTTGAGAAGACAAATTAATGGGTAAAAAGTATATGACGATGAAAATGCTGCCAATCTTACACCAAGGTTGTATTGATCCTCCTCAATGGCATGCTGCAGTATGCCTGCAAATACCAAAGAACACTTTGAGGAGTTCCTGCCTATTTTGTTTTGATTTGGGTGTTAGGGTCGGATACAGATATGTAACCGACATAGGTATATCCTTTTTTTTCCAGTTTTTCCATGTATGTGGAGATTTCTTGAAGGGTCATATCCCCTACTGATGTCCAAATATATGTCAGAAAAGGGTGTTGGACACTATACTTCAAAAAAAAAAAGCAAGATAAGTTCCAGTAATATTTAGCTTTAGGCAGTGAATTTACGGTTCAATTGTTCAAGCTTTGTAAATTTTAGCATCCATTTCCACATGCATCTTTATAAATACAAGATTTTCCATTTGCATAAAAAGTTTGTTAGGTGCTATGTTATATGTTTTCTGCAAGATAGTTACTTTACTTACCTCCCCTATCTCTGGAAACGAAATTTTCACAAGTTTCATGTTCATAGCTTACCTTCTTGATTCATCTGTGTATTCTAAAAATGTTCTGTTTATTTATTTATTTATTTATTTTACGTTTAACTCCAGTGGAGCCGAGATTGACAGATTTCTCAGAATGTTAAGGGACCCTTCTTCTATACTAAAGTCCTGTTCTGCATTTGCTCTTTTGCAGGAAAGTACCTATTCTCTTCTCATTTTACAATACATTTTGCAGTTTACGTTGCCTGGAGGACGGCATACAATGCACCATTCTAGCCTCCTTCAAAATGCAGGTGCACCGAGAGTCTTACGTGGTGTCGCTGCTGCATCAACAACCCCTATTCAGGCCAAAATATATGCAAAAATCGTGCTTCGGAACCTTGAGCGCCACCATGAACTCTCAAGTTAGTTGTGAGGATAGTTTCTTCTTAAACTCTCCCATGGTGATTGTCAATCCTCGTAAAAAGCACAATCTACTTTGAATTGAAGCAGGCTCTCTCGTTGTCTTTCCTAAACCAAAACCGCTCCCTTTTGGCTCAAAAGTGTAGACACCTTGCCTTGTCTGGCCTCGTGGATTACTTGTGGTAAGGAAATGAAAGAGGGTATTCATGAAGATCATTAAACTGATGTTTGTGAAGAATCAAACGTTGATAGTAATGATGCTTACATGATTGTTCATAAACTTACATGGTAATCTACAATTTTGATGTAACAGTTCACGATACTGTTGTGGTAATACTTGATAGACGATGATGTGATAGATAAATTTAATTGATTATTAAAAAGTTTGAGGACTTATTTCATTTAAAAAAATAAAAATTATTTAGATTAAAAATATAAAAGATAAAAAATTATTAAAGTACTCAATACATTAAATATAAAAATACTACAAAATTAAATTATTAAAAAAATTAATTTAAGGACTACATTGAGATTAAAAAAGATTTAGGGACCATATTGATTTTTTATAAAAGTTTGAGGGTTTCAAATATCATTAAATCAAAAAATTATTTTTAGAATGATTTAAACTTGTGTAAGTTAAGTTATAAAATCTAAATATCATGTTTCCTTATTTTTCAAATTTCCAAAACAATTTTAATGAAAATACTGAAAATATTTTTTTATGTTTTCATATTTTCACTTATTTTTTTATTTTCCAAAAATCATTTTCTAATTTTACAACCAAACAGTTTTTTTTCAATATTTTCTATTTTCTAAGAAAATGAAAATGAAAATAGCCAATATTTTATAAAACCAAACGGACTCGTTTTCTACTTTTAATTAACATAAAATAAAATATGTTTATTACTTTCAATCAAATTAAATTTCCTACTTTCTCTATTTTTTTTAATTTTACATCTTTATTAGTATGAGTTAGATCAAATTCAGGATGAATCTAGAGCGCACATCGCACACCGAAACAACCATTAATATGACACACCAATGCACACCACTAATTAAATTATTCTTATTAAATAAATATGAAAAAATATAATGACCTTTATTATTATTTAATTTAAATTTTAGTAGTAATTTAATTTAAATTTTAGTAGTAATATAATTAAATTATATTTTTTATAATTATTTTAGAAAATTTTATTTATTTAGGATTGGAGCACTTAACTTATTTAAGTTTACAAAATCTTTCCAGTAGTAACCATAAAAAACAATCGTTGACAACTCTATTTATCGCTAAAAAATTGTGTTCTTCGACATACATTGTCGCCGCCAAGAGGAAACTGAGATAAATAGGAAGGGATAGATTGATTGTGCATGCTTTACGGATGGTGTAACACATCGAAAAATCCACAATTTAAAACCCTAGTAATTAGGGCTGAACAACGAAACTGAGAAAAACGAAAAACCGACACGAACCGAGTAAAACGGTTCGGTTCGATTCGGGTTCACCTATAAATGGTTCGGTTTCGGGTTGATTTAAAGAATAAATTTTATTGATTCGATTCGGATTTTCCATATGGAACCCATTTGACGGGCATTGAACCAAATATCCGGTTACCCACTTCCCATAAGCCCAATTAAAGTTAACACAATGTAGAAAACCCTAACATTCTTCACTCTTCAGCACAGCCGTTCTCTTCTCCACTCTCCACTACGGCACTACCCAGGCGCAGTCACTTATCACAGCGCAGGCGCAGGCACTTATCACAGCGCAGGCGCAGCCACCGGTACTATCACGCCACAGTCCGACTGCCAACCATCGGGTATGTCTCTCTTCTCCGTTGGACTGTCTTTTATTTCTTCTTTGTTTTTCCATTTCTGCCGATAGAAATCCTGAAACTTTATTGAAAATGAAGCTTCTGCATGCTCTCCTCTGTCAGTTCTCTTCACCGTTTGTATGTTTTTTTGGGCAACAAATATGTTGAATAAATTACTATTATAGGAGTCAGTATATATGTTATTGTAGCATCCTTTTAGCTTTGCCAAGTAAGATAACGGTACCTAAAGGAACAATGTTAACTCCAGAACAACATATATTGCAAGAAAAAAGTTCTCAAAATTTCTCATAACAGAAAACAAGCAATCTATCAACTCCAGAACAAACTACAACAGCAAAACATATCTGGATATCTTGTGCTAATGTTCAAGCAGCATTTTGGGCTGCAAGCCTCTTCCTAGCTTCCTCAACGATTGATAACTTGATACCCTTGCCCTTGGGAAGGGATACCCATGGCTTTGTTCCTTTTCCAATGGTGAAGACGTTGCCCAGACGAGTTGCAAACTCGTGCCCAGCAGCATCTTGAACATGGATAGTCTCAAAGCTACCCTTGTGCTTCTCTCTGTTCTTAATCACTCCAACACGGCCTCTGTTCCTTCCTACAGTCACCATGACGACATTTCCAACATCAAACTTAATGAAATCAACAATTTTGTTGCTCTCGAGGTCCAGTTTGATGGTGTCATTAGCCTTTATAAGAGGATCCGGGTAGCGGATAGTACGCCCATCATATGTATTGAGGTATGGAATACCTTTCTGGCCAAATTGGACAGATCGAACCTTGCACAGCTTAAACTTGGTTTCATCACCAGTGATGGCATGAAAACTACTCTCTTATCATCAGAGTAGAGTTTGGAAATGTATAAAATGAATAAATCATAGTTCAAATGGCCATCTTTATATGTTTTGCATTTTCGAAAGTTGTACTGAAACTCATTTACTTGATCGCCTTGAATCATTATTTGTGGACTAAGTTGCAGCTTTCTAGTTTCTGTTTCTGTCTTGGAATCTTATAGTTCATATATAGTCCATGCATTATGGTGTTTACCATTAACATTGGTCATGAATAGTTGGGAGTTGGGAGGTGGAGTAGGTTAAATATCAGTTCAAGTAAGCAGAGTATACGTGTATTCATTGAAAATGTTTTCGGTTTATGAAAAACCGTTTTACCGAACCGAACCGAAAAAATCAGTTTCATATAATTCAGTTTTTTAACCATTCGGTTTTGATTTCGGTTTCGGTTTAAATTTTGGAAAACCGTTTATTTCGGTTCGGTTCAATTTTTAGTAAAAAACCGAACCGAACCGAATACACTTCTACTAGTAATTGAGAAATTTTGACCTAAAATTCTTAAATTGAAATCAGTGATCAAACTGTAAATTGGTAAAGATTGAAGTCGTAGTTGCAAAACCCTAGGAAAAATTATGACTTACCTTCAAATTAGAGCAATTTTATTTGATATCAAACTCTCCCCTTCCCCGTTTATAACTCTGCGCAGCCCTCCCCTTTTATTTTTAAAACCCTAGCAGCAATCCCATCTCCCTTTAAGCCGCCGCCGCTCACTCCTCCATTGCCCTTCACGCCATCTGACCGGTCAGGTAAGCTTGTCGACCGTCTCCTTTAACTCCGTTCCTGCTGCCGTCGACCCGAAGTCGCGTTCGCTCGAAACCAGCGAGCTTTGCTCGCGAATGCGCCGTCGTCGCGGCCTGCTTTGACCGTCCGTGGCCATGGTGTGGCCGGAAGTGACATGGGGAAAGCCTATCTGGTCGGAAATTCACTGGGCAGACCCTCGTCAGCCTTATTTTCTTTATATACTTTCGCCGTTTGGCAGCTAAATGGCCTTGGTGGCCAGCCGTTTAAGGCCACGGCGAGCGTGGCTGTGAGTTCGCCGTCCCTTGGGGCTGCTGTCGGTACACCCTCGTCGTCGGCAGTCCCACTTTTTTATACTGGCAGCATCCGTAATCGAGCGAAACTCCACTGTCGGTTCACCGATTCGAACAAGAAAAAAATATTTCCGTCACCGTAAAAAATATTATTTAAGTTCTGAAATTCGTCATTGGAATCTAAAATTATGCATTGTGATTTTTGCAGGGAGTTCTGATCCGGGAATCGAGTTACCGCCTTCGTCACCGTTACATGCTAACATCGAACCGACTCGAGCTGCTTGAGTTACCTGTGAGTGTGAATTTATTATTTTAGTTTGTTAGCCTTATTGGGAAGTTTAAAATAATTTATTAATTGTTAAATATTGTTGTAGGCACTGATTCGGATCGACCGGCCGACCGAGGAAAGTGTTATCACCGTCCTTAGCTATTTATCGAGGTGTGTCTCTATCGGTGCTACATATGTTTGATTTGTTTGTCTGTTTACTTGGTTGTTTGATAATGACTTGAAAATATGTTTAAATATGAAATTAGTTGTGTTTATTATGATTAAGAAAGAATAAGTTATGTGATGCAAGATGTAATGTCGGAAATGTGGATTATGTGATGTGCGTGCAAATATGTGATTGCATGAAAATAATGGAAAACTGATTATATGCTTTGGAAACTAATCATGTGATACCTCTTAATCGAATCGGACTTCGGATTTTACGTCATTTTGCATGTCATGTTGGGATGTATTCTGATAGGGAATGTTCAATGCATTAACTCGATGGGGTCAGTGTTACCTATTTTCGGATTCAATGTTAAGTTTTTAACAGAGGGGTACTAAAATGAAACAAAAATCAAACTTTTAGGTATGATTTTGAAACTGAATTGAAAGTTTAGATACTAAAACCAACCAAAACTAATAGTTTAGGTACTAAATCCGTAGTTTATCCTAAAATTATATATAGGCCCTTTTTTCTAATTTTCTTTAAAAACCTATTGTCTCGTCTTTTTCTCTTCTGACCCAAGCCCTAAGGTAAAATTTTTAAACCTATTCACTCGTCGTCTTCTCTTCTGACCCAAGCTTAACTTGAATATTGATTTCTACTTTGGGTCATAAGATTTTGATTTATATTCAATATGCATCTAAATTGCTCTGCTATATTTGATTTTCTGTTTTCGGCCCTACTGGTTTACTTTGTCGAGAAGGACTGTGTATTAAAGCTCTCGATTTATCTATTTTTCTATTACACTGCTATTTGAGACCGTTATTGAAGGTATGTTTATATGTAATTCTTATGATGGATTAAGAAGATATTGAGGGCATGTTTGTTGTGATGGGTGCATGTCAAGATTAAGAAAATATTGAGGGTATTTCATTAGTCATTTAAATCGTAATTACCTTTGGAAATAGTAGTGAATCTTCGGTTGATAAATGAGTTGGAAAAAGAGCTCAAGGTATTAGGTGAAGACCATTGGGGATATTTGATTTCTGCCTCTGTTTGTGCATTGCTCTGCTATATTTGATTTTCTGTTTTTTGATGATTATGTTTGTTACTCTGTCTCCCTTTGTTTATTTTGCTTTTTTGAGAAGATATATATTATTTTGAAAAGCTATAGGTTTAGTTATTTGTGGTTTAGGGATTAGGCCTTTGGGTTTGGGAGAATTAAAAAAAATCATTTTAACGTTCCATATTTCCCTTTTCCTTCTTCTCCACCAGCTGTTTGGCGTTTAATTTGGATTCAATTGAAGAGGGGATATGGGTAAAGTGAAAGGGAAGCATAGGTTAGATATCTACTATAAGTTAGCCAAAGAACACGGCTACCGTTCCAGAGCATCATGGAAGTTAGTACAACTGGATGACAATTTCAGATTTCTAAAATCAGCGCATGCTGTCCTCGACCTTTGTGCTGCCCCCGGTGGTTGGATGCAAGTGGCCGTGCAGCATACACCCATCGGCAGCCTTGTACTCGGTCTTGATCTTGTTCCCATTGCTCCTATACGAGGTGCCATCGCTCTCCAACAAGACATAACCAAATCCGATTGCAAGTCCAAGGTTAAACGAGTCATGGAAGAGCACAGGGTTATGGCTTTTGATGTCGTTTTGCATGATGGATCCCCTAATGTTGGTGGTGCTTGGGCTCAAGAAAAAATGAGCCAAAATACTTTGGTTATTGATTCTGTTAAGCTGGCTACCCAGTTTTTGGCCCCTAAAGGCACCTTTGTCACCAAGGTTTTTAGGTCCCAAGATTACAGTTCCGTTCTATATTGTCTCAAGCAGGTGATAAACAAAACCATAAGATATATCTCTCTGTGAAGTTTTGTTTTTTCCTTTGACACGCGTGTTTGGTTTGGTCTGCAGCTGTTTGAGGAGGTTAAAGTTTGGAAACCACATGCTAGTCGCCCAGAATCAGCTGAGACTTATGTTTTGGGGCTAAGGTATAAAGCCCCGGCAAAGATTGATCCACGCCTTCTTGATTTCAAACATCTGTTTCAGGGATCGATAGAACCACAAAAGAAGGTTTTTAATTTCATTTTAGGTTTCAAAATCTCTTAACTGACTACTTTTGTTCTCCTATTGATTGCATCTCTGCTCATTATTGTTCTTTCTGCCACATACTTGATGTAGGTGATTGATGTACTTAGGGTAACAAAACAGAAGAGACACCGTGATGGGTAAGCTTTCCCTTTATCATACAGCAATGTTACTGCTTTGTTGATAATGATTGAACATTTTTATTGAATTGATTCCTCTGCTATCTGATTTTAAGGTTTATGTTATGCTTTGTTTCTAAGTACATGCCGATTTCAGTTATGAAGACGGGGAGACAATCTCAAAGAAGATGTCTACTGCTGCTGATTTCATTTGGTCTGATTCTCCTCTCGAAATCCTAGGTTCAGTTACTACCATAACCTTTGGGGATCCAGCTTCATTGCCTATTAAGGATCACAGTTCTACCACAGAAGAGGTGATTATCTTTTACAGTATTGCTAATCATTACCTTCGTTAATACTTGTCATTACTTACTTTGTTGCTGTATTGACAGGTCAAAGCTCTTTGTGATGATTTGCGAGTTCTACGAAAGCAGGATTTCAAGCATCTTTTGAAGTAAGAAACATAATCCTTTTCAGATTTTCCCTTTTGAGTTTTTTAGTCTAAACAATTTGTGGTAATATGAAAATATGTAAAAGTTAAGCTATAATCAGTGCACTGGGTCCTTGATCTTTTGAGAGGAGCTTGATTTGAATTCCTATTGTTCATCAGATGAAAATATGTTAGATTTATGCGCATGAATGTGATGTGTATTGATTACCTTGATTTAGGTGGCGGATGCAATTGAGAAAAGCTCTGTCTCCTTCTGAAAAGGCTACTCCTCCAACTCCTACCACTGCTAAAGATGATGATAAAGGGGATGAGGAGAACGAAGATGATAAATTACTCAATGAGATGGAGGAGCTCACATATGCCATGGAGCGTAAGAAGAAAAGAGAAAAGAAGCTTCTTGCAAAAAGACGAGCAAAGGTTTATTGCCTTATTAAGAAAAATGTGATCCCTATGTTTATGTCTTAGTGCATGTTACCATGCAACAAATCATGAATGGAACGAATTTTGTGATTGTACCAATGATTATGTATCTACAATATAGTGATTAAATGATGCCTGGTAATCTTTTTGAAAGAATTACGCTTCCATCTTTTCGGGGTGATAGATATTTATGGTGTTCCACTTTGTTGTAGGATGTTTCGATGCGCACTCGTTTATTTGCTGATTTGGTACCTTGTTATTTTGCAGGAAAAATCACGGAAGGCAACAGGAATGCAAATAGATGCCCTGGAAGATGGTTACGTTGATCATGAGTTGTTCTCTCTTTCTTCCATTAAGGTTTGTTTTACCAAGGCTGCGAACTGGATAACTCCAATAATGTTTGTAACTAGTAAAAATACAATTTATTACTGCAAGTATAAAAGACCAAAACCAACACTCGTCACAAGGCTGCAGTTATGTCATTTGAACCAGGGGCATAGTTGATGTTTAACCTTATTGATTATTAATCTACTGTTTCTGAACTGAGAAGTTTTATTCTTAACATCGTTTCGGTTTACTTGCACTTTGTTATTGGAAACAATGCTCTGGCATGTGTTACTGTGCAATACTAAACTGTTGCTTACAGTTGTGGTTCTTTGATATTTCCTGAAATGTTACTTAGGTTGTCTTTTAAGCTTTATAATTTGGTAGAAACATTCATTGATGTCAGTCAATTACCATCTTTAGGGTAAGAAAGATCTTGCGACAGTTGATTCCACCGAGTATGATGGTGGCAACGTTGATCTGAGGGGTAGCGAAGATGAACAAAACCGAGAAGAAAGCACCGAGGATGAGTCACCCAGTGATATCGATTCTGATGAAGAACGCAGAAGGTTAGTATCTGCTTCTCATGACTGATATATATATATATATATATATATATATATATAATTTCTAACATTCTCTGTTTGTTAACCTTGTAATTTTAATGCTAGATATGATGAAAAAATAGAAGAGATCCTTGATCACGCGTATGAAGAGTATGTGTCGAAAAAGGATGGAAGTACGAAGCAGAGGAAGCGTGCAAAAGAAGCCTATGACAAGTTAGAGGTATGAAGCTCTTAAAGTGTGTATTAGAATTTAGAACTAAAAAATATTTGATCTTTTGTAGCAACTTTAACTAATAAGTGTTAACAGCCTCCTCTTTTCTGCATCAAGTACTACTTCCCTATGCTTCTCTTTTGTTAATAGAAATCCTGTTTTCGCGGTGCTAGTATCATTCCCTTATTTATTTATGCTTTTAATAGATAATGGCGAATAGTTGTTTATTGAATTTCCGTTCATGGCTGTTCAGGGTGGTTATGGTGATATTATTTTTTCTGATCATGATTCGGATATGGAAGAGGCTGATCCTGAAGCAAATCCTCTTATGATACCGCTAGATGACGGGGAAGGACCAACTCAGGAGGAGATTACAGACAGGTGGTTCGGTCAGGATATTTTTGCTGATGCCGTAGAGCAAGGGGATTTAGGGAAGTATGACAGTGATGATGAAATGGAGACTGATAAACGAAAGGAAAGGGCAGCTATTCCAGAGAGGTCCAAAGTAAAGAAAAAACAGGATGAAAGACTCGATATTCCGAACAAGGCCGAGGAAAAGAAAGCAAACAATGCTGCAGGCCCCAAAAGCACCAAACTCCTGGCTTCCAAGACACAGGATGATTTTGAGATTGTCCTGGCTCCAGCTACTGATTCCAGTGATGACTCGTCCTCAGATGACTCGGTAGAATATGACGTTGAGACGAAAACTGAGATATTAGCTTGTGCTAAGAAGATGCTCAGGAAAATGCGAAGGGATCAAATTCTCGACGATGCGTACGGTAAATATATGTTTCATGATGATGGTCTACCCAAGTGGTTCTTAGATGAGGAAAAGAGGCATTGTCAACCAATTAAGCCTGTTACAAAGGAAGAAATTGCTGCAATGCGAGCACAATTCAAAGAGATAAATGCTCGACCGGTTAAGAAAGTTGCAGAGGCAAAGGCTCGAAAGAAGCGGATTGCAATGAAAAAGCTAGACAAGGTCCGCCAGAAAGCAAACAGCATATCAGACCAAGCCGACATCTCCGAGCGGTCAAAAGGGAAGCAAATCGAACAACTTTACAAGAAGGCTACGCCCAAAAAGCCCCAGAAGGAATACGTGGTCGCGAGGAAAGGGGTTCAAGTTATGGCCGGAAAGGGGAAAGTCCTTGTTGATCGTCGGATGAAAAAGGATGCCCGGGCACGGGGAACTGGAAAACCAGGAAAAGGTGGTTCGAAGAAGGGAAAGAACGGAAGAGCGCGGAAAGGTAAAGGATCTGTCAAGGCTTCAGGGGGCAAGGGAAACAAAGGAGCGCGCATGCATGACTGAAGCAACTTAAGTTTTGAAAGGCACAATTTTGGATGAAATTAAACAATTTATACAAATGTTAGGACTGTTTTGTTTCTTTTGTTACAGTTGATTCATTAAAATTAAGTACAATGGCCGAGTGTTGAGGAATCAAATACTTTCATAGTAGCTTAAAGAGTTCCAATACTTTATTAAATTGTACCGAACATTACTTTATTAAATTGTACCTTACATAGATGTTCGATAGATGCTCGGTAATCAAATGAATCACGATTATATTCGAAGTTAACTTGGGATGGATGCTCGGTAGTCAAATGAATCTCGACTATATTCTATGTTAACTCGAGTTAAACACTTAAGTAGGGGGGATAGAGTTTCACACTAAGGTGTTTAAATGCTCACTAACAGAAGTGAATTTCAAGTGCGGATAGAGCTGTTCCCATCAACGCTGAATATATGAAAGTCATCTCCATATTATCCGGATATGAACTCTGCAAATTCCAAAATCGACAACTTTAGTACACTTCCAAACAAGAACCAATCTACCACTAAAACGAATCCAAGTAAAAGCTATAACAAGTAATAGTTCTCGATAATCTTTTTCGATAATGGTGCATTACGCGTACCTTTGATTCTCCGAAGATCTCCCCTTCTTGTACATAAATCTTCTCGAGTTTTTTTACCCATTTTATCCTCCCACATTGCTAACAGCTGATTCATGGAGCATGCATTCCCCAGGGGTCTCAGATACAAAGTCTAGTGTTCGAGGATCGTCTATGGCACTGATGGTGCATGCTGCAACATAGACATCGTTTACAACTTTATCCTTGACAGAATTCGCCAAAGACTCGATGGATGGTCTGCAAAAACTCTTTCTTTCTCCGGACGGGTCACTCTTGCAAAATCAGTTCTTCTTTGTATTCCCTCCTTCATTATGCAAGCTTGCAAATTGCCGACATCTCTCTGTAATGAGATTGAGCGAATGGTCAGATGCTTTATTTGGGGCTCCCCCTCCTTGACTAATCTCATCCCTCTAGCTAAATGGGAAGACCTCTGTCAACCTCTCCATACAGGCGGTCTGAGCCTTCGTCGAATAAATTTTCAGAACATTGCTCTCCTCTTCAAAATTTGCAATGATCTCATTCTCTCCCCCTCGGTTTCCTGGATCTTCCTCATGCGAGAGAAATATAAGATCATCGAACTATGCCCTTTTTCGATCTACCGTTCCACTTGTTCTAATCTGTGGCGTAGTTTGGTAAACGTATAGCGTTCTTTCTACACCAATTTGGCTTGGTCAGTGGGTGACGGACGCTCTATTAATTTCTGGACTGATAATTGGGTTCCCCCGATTGGCTCACTCCTCAACGTTGCAAAGACTAATTGTTTACTTAACTGTCTCTGATGTGTCTTCAGATGGTTGCTGGGATTGGGATCTTTTGAACACTCTCTTGGACCCGGTAGCTATTCATCATATGAGAAATATTATTGCTCCATCTTTTACGGTTGGTTCAGATATTGTTTATTGGTCGGTTTCACCAAAGAGGATTTTCATTGTTTCAAGTGCTTATAAATCCTTATGCTCCTCTTCTTGGGCCGCTACGAATCCTTGCTATTCTGTAATTTGGCGTTTACATGTTCCGGAACAAATTAGGAGTTTTTTTATGGCTCGCCATGAGAAATAGAGTGCTCACCAACTCTAACCGATGCCGACGAGGTATGGGAAATGATTCCTCTTGTTGTTTGTGTCGAGCTGAGAATGAAACTTTGCTCCATATCCTTTGAGATTGCATCACCGCTCGGAGCATTTGGCAGAGACTCCTCCAAGCTCATCCTTTTCCCTCTTTCTTCGATTTCGATCGTGAAGCTTGGCTCATGGAAAATCTCAGTTCTTCTTTCCGTTGTGCCGCATCCAATGGCCCTTGGTGCGTTCTTTTCGCCTCATTGGTCTGGAAGCTTTGGAAGGATCAAAATCTTCTCGTTTTTCAAGATGCCTCTCCTTGTTCGGAAGCTATACTTCAAGTCAGCATATCCTGGAGCAAACTTTATGATGACTGTGCGCCATTCGGAGTTCACACAGACTGCCCCCTGGATTTGGGGTGGGTCGCTCTTAATAACGATGGGGCTGTGTCACCCCAAAATGGTTTAATTTTGATTGGGGGTATCTTCAGGGATCATTCGAGGAATTGTTTAGGTGTTTTTCACAAATTGCTAGGGACATCAAAAATTTTTGAAGCAGAATTATGGGGCATATATGAAGGGATCCGTTCAGCTTGGCAATTTGGTTTTGAAAGAGTAATTGTTCAAAGCAATTGTGAGGATGCCATCCAACTTCTTTCACGGCTGTCAGCTTCGAGTCCGTTTGCTGCTGTTGGAGCTATCGCTCGCCTTCTTGACCAAGCTTGGGTTGTTCTTTTTTCGGAAAATCTATAGATAAACAAATATGGCTGTTGATTTTCTAGCTAAGTTCGATGACCTTCCCTCAGATGAAACTGTCAAAGTCGACCCTCTTCCGGATCGTCTGCTTTCAATTCTTCTTAGAGACTCACACGGCCGCCTTACTCTCGTATAGTTTCGTGATGTATTGGCTCCCATTCAAAAATAATAATAATAATAATATGTGGTCCCATACCCTTTTTTTGGATAATTTTAATTTTATTACCCAAGGTGCAGAATTCTGCTACATAAAAGATCCCATAATTGGGATAATGAACAACCTACTTACAACAAAATTTTAATAGTCTACACCCCAAATAGTACAAAGGTAAGTATTGAGACTATCTACTCTATTTATATTACTTCCTCTTAATTGGATACATACAATCTCTTTAATTGAACTCAAAATTTCGTTCTCACTTCTTTTGTTTCCTCGGTACAATCTTCTATTTCTTTCCTCCCATATGGAATAGATTAAAGCGCACCAAGCAAGTTTCAAGATAGTAGTGAGCAGGGACTTACCTTTCCAAGCACCATTGGCCCAGTCTATCATGCTCATCCAAGGTAAATTAGTGTTGCTTAAGCCCGAGAGGTTCAAAATGGCCTTCCATAAGGAAACTACCATAGGACATTCACTGAATAGGTGGTCCCTAGTCTCTTGTGCATCATTGCAAATTATGCAGGAAACATCAGTAACGATTCCCATTCTTCGGAGCCTTTCCCTAGTTGGGAGTCTATCCAGGAGAGTCATCCATGTTATAATGATGTGTTTGGGGACGTGTAGAGGAAACCATATCAATTTGTGCCATGAGACTTTATCTCCTTTTACCCGTAATTCTTTCCAGAAATCTTTTGTCTTCGTAGCTCCTGTAGATAAAACAGGGATTGCAGTTGCCCTTAGTTTAAGTAAGCGCCTGATACACCAGCTGGAGTTTGCTATGTCATCGACTAACAGGATGTCTGCACCTTTAATAACATAGCTTTTGATCCAAGCTACCCAAAAAGATCCCTCTCCCGCAAGGATGTTCCTGATGAGTTGTATCATACATGCTTTGTTCCATGTTTTTGTATCTTTTAGTCCGAGTCCTCTTTCATATTTCGTTTGGCAGATTTTCTGCCAACTGACTCTGGCTCTAGTAGCGGCTTCATCCGCACCTTTCCAGAAAAATCTAGAGCAAAGTTGTTCAATCCTATTAACAATGGCTTGTGGTAGAATTAACTGCCTGCACCAGAAGTTTGCAATACTGAAGAGAATAACTCTGATAAGTTCAAGTCTGTCAGCGTAGCTCAAGTGTGTTCCCGACCAGTGATGGAGCTTGGATTTGATCTTTTCAAGAAGAACCACACAGCCTTTTTCAGTGAGTTTCCTTGTGACTAAAGGAACCCCTAGGTATCTTACTGGCAAATTGTCATGTTTGAATCCTGTGGAATGTAAAATATGTTCAAGATTTCTGAAAGAGATTCCAGCAGTATAAAGTTCGCATTTGGTAGCATTAAGTTTAAGACCAGACATTTCGTAGAATTGGTCAAGGGCGCTGATGACTCCGGAAACAGATTCAATATTTCTTTTACAGAAGATAAGTAGGTCGTCTGTAAAAGAGAGGTGAGTGAGGCCAATCTTCTTACATTTTGGGTGGTATGCGAACAAGCCTTTAGTTGCTGCAATGTTTAGAATTCTAGAGAGCACATTCATTGCAAGAACGAATAAGATAGGAGATAGAGGGTCACCTTGTCTTATTCCCCTTGCACCCTTGAAGAAGCCAATCAAGCTTCCATCGAAAGAGATGGAGTATCTTGCTTCTTTAAAGCAGGTTTCAATCCATCCAATGAAAGTATTAGGGAGCTGTAGTGCATTAAGCATTGCAGAAATGAAAACCCAGTGTAGGGTGTCAAAATCCTTTTGTAAGTCAACTTTCAAGGCACATCTAGGAGAGATAACTTTCCTTCCATATTCTCTCACCAATTCTTGAGCAAGGAGAGTGTTGTCAACAATATTTCTTCCTTTTACAAAAGTCGATTGGTTGAGGGAGATTATTTCTGGAAGTAGTGTAGTCAACCTTTTGACTAAAATCTTTGTAATTGTCTTGTAAATAACAGAGCAACAGGAAATTGGCCGAAAGTCTCTAACCTTATTGGGATTAGGAACATTTGGAATCAAATCAATGGTTGTAGCATTGAAAGCTGGAAGGATGAAAGTCTCTTGGAAGAAGTATTTAATAGCATTTACAACGTCCTTGCCAACCACTGACCATGATTTTTTGAAAAAATATGGTGTGAATCCATTAGGACCGGGTGCTTTGTCATTCCCTTGGATGAAAATTGCTTTCTGGATCTCTTCGTCTGTTACCTCCTTGACAAGGTTAGAAGAAACATCTGAAGGCAAATTAAATTGCAGCAGATCCTTCAAAAGATTAGGCGCACAATTTCTAACACCGGAGTCTTCTGTGCCTAAAAGTATTGAGTAAAATTCAGTCACTTCGGAAGCCATTTCATCAAAAGATTCAATCCTTTTACCTTGGTCATTAACAAGAATTCGGATGGTGTCTCTTTTTTTTTACCGGAGATAATGGAATGAAAGAATTTTGTGCATTTGTCCCTTTCTTTTAACCATTTCACTTTGGCCTTTTGTTTCAAGTACATACGCTCTGCTTCTTCAAGAGATAAAAGCTCATTCTGTAGCATCAACTCTTTTGCAATAGTGTCCCGTCCTCGTAGAGTAGATAGTTGCAGTTGTTCCAGATCACTTTGCTTTTGACGTACTCGAGCAGAAAGATCACTGTAATATTCTTTGTTCAGGGTCTTGAGGCTTGTTTTTAGACGTTTAAGCTTGAGGAAAAGAACCTTCATCAGATTTCCTTGAATAGGTGGTTGCCATGACTGTCGAACTTCATTTAAGAAATTAGGATGAAGAGTCCAGAAGTTGAAAAATTTGAATGGTTTAGGTCGATTTGCTTGAACCTCCCTGTTGATCCAAACCAGAGCCATACAATGATCAGATACGCCTAGTGCAAGGAATTCCACAAATGAGTTATGAAAAGTATTTACCCATGTGGAATTGATAAGCACCCTATCAAGCTTCTTTGCAAGAAAAGATTGTTGTTGTTTGTTGCTCCATGTGAATGAAGGACCAAAGAAATGGTGGTCTTGGAGAAGAAGATCATGAGTGAAATCTTGGAAGTCCTTCATGTATGGAGTTAATATTGGACCAGTGTGCTCATAATCTGAACTTTCCTTCGAATGCAAGATAGCGTTGTAATCTCCTCCTAATATCCAAGGTAAAGAACCGAAATATGCTTCCATGTCACGTAGTTGTTGCCAGAGTTGTCTTCTAGTTACACCATCATTACTGGCATAGATAGCTGTAATAATGAGAGGAACACTCTTAAAAGTGCATCTGATAGTAATTGACTGAGCAAAAGCTTGACAAAAGGAGATGTCTAAACCTTTTTTCCAGAGGATCCAGATCGTCCCGTTTGAAGCAAAGTCATAATTTGAACAGGTATGTCATTGTGTAAATTTGGTTTTGAATATTTCAGCTGAATTCTCCAATTTGACACGGGTCTCGAGTAGACAGAGGATGTCAACTTTATTTTGAATATCCCTTTGTAGGACTTTTTCTTGTTTTAGAGGATTGTTTAATCCTCTATTATTCCAGAAGCTAATAATCATAGAGAAGGATAGCCCACACCCCCATTACTACATGATGGACTTTTTGCATTGTCGAGATAAATTTTCTTTTTTGATTTGAGGTCATTAACCAAACATGCTACTGTCGTAACCGTCTTTCGGTTGGGCCCCGAAATTGGGCTTCGACTTGAAAAATGTAAATTGGAGTCGCCACCGATCCTTTATTTTAAATTGAATGGGTAGATCGGATACCTTATTTCTTACCTGATCTGCGTCTTACCAATGATGTGTCGGATTTGGGAGTCGGTTACAGTCAAGGAAGGGTTAGCACCCTTGCACTGCCCTTTCGGTACTACGTAATTCCCAGTTGTCTTAAATTAAGAGAATTGAAAGTTTAAATTAAAAGGTAAAATAGCGATCCCAATTACTTACCTCTAACCGTTTTGAAAACGTACCCTTAAGAAATCAAGAAAAGTATTAGAATAACAAAGGTGACGAGGACAAAGCGAAGATTGAAAAAGTAAAACAAAGAAGAGAAAATAGGTAAATAACGACAAATAAAACAAAGTCGAAATGAAAATGAAATGTACACAAAAGTTTTTTTAAAAAGAATAATAAAAAACAAAGAATATATACACATATATACAATGAATTATCATAATTAATATAATAGGTAAAAACGATAGTTTTAAAAAAAATAGAGATATAAAATATTATGTAAAAACAAATAAATGTACACAAGTAAAAAAATGAAATAAAGGAAAAAACAATTAATAGATATATATATATATATAATAGACGTAAGAATAAAATATTAATAGCATATATATGTAATGATAGAGTATAATAGAAAATGACCAAACAGAGATAATCGTAACATACTTATAATACTAATAAATTTATAAAAAATATTTAAATTATGTACATATATAAACTGATATATAACATAAAAGAGATCAAATAAAAAAAATGCATACAATGATACAGATAACGAAAGGAAGTAAAAAAAATATATGCATACATATAATGAAAAGGACCAAATTATAAAAAAGGAAAACTGACAGAATTTAAAGAAATTCGAGGAGAATTGTGAAATTTCAGGGGTAAATTGAAATTAAATACGAATTGTGTGGCCAAATTAGAACGAAATAGGGGTTTAAAAAATCAATTTTGGGGTCAATATAGAAGAGTTCAAAATCAGAGCGACCAAAAGCGAGTTAACCCATCTTGAAGCGAAAACATGCGGGTTAGCTAAGCGGGTCGGGTCAGTGCGCGGGTCCAACGGGTTTAGTATATAAGTTAAAATCTTTTAATAAAATTTATTTCTCTCTTATCGTCCCAAAAAACGCTCCCCCTCCATCCTTATTCTCTCTTGGTGTTCTTAAAAATGAAGAACACCAACCCAGTTTTCCAGAAAATGGCCATCGGCCGCCCCCACTCCGCCTCGCCGCCGCCGTTGAACGACGACAGCCGCCGTTCAACGGCGGCAAAACTTTTATTTTTTATTTTTTTTCAAAGATCCCTAAAGCTCTTTCCACTCTCTTTTTAAAAATCAAAACTTTTTTAAAAAACAAAAGCCTCGGGGCTAGATCTGGGTTTGAAATCTCGAAACCCTTTCCCTTTGATCATCGGCGTAACCCACTCTTGGATTTTTTGAAGTCAGACGAAGGCAAAGCAAGAGGAAAAAGAAACGACATGCAAGGTAAAAAAAACAAAAATATTCACCTTTTATTTCTCTTCGAATCTAGTTACAAAGTAAAACTTTGAATCTGTTGTATCTCTCTTGATCTCTCGTAGTATATTGCGTGTATTTGTGTGTGTTCTTGTTGTTACAAGCGAATCGATTACATGTATTTATAGTCTATGAAATACTATCTTTAATAGAGTTTTATTTGATTTCAAATTCTAATGCTCCTTGGTATCTTCTGTTATTTTGGTGTGGGTGTTCCTTGCGATCACGACGACGAGGGAACCGGCTGTGAGAGGTGTGTTGTGCGAGGGAAACGTGAAGGACGAGGGGTCTTCGACGTGGAAGAGTCTTCAATGTGTGATGCGGCGCTGGTGGAGAAAGGATAAAACCCTATCTGGCTCATATCGTGGACCGTTGGATCAAATCTAGATCCAACGGTCACTGTTGCTAACGGCTGGAAGCAAGAGTAGGGCGAGCTAGGGTTTCTTGCGGGCTTGTTGGGTCAACATGTATTCTGCTGGGCCACGTGTATTTGGACCTGATACAAAAATGTAAAATGTGTTAATTTAATAAAATAATAATATTTATACAATATATATATATAATATAATATAATATATAAATATATATGGTCATGAAAAGCGTGTCTACAGCTGCCCCTCTTTGCCCATAGTCGTGTAACGGGATAGGGCAAAGATTGAAAGACACACTTTTCATTCTTATCGAATGCCCTCTGTCGTAGAGTTGAAATCCGATATTAAGACTGATTTGAAATGACTCCCTCATTGCGAGGTTGAGTTGAACTGGAAGCTTCTGAGCACAATGTCCTTCGTTGTGAAGTTGAAATTGAACTCAAAGTTGTTGTCGAGTGGCCTCTGAATCGTCTCTTGGCTCAAGATACTTCGTCAGGAAGGTGAAACTTGACCTGAAGACTTTGGTGTTGTGTGTTACAAATGACTCCTTCGTCGCGAAGTTGGGTCAATCTGCTGAGGTACAATACCCTTTGTTGTGAAGTTGTGTATGGCCCCTTCTTTGTGAAGTTGAGCCTGGGAATTAGATATCCTTCTTCGTGAAGTTGAAATCCAAGTAAGTTGTACTGTTCTGAGTCCAATATCCTCCGCCGTGAAGTTTAAATTGGCTCTGGAACTGGGAAATTGTTTGTTGACAACCAGCCGTCCCTTCGTTGTGAAGTTGAACTTGTGTTGTCCTGAGTCCAATACCCTTCGCTGTGAAGTTGAAATTGACTCTGAAATTGGGAAGTTTTTTGTTGACAACCAGTCGTCCCTTCGTTGTGAAGTTGAACTTGTGTCGACTCGAGTCCAATATCCTTCGCTGTGAAGTTGAAATTGGCTCTAAAATTGGGAAATTGTTTGTTGACAGCCAACTGCCCCTTCGCTGTGAAGTTGAGCTTGTGGTGTCTCGAGTCTAATATCCTTCGATGTGAAGTTGAAATTGACACTGAAACTGGGAAATGGTTTATTGACAACCATACGTCCCTTCGTTGTGAAGTTGAACTTGTGTTGTCTCGAGTCCAATATCCTTCGCTGTGAAGTTGAAATTGGCTCTGAAACTGGGTAATGGTTTATTGACAACCAGCCGTCCCTTCCTTGTGAAGTTGAACTTGTGTTGTCTCGAGTCCAATATCCTTCGATGTGAAGTTGAAATTGACTCTGAATGAAACTGAAAAGTGGTTTGTTGACAACCAGCCGTCCCTTCATTGTGAAGTTGAACTTGTGTTGTCTCGAGTGGCGTGATATCTTCCGTCGTGGAGTTGAAGTCGCTGATGTGTGGGTACGATATCCTCCGTCGTGGAGTTGAAATCGCGGATGGCCCCTTCTTCGTGAAGTTGAGCCTTGACTTGGATATCCTTCGTCGTGAAGTTGAAATCCAAGTATTGTATGTTGCGGGTGGACACGATTCCCTTCGCCGTGAAGTTGAAACCGTGGATGACCCCTTTATTGTGAAGTTTGGCTTCGAGCTAGATATCCTTCGTCGTGAAGTTGAAATCTACTCTCGAACCAATTGTGTCGCTTCGAGTTCAATATCCTTCGTCACGAAGTTGAAGTTGACTCTAACATATATGTGATGCTATGAACATATGTTATATGGGGCTTTGGAGAGAAATCTCGATCTCCGGTTGCCTGTCTGGAATCTTGAAGTTTCGATCCCTGGTCTGGAATTTCTTCAAATGTTCAAATCTGATGTTTGTTTTTTTATCCTTGATGCTTCTCGACCATCTCAAGTATATGCATGAGCCTTGATCGGCTTCCGAGTACCTGTACTTTTCAATGAATCTTTGTACAGTAATATGCAAATATCTTTTGCATAAGTAAATAGATCATTAAGTTTAAGCTCAATCCAAGATGCTCAAAAGGAATCGGTGTAGAGAAAAAGACTGTCTTTTATTCATGAGGAAAAAAAGAACAAATAATACATGGCAAATATTCTGGAAGATGAAGACATGATGAGGTATAAATGAATGTCATAGATTTCAATAATGCGGGCACTTCTGAGCTAAAAAGCCGTTAGGTGACCTTGAATACAGTCTTTGCCAAGGGATCTTTGAAAATGAGACAACATTCAGGAGAGTGCAACCTTTCTCCAACTCGTTGAGTCTGTGGAAAATTCAGATGCCGGGGAGTTTCAACTGTCTGGATTTCTTGAATTATCCAAATCGCCCTTTCGGGTTTTCAACTTGGACCCATCCTTGGTTGCAAGACGCCTTTTGCGGGTTTTCATCTTGAACCCACCTTATTTTTTTTCTTTTTTTGTTCTTTTTTCTCTTTTCATTTTTTTTCAATTTAGGGTGCCCTTTCGGGTTTTCACCCTAAACGTTTTTCACTTTTTGTTTTTTCTGTTTTGTTTTTTTTTTTCGAATTAGGACGCCCTTTCGGGTTTTCATCCTAAGCGAAGTATTTCTTGACTGCATCCGAATTGATGGGATGTGGCAGTTCGGGTCCGTCCATTTCAGCCAAGACAAGAGCTCCTCCGGAGAAGGCCTTTTTCACGACATAAGGTCCTTCCCAATTTGGCGTCCATTTTCCTCGAAAATCTTTCTAGACTGGCCAAATTCTCTTTAGCACCAGATCTCCTTTACGGAATATTCTCGGGCGCACCTTCTTGTCATGTGCTCGAATCATTCGTTTCTGATAAATCTGACCATGATGAATGACTTTCAGCCTCTTTTCATCTATCAGGTTTAGTTGATCATACCGGGATTGGGCCCATTTTGCATCATCCAGTTTGACTTCTGTGAGGACCCGTAGTGACGGAATTTCTACTTCAATGGGCATCACTGCTTCCATTCCATAGGCTAGTGAAAATGTAGTTGCCCCAGTTGAGGTTCGTACCGAGGTTCGGTAAGCGAACAAAGCGAAAGGCAACTTCTCATGCCAGTCTTTGTAGGTCTCGGTCGTTTTCTCCACTATATTTTTGATGTTTTTGTTTGTTGCTTCTACTGCACCGTTCATCTTTGGTCTGTAGATAGTAGAATTGTGATGCTTTATATTGAATTTCTCACAAGCAGCTTTCATCATTTTATTGTTCAAGTTTGTAGCATTATCGGTAATGATCCTTTCAGGTAAACCATACCGACATATGATCTTTTTCTTCAAAAACTTGCAGATAACAGATTGAGTGACATTGACGTAGGAAGCAGCCTCTACCTACTTGGTGAAATAATCGATAGCTACAAGGATGAAACGATGACCATTCGAAGCCTTCAGATGGATTTGCCCAATTACATCCATGCCCCACATAGAGAAAGGCCATGGTGACGTCATAACATGAAGCGGATGAGGTGGAACATTTATTTTATCTCCGTAAATCTGACATTTATGACATTTTCTAGCATAGTTGATGCAATCGCTTTCCAGTGTGGACTAGAAATATCCGCATCTCATTATCTGTCTCGACATCATATGTCCATTTGCATGTGCTCCACAAACTTCATCATGTACTTCTTCCATTATCATTTTTGCCTCTTCAGCATCGATGCACCTTAACAGAACTTGGTTATGGCTTTTCTTGTACAAGACCTCCCCATCAAGGACGTATCCAGCTGCCATCCTTCTAATGGTTCTTTTATCGGTCTCAGTGGTTTCCTCTGGATAACTTCGATGCTTGATATAATGCAAAATGTCATAGTACCAAGGCTTAGTGTCCTTTACTTCTTCAATCTGGTAGCAATGAGTCGAGTACTCATACGACTGCATGTCAATTGCCATCATTTCAGACTTTCCGCCAACTTTGAATGCGGCTGCCAAGGTAGCCAAAGCGTCAGCCTTTTGATTTTCTTCTCTTGGCACATAGTGGAAGGTGACTTCATCGAATTCTTCGAGCAGATCCAGTATTAGCTTCCGGTATTCCATCAGTTTTGTATCTTTGGTTTCCCATTCTCCACGGAGCTGATAGATTACTAATGCTGAATCCCCGTATATCCGCAAGGTCTTTATGGTTTTCCCCAGTGCAGCTCGAAGTCCCAAGACACAGGCTTCATACTCTGCCATGTTATTGGTGTAATCGAAATTCAGTCTGCTGGTAAATGGATAATGATTCCCTTCTGGAGAGATCAGTATTGCCCCGATGCCATGTCCTAATGCATTTGATGCCCCATCGAAATACATTTTCCAGGAACTGTCTGTTGAAGTACTTGTTTCTTCTAAGGATAAAGCCATCAAGTCTTCGTCTGGAAAATCAAAGTCTAATGGCTCATAATTCTCATCGGTTCTGCTTGCTAAGAAATCTGATATGGCACTTCTTTTTATGGCTTTCTGACTCACGTACTCGATGTCGAATTCAGACAAGAGCATCTGCCATCGAGCTAACCTTCCAGATAGAGCGGGTACACCCATCATGTATTTTAGTGGATCTAGCTTGGAAATCAACCAAGTGGTGTGATACAACATGTATTGTCGGAGTCTTTTTGTAGCCCAGACTAAAGCACAACAAACCTTCTCGATAGGAGGATATCTGACCTCGCAATCGGTGAACTTTTTGATCAGATAATATATGGCTCTTTCCTTTCTTCCAGATTCGTCATGTTGACCCAGGACACATCCCATTGAGTTCTCGAATATAGATAGATACAAGAACATAGGTTTTCCTGGGATGGGGGACATTTAGATAGGAGTATGAGACAAGTACTCCTTCACCTTCTTGAATGCAATCTGACAGTTTTCATCCCATGCTCCAAGGATGTTCTTTCGGAGAAGGTGAAAGATTGGATCACACTTATCGGTTAACTGAGATATGAACCGAGCTATGTAATTCAATCTGCCCAGAAAACCTCGGACCTCGTTTTGTGTTCGAGGTGGAGGTAGATTCTGGATAGCCTTAACTTTGTCAGGATCAACCTCAATGCCTCTTCTGCTGACCACGAAGCCTAACAGTTTTCCGAATGTTACCCCGAAGGTACACTTGCTAGGGTTCAATCGTAACTGGAACTTCCTCAATCTCTGGAAGAGCTTTCTCAAATGCTCGATATGTTCATTCTCGGTCTGTGCCTTGACAATCATGTCGTCGACATAAACCTCGATTTTTTATGCATTATGTCGTGGAACAGGGTCACCACAGCTCTCTGATATGTTGCCCCAACATTCTTTAATCCGAAAGGCATCACTTTGTAGCAGAAAGTTCCCCACATTATGACGAGAGTGGTCTTCTCCATGTCTTTGGGGTGCATCTTGATCTGATTGTACCCCAAAAATCCATCCATGAATGAAAAGTAGTTGTTCACGGCTGTATTTTCTACCAGAGTGTCTATGTGTGGCAGAGGAAAGTTGTCTTTGGGACTTGCCTTGTTTAGGTCCCGGTAATCGACACACATGCGTACTTTCCCGTCTTTCTTCGGTACAGACACTATGTTGGCCACCCACTCCGGATATTTGGTCACTTGAAGAAAACCGGCATCAAATTGTTTCTTGACTTCTTCCTTGATCTTAAGGAGCATTTCTGGTCGCATCCTTCTCAGTTTCTGCTGCACTGGTTTGCATTCTGGTTTGATTGGCAGTTTGTGGACTACCATATCTGTGTCTAATCCTGACATGTCTTGATACGACCAGGCGAACACCTCTCTGTATTCCTGAAGTAAGATTATCAGGTTGTGTCTTGCTTCTGTCGAAAGAGTTGTGCCGATTTTAACCTCCTTTCGGTCTTCCTCACTACCCAGATTCAAGATTTCGATCGTCTCTTTATGGGGCAGTATTTGTTTATCTTCTCTTTCTACCATTCTCAACAATTCGGAAGGCAAGTTACATTCCTCTTCAATGTCGCATTCATCAAATTCCCCGAGACAAATAGTTGATTCAAAATCCACCTCCGGATCAGGATCATTAGTGCCTGCATTATTGTTATCTGTGGATCTGAAAGAAGGGAAAATGTGCATGTGTGAGAGGAATATATCCCACACGAAATAGTCAAGAATTAAATTCGAGAGAAAGTGGAAATGAAGTACAAAATGTAGAAGATAGACAATGAATTCATAAAAGAAATAAAGGAAAAATTTGTTTTCCATGAGAAGAGAAAAGAAAATGCATCTTTTATTGAACTTAAACATAATGTTTATTAAACCTTACAAAAGATCACCTATTGCCCCGGGTATAGGCAAATAGGGATAGTTCGAATATTACTCTGAAAGATTCTTGTAAACCACATGTAGTTCTTCGACTGACCAACTGCTAGGCACGAACCCAGGTGGCAGAGGGCACATCCCAAATCTATCCTCGTTGTCAGCATTTCCAGTGGTTACGGCATTGATGCTCAAATCTTCCAAAGCCGCTTCTAAATCTGACAAGGTGTTCTCAAATACATAACCACCTGACTTGAATGTGTGGCAGAGAGGTGGGAATGTCATGGGTTCCCATTGAAATTCACTTCCAGTCAACCTGGCTAGTCTTCTTTCTCGGTTCTTCTGAACTTCTTTTCTCTTCTCATGGTAACTGGGCTGAAAGCCGAGCCCAAACCGGTCTGGATTTGAAATAGGAATGACTGGATCAATCCTTCCTTGCAGAAATTTCCCAAACCCTCTTTCAGTTTTGGCACCTTGTCCCAATGTTTGCATGATCTCCATTCTGGTACACTTGGAAAGCCGGGGTCTAGGAAGCGTTCTTCCTTCTGCCACAAAGGTGGCATTCACAAATTCCAAGGAACAGAATGAACACTCCTCTGCTTCCTCATCTACTTCGATGTATGGGGCCTCCGTGGTCACGCTTGCCACGATATCCTCCTCAGCATTAATAATTACTAAGGCTCCGTCAATAACAAATTTAACTTTTTGGTGCAGCGTGGATGGTACTGCACCTTCTTGATGAATCCATGGCCTTCCTAAAAGACAGTTGTAAGAAGGCATGATATCCATCACCAGAAACTCGATATCATAGGTGGCAGGTTCGATGGTCAACGACACCTCAATCTTGCCAACTACCTCTCTCTTGGTCCCGTCAAATGCTCGAAACACGTTCTGACAAGCTCTCATATGAGAGGTATCTATTGGCAGCCTCTTCAAAGTGATTAAAGGCATTACATTTAGGGTTGAGCCATTGTCAATCAATACACTTGGCAGAGCATGCCCCTTGCAGTAGGTAGTGATGTGTAATGCCTTCGTTCGGCCTCTTCCTCCGGATGGAATCTCATCATTTGAAAATGAGATGAGATTATCAGCTTGAATATTATTTACCAGTCGATCCATCTTGCTGACTGGTATGTCTTGTGGCACGAATGTTTGATTCAGGACTTTCAACAGCGCCTCCCGATGTGCTTCTGATCTTAATAAAAGTGTCAACATTGAAGTGCGTGTTGGCAAGTTGTGGAGCTGTTCTACGATACTGTACTCGCTATGTTTCAAAAATTTGAGGAATTCTTTAGCTTCTTCATCCTTTATAGGTTCATTGATAGTCAGCACATCTTCCTTGAAGGGTTATAGTGATCTCTGCCCCACTTTGTTGTCACATTCTTTGGAAGTACTTACCTGAAATTCGTACTTCCAAGGCACTTGCCGATTATCCTTGTATTGAAAAGGTCGAGGTACCGAAATCACCACCTTTGTTTGTGGAGTTGTTGTTATCATCTTTTCCTTAGGGGTAATGATCAAAGGACTACCCCTACCGAGTCTTTTGTCTGATTATTCTCCGGTAGTGCAAATGTATGCTTCCGGGGAATCCTGAATTTCTTTATAAAACTCCAGCTCCTTCTTGTCCATCATGAGCTGGACTAATGTCCTGAATTCGGAGCATTCTTGCACTTTATGCCCCTCTTCGTTGTGGTAACAACAATAGTTACCACCGTTATTCTTTGCTGGACATGACTGTGGTGTAAAAAACCCTTCCTTTACCATTTGGCTCCATACCCAAGCCAAAGGAGCTTTGACTTCTGAAACATTGGTTTTGATTCTCCTGCCGTTTTCGGTGGTGATTGCATTAATTCCGGTCTCCGGGTGATTAGGCAAGGGATTCTGGGAGACGTTCGGCGTGTCGAAAGTGATCCAATTTTTGTTCTGCATTCGCTGTACAAGCCTCTTGAATGCGAGACAACCTTCGATCGAATGCCCTTGCACACCACCATGATATTCGCAGTGAGCGTTTTCGTCATACCATCTCGGATACGGGGGCTTTATTGGATCCATTGGGTAAGGTGACACTGCGTGAGTGTCGAAGAGCTGTTGATATAACTCTTTATATGTTATGGGAATGGGATCGAACTGCTCCCTTTCCCTTTCTTTCCTTGGTTCTCTTTGAGCTTGATTAGAAGCACCAGACGGTACAGCTGCAATGGTTTTTGAGCTTGAGACCGTAAATCCCTTGTTGACGTTGTAAGTGTTGACATTGTTGATCTCTCGGTCTTTTTTCTTCATGGGAGGCTTTTTACTGGAGTCTCTTCCCACGATTTTCCCTTGTTTAATGGCTAACTCAATCATTTCACCAGCCATGACTAAATCTGAGAACCCTCCATATGTAATTGCCACCAGGTGTTCGAAGTAAGGTGCCTTCAGGGTTTGTACAAACAACTTTCTAGTCTCTTTTTTGTCCAAAGGTGGATGAACCTGTACAGACAAATCCCTCCATCGCCGCGCGTATTGTAGGAAAATTTCGTTGTGTTTCTTCTCCAGCCTTTGTAACATAACCCGGTCTGGTCTCATATCGTTGATATGCTTGTATTGCTCCAGGAAATACTTGGCTAAGTCTTTCCACGTCTTGATATGAGTTCGGCTGAGCTGGTTGTACCACCGAATAGCCGAACCGGACAGGCTCTCCTGAAAGCAGTGGATTAGGAGTTGGTCATTCCCTCTATATCCTGTCATCTTCCGACAGAACATAGTGATATGGGCTGATGGGCAGCTGTTTCCATCGAACTTCTCAAACTCAGGAACTTTAAACTTTGGTGGAAGCACCAAATCTGGAACTAGGCTCAGTTCCCTTGCGTCCACTCCGTAATAATCATGGTCCCCTTGGACCATCTTCATTCGATCTTCTAACATCCTGATCTTCTCTTCCATCTTTCTTGCTTTGTCATCTTCATCGAAATCCGGGATATTGTAAACATCCGGATGGTTATCAGGATTAGTTGTGGAAGTTTGCACCTTCATAGCAGATGATGTTTTTCCTTTGACAACAAAAGAATTTTCTTGTGTTTTGGGTAAGAGTTCGGGTGAAATAACTACCTGTGGAGTTGGTGACATAGTTACCCCCTCGGAGGGACTTCCCCCCTACTGCACTAGCTTGTTGTAAACCTGATAGCTTGGCCACGATTTGGTCGACCAAAGACTCCTGGTTTTTCTTGATGGATTTCAAAATGCTCTGACTGTTTTGAGCCATCTTATCTTCTAGTTCTTTTTGCAATCTTGCCATGTTCTCCTCGAGTTTCTCCATTCTGGCCTCCATTTGTCTCTTCTTTGCTCGAGTATTGTGTGGGTGATGCATATTTAATGCTTGCGGTGGTAAACTTGGTATTTGTTCTTTCTCTTTCTGAGACATGTTCTGTTTGTTAATACGAATGTAAAAACATGGAAAATATGAAAAAAATGCAAGGTATGTAATGTATGATGTATGCAATTTAGAGGCATTGATCCAGAAAAGTGTCCATTATTATAAATAATCCTTATTCAGACAAAAATGTTTTATCTTGTAAGAGACATAAAAACAATCAAAGGTACGTTCGAACTAAATCCTCTAGACCCCGAACAGCTTCTAGTAGGTTGACAAGTCTTCTGCCTTCATCTGTGACTGGTTGAATGCCTTGTCGAACCACTCCAGCTTCCCTTGCCAGGCCATGAAGATGACGGGCTGCCTTCTGTACTTGATCTAGGAAATCTCGTATGACTGCGTCTCTAGCCTTTACCCTTTGTTGTGCTTGCTCCCAACGGAAACACCACTGTAGATCTCCATCAAAGGGCACTATCTGAAGCTCAGCTGCTTGCTTCCTGAATTCATCTACGATAGCTTCTAACTCAGCTATTGTTTTTCCATCTTTCTCATGTTGTTTCTCCAGATCAGCCATTTGGATTCTCAAGCATTGATTTTGATGCTGACTGTCTGCTAAGCGCCTCTGAGCAGTTTTCAACTGTTCCTTCCAAGCTCTTTCATCAAATCCCTCAAACTTTCTTTTTAGGCTATGAACTTCCTTTTTCCAGTATTCAGAGGTTACTTTCAACTTTGAATTATCCTTGACTTTATCTTGATACCCCTTTCTCAGATCCTCGAGCTCAAAACAGACTCTTTTCTGTTCTTTTTCAAACTTTTCTGCTCTATCTTTCTGAGAGTCGGCATCTAGCTTCCATTGATAACGCTCAGCTTCAAGTTCTCTGACCTTCTGCTTCAACTCATTTTTCACAGCTTCAAACTCTGCCTTAGCTATCTCAAGTTCAGAAGGGACATGCTTGAGATGTTCCTCCATGGTCTGTGTGTCCTCACAGTCTGGCACCAAGGTATTGTCATTTTTTCGCAATCTTCGCCACTCTAAATAGTCTGGGGTAAGCATGTCTTTAGCAGCCACAATATCCATCCAGAACACTTTCTTCCATGAATCGGCTATCTCTTTGATCATCTTCTTATAATTGTTACCGTGATACACAAACTCTGATGTAGATAATCCGTGTGTTGCTGGGACAAACTGGCGTGCCCCATACTATCTAAGTGCCAACAACGGAGCATACCCAAATGTACCCCAAAGTCCAAGTAGGGTCATAACGTCAGAATCCCCACATCGAAAAAGGACGTCACTGAGGAACAACCAAGGGGCTCTCCAGGTAATATCCCGATCCTGAAGATGCGTGAAGACCTTTATCCATTTTTCCTTCGAAGCACCTTCATGCCATTTCATAGTGATGAACTCTCCCAACGGTGAATAGGTAGTGCTGAATCGGCGGTAGTCAACCCCGTTAGTCTTCCAGAAGTAGCTGTGAATCCAGACTTGAAGGATCTGGACACACCCCATGAACCTTCCTCCACCAGTTCTTCTACAATGATTAAGAGAGCGAAAGGTCTCAGCTAAGATGGTCGGTGCTGGGTTGACTCGCCTTGGAAGTTGTTCAAATAGTTCTACTACGGCTGTGTCGATACACCCCAAAGTCTTCGGAAAGATAATCAAACCGTACAGACCCAGTGCAAAAAGATCTATAGTCTTCCATTCATCAGGGTGACTCTT
The DNA here is from genome assembly GCF_006381635.1 of Hibiscus syriacus. Taxonomy (NCBI): domain Eukaryota; kingdom Viridiplantae; phylum Streptophyta; class Magnoliopsida; order Malvales; family Malvaceae; genus Hibiscus; species Hibiscus syriacus. The sequence goes on from NW_024062733.1 coordinate 9,914,414, forward strand.
CATTAGTTGCCTTATATGGGTCCACTCAATTCCTTCCCCGCTACCTTTGTGTCGGAGTCGATCAGTCACCCACTTTTCATCAACCCCTACAATCTTGGACAATATGTTCTTGAAAGGCTGACTCTTGATGTGTTTGATATATTCCCTCTCTAGTTTGATGCTTTCGCAGTGCAGTAGTGTAGTATACTCTTCTATGGTGGGCACCATGTCCTCCCGGTTAAAGGTGAAGCAACTATATCCTGGGTTCCAAAATTGAATCAATGCTCGGAGCAGGGGCTCATCAGTCTTGACATGAAGTAAGAGGGCAATATCACCATATCGTTGGCTGAACTTCTGTTTTCTATCATTCTTCCAACTGTCCCAAATGTTTCGCAGCTCTTGTACATTGTTCTGTTTCAGGCTGACAAAAGCGTAGCTAACCACCTCTGACACATAGTTCCCCTGAAGATTGTCTCCCTTCTCTTTCTGAGTCATCTCGGACCATAGTCGTGCCTCGGCGTTCTTAATCTCTTGTATTACAACACCTTTGTCCATTAATTCAGATTATTTTGTGTGCAACAAACGCTTTTTAAGGATCAATAGCCTCTTGTTATGATGCAAATGCTAAAAAACACAAAAGAAAAAAGGTTAGTAAAATAAAAATAAGTAAATAAATAAATAAATAAATGACGAAAAAAAAACAAAAAGACATGGTTAAGGTAAAAACATCCTAGGTTTCAGAATGTGGTTTCAGGATAGGCTCTATTTCTCCATGGTCTCCCGGTTTAGGTTTTAAAAACGGTACCCGAGTTCTCCTTGCCGGTGCCCCATTGGGCTTACCAGACCCTTAGTCCTAAACCTATCACAAGCTTGACTAAGTTAAACTCGAGAGGACACATTCCCTTATGCCCGCACGGTGAATAAATTCACACGAAGACATAAGGTATATGAATCCCAAAGGCTACTTGCTAGGCCCGCACGGTGAATAAATTCACACGAAGGCGTCGCTTTGACCCCCACTTAAAATAGGGTTCGGAGCTCAGGTTTAGATCCTTAGATGAAAAATCTTTAAGAGCTGAAATCATTAGAAAACGGTTAGTGCGACTATTTACTCGAAAAATATAATCAAAAGTAAGCAATAAGGATCAAAATGTTACCTTAAAATTTAAACTTACCCTTTTCGTTAAAAAGACAACTGGAAATTACCTTAGCCTGACTCACTTACCTGTCTCCCCAGCGGAGTCGCCAAGCTGTCGTAACCGTCTTTCGGTTGGGCCCCGAAATTGGGCTTCGACTTGAAAAATGTGGATTGGAGTCGCCACTGATCTTTTATTTTAAAATGAATGTGTAGATTGGATACCTTATTTCTTACCTGATCTGCGTCTTACCAAAGATGTGTCGGATTCGGGAGTCGGTTACAGTCAAGGAAGGGTTAGCACCCTTGCACTGCCCTTTCGGTACTACATAATTCCCAGTTGTCTTAAATTAAGAGAATTGAAAGTTTAAATTAAAAGGTAAAATAGCGATCCCAATTACTTACCTCTAACCGTTTTGAAAACGTACCCTTAAGAAATCAAGAAATATATTAGAATAACAAAGGTGATGAGGACAAAGCGAAGATAGAGAAAGTAAAACAAAGAAGAGAAAATAGGTAAATAACGACAAATAAAACAAAGACGAAATGGAAATGAAATGTACACAAAAGTTTTTTTAAAAAGAATAATAAAAAACAAAGAATATATACACATATATACAATGAATTATCATAATTAATATAATAGGTAAAAACGATAGTTTTAAAAAAATAGAGATATAAAATATTATGTAAAAATAAATAAATGTACACAAGTAAAAAATGAAATAAAGGAAAAAACAATTAATAGATATATATATAATAATAGACGTAAGAATAAAATATTAATAGCATATATATGTAATGATAGAGTATAATAGAAAATGACCAAACAGAGATAATCGTAACATACTTATAATACTAATAAATTTATAAAAAATATTTAAAATATGTACATATATAAACTGATATATAACATAAAAGAGATCAAATAAAAAAATGCATACAATGATACAGATAACGAAAGGAAGTAAAAAAAAATATATACATACATATAATGAAAAAGGACCAAATTATAAAAGAGGAAAACTGACAGAATTTAAAGAAATTCGAGGAGAATTGTGAAATTTCAGGGGTAAATTGAAATTAAATACGAATTGCGTGACCAAATTAGAATGAAATCGGGGTTTTAAAAATCAATTTTGGGGTCAATATAGAAGAGTTCAAAATCAGAGCGACCAAAAGCGAGTTAACCCATCTTGAAGCGAAAACACGCGGGTTAGCTAAGCGGGTCGGGTCAGTGCGCGGGTCCAACGGGTTTAGTATATAAGTTAAAATCTTTTAATAAAATTCATTTCTCTCTTCTCATCCCAAAAAACGCTCCCTCTCCATCCTTATTCTCTCTCGGTGTTCTTCAAAAATGAAGAACACCAACCCAGTTTTCCAGAAAATGGCCATCGGCCGCCCCCACGCCGCCTCGCCGCCGCCGTTCATCGGCGGCAAAACTTTTTTTTATTTCAAAGATCCCGAAAGCTCTTTCCACTCTCTTTTTAAAAATCAAAACTTTTTTAAAAAACAAAAGCCTCGGGTCTAGATCTGGGTTCAAAATCTCGAAACCCTTTCCCTTTGATCATCGGCGTAACCCACTCTTGGATTTTTTGAAGTCAGACGAAGGCAAAGCAAGAGGAAAAAGAAACGACATGCAAGGTAAAAAAAACAAAAATATTCACCTTTTATTTCTCTTCGAATCTGGTTACAAAGTAAAACTTTGAATCTGTTGTATCTCTCTTGATCTCTCGTAGTATATTGGGTGTATTTGTGTGTGTTCTTGTTGTTACAAACGAATCGATTACATGTATTTATAGTCTATGAAATACTATCTTTAACAGAGTTCTATTTGATTTCAAATTCTAATGCTCCTTGGTATCTTCTGTTATTTTGGTGTTGGTGTTCCTTGCGATCACGACGTCGAGGGAACCGGCTGTGAGAGGCGTGTTGTGCGAGGGAAACGTGAAGGACGAGGGGTCTTCGACGTGGAGAAGTCTTCAATGTGTGATGTGGCGCTGGTGGAGAAAGGATGAAACCCTATCTGGCTCATATCGTGGACCGTTGGATCACATCTAGATCCAACGGTCACTGTTGCTGGCGACTGGAAGCAAGAGTGAGGCGAGCTAGGGTTTCTTGCGGGCTTGTTGGGTCAACATGTATTCTGCTGGGCCACGTGTATTTGGGCCTGATACAGAAATGTAAAATGTGTTAATTTAATAAAATAATAATATTTATATAATATATATATAATATAATATAATATATAAATATATATGGTCATGAAAAGCGTGTCTACAGCTACAAATATAGATGTCGACCGAATTTTCTCATCTTGATCTTCTGTAGTTGGAGGATTTTCGTCTATTTTTTGCAGGACATCAAATCTGTTTTTGGATCCCGTGAAAGCTGATTTTGACTTTGCTGGCCTTCCTCTGCCCCATTTTGAATTGATTGGTTGGCAGCAATTATTTCCACGGTTGGAACAGCTGGTTCGATAGTGGGTAGCTCTTTTTCAATAATTAAATCGGTGAGTGCGGTTGAGTGGTCGGATACTTTGTCACCTTGCGTTGTTGAAACTGCTGAATCGGCGGTGGGTTGGAAATTTTCAATTAAAGAAATTCGTAGTGCGCTTGGTTGGGCAGCCAATTTGTCGCCTTGTTTGTCTCCTGCTAATGAAGTGGAAATTTCCACGTGATTTGCACCTTTCAAAGTTGAAGAAAAGTCCAAGTTTGGTGGGCTACATGTTGAAACATTGTGGGGCTGTTCGGTTATTGATTCCAGGCGGTCTATTGTCCCATTTTTAATTTGGTTCAAATGATGTTCGTTTGGGACGTTTCCAGAATTTGACCCCGGTTGTTGAATCATTTCAATTCCTCCATCTGTTCCGGCATGTAAGGTAGTCGTATTTTCTCCCTTTTATTCTCCAGATTTTCGATGTTTCTGAGACAGTAATGGATTGATCGTAGCATCCTTTCTCAATATGTCCAAAGATTTTGCATTTTCTACATCGAGGGGGTAACCAAGATACTTCAACAGTGATTGATGTTGCTTTCCCATTGCTCAGGATGACATCCACGGACTTTGGTATTTTCTCGTTCGCCCCAATTTCAACGCAAATTTTTGCAAATTCAAGTCTTGATTTGGAGGCAGTAATTGAATCCATGGATAATGGAACTCCTATAGCACTTGCAATGTAACTTAAACCAGCTCTTGAGAAAAGTTCTAGGGGTATGTTATATAAATGAACCCAGATTGGGATTCTCGATAGATCAAAATCAAGCCTTTTAAGATTTGGTTCCCATTTTCTGAGGATCAAAGGTTTGTTCAGGATGTGCGATGGACCATTTTCAAGAACCCAATCTCTAGCTGATTCAGAATTGAAAGAAAAAATGTAGAGGTTGTTTCCAGCTAGACTAACCTTAACATGAGCTCATTGCAGTGTCCTTTTCCAAAGATTGTCAACAATCCTTTGCAGAGAAATAAAATTCGGGGCAGCTCCAAGAAATTTCCCAACTAAAGAAAGCTTTCATTCAACAATACTAGCATCAAATACCTCAGGAGGAGGTTGAACTGAAGGGATCCCTTCTCTTGATTTTGGGGGAAAATACTCTAGCTTTTGCCCTGCTGAACACCCAAACAACTTCCTCCAGTTCATTGAGGGAGGGACAAACCTTATCAAGAAAGATAGACAGGAGAGGAAATCGGGATATTGAAATCACCGGAGAAACGACGAGAATCTATGTTTTCGTTAGACCTGCTAACTAAAAGAGAGAAGGTTAAAAGTTTTTTGATAATTTAAGTTTTTTGTCCCATACCCTTTCAATCATGTGAACCTTCATTTCTTTTCACTTTAATTTTGGTATGATGTATAATAGTTATTACTATTATTAATTATATTTAAAAATGATAATATCTTTAGTTAACTACTGAATTAATTGTGTCATATGTCCCCAAAATATTATTTTTATTTTAAATTAATCCCTAAATTTTTAAATATTTTAATCCATCTTTAAACTCATAAATTATATTTACAAATCATAAGGACATTTATTAAGTTAAATTATATTATTAATTCATGTATTATGTTTAACTCGTAAATTTAAGATTAATTTAGTGTGGTAGAAAATTGATGTGAGAAAGTGATTTTTCAATTTTTGATTTAAGATTTAAATATTTAATATTAATGTTAAAATATTAAAAAGTATACTTTTAGTTTTAAAAATATTTTTCAAACATACAATTTGAAAATTTATATAATCTAATCTTATTATTTATGTATTGTTTGAATCATGACAAAAGAGAGAGAAAATAAAAAAAAGTATAATAATTTTACTGGACCATATTGGAGCACAAATTACATTTACGAAACATATATCTTAAATCTTAAATTCTAAACTTTAAAATTTAAACTCTAAATTGGTAAATTATTTATTTAGTATCTAAACTATTAATTTTAGTACTTAAACTTTCAAATTTTTTTAAAACCATACCTAAACTTTAGCTTTTGTTTTATTTTAGTACTTGTTCAAAATTAAACGTCAAGTTTTGAAAAAACTAAAAGTTTACATACTAAAACGGAGCAAAACTGATAGTTTAGACACTAAACGCTTTAAGTTTTTAACGACATAGTACTAAAATAAAATGAAATTAGGTATGATTTTTGAAAAAATTAAATGTTTAGGTACTAAAATGGATCAAAACTTATTGTTTAGATACTAAAACAGTTCAAAACTTATAATTTACGTACTTAATGCATAGTTTACACATCTAAATTTTACTTGACAAAAAATTATTTTTTTTAAAATAAAAAAGTAAAATAAATTAAGAACAAGGACCTGTGAGAAAGTTCTGTTTCTTTTATATTTTGCAGTTGTCCTCTTGTAATAATAAGATCACTTTTTTTTTTCTTTGTTTTTCTTTTTTTTAAATAAAAATTTTATAGCACACAAGTATTTAAAGTATATTAATTTTTTTATTCAGATATTAGAAATATTTTTTGTCAGAAACGTTTATATATATATATATATATATATTATGCGTTACGTTTACAATCAAATAGACGTCCAATAATTCCTCCATTGTTTTAGAACAAAAAGTTAATAAATAATTCGACTTTAATCACCTTTTTTTGTGCAAAAATTCACTTTCCAAGAACAAAGGTTGGATTTCACCATACACTATAATTAAGGAAAACACTGTGGCACATGATGAATCAAAATTCCTCGTGAAAATGATTTATATTTAAGGTAAAGTACACAAATAGTCTCTCAGTATAAAGTGTTTTTTTATTGAGTCCTTAAACTATCAAAAGTTATAAAATCATCCCTCGACATGTTGCTTTGTTGAGTCCCTCGACTATTAAAAGTTACAAAAAGATCACCCGACAATTCATTATGTTTCAAATTTGTTCTTTTTGTTAAAAAATTGACGATAATCTAAGCTGGATGTTAATTTATTGTCTGAGTTATGATGAAATTTGATCCTAGAATCTCAAACTACTATCATATCTCAGAGAACATATTAAAATCAAGTTCAAATTGTCATAAATCTTCTAAAGAAAATGGACAGTTTTGAAACATTATGAATAGTCATATAACACCCTAATCCAGTCCGACCGAAGAACAACGAATTATAATTCCACATGGGACCATCAAAGTGGCTAACCCAAAAAATTTCTTTTAAAACAGTTGTAAACCATGTTATAAAAAGTCATCCATAGCAATATAAAATAAAAAGTAATAAATTTGAGTTTACAATACAACAAAGCTCCTAAATCATCCAAATAATACACTTATAAAATAAAAAGTAATAAATTTAAGTTTACAATACAAGGGAGCTCCTAAATCATCCAAATAATGCACTGAGTTTAAATCAAAATAGAGTTGCAATTGAGTACAAAAGGGTATACAATAGTACATGCCCTAAAATACATATCAAGACGTACTTTGAGTATTTTTGCTGAGCTAGAATATTTGGTGACGATAACGCTCCACGGACGGTCTCCTAAGAACCTACACACGGAAACACATTCCGAACGTTGAGCTTATGAGCTCAGTGCCTCACTAATAAATGTATTATACTAATTCATTCACTAAATGAGCATTTTAGTGGCAGGTATGAAGACATATGATGTTAATATGACATGTTAGGGTAGGCATCATGGTGTGGCTGAGGGTTATGCATCTCAGAGTGCACACCCTTCTAGCCTTCCTAAAATAACCTCGGGTATTTGGGGTGAGATCCGAAACTACATCGAAAACATACACCCGATCAACTTATTCAGTTGAGTCTTGGAGTACCTACACCTAGTTGGCATCTAAAGCATATTGACACTGACTTGGATATATCCGAACTGAACGATCGTTGTCTACTGAAGTGACTCGTGTGTCCTGACTATTTCCCGAGCATCAAACAAGGCTAGTTTTATTTCATCCTAGTTGTTATTGTTTCTAACTATTTGAACTTGTAGTTTTATTTCATGGCATTCTGGCATTATTGGGTCCCTCAATTATATCCCTTAAAACCCTTGGGTACTGTTCATAGGTATCGATACTAAGCCCCTCAGTATTGGTACTAACCTCTGGGTATCGATACTTGTAACAACCATATCCCGTATACCTTTCCGTACACGAGATACATAGGTCACATCACGTTATAAAACTTTTTGTCATTTGAAAACCCGTAAAAAATTGTTTCAATTTGATCAACTACAAAATATGATGTTTGTAAAGGCAACATACTAAAACTATCACTTTAGTACATTACAAAATATTTACTATAGTTTAATTACATGCCAACTAAGTTCTCAAAATGAATAAGATTGTCATAATGTTACTGGTGAGTCAACCTTTAATTGATGAAAGCTGCTGCAACAACTACACTCCTTACACAACTAATCCTTGACTTTACCTATGCGTGAAATAGACACACGTTAGGTAATTACTTAGTGAGACATAATACAACAATGATATTACAATTATACAACAGTATCTTATGAATACTGAATAAAGAATTTAATTTCGTTATTTATAAGGACCAATTAAGTCATTCTCAGTTCAACCATAATTCTTTCATACCATCATGGAAATTATTCATATTATATCTCTCATACTTATCCTTTTGTATATTATCCCCCTTTATTCTTTATTTGCCCAGTTTACATTACATGTGAAAGTATTATACATGTATTTCACCAAGGTGCTCATTGATCATATATTTTTTATAATCCTTATGGTGGCACCTTAAATACTGTTAATACACCGGTTTGTATTTTCATTTGGGTATCCTTTCATACCCATTATATTTGTTTACATTTTTCCTTTATAACATCCCTTCATACTAATTATGCATTTTTGAACATTATATATATATATATATATATTATCCCTACATATCACTTATATACCATTCATATCACATTACATTCTAATTCCTTTATTCTTTTTCACAAAGATATTTATCTTTTCACTTAACTTGCATATTTGACACTTTCCTATCAAATGCACAACTAATCCCCTATTCTTTTACTCAACAGTGTTTAACCGTACATCTAACTGGCATAATTAACACCTTTCTGTCAATTGCACAGTTAGGCCATTATTCTTTTACTCAACATATTTAACGTTCATCTAACTGGAATAATTGACACCTTTCTGTCAATTGCACAGTTAGGCCATTATTCTTTTACTCAACGATATTCAACAATTCATCTAACTGGCATAATTGACACCTTTCTTCCAATTGCACAGTTAGGCCATTATTCTTTTACTCAACGGTATTTAACCGTTCATCTAACTGGCATAATTGACACTTTTCTGCCAAATTGCACAGTTAGGTTATTATTCTTTTACTCAAAGGTAATTAACTGTTCATCTAACTAGCATAATTGGCACTTTTCTTCCAATTGCACAATTAGGCCATTATTCTTTTACTCAACGGTATTTAACCATTCATCTAACTGCATAATTGACACCTTTCTGCCAATTGCATAGTTAGGCCATTATTCTTTTACTCAACGGTATTCAATCGTTCATCTAACTAGCATAATTGACACATTTCTGTCATTTGCACAGTTAGGCTTCAAAGGCACTTAGTCTTTCATCTAACTGGCATAAATGGCACATTTCTGTCATTTGCACAGTTAGGCCCCAAAGGCACTTAGCCTTTCATCTAACTGGCATAAATGATATATTTCTGTCATTTGCACAGTTAGGCCTCAAAGACACTTAGCCTTTCATCTAACTGACATAAATGACACATTTCTGTCATTTGCACAGTTATGCCTATAATCGTTTATTTTAGAGCAGACTCTACTATAATAATCATTCCTAATACAATTTTACCCTTTCAATTATTATACAATCTATGAATTATACCCGTAATGCCACTGCAATGATACCACAATTTTTCTATAATTTACATGGATTACTTATCCACTACAATTACAACAATTTACCTTTCTATTAGGAAATTTTTACCATTTCACATCTATTTCCCATACGGAAATTCATACACTTAGTATGAATTTCTCAGTTCGCACCCATGGTGCCCATACTGAAATTCCTACACTTAGTATGAATTTTTCATTTTTGCACCCAAAGTCCCCATACAAAAATTCATACACTTAGTATGAATTTGTTAAATTTTTGCACACCTAGTGCCATGTGGTAATCACCATACTTACATTAATAAATCATACAACTAGGCTTACCGTAACATATACGTATATAATTAAATGTACTCACCTGACTTTCCTTGATATGTATCCAAAACGTAAGGCTTATTACTCCGATACTTTGCCTTTGCCCTTTGTTTTAGTTGTCTCGGGAGCTTGGTTCTGATCTACTCAAGCATCCATTAAAACATGCACCAAACCTAAAGTTAGTATTTTTCTCTAACCATTAACTTAAACAATACTCAAAAGGACATATCATTAACTTTCTATAACAATATAAGCCTATTTTTAACATTTCTGACTTTATAGTATCGATACTACTACCCTAGTACCGATACTTCTATACTATGGTATCGATACCCCCTTCTGGTATCGATACTGATTTTAGGTTTGATGTTCCCTAGTATCGATATTGTTACTATGGTATCGATACTACTATACTATGGTACCGATACCCCCTTACGATATCGATACCAGTTTTTGATTCAATGTTGCTTGGTATCGATACACTTATCATGGTATCGATACTACCTCTTCGGTATCGATACTGATTGAATCAATACCGATACTACTCAGTTAATTCATCTCATTTTAGCCTATAGTATCGGTATTGTTCTATCAGTATCGATACCCTTACCCATATTTTCTAGTTTTTAACCCGATTTTTAGCCAAATGGGGTCAAATTTCTTTATATTTACTCCCAACAATTCCATTTAACTCTTCTATACTTATCCTTACTAACTTTCCTTCATTTAGCCTCTTAAAACCTCTAAAATCTTTCAAGAACATTCAATTCTAAGAATCAACCACTTTTTCTAATATGTTCTTAATCCTATTTAATGCTTATATTCTCTCATTTACCTCTTTGACAAGTCAAATCTACCAATTACTATCAATAAAAACCAATATACTAACATATCATTTCAAAACTCATTTTCTAAAATCTATCATATTTCCTTCATTTCATAGTTTTAACCTCATTTAATCCTTCTTAAGCTTCTATATTACTTAAGGTTACAAGAACTACCCATAATTAAAAGGGAAAAAATCAAATAATTAAAGTTTACCTTTAGAGCTATGGAGGATAGCAAACCCACGGGGAAGAAGAAGAAGAATAACTTCTTTAGCTTACTTTCCCCTTTTTATTTAAATCCCTAGAATTTAAATGGGTTTTAAATTCATTTCACTTAAAAGGACCAAAATGTCCTTTCATTATTCTATCTCTTACACATTGGTCTTACTTAAGTCATTTCATATACTTTTTCATTTTATTCAATTTAGTCTAAATTTTTAATTCCTTTCAAATTAGTCACTGACTACTATTTGGGGTATTACAATACTAACCCCTGATATGATACTACTAACTTATTGAAGGCTGATAGAAAAAGGGCTAGTATCGATACTTGTGATATGTGGTATTAATACTTTCCTGAGTATCGATATCGAATTTGACTTCGATGTTCTAAAAAATACCTAAGAATCGATATCCATATTGGAGAGTATCGATACTCTACCATCGGTATTGATACTTCCATGAGTACCAATACCAAACATGGCTACTAGAATCTACTAAGTGAACTTGGTATAGATACCACCCTGTGAGTATCGATACCTTACCTACAATATCAATATCCATAGTATCGATACTTCTATCCTATAATCCCCTTATTTTTGGCTAGTTAAAGAACAATATCGATGTTGTTCTTCTAGTACCGATACTCAAGCAAAGAAATACTCTGTTTTGGGTACAAAATGCCCCTCCAACACTCACATGAGTTCTACTAAGGTACCCAAATGTTATTAAAGTGTTATGTATGAGAAAATGGGGTCATATTAATCCATAAACATGCTGAAAACACAAAACACTGAAATCTATTATGAACATGCTTCATGACTCATGCAAGCTACCAAAGCATACCTAGTGTCCTACATGTGGTATAGTTAAGTTAGAAGTGAGTTACCTTGAATTTCTAAGTTGTTGGAAACACCCAAGGTTCAACCAAGCACTAGCTCTTCCTTTGACTTAGCTTTAGAGCTTTATCCAACTTCTCTTACTAGACAATAACCAATCACAATTGTTAATAACATTGTGGGGAGTTTAGAAAAGAGTTTAGAATGTTTCTTGAGGCTTGAATCTCTCAAAAAACAAGTTGGTTTCACTTAGGTTTTTAAACCCCCACTAAACCCATATTTTGGATACTATGGTGAAATAAAGAGATTGAGGGCTTAAATTGAAGCCTTTATGGTGGAGGTTATGATTTTTACATTTAAAATACCAAAATAGGATTGGAAGGCCACTAAGTTATCACCTTTGAAGATCACAAGAGGAAGGAAGAATGAGAGAAAGATGAAGGATGAAGACAAGGGTGGAGAAAAAGAGACAAAACTCTTCCACATTGACATCATCCCATATTAAGGGAATTCAACTGTTGAGAAAGGTGATGGGCAATTTGTTTCTTTGGTCCCATAAGTCTTAACCCCATTACAAAGGTGTCCCCCTTTATAACAACTTAGGTTAAGCCAAGCCCAAACTTGCACTACATGGGTCAAGTTTTCTTATAAGGCTAATGTTCTTATCTAACACACCCTGGATTAACCTGAAACTATTAATCTAGGATTCAGAGCGTTAAACTCCCACTACTAGAAAGAAATTTCATCCTTGAAATTTACCTAGATAGAAGATGTGAAGGTGCTAAAGCCTCATGTCTTCCTCGGTTTCCCAACCTGCTTCTTCAAGGTCATGGTTCCTCTACAACATCTTTACTAAAGGAATCCTCTTGTTCCTTATCTCTTTTCAACTCTTGCTAAGATTCTGATCAGTTCCTCCTCTTAGGTTATATCTAGGCTCAACTAGGTCTATTCTAGTGGTATGATGTGAAATGGATCGGAATGATATCTCCTAAGCATGGGTACATGAAACACATTGTGAATGGACTCCAGCTCTGGAGGTATGGCTAACCGGTAAGCCACCGGTCCAACTCTCTATAGTATATCATAAAGTCCTATGAAGTACGGAGTTACCTTTCTCTTCCGCCCAAAATGAAGCACTTTCTTCCATGGGGAAACCTTGAGGTACACTTTTCCCCCACTTCAAACGCTATGTCCTTACAGGTCTTCATACGATTTTTGTATGTATTAGACTTCTTTTAATCGATTATGAATTAATCCAACCTTCTTATTGGTTTCTCTGATCAAGTCTGGACTTACTATCTTACCCTTACTGAGCTCTGTCCAACTTAGTGGAGTTCTACACTTGCGTCTATTCAGGGCCTCAAGCAGAACCATTTGAATGTTCGACTGAAAATTGTTATTGTACGTAAACTCCAATAATAGCCATTGATCCCTCCAACTACCTTCGAGATCTATAATGGTGCATCTAAGCATGTCCTCTAATATATGGATGATACATTTTGTCTGACTGTTTGTCTAAGGATGAAAAGCAAAACTGAAGTTTAGTTTGGTGCTTAGAGATTCATGAAGGGCTTTTCAAAACTGAGAAGTGCATCGAGGATCTCTATTGGATATGATGGAAGTTGGTACTCCTTACAACCTCACTATCTCACGGATGTACAAGTGAACTCACCTCTTTAAGGTATAATCCATCTAAATGGGAGGAAATGAGTTAATTTGATTAAATAGTCTACTATGATCCAAACTGCGTCATGTCTTTGTCTAATCAAGGGTAACCTGGTCATAAAGTCCATGGTCACCCTATTCCATTTCCACTGAGGAATTTGAATGTCTGAAGCAATCTTGAATGAACTTGGTGTTCCCCTTTAACCTGCTGATACACTAAGCATCTAACGACTAACTCTGACATTTCTCTTTTTATGCCCGTCCACTAATAGAACTGTCGAAGCTCCTAATACATCTTGTTACTGCATAGGTTAACTGAGAGTGGACTGCAATGTTCCTTGTGAAGAATTATACTGTGTAAATGAACGTCTGTGGGTATGCATAATTGACCCTTAAAGTATAACACACCCTCATCACGCAACTTAAAGCCCAAAGCCTCGCTTCGATGAACCTATTCAAACTAAGCCCTTAACTGATCATCTGAACTCTGTAGCCTTTTGGTCTCGCCTACTAACTCTAACTTAACTCACAACTCAATTAACAACCCACCTTCACTAGTCAAACTCAATCGTGCTTGGAGAGCTTGCAACTCTATCAGCAACTTCCTTCTCAAGGCTTCAATCACAACATTTTCTTTACACATATGGTATTCTATCATACAATCATAGTCCTTAAGCATCTCGACCCACCTATGTTGTCTTATTTTCAACTATTTCTATGCGAGTAGATTCTTAAGACTTTTGTGATAAGTGAAAATGTGACATTTCTCGCTAAAAAGGTAGTATCGCAAAATCTTCAAGGTAAACACCACTGTTACTAGCTTATGGTTGTGGGTGGGGTAATTGCACTCATGATGTTTAAGCTAGTTGGATGTATAAGCTATGACCTTACCTTTCTGCATCAAGACGCATCCAAGACCATTCAACGAAGCGTCACTAAAAACTATGAAGTCCTTAATCAATTATAGTTAAGTCAGCACTAGGTCCTGAGTGAAGATGGTCTTCAACTGATCAAAGCTCTTTTGTCGCTTTTTATCCCACATAAAAGGAACTTAATTTTGAAATAATTTGGTTAGTGGGGAAAATATCATAAAAAATATAAACAAATCAATGATAGTACCTGGATAAACCTAGGAAACTACGTACCTCAGAAAAATTGTTAGGTGGATCACACTCCACAATTGCCTGAATTTTCTGTGGGTCAACTCGAATGTTGTATGCTGACAAAACATGACCCATGTCAGGAAACCAAAACTCACACTTTCAAACTTAGCATACAATTGACAGTCTCAAAGCATCTGCAAGATGATTCGAAGATGCTGATCATATTCCTCATCTAATCGAGAATACATAATTATGTCATCCATGAAGACCACTATGAATTGATCTAGATAGGGGTGAAAGACTCGATTCATCAAGTCCATGAATACAGTCGCAGCGTTAGTAAGTCCAAACGACATTACCAAGAACTCATAATAATCATACATCATCTTAAAGGTTGTCTTCAACACATCGGTATCTTTCATCTTCAACTAATACTAACCTGATCGTAAATCAATCTTGGGAAACACATATGCTCCCCTTAGCTGGTCGAAGAGATATTCGCTCCTAGGAAGTGGGTAACGGTTCTTGATGGTTAACTTGTTCAACTGCCTATAGTTAATGCACAACCTTATCGACCCATCATTCTTCTTAACAAACAAGACAAACACTCCCCACAAAGAGATGCTCGGTCATATAAAGCCTTTCTCTAATAACTATTGAGTTTGAGCCTTTAACTACTTCAGCTCCGTTAGAGCTATACAATAGGGAGCAATAGACACTAGAGGCAAACCCGAAATTACCTTGATGCCAAATTCTAGTTCACAGTTGGGTGGTAAACCCGATAATTCTTCTAGGAACTCATTGGGGAAATCTAGCACTGGTCGGATATCCTCGAGTGTTGGATTTGAAATTCGAGTGTTGACCACATGAGTTAAAAAGGCCTCACATCCCCGATCGATCATCCGTTGAGCTTTTATAGCTAGTACGATCTTAGATTGGCCCGACTTCTCACTAGTCATTACTAACTTATTACCATCATGTTTGTTTTTTTATTTCAAACTGGTATCTTGCTTAATTAACCAATCCATACCTAAGATTATGTAACTCTCGGAATAGTAACTTCATCAAGTCTTCTAGGAAGGTCTGACCTTGAATTTCTACTAGGCATCTCTGGTGAATCTTATCTACTAGAACATCTAGATTTGGAGGGCTCGATACTCAAACTTTTACCTCTAAGTGTTTGGCTGGGATTTCTATCTCTTCAACTAGGTTGGAGAAGATATAGGAGTGAGTGGAACCGAGATCTATCAATGTAGTAACTGGAATGGAAAACACTATAAATGTACCTAATATCATGTTGTTGCATCACACTCTTCACAGGCTCTCACCGTATATTGTTTGGAGGTTACCTTTAGATCTGTATTGGCCACTGATCTGGCTATCCATCTGCTATACTGTTAAGATGTAGTACTACTACCTCTCACTGGTCTTCAGCCACTCTACACAGATGAAGCCGACCTCTGAGTCGCTACTAGAGTTACTTCCTGAGTTCTTAGGCAGTCTCTGATGAAGTGATCAAAGTAGCCACATTTGAAGCAACCCTTCGATCACTGCTGGTACATCCATGGGTTCCTCTTCCTTATTGAGCATATATATGATAAGTGAAGACTCTCACTAAATCAATGATGCTTGCTCCAGAGACTAACATCATGGGTCTCCTCATAGACTCAAACCTACCTCTGTGGTCTGAACTCTGACCAGCTTTTCTCGACTGCACTGTTGGGGGTATCCACGTACCCTGACTATCTCTAACCCTCTTAGATAGAGTCTACGATGGCCTTATCGACTGAGTAGCTCTCTTGCACTGTGCCAAAGTCTCACTGGACTATCTAGCCCTCTTACTCAAGACCCTCTCGATTTCCTTCACCTTGAAGGACAACTCAGCATAGACCCTAGGAGAGTTGGCTGCAATGAGCGAACAAATATCAAGGTATAGGCATTTTCTAAATCTACGAAAGTAGTTCTCCTCTGTCAAAACCAACTCAGGAACGTATCTACTCCACTTGAGAAACTCTCGCTTGTACTCTATCACGATACGATCCCCTTGAGCCAGATATATAAATTTTTCCCTCAGATTACCAGTGTGAGCCTCTCCTATGTGTTTCTGGTGGAACTCGAACAAGAACATCTCCCAAGACAACCTCACTGGCTCTAGTGCCAACTCTATCATCTCACTCCAGTCAATGGTGTCACCCTCGAATAGGACAGTGACGCACTCGAGCTTACTATTAGGGTTAAGATGTAGTTGTTGAGGGTGTGAAGGGTTTCTCTAAGCCACTAATCTACTGCTATGGGATCATTATCCCCTAAACCAAAGAACTCAGTCATCTTTTATCCGTAGAGTCTCTTTAATGGACTACTAAGATGCTACTATTGATTGGGATAGAGGTACTGGTGAGGGAGGTGGTGTAGCTGAGGCGTTGGGTGTAACACCCATAACATCTATACTTCTCGAGATACGAGTTAAAGATGTTACACTAACACTATAGACATTCATTGATGATAGACATTTAAAATTTTGTTTCATTACAAAACATCCCTTTAATAACTTTTAAATTATTTCGTTAATTGCGTAAAGTCATAAAATAATAAATTTTCACCTAAAACAAATCTAATTTTAGGCAGCAATTAGGCAGTTTGCTGTTGTTTCATAAATTGTATAAATTGCTGAAAAATTAATTAATTAGAAAACCATTTAAAACATATATATACACACTATTCAGTCATAAATAAAAATAACTAGACTAACCAAAATAAAATGATCCTAATTTAGAATTATAGACCATTTAAAAACAAATCCAATAAAGCAACATACATATATAATATATATGTCACTAATAAGTCAAAGATAAGATGTCTTAATGATATTTATATTAGGTATGATTTTCTGAAAAGATGCTCAAGAGGCTCCTCACTTCACGTTCCTTTTCTATCCGAACCTACGCATGAAAATCATCACGCGCTAAGAAATACTTAGTGAGGTAATAACATAGCTAAGGTAAGATAAAATATAATTATCATAAAATACTTTAAACCATAAATGTATAATTTAATTAAACATTTAAACTTTCAAACCGAGCTATTCAAGACGTTTTCCTCATGAAAACCTGAAAATCATCATCTCATGATTTTATCTACAATCATGTAAACTAACATCAAATACAATAAACAATTATATTCTTTTCATTCATACTTCAGAACTTTTATTCTATTTTCCATATTCTTTTCTTTCATATACTTATCATCACTCCCACATTTACCTTCATAGCCCAATGTATATGCAAGAGAATACAAGGTACTACGTGAGTCAAATGAGTATGCGAAATAAGCACTCCATGATGATATCATCGTATTAGAATAATGCACTCCATGTGCATTTATATAATTTGCACCAACAGTGTTACTCATAATGTACACAAATGTACCAGATCATAATCAGAATCACTCCACCTCATGGCATGCTAATTGTACCTACGACTCTCAATGCAATATAAAATGGGCTTTCAGGTCATATCTTATTTGCTTCATAATCATTATTTCAAATTCAAATCAATTTTTTACTTCATCATCATCAAAATAGAATGTGGTCAGTTCATACCCTAAATCATCCATAAAACTTTATACAAACACTGTGTAAATAATGAATATTTAAAATTGATATTATACTTTAAAATAATACGAGATTGACTTATAACAAGTCGTACTCAATAAAATTAATTAAATAAACAAATTGTACTCATTTTGACACTTTATTTATAAATCAAAATACAAGTTTCACTAAGCTTTAGGTTTAATCCTTTGCTTTCGATTGCTTACTACAAAATTTATCGAAATTTCAATATCTAGCAGTTTGCACTACCTTCAAAGAAGTATTATTCTGTATTAATATACATATTTAAAAATTATTCCATTTATACCACTGGAAACTAGACTCGAATAAAAATCTAACCATATAAGTTACTTCTTCTAGTTCAACTTGTACAATTTATAACGAATTTGCAAAGTTGACTTACAAAAACTGTTTTGAGAATAATCTGTTGCCCTATTTTCTGCCCTATCATCGATTAAAAATTCATATCTTTTTGTATACAAATCGAAATCAGTATCCGTTTGTTTTAAATGAAATTAGACTGATATAAAAATCCAACGGTACATATATATCATTCTCTAACCACTTCTGTATAATTTATGATGATTTTCTAAACTTACTATTCAAATCATAATTTCTAGGCAACTTTCCTTAATTAACATCCTTAGTTTATTCCATTATTCTATTAACGTACCAAATGGACATTTATACAAGAATCACAAGTCTCATAATATTTAGGAGTCACTTCTTACCATAGTAACTCTGTCACTGGCTCATTCAAGCCAATGTTTGTTCGATAACATAAATAAAAAATAAATATGCACTCACCTTTGCCTCACTATCGAACTTTTCCTACGATAATCTTCTCAATCCCACACTTTTTCCTTCACTTTCAAGTCACTTGGGTCACTAGATTGATCTTGGTATGACAACATCATATAATAACATAAAATATTCAAACTATATGTTAGTATCGTACTAACATAATCTAAACTTAATAATATAAAAGTCTATAGAAATAAAATCGATATAAAAAAATCATATTTACATCGTAAATTTCAAACTTCTCAAAATACTCATTCAATTCTATAAATATTTTTATCATCATAAACTTCAACTTTTACCAACTTTGCATTCAAATTACTAATTATGAATTCTTTTAGAATTCATATCAACCTTTCCATTTAATTCATAATGATCCTTCACCATTATGATCATTTCACATAATTTACTAAAATTCCAGCACCTTGATAATGTACTCAATTTAATACCTCAACATTCAAAGGCTTGCAATTTCATCCTCTTTTTCCTTAGACTTTTCTAATTCAACCACCTACTTTAATAAACTTGCAATTTGATCCCAAAATAATATTTTAACTCTAAAAATCAGCATGCTAATAAATTTTACAGAATTGTAATTTTCATAACAAAATAATATAATCACTTTTAAAAACTCACAATTAAGTCCCATCTATTGAGACTATTCGAATTCCATAATCACACTTATCCAAATTTGCATTTTGACCCTCAATAATTAATCTAACTTAAAATTCAAGCATTTCAATATTAAAATTCAAATTGAACACCCCAATTAGCACAATTATGCAATAATATCTCATAATTTTCAAAACTTATAAAATAGCCCTTTTCTATTTCAAGCTTCCAAATTGATCTCCAAAGCTTGTAGGACACATCTAATATCAATTCTAAATCATAGGAAAATTTTCAAGCTTCCGCCCTAAATTTCCCTTTATAGTTGAATGTCCCAGTCATCTAGGGCTTAATTTACATTCAATTTCAAGCATGAATTCAACTTTCTTGCATCAAATTCATGCTATTTCAATCATCACAACATCAAATTAAATCAAAATCCAATCATTCTTAACAAACCCTGTTATGGTCGAATGTCTTATATAACTTTACACTTGATTTTTAATCATCAGACATACTTGGAAATTAATCTACAATATCAAAAGCATAATAATCTTCCATTAAATCTTCAAAATCAAACATGTTCTTCATAAAGCCTAATCACCAAACTCATCATAAAAGCATGATTTCCATGAAATTTTTATACCAAATGATAAATAATTTCAAGAGGATTAATTCTCTATCTTATAGCTTAATCCAAAAAGCAATCGAATAAGCTTAAAAATGAACTTGAAATTTTTTACCTCTTTTAGCTATGGTGTTCACGGTTTGCTAGAGAAGAAGAGAACAATTCTTGACTTTTCTATATTAATTAACTAATACACGTCTTTACAATAATATAAATGAGTTTAAAATTCATTTATAACTAGTTTACCATTTTACTATTAATCAAACTTGATAATTTCAACCATGCCATTGCAATATCCTCCATTAAAATATTCCTTAGTTAAGTATGAACCAAATTGTCTTTGAATTTCTACTTTGGCCATGCAATCTTCAAAAATTGCATTTTATTCATTAAATTTCCATTGTTCGGCCAAATCAACAAATTAACTTCAATTCCACTGATCAATGCCAAATTTCACTAATCTAAAGTATGGAAATAATATTTCCAACCTTTATATAGTACCTTCAAATTTTCGTGAAATTTTGATTCGATTCGATTACCCGATTTCTATACCGAACTTTATCGCTTTATAGATTTTAATACGAATCTCGTACCAAAAATATGATTCCCACAAAAATTCTTGTTTTAGGCCAAACGGTTCATTTACGAGCTAAAATATATAACTTTCAATTTTACATGACATATGTCCCCAAAATATTATTTTTATTTTAAATTAATCCCTAAATTTTTAAATATTTTAATCCTTCCTTAAACTCGTAAATTATATTTACAAATCATAAGGACATTTATTAGGTTAAATTATATTATTAATTAATGTATTATGTTTAACTCGTAAATTTAAGATTAATTTAGTGTGGTAGAAAATTGATGTGAGAAAGTGATTTTTCAATTTTTTGATTTAAGATTTAAATATTTAATATTAATGTTAAAATATTAAAAAGTATACTTTTAGTTTTAAAAATATTTTTCAAACATACAATTTGAAAATTTATATAATCTAATCTTATTATTTATGTATTGTTTGAATCATGACAAAAGAGAGAGAAAATAAAAAAGAATAATAATTCTATTGGACCATATTGGAGCACAAATTACATTTACGAAACATATATCTTAAATCTTAAATTCTAAACTTTAAAATTTAAACTCTAAATTGGTAAATTATTTATTTAGTATCTAAACTATTAATTTTAGTTAATTTTAGTACTTAAACTTTCAATTTTTTTTAAAACCATACCTAAACTTTAGCTTTTGTTTTATTTTAGTACTTGTTCAAAATTAAACGTTAAGTTTTGAAAAAAATTAAAAGTTTACATACTAAAACGGAGCAAAACTGATAGTTTAGGCACTAAACGCTTTAAGTTTTTAACGACATAGTACTAAAATAAAATGAAAATTGAAATTAGGTATGATTTGAAAAAATTAAATGTTTAGGTACTAAAATGGATCAAAACTTATTGTTTAGATACTAAAACGGTTCAAAACTTATAATTTAGGTACTTAATGCATAGTTTACCCCTCTAAATTTTACTTGACAAAAATTAATTTTTAAAATAAAAAAGTAAAATAAATTAAGAACAAGGACATGTGAGATAGCTCTGTTTCTTTTATATTTTGCAGTTGTCCTCTTGTAATAATAAGATCACTTTTTCTTTGTTTTCTTTTTTTAAAATAAAAAGTTTATAGCACACAACTATTTAAAGTATATTAATATTTTTAATTCAGATATTAGAAATATTTTTTGTCAGAAACGTTTATATATATATATATATATATATTATGGGTTACGTTTACAATCAAATAGACGTCCAATAATTCCTCCATTATTTTAGAACAAAAAGTTAATAAATAATTCGACTTTAATCACATTTTTTGTGCAAAAATTCATTTTCCACGAACAAAGGCTGGATTACACCATGCACTATAATTAAGGAAAACACTCTGGCACATGATGAATCACAATTCCTCGTGAAAACGATTTATATTTAGGGTAAAGTACACAAATAGTCTCTCAGTATAAAGTGTTGTTTTATTGAGTCCTTCAACTATCAAAAGTTATAAAATCATCCCTCGACATGTTGCTTTGTTGAGTCCCTCGACTATTAAAAGTTACAAAAAGATCACCCAACAATTCATTATGTTTCAAATTTGTTCTTTTTGTTAAAAAAAATTGACGATAATCTAAGCTAGATGTTAATCTATTGTCTGAGTTATGATAAAATTTGATCCTAGAATCTCAAACTACTATTATATCTCATAACATATTAAAATCAAGTTCGAATTGTCATAAATCTTCTAAAGAAAATGGACAGTTTTGGAACATTATGAATAGTCATGTAACACCCTAATCCAGTCCGACCGAAGAACGACGAATTACAATTCCACATGGGACCACCAAAGTGGATAACCAAAAAAATTTCTTTTAAAACAGTTGTAAACCATGTTATAAAAAGTCATCCATATCAATATAAAATAAAAAGTAATAAATTTGAGTTTACAATACAACAAAGCTCCTAAATCAACCAAATAATACACTTATAAGATAAAAAGTAATAAATTTAAGTTTAAAATACAAGGGAGCTCCTAAATCATCCAAATAATGCACTGAGTTTAAATCAAAATAGAGTTACAATTGAGTACAAAAAAGGGTATACAATAGTACATGCCCTATAATACAAATCAAGATGTACTTTGAGTATTTTTGCTGAGCTGGAATATCTGGTGACGATAACGCTCCACGGACGGTCTCCTAAGAACCTGCACACGGAAACACATTCCAAATGTTGAGCTTACGAGCTCAGTGCCACACTAATAAATGTACTATACTAATTCATTCACTAAATGAGTATTCTAGTGGCAGGTATTAAGACATAGGATGCTAATATGACATGTTAGGGTAGGCATCATGGTGTGGCTGAGGGTTATGCATCTCAGAGTGCACACCCCTCTAGCATTCCTAAAATAACCTCAGGTATTTGGGGTGAGATCCGAAACTACATCGAAAACATACACCAGATCAACTTATTCTGTCGACTCTTGAGTACCTATGCCTAGTTGGCATCTAAAGCACGTTGACACTGACTGGGATATAGCCAAACTGAACGATCTTCGTCTAATAAAGTGACTCGTGTGTCCTAAAATTTACCGAGCATCAAACAAGGCTAGTTTTATTTCATCCTAGTTGTTATTGTTTCTAACTATTCTAACTTGTAGTTTTATTTCATGGCATTCTGGCATTATTGGGTCCCTCAATTATATCCCTTAAAACCCATGGGTATTGTTCATAGGTACCGATACTAAGCCCCTCAGTATTGGTACTAACCTCTGGGTATCGATACTAACCCCTGGATATGGATACTACTAACTTATTGAAGGCTGATAGAAAAAGGGCTAGTATCGATACTCGTGATATGTGGTATTAATACTTTCCTGAGTATCGATATCGAATTTGACTTTGATGTTCTAAAAATACCTTAGAATCGATATCCATATTGGAGAGTATCGATACTCTACCTCGGTATTAATACTTCCATGAGTACTGATACCAAACATGGCTACTGTAATCTACTAAGTGAACTTGGTATAGATACCACCATGTGAGTATCGATACCTTACCTACAGTATCGATATCCATTATAGTATCAATACTTCTATCCTAAAATCCCCTTATTTTTGTCTAGTTGAAGAACAATATCAATATTTTTCTTCTAGTACCGATACTTGAGCCAATAAATACTATGTTTTGGGTACATAATGCCCCTCCAACACTCTCATGAGTTCTACTAAGGTCCCCAAATGTTATTAAAGTGTTATGTATGAGAACAGGGGGTCATATTAATCCATAAACATGCTAAAAACACCAAACACTGAAATCTATTATGAACATGCTTTATGAATCATACAAGCTAACAAAGCATGCCTAGTGTCCTACATGTGGTATAATTGAGTTAGAAGTGAGTTACCTTGAATTTCTAAGTTGCTAGAAACACCCAAGGTTCAATCAAGCACTAGCTCTTTCTTTCACTTAGCTTTGGAGCTTTCTCCAACTTCTCTTACTAGACAAGAACCAATCACAATTGTTAATAACATTGGTGGGGAGTTTAGAAAAGAGTTTAGAATGTCTCTTGAGGCTTGAATCTCTCAAAAAACGAGTTGATTTCACTTAGGTTTTTAAACCCCCACTAAACCCATATTTTGGTTACTATGGTGAAATGAAGAGATTGATGGCTCGAATTGAAGCTTTTAAGGTGTAGGTTAGGATTCTTACATTTAAAATGCCAAAATAGGATTGGAAGGCCACTAAGTTATCACCTTTGAAGATCACAAGAGGAATGAAGAATAAGTGAAAGATGAAGGATGAAGACAAGCGTGGAGAAAAAGAGACAAAACTCTTCCACATTGACATCTCTCATATTAAGGGAATTTAACTTTTGGGAAAGGTGATGGGAAATTGTCGCTTTAGTCCCTTAAGTCTTAACCCCATTATAAATGTGTCCATTTTATAACAACTTGGGCTCAACCCAAGCCCAAACTTGCACTACATGGGTCAAGTTTTCTTATAAGGCTAATGGTCTTATTTAACACACCCTTGGATTAACCTGAAACTATTAATCTAGGATTCAGAGCATTACAACTCCCACTACTAGAAAGAAATTTCATCCTTGAAATTTACCTAGATAGAAGAGGTGAAGGTACTAAAGCTGCATGTCTCCTCGGTTTCCAAAGTTGCTTCTTCAAGGCCATGGTTCCTCTACAACATCTTTACTAAAGAAATCCTCTTGTTCCTTATATCTTTTCAACTCTTGCTAAGATTCTAATCGGTTCTTCCTCTTAGGTTATATCTAGCATCAACTCGATCTATTCTAGTGGTATGACGTGAGATGGATCGGAATGATATCTCCTAAGCATGGGTACATGAAACACATTGTGAATGGGCTCCAGCTCTGGCGGTATGACTAACCGTAAGCCACCGGTCCAACTCTCTCTAGTATATCATAAAGTCCTATGAAGTGCGGAGTTAATTTTCTCTTCCGCCCAAAATGAAGAACTTTCTTCCATGGGGAAACTTTGAGGTACACTTTTCCCCCCACTTCAAACTATATGTCCTTACAGGTCTTCATACGATTATTGTATGTATTAGACTTCTTTTAATCGATTATGAATTAATATAACCTTATTATCGGTTTCTCTGATCAAGTCTGGACTCACTATCTTACCCTTTCTTAATTAACCAATCCATACCTAAGATTATGTAACTCTCGGAATAGTAACTTCATCAAGTCCGCTAGGAAGGTTGACCTTGAATTTCTACTAGGCATATCCGGTGAATCTTATCTACTAGAACATCTAGATTTGGAGGGCTCGATACTCAAACTTTTACCTCTAAGTCTTTGGCTGGGATTTCTATCTCTTCAACTAGGTTGGAGAAGATATAGGAGTGAGTGAAACCGAGATCTATCAATGCAGTAACTGGAATGGATTACACTATGAATGCACCTAATATCATGTCTGTTGCATCACACTCTTCACAGGCTCTCACCGTATACTGTTTGGAGGTTACCTTCAGATCTGCATTGGCCACTGATCTGGCTATCCATCTGCTATACTGTTCAGATATAATACTACTACCTCTCACTGGTCTTCAGCCACTCTACACAGACGAAGCGACCTCTGAGTCGCTACTAGAGTTACTTCCTGAGTCCTTAGGCAGTCTCTGATGAAGTGATCAAAGTAGCCACAATTGAAGCAACCCTTCGATCATTGCTGGTACATCCATGGGTGCCTCTTCCATTTTGAGAACATATATGATAAGTGAAGACTCTCACTAAATCAATGATGCTTGCTCCAGAGACTAACATCATGGGTCTCCTCATAGACTCAAACCTACCTCTGTGGTCTTAACTCTGACCAGCTTTTCTCAACTGCACTGTTGGGGGTATCCACGTACCGACTATATTTAACCCTATTAGATAGAGTCTACGATGGCCTTATCGACTGAGTAGCTCTCTTGGACTGTGCCACAGTCTCACTGGACTATCTAGCCCTCTTACTCAAGACCTCTCGATTTCCTTCACCTTGAAGGACAACTCAGCATAGACCCTAGGAGAGTTGGCTGCAAGGAGCGAAAAAAATATCAAGGTATAGGCATTTTCTGAATCTACGAAAGTAGTGCTCGTCTATCAAAACCAACTCAGGAACGTATCTACTCAACTTGAGAAACTCTCGCTTGTACTCTATCACGATACGATCCCCTTGAGCTAGATCTATAAATTGTTCCCTCAGATTACCAGTGTGAGCCTCTCCTATGTGTTTCTGGTGGAACTCGAACAAGAAAATCTCCCAAAACGACCTCACTAGTTCTAGTTCCAACTCTATCATCTCACTCTAGTCAATGGTGTCACCCTTGAATAGGACGGTGACGCACTCGAGCTTACTATTAGGGTTAAGATGTAGTTGTTGGAGGGTGTGGAGGGTTTCTCTAAGCCACTAATATACTGCTATGGGATCATTATCCCCTAAACCAAAGAACTCAGTGATATTTTATCCGTAGAGTCTCTTTAATGGGACTACTAAGATGCTACTATTGATTGGGATGGAGGTACTGGTGAGGGAGGTGGTGTAGTTAAGGCATTGGGTGTAACTCCCATAACATGTATACTTCTCGAGATATGAGTTAAAGATGTTACATTAACACTATAGACATTCATTGATGATAGACACTTAAAATTTTGTTTCATTACAAAACATCCCTTTAATAACTTTTAAATTATTTCGTTAATTGCGTAAAGTCATAAAATAATAAATTTTCACCTAAAACAAATCTAATTTTAGTCAGCAATTAGGCAGTTTGCTATTGTTTCATAAATTGTATAAAATTGCTGAAAGATTAATTAATTAGAAAACCATTTAAAACATATATATATACACACTATTCAGTCATAAATACAAAATAACTAGACTAACACAAATAAAATGGTCCTAATTTAGAATTATAGACCATTTTAAAACAAATCCAATAAAGCAACGTACATATATAATATATATGTGACTAATAAGTCAAAGATAAGATGTCTTACTGATATTTATATTAGGTATGATTTTCTGAAAAGATGCTCAAGAGGCTCCTCACTTCACGTTCCTTTTCTATCCGAACCTACGCATGAAAATCATCATGCGCTAAGAAATACTTAGTGAGGTAATAACATAGCTAAGGTAAGATAAAATATAATTATCATAAAATACTTTAAACCATAAATGTATAATTTAATTAAAACATTTAAACTTTCAAACCGAGCTATTCAAGCCGTTTTCCTCATGAAAACCTGAAAATCATCATCTCATGATTTTATCTACAATCATGTAAACTAACATCAAATACAATAAACAATTATATTCTTTTCATTCATACTTTAGAACTTTTATTCCATTTTCCATATTCTTTTCTTTCATATACTTATCATCACTCCCACATTTACCTTCATAGCCCAATGTATATGCAAGAGAATACAAGGTACTACGTGAGTCAAATGAGTATGCGAAATAAGCACTCCACGATGATATCATCGTATTAGAATAATGCACTCCATGTGCATTTATATAATTTGCACCAACGGTGTTACTCATAATGTACACAAATGTACCAGATCATAATCAGAATCACTCCACCTCATGGCATGCCAATTGTACCTACGACTCTCAATGCAATATAAAATGGGCTTTCAGATCATATCTTATTTGCTTCATAATCATTATTTCAAATTCAAATCAATTTTTTTACTTCATCATCATCAAAATAGAATGTGGTCAGTTCATACCCTAAATCATCCATAAAACTTTATACAAACACTATGTAAATAATGAATATTTAAAATTGATATTATACTTTAAAATAATACGAGATTGACTTATCACAAGTCGTAAATAAAAAAAATTGTACTCATTTTGACACTTTATTTATAAATCAAAATATAAGTTTCACTAAGCTTTAGGTTTAATCCTTTGCTTTCGATTGCTTCGACTACAAAATTTATCGAAATTTCAATATATAGCAGTTTGCACTACCTTCAAAGAAGTATTATTTTGTATTAATATATATATTTAAAAATTATTCCATTTGTACCACTGGAATCTAGACTCGAATACAAATCTAACCATATAAGTTACTTCTTCTAGTTCAACTTGTACAATTTATAGCGAATTTGCAAAGTTGACTTACAAAAACTGTTTTGAGAATAATCTGTTGCCCTATTTTCTGACCTATCATCGATAAAATTCATATCTTTTTGTATACACATCGAAATCAGTATCTATTTGTTTTAAATGAAATTAGACTGATATAAAAATCCAACGGTACATATATCATTCTCTAACCACTTCTGTATAATTTATGATGATTTTCTAAACTTACTATTTAAATCATAATTTCAAGGCAACTTTCCTTAATTAACATCCTTAGCTTATTCCATAATTCTATTAACGTACCAAATGGACATTTATACATGAATCACAAGTCTCATAATATTTAGGAGTCACTTCTTACTATAGTAACTCTGTCACTGGCTCATTCAAGCCAATGTTTGTTTGATAACATAAATAAAAATAAATATGCACTCACCTTTGCCTCACTATCGAACTTTTCCTACGATAATCATCTCAATCCCACACTTTTTCCTTCACTTTCAAGTCACTTGGGTCACTAGATTGATCGTGGTATGACAACATCATATAATAACATAAAATATTCAACTATATGTTAGTATCGTACTAACATAATCTAAACTTAATAATATAAAAGTCTATAGAAATAAAATCGATACTTAATCGATATAAAACAAAATCATATTTCCATCGTAAATTTCAAACTTCTCAAAATACTCATTCGATTCTATAAGTATTTTTATCATCATAAACTTCAACTTTTACCAACTTTGCATTCAAATTACTAATTATGAATTCTTTTAGAATTCATATCAACCTTTCCATTTAATTCATAATGATCCTTCACCATTATGATCATTTCACATAATTTACTAAAATTCCAGCACCTTGATAATGTACTCAATTTAATACCTCAACATTCAAAGGCTTGCAATTTCATCCTCTTTTTCCTTAGACTTTTCTAATTCAACCACCTACTTTAATAAACTTGCAATTTGATCCCAAAATAATATTCTAACTCTAAAAATCAGCATGCTAATAAATTTTACAGAATTGTAATTTTCATAACAAAAATATCATCACTTTTAAAAACTCACAATTAAGTCCCATCTATTAAGACTATTCGAATTCCATAATCATACTTATCCAAATTTTCATTTTGACCCTCAATAATTAATCTAACTTAAAATTCCAGCATTTCAATATTAAAATTCAAATTGAACACCCCAATTAGCACAATTATGCAATAATATCTCATAATTTTCAAAACTTATAAAATAGCCCTTTTTCTATTTCAAGCTTCCAAATTGATCTCCAAAGCTTGTAGGACACATCTAATATCAATTCTAAATCATAGGAAAATTTTCAAGATTCCGCCCTAAATTTCCCTTTATAGTTGAATGTCCCAAGTCATCTAGGGCTTAATTTACATTCAATTTCAAGCATGAATTCAACTTTCTTGCATCAAATTCATGCTATTTCAATCATCACAACATCAAATTAAATCAAAATCCAATCATTCTTAACAAACCCTGTTATGGTCGAATGTCTTATATAACTTTACACTTGATTTTTAATCATCAGACATACTTGGAAATTAATCTACAATATCAAAAGCATAATAATCTTCCATTAAATCTTCAAAATCAAACATGTTCTTCATAAAGCCTAATCACCAAACTCATCATAAACGCATGATTTCCATGAAATTTTTATGCCAAATGATAAATAATTTCAAGAGTATTAATTCTCTATCTTATAGCTTAATCCAAAAAGCAATCGAATAAGCTTAAAAATGAACTTGAAATTTTTTACCTCTTTTAGTTATGGTGTTCACGGTTTGCTAGAGAAAAAGAGAACAATTCTTGACTTTTCTATATTAATTAACTAATACACGTCTTTACAATAATATAAATGAGTTTAGAATTCATTTATAACTAGTTTACCATTTTACTATTAATCAAACTTGATAATTTCAACCATGCCATTGCAATATCCTCCATTAAAATATTCCTTAGTTAAGTATGAACCAAATTGTCTTTGAATTTCTACTTTGGCCATGCAATCTTCAAAAATTGCATTTTATTCATTAAATTTCCATTGTTCGGCCAAATCAACAAATTAACTTCAGTTCCACTGATCAATGCCAAATTTCACTAATCTAAAGTATGGAAATAATATTTCCAACCTTTATATAGTACCTTCAAATTTTCGTGAAATTTTGATTCGATTCGATTACCCGATTTCTATACCGAACTTTATCGCTTTATAGATTTTAATACGAATCTCATACCAAAAATACGATTCCCACAAAAATTCTTGTTTTAGGCCAAACGATTCATTTACGGGCTAAAATATATAACTTTCAATTTTACATATGTCATATGTCCCCAAAATATTATTTTTATTTTAAATTAATCCCTAAATTTTAAATATTTTAATCCATCCTTAAACTCGTAAATTATATTTACAAATCATAAGGACATTTATTAAGTTAAATTATATTATTAATTAATGTATTATGTTTAACTCGTAAATTTAAGATTAATTTAGTGTGGTAGAAAATTGATGTGAGAAAGTGATTTTTCAATTTTTTGATTTAAGATTTAAATATTTAATATTAATGTTAAAATATTAAAAAGTATACTTTTAGTTTTAAAAATATTTTTCAAACATACAATTTGAAAATTTATATAATCTAATCTTATTATTTATGTATTGTTTGAATCATGACAAAAGAGAGAGAAAATAAAAAAAGAATAATAATTCTACTGGACCATATTGGAGCACAAATTACATTTACGAAACATATATCTTAAATCTTAAATTCTAAACTTTAAAATTTAAACTCTAAATTGGTAAATTATTTATTTAGTATCTAAACTATTAATTTTAGTTAATTTTAGTACTTAAACTTTCAAATTTTTTTAAAACCATACCTAAACTTTAGCTTTTGTTTTATTTTAGTACTTGTTCAAAATTAAACGTTAAGTTTTGAAAAAATTAAAAGTTTACATACTAAAACGGAGCAAAACTGATAGTTTAGGCACTAAACGCTTTAAGTTTTTAACGACATAGTACTAAAATAAAATGAAAATTGAAATTAGGTATGATTTTGAAAAAATTAAATGTTTAGGTACTAAAATGGATCAAAACTTATTGTTTAGATACTAAAACGGTTCAAAACTTATAATTTAGGTACTTAATGCATAGTTTACCCCTCTAAATTTTACTTGACAAAAATTAAATTTTTTAAAATAAAAAAGTAAAATAAATTAAGAACAAGGACATGTGAGATAGCTCTGTTTCTTTTATATTTTGCAGTTGTCCTCTTGTAATAATAAGATCACTTTTTTCTTTGTTTTCTTTTTTTTTAAATAAAAAGTTTATATCACACAACTATTTAAAGTATATTAATATTTTTAATTCAGATATTAGAAATATTTTTGTCAGAAACGTTTATATATATATATATATATGGGTTACGTTTACAATCAAATAGACGTCCAATAATTCCTCCATTATTTTAGAACAAAAAGTTAATAAATAATTCGACTTTAATCACATTTTTTGTGCAAAAATTCATTTTCCACGAACAAAGGCTGGATTACACCATGCACTATAATTAAGGAAAACACTCTGGCACATGATGAATCACAATTCCTCGTGAAAACGATTTATATTTAGGGTAAAGTACACAAATAGTCTCTCAGTATAAAGTGTTGTTTTATTGAGTCCTTCAACTATCAAAAGTTATAAAATCATCCCTCGACATGTTGCTTTGAGTCCCTCGACTATTAAAAGTTACAAAAAGATCACCCAACAATTCATTCTGTTTCAAATTTGTTCTTTTTGTTAAAAAAATTGACGATAATCTAAGTTGAATGTTAATCTATTGTCTGAGTTATGATGAAATTTTATCCTAGAATCTCAAACTACTATTATATCTCAGAGAACATATTAAAATCAAGTTCAAATTGTCATAAATCTTCTAAAGAAAATGGACAGTTTTGGAACATTATGAATAGTCATGTAACACCCTAATCCAGTCCGACCGAAGAACGACGAATTACAATTCCACATGGGACCACCAAAGTGGCTAACCCAAAAAATTTCTTTTAAAACAATTGTAAACCATGTTATAAAAAGTCATCCATAGCAATATAAAATAAAAAGTAATAAATTTGAGTTTACAATACAACAAAGCTCCTAAATCATCCAAATAATACACTTATAAGTTAAAAAGTAATAAATTTAAGTTTACAATACAAGAGAGCTCCTAAATCATCCAAATAATGCACTGAGTTTAAATCAAAATAGAGTTACAATTGAGTACCAAAAAGGGTATACAATAGTACATGCCCTATAATACAAATCAAGATGTACTTTGAGTATTTTTGCTGAGCTGGAATATCTGGTGACGATAACGCTCCACAGACGGTCTCCTAAGAACCTGCACATGGAAACACATTCCAAATGTTGAGCTTACGAGCTCAGTGCCACACTAATAAATGTACTATACTAATTTATTCACTAAATGAGTATTCTAGTGGCAGGTATGAAGACATAGGATGCTAATATGATATGTTAGGGTAGGCATCATGGTGTGGCTGAGGGTTATGCATCTCAGAGTGCACACCCCTCTAGCCTTCCTAAAATAACCTCGGGTATTTGGGGTGAGATCCGAAACTACATCGAAAACATACACCAGATCAACTTATTTTGTCGACTCTTGGAGTACCTACGCCTAGTTGGCATCTAAAGCACGTTGACACTGACTGGGATATAGCCAAACTGAACGATCGTCGTCTACTAAAGTGACTCGTGTGTCCTAACTATTTCCCGAGCATCAAACAAGGCTAGTTTTATTTCATCCTAGTTGTTATTTTTTCTAACTATTCTAACTTGTAGTTTTATTTTATGGCATTCTGGCATTATTGGGTCCCTCAATTATATCCCTTAAAACCCATGGGTATTGTTCATAGGTACCGATACTAAGCCCCTCAGTATTGGTACTAACCTCTGGGTATCGATACTAACCCCTGGATATCGATACTACTAACTTATTGAAGGCTGATAGAAAAAGGGCTAGTATCGATACTCGTGATATGTGGTATTAATACTTTCCTGAGTATCGCTATCAAATTAGACTTCGATGTTCTAAAAATACCTAAGAATCGATATCCATATTGGAGAGTATCGATACTCTACCCTCGGTAATAATACTTCCATGAGTACTGATACCAAACATGGCTACTATAATCTACTAAGTGAACTTGGTATAGATACCACCCTGTGAGTATCGATACCTTACCTACAGTATCGATATCCATTATAGTATCGATACTTCTATCCTAAAATCCCCTTATTTTTGGCTAGTTGAAGAACAATATCAATATTGTTCTTCTAGTACCGATACTCGAGCCAAGAAATACTCTGTTTTAGGTACAGAATGCCCCTCCAACACTCTCATGAGTTCTACTAAGGTCCCCAAATGTTATTAAAGTGTTATGTATGAGAACAGGGGGTCATATTAATCCATAAATATGTTGAAAACACCAAACACTGAAATCTATTATGAACATGCTTCATGACTCATACAAGCTAACAAAGCATACCTAGTGTCCTACATGTGGTATAGTTGAGTTAGAAGTGAGTTACCTTGAATTTCTAAGTTGCTAGAAACACCCAAGGTTAAACCAAGCACTAGCTCTTCCTTTCACTTATCTTTGGAGCTTTCTCCAACTTCTCTTACTAGACAAGAACCAATCACAATTGTTAATAACATTGGTGGGGAGTTTAGAAAAGAGTTTAGAATGTCTCTTAAGGGTTGAATCTCTCAAAAAATGATTTGGTTTCACTTAGGTTTTTAAACCCCCACTAAACCCATATTTTGGTTATTATGGTGAAATGAAGAGATTGATGGCTTGAATTGAAGCTTTTAAGGTGGAGGTTAGGATTCTTACATTTAAAATGCCAAAATAGGATTGGAAGGCCACTAAGTTATTACCTTTGATGATCACAAGAGGAAGGAAGAATAAGTGAAAGATGAAGGATGAAGACAAGCGTGGAGAAAAAAGAGACAAAACTCTTCCACATTGACATCCTCTCATATTAAGGGAATTTAACTTTTGGGAAAGGTGATGGGAAATTGTCTCTTTAGTCCCTTAAGTCTTAACCCCATTATAAAGGTGTCCATTTTATAACAACTTGGGCTCAACCCAAGCCCAAACTTGCACTACATGGGTCAAGTTTTCTTATAAGGCTGATGGTCTTATTTAACACACCTTGGATTAACCTGAAACTATTAATCTAGGATTCAGAGCTTACAACTCCCACTACTAGAAAGAAATTTCATCCTTGAAATTTACCTAGACAAAAGAGGTGAAGGTACTAAAGCTGCATGTCTTCATCGGTTTCCAAAGTTGCTTCTTCAAGGCCATGGTTCCTCTACAACATCTTTACTAAAGAAATCCTCTTGTTCCTTATCTCTTTTCAACTCTTGCTAAGATTCTAATCGGTTCTTCCTCTTAGGTTATATCTAGCATCAACTCGATCTATTCTAGTGGTATGACGTGAGATGGATCGGAATGATATCTCCTAAGCATGGGTACATGGAACACATTGTGAATGGGCTCCAGCTCTGGCGGTATGACTAACCGGTAAGCCACCGGTCCAACTCTCTCTATATCATAAATTCCTGAAGTGCGGAGTTAATTTTCTCTTCCGCCCAAAATGAAGAACTTTCTTCCATGGGGAAACTTTGAGGTACACTTTTCCCCCCACTTCAAACTATATCCTTACAGGTCTTCATACGATTATTGTATGTATTAGACTTCTTTTAATCGATTATGAATTAATATAACCTTATTATCGGTTTCTCTGATCAAGTCTGGACTCACTATCTTACCCTTGCTTAATTAACCAATCCATACCTAAGATTATGTAACTCTCGGAATAGTAACTTTATCAAGTCCGCTAGGAAGGTCTGACCTTGAATTTCTACTAGGCATCTCTGGTGAATCTTATCTACTAGAACATCTAGATTTGGAGGGATCGATACTCAAACTTTTACCTCTAAGTCTTTGGCTGGGATTTCTATCTCTTCAGCTAGGTTGGAGAAGATATAGGAGTGAGTGGAACCGAGATCTATCAATGTAGTAACTGGAATGGATTACACTATGAATGTACCTAATATCATGTCTGTTGCACACTCTTCAGGCTCTCACCGTATACTGTTTGGAGGTTACCTTCAGATCTGCATTGGCCACTGATCTGGCTATCCATCTGCTATACTGTTCAGATGTAGTACTACTACCTCTCACTGGTCTTCAGCCACTCTACACAGACGAAGCCGACCTCTGAGTCGCGACTAGAGTTACTTCCTGAGTCCTTAGGCAGTCTCTGATGAAGTGATCAAAGTAGCCACAATTGAAGCAACCCTTCGATCACTGCTTGTACATCCATGGGTGCATCTTCCATATTGAGAACATTTATGATAAGTGAAGACTGTCACTAAATCAATGATGCTTGCTCCAGAGACTAACATCATAGGTCTCCTCATAGACTCAAACCTACCTCGTGGTCTGAACTATGACTAGCTTTTCTCGACTGTACTGTTGGGGGTATCCACGTACCCTGACTATCTCTAACCCTCTTAGATAGAGTCTACGATGGCCTTATCGACTGAGTAGCTCTCTTGGACTGTGCCAAAGTCTCACTGGACTATCTAGCCCTCTTACTCAAGACCCTCTCGATTTCCTTCAGCTTGAAGGACAACTCAGCATAGACCCTAGGAGAGTTGGCTGCAATGAGCGAAAAAATATCAAGGTATAGACATTTTCTGAATCTACGAAAGTAGTCTCGTCTGTCAAACCAACTCATGAATGTATCTACTCAACTTGAGAAACTCTCGCTTGTACTCTATCACGATACGATCCCCTTGAGCCAGATATATAAATTGTTCCCTCAGATTACCAGTGTGAGCCTCTCCTATGTATTTCTGGTGGAACTCGAACAAGAACATCTCCCAAGACGACCTCACTGGCTCTAGTGCCAACTCTATCATCTCACTCCAGTCAATGGTGTCACCCTTGAATAGGACGGTGACACACTCGATCTTACTATTAGGGTTAAGATGTAGTTGTTGGAGGGTGTGGAGGGTTTCTCTAAGCCACTAATCTACTGCTATGGGATCATTATCCCCTAAACCAAAGAACTCAATGATCTTTTATCCGTAGAGTCTCTTTAATGGGACTACTAAGATGCTACTATTGATTGGGATGGAGGTACTGGTGAGGGAGGTGGTGTAGCTGAGGCGTTGGGTGTAACACCCATAACATGTATACTTCTCGAGATACGAGTTAAAGATGTTACATTAACACTATAGACATTCATTGATGATAGACACTTAAAATTTTGTTTCATTACAAAACATCCCTTTAATAACTTTTAAATTATTTCGTTAATTGAGTAAAGTCATAAATAATAAATTTTCACCTAAACAAATCTAATTTTAGGCAGCAATTAGACAGTTTGTTGATTTTCATAAATTGTATAAAATTGTTGAAACATTAATTAATTAGAAAACCATTTAAAACATATATATATACACACTATTCAGTCATAAATACAAACATAACTAGACTAACCAAAATAAAATGGTCCTAATTTAGAATTATAGACCATTTAAAAAAAATCCAATAAAGCAACGTACATATATAATATATATGTAACTAATAAGTCAAAGATAAGATGTCTTACTGATATTTATATTAGGTATGATTTTCTGAAAAGATGCTCAAGAGGCTCCTCACTTCACGTTCCTTTTCTATCCGAACCTACGCATGAAATCATCACGCGCTAAGAAATACTTAGTGAGGTAATAACATAGCTAAGGTAAGATAAAATATAATTATCATAAAATACTTTAAACCATAAATGTATAATTTAATTAAAACATTTAAACTTTCAAACCGAGCTATTCAAACCGTTTCCTCATGAAAACCTGAAAATCATCTCATGATTTTATCTACAATCATGTAAACTAACATCAAATACAATAACAATTATATTCTTTTCATTCATACTTCAGAACTTTTATTCCATTTTCCATATTCTTTTCTTTTTATATACTTATCATCACTCCAACATTTACCTTCATAGCCCAATGTATGCAAGAGATTACAAGGTACTACGTGAGTCAAATGAGTATGCAAAATAAGCACTCCACGATGATATCATCGTATTTAGAATAATGCACTCCATGTGCATTTATATAATTTGCACCAACGGTGTTACTCATAATGTACACAAATGTACGAGATCATAATCAGAATCACTCCACCTCATGGCATGCCAATTGTACCTACGACTCTCAATGCAATATAAAATGGGCTTTCAGATCATATCTTATTTGCTTCATAATCATTATTTCAAATTCAAAACGATTTTTTACTTCATCATCATCAAAATAGAATGTGGTCAGTTCATACCCTAAATCATCCATAAAACTTTTACAAACACTGTGTAAATAATGAATATTTAAAATTGATATACTTTAAAATAATACGAGATTGACTTATCACAAGTCGTACTCAATCAATTAATTAAATAAACAAATTGTACTCATTTTTAAACTTATTTTTAAATCAAATATAATTTTCACTAAGCTTTAGGTTTAATCCTTTGCTTTCGATTGCTTCGACTACAAAATTTATCGAAATTTCAATATCTAGCAGTTGCACTACTTCAAAGAAGTATTATTCTGTATTAATATACATATTTAAAAATTATTCCATTTATACCACTGGAAACTAGACTCGAATACAAATCTAACCATATATAATTACTTCTTCTAGTTCAACTTGTACAATTTATAGCAAATTTGCAAAGTTAACTTACAGAAACTGTTTTAGAATAATCTGTTGCCCTACCCTAATTTCTGACCTATCCTCGATTAAAAATTCATAACTTTTGTATACACATCAAATCGTATCCGTTTGTTTTAAATGAAATTAGACTGATATAAAAATCCAACGGTATAGATATCATTCTCTAACCACTTCTTTATAATTTATGATGATTTTCTAAACTTCTATTCAAATCATAATTTCTAGGCAACTTTCCTTAATTAACATCTTAGCTTATTCGATAATCTATTAACGTACCAAATGGACATTTATACATGAATCACAAGTCTCATAAATTAGGAGTCACTTCTTACCATAGTAACTCTGTCTGGCTCATTCAAGCCAATGTTTGTTCGATAACATAAATAAAAAATAAATATGCACTCACCTTTGCCTCACTATCGAACTTTTCCTACGATAATCTTCTCAATCCCACACTTTTCCTTCACTTTCAAGTCACTTGGGTCACTAGATTGATCGTGGTATGACAACATAATATAATAACATAAATATTCAAACTATATGTTAGTATCGTACTAACATAATCTAAACTTAATAATTAAAAGTCTATAGAAATAAAATCATACTTAATCGATATAAAACAAATCATATTTCCATCGTAAATTTCAAACTTCTCAAATACTCATTCGATTCTATAAATATTTTTATCATCATAAACTTCAACTTTTACCAACTTTGCATTCAAATTACTAATTATGAATTCTTTTAGAATTCATATCAACCTTTCCATTTAATTCATAATGATCCTTCACCATTATGATCATTTCACATAATTTACTAAAATTCCAGCACCTTGATAATGTACTCAATTTAATACCTCAACATTCAAAGGCTTGCAATTTCATCCTCTTTTTCCTTAGAATTTTCTAATTCAACCACCTACTTTAATAAACTTGCAATTTGATCCCAAAATAATATTCTAACTCTAAAAATCAGCATGCTAATAAATTTTACAGAATTGTAATTTTCATAACAAAATATATCATCACTTTTAAAAACTCACAATTAAGTCCCATCTATTGAGACTATTCGAATTCCATAATCATACTTATCCAAATTTGCATTTTGACCCTCAATAATTAATCTAACTTAAAATTCCAGCATTTCAATATTAAAATTCGAATTGAACACCCCAATTAGCACAATTATGCATTAATATCTCATAATTTTCAAAACTTATAAAATAGCCCTTTTTCTATTTCAAGCTTCCAAATTTATCTCCAAAGCTTGGAGGACACATCTAATATCAATTCTAAATCATAGGAAATTTTTCAAGATTCCACCCTAAATTTCCCTTTATAGTTTGAATGTCCCAAGTCATCTAGGGCTTAATTTACATTCAATTTCAAGCATGAATTCAACTTTCTTGCATCAATTCATGCTATTTCAATCATCACAACATCAAATTAAATCAAAATCCAATCATTCTTAACAAACCCTGTATAGTTGAATGTCTTATATAACTTGACACTTGATTTTTAATCATCAGACATACTTGGAAATTAATCTACATATCAAAAGCATAATAATCTTCCATTAAATCTTCAAAATCAAACATGTTCTTCAAAGCCTAATCACCAAACTCATCATAAAGCATGATTTCCATGAAATTTTTATACCAAATGAAAATTTCAAGAGGATTAATTCTCTATCTTATAGCTTAATCCAAAAAGCAATCGAATAAGCTTAAAAATGAACTTGAAATTTTTTACCTCTTTTAGCTATGGTGTTCACGGTTTGCTAGAGAAGAAGAGAACAATTCTTGACTTTTCTATATTAATTAACTAATACATGTCTTTACAATAATATAAATGAGTTTAAAATTCATTTATAACTAGTTTACCATTTTACTATTAATCAAACTTGATAATTTCAACCATGCCATTGCAATATCCTCCATTAAAATATTCCTTAGTAAGTATGAACCAAATTGTCTTTGAATTTCTACTTTGTCCATGCAATCTTCAAAAATTGCATTTTATTCATTAATTTTCATTGTTCGGCCAAATCAACAAATTAACTTCAATTCCACTGATCAATGCCAAATTTCACTAATCTAACGTATGAAAATAATATTTCCAACCTTTATATAGTACCTTCAAATTTTCGTGAAATTTTGATTCGATTCGATTACCCGATTTCTACGAACTTTATCGCTTATAGATTTTAATACGAATCTCGTACCAAAAATATGATTCCCACAAAAATTCTTGTTTTAGGCCAAACGGTTCATTTACGGGCTAATATATAACTTTCAATTTTACATATGTCATATGTCCCCAACATATTATTTTTATTTTAAATTATCCCTAAATTTTTAAATATTTTAATCCATCCTTAAACTCGTAAATTATATTTACAAATAATAAGGACATTTATTAAGTTAAATTATATTATTAATTAATGTATTATGTTTAACTCGTAAATTTAAGATTAATTTAGTGTGGTAGAAAATTGA
The DNA here is from genome assembly GCF_006381635.1 of Hibiscus syriacus. Taxonomy (NCBI): domain Eukaryota; kingdom Viridiplantae; phylum Streptophyta; class Magnoliopsida; order Malvales; family Malvaceae; genus Hibiscus; species Hibiscus syriacus. The sequence goes on from NW_024062733.1 coordinate 9,955,062, forward strand.
TGTGAGAAAATGATTTTTCAATTTTTTGATTTAAGATTTAAATATTTAATATTAATGTTAAAATATTAAAAAGTATACTTTTAGTTTTAAAAATATTTTTCAAACATACAATTTGAAAATTTATATAATCTAATCTTATTATTTATGTATTGTTTGAATCATGACAAAAGAGAGAGAAAATAAAAAAGAATAATAATTCTATTGGACCATATTGGAGCACAAATTACATTTACGAAACATATATCTTAAATCTTAAATTCTAAACTTTAAAATTTAAACTCTAAATTGGTAAATTATTTATTTAGTATCTAAACTATTAATTTTAGTACTTAAACTTTCAAATTTTTTTAAAACCATACCTAAACTTTAGCTTTTGTTTTATTTTAGTACTTGTTCAAAATTAAACGTTAAGTTTTGAAAAAATTAAAAGTTTACATAACGGAGCAAAACTGATAGTTTAGGCACTAAACGCTTTAAGTTTTTAACGACATAGTACTAAAATAAAATGAAAATTGAAATTAGGTATGATTTTGAAAAAATTAAATGTTTAGGTACTAAAATGGATCAAAACTTATTGTTTAGATACTAAAACGGTTCAAAACTTATAATTTAGGTACTTAATGCATAGTTTACCCCTCTAAATTTTACTTGACAAAAATTTAATTTTTTAAAATAAAAAAGTAAAATAAATTAAGAACAAGGACCTGTGAGATAGCTCTGTTTCTTTATATTTTGCAGTTGTCCTCTTGTAATAATAAGATCACTTTTTTTTTGTTTTCTTTTTTTAAAAATAAAAAGTTTATAGCACACAACTATTTAAAGTATATTAATTTTTTTAATTCAGATATTAGAAATATTTTTTGTCAGAAACGTTTATATATATATATATATATTATGGGTTACATTTACAATCAAATAGACATCCAATAATTCCTCCGTTATTTTAGAACAAAAAGTTAATAAATAATTCGACTTTAATCACATTTTTTGTGCAAAAATTCACTTTCCACGAACAAAGGCTGGATTACACCATGCACTATAATTAAGGAAAACACTCTGGCACATGAATCACAATTCCTTGTGAAAACGATTATATTTAGGGTAAAGTACACAATAGTCTCTCAGTATAAAGTGTTGTTTTATTGAGTCCTTCAACTATCAAAAGTTATAAAATCATCCCTCGACATGTTGCTTTGTTGAGTCCCTCGACTATTAAAAGTTACAAAAAGATCACCCAATAATTCATTATGTTTCAAATTTGTTCTTTTTGTTAAAAAAATTGACGATAATCTAAGTTGGATGTTAATCTATTGTCTGAGTTATGATGAAATTTGATCCTAGAATCTCAAACTACTATTATATCTCAGAGAACATATTAAAATCAAGTTCAAATTGTCATAAATCTTCTAAAGAAAATGGACAGTTTTGGAATTATGAATAGTCATAACACCCTAATCCAGTCCGACCGAAGAACGACGAATTACAATTCCACATGGGACCACCAAAGTGGCTAACCCAAAAAATTTCTTTTAAAACAGTTGTAAACCATGTTTATAAAAAGTCATCCATAGCAATATAAAATAAAAAGTAATAATTTGAGTTTACAATACACAAAGCTCCTAAATCATCCAAATAATACTTATAAGATAAAAAGTAATAAATTTAAGTTTACAATACAAGAGAGCTCCTAAATCATCCAATAATGCACTGAGTTTAAATCAAAATAGAGTTATAATTGAGTACAAAAAGGGTATACAATAGTACATGCCCTATAATACAAATCAAGATGTACTTTGAGTATTTTTGTTGAGCTGGAATATCTAGTGACGATAACGCTCCACGGACGGTCTCCTAAGAACCTGCACACGGAAACACATTCGAAATGTTGAGCTTACGAGCTCAGTGCCACACTAATAAATGTATATACTAATTCATTCACTAAATGAGTATTCTAGTGGCAGGTATGAAGACATAGGATGCTAATATGACATGTTAGGGTAGGCATCATGGTGTGGCTGAAGGTTATGCATCTCAGAGTGCACACCCCTCTAGCCTTCCTAAAATAACCTCAGGTATTTGGGGTGAGATCCGAAACTACATCGAAAACATACACCAGATCAACTTATTATGTCGACTCTTGGAGTACCTATGCCTAGTTGGCATCTAAAGCACGTTGACACTGACTGGGATATAGCCAAACTGAACGATCGTCGTCTACTAAAGTGACTCGTGTGTCCTAACTATTTCCCGAGCATCAAACAGGCTAGTTTTATTTCATCCTAGTTGTTATTGTTTCTAACTATTCTAACTTATAGTTTTATTTCATGGCATTCTGGCATTATTGGGTCCCTCAATTATATCCCTTAAAACCCATGGGTATTGTTCATTGGTACCGATACTAAGCCCCTCAATATTGGTACTAACCTCTGGGTATCGATACTAACCCCTAGATATCGATACTACTAACTTATTGAAGGCTGATAGAAAAAGGGCTAGTATTGATACTCGTGATATGTGGTATTAATACTTTCCTGAGTATCGATATCGAATTTGACTTCGATGTTCTAAAAATACCTAAGAATCGATATCCATATTGGAGAGTATCGATATTCTACCCTCGGTATTAATACTTCCATGAGTATTGATACCAAACATGGCTACTGTAATATACTAAGTGAACTTGGTATAGATACCACCCTGTGAGTATCGATACCTTACCTACAGTATCGATATCCATTATAGTATCGATACTTCTATCCTAAAATCCCCTTATTTTTGGTTAGTTGAAGAACAATATCAATATTCTTCTAGTACAATACGCGAGCCAAGAAATACTCTGTTTTGGGTACATAATGCCCCTCCAACACTCTCATGAGTTCTACTAAGGTCCCCAAATGTTATTAAAGTGTTATGTATGAGAACAGGGGTCATATTAATCCATAAACATGCTGAAAACACCAAACACTGAAATCTATTATGATATGCTTCATGAATCATACAAGCTAACAAATCATACCTAGTGTCCTACATGTGGTATAGTTGAGTTAGAAGTGAGTTACCTTGAATTTCTAAGTTTCTAGAAACACCCAAGGTTCAACCAAGCTCCAGCTCTTCCTTTCACTTAGCTTTGGAGCTTCTCCAACTTCTCTTACTAGACAAGAACCAATCACAATTGTTAATAATATTGGTGGGAGTTTAGAAAAGATTTAGAATGTCTCTTGAGGCTTGAATCTCTCAAAAAACGAGTTGGTTTCACTTAGGTTTTTAAACCCCCACTAAACCCATATTTTGGTTACTATGGTGAAATGAAGAGATTGAGGGTTTGAATTGAGCTTTTAAGGTGGAGGTTAGGATTCTTACATTTAAAATGCAAAAATAGGATTGGAAGACCACTATGTTATCACCTTTGAAGATCATAAGAGGAATGAAGAATAAGTGAAGATGAAGGATGAAGACAAGCGTGGAGAAAAAGAGACAAAACTCTTCCACATTGACATCCTCTCATATTAAGGGAATTTAACTTTTGGGAAAGGTGATGGGAAATTGTCGCTTTAGTCCCATAAGTCCTAACCCCATTATAAAGTGTCCATTTTATAACAACTTGGGCTCAACCCAAGCCCAAACTTGCACTACATGGGTCAAGTTTCTTATAAGGCTGATGGTCTTATTAACACACCCTTGATTAACCTGAAACTATTAATCTAGGATTCAAAGCATTACAACTTCCACTACTAGAAAGAAATTTCATCCTTGAAATTACCTAGATAGAATAGGTGAGGTACTAAAGCTGCATGTCTTCCTCAGTTTCCAAAGTTTCTTCTTCAAGGCCATGGCTCTACAACATCTTTACTAAAGAAATCCTCTTGTTCCTTATCTCTTTTCAGCTCTTGCTAAGATTCTAATCGGTTCTTCCTCTTAGGTTATATCTAGCATCAACTGGATCTATTTTAGTTGTATGACGTGAGATGGATCGGAATGATATCTCCTAAGCATGGGTACATGGAACACATTGTGAATGGGCTCCAGCTCTGGCGGTATGACTAACCGTAAGCCACCGGTTCAACTTTCTCTAGTATATCATAAAGTACTATGAAGTGCGGAGTTAATTTTCTCTTCCGTCCAAAATGAAGAACTTTCTTCCATTGGGAAACCTTGAGGTACACTTTTTCCCCCTACTTCAAAATATCCTTACAGGTCTTCATACGATTATTGTATGTATTAGACTTCTTTTAATTGATTATGAATTATATAACCTTCTTATTGGTTTCTCTGATCATGTCTGGACTCACTATCTTACCCTTGCTAGCTCTGTCCAACTTAGTGGAGTTTTACACTTGCGTCTATTCAGGGCCTCAATCAGAACCATTTGAATCCTCAACTGAAATTATTATTGTAAGTAAACTCCAATAATAGTCATTGATCCCTCCAACTACCTTCGAGATCTATAATATGAATAAGCATGTCCTCTAATATCTGGATGACACATTCTGTCTAACTGTCTGTCTGAGGATGGAAAGAAGAACTGAAGTTTAGTTTGGTGCTTAGAGATTCATGAAGGGTTTTTCGAAATTGGGAAGTGGATCGATGATCTCTATTGGATATGATGGAAGTTTATACTCCTTGCAACCTCACTATCTCACATATGTACAAGTGAACTAACCTATTTAAGGTATAATCCATCTAAATGGGAGGAATGAGTTGGTTTGATTAATAGTCTATTATGATCCAAACTGCATCATGTCTCTATCTAATCAGGGTAACCCGTCATGAAGTCCATGGTCACCCTATTCCATTTCCACTGAGGAATCTGAATGTCTGAAGCAATCTTGAAGAACTTGGTGTTCCACTTTAACCTGGTGATACACTAAGCATCTAACGACAAACTCTGACACACTTCCCTTTTATGTCCGTCCACTAATAGAACTGTCGAAGCTCCTAATACATCTTCTTACTGCATAGGTTAACTTAGAGTGGACTGCAATGTGCCTTGTGAAGAATTCTACTGTGTAAATGAACTTCTGTAGGTATGCATAATTGACCCTTAAAGTATAACACACCCTCATCACGCAACTCAAAGCTCGAAGCCTCGCTTCAACGAACCTATTCAACCCAAGCCCTTAACTGATCATCGAACTTTGTAGCCTATTAGTCGCCTACTAACTCTAAATTAACTCACAACTCAATTAACAACCCACCTTCACTAGTCAAACTCAATCGTGCTTGGAGAGCTTGCAACTCTATCATCAACTTCCTGCTCAGGCTTCAATCACAACATTTTCTTTACACAGATGTATATCATACAATCATAGTCCTTAAGCAGCTCGACCCACCTATTTTGACTTAATTTCAACTATTTCTATGCGAGTAGATACTTAAGACTTTGTGATAAGTGAAATGTGACATTTCTCGCTAAAAAGGTAGTATCGCCAAATCTTTAAGGCAAACACCATGTTGCTAGCTCATGGTTGTGTGGGGGTAATTGCACTCATGATGTTTAAGTTGGTTGGATGTATAAGCTATGACCTTCTAATAGTAACCTGGCCGTAAATCAATCTTGAGAAACACACATGCTCCCCTCAGCTGGTCGAAGAGATATTCTATCCTAGAAAATGGGTAACGGTTCTTGATGGTTAACTTGTTCAACTGCCTAAAGTTGATGCACAACCTTATCGACCCATCATTCTTCTTAACAAACGAGACAGACACTCCCCACAGAGAGATGCTCAACCATATAAAGTCTTTCTCTAATAGCTATTGAATTTGAGCCTTTAACTACTTCAGCTCCATTGTAGCTATACAATAGGGAGCAATAAACACTAGATCCAAACCCGAAATTACCTCGATATCAAATTCCAATTCACGGTTGGGTGGTAAACCTGATAATTCTTCTAGGAACACATTGGGGAAATCTAGCACTGGTCGAATATCCTCGAGTGTTTGATTTGAAATTCAAGTGTCGACCACATGAGTTAAGAATGCATCACATCCCCGATTGATCATTCGTTGAGCTTTTATAGCTAGTACGATCTTGGATTGGCCCGACTTCTTACTAGTCATTACTAACTAATTACCATCATGTCTGACTTTTTATTTCAAATTGGCATCGTGCTTAATTAACCAATCCATACCTAAGATTATGTCAAACTCTCAGAATAGTAACTCCATCAAGTCCGTTAGGAAAGTGTGACCTTGAATTTCTACTAGGCATCTCCGATGAATCTTATCTACTATAACATCTAGATTTGGAGGGCTCGATACTCAAACTTTTACCTCTAAGTCTTTGGCTGAGATTTCTATCCCTTGAACTAGGTTGGAGAAAATATAAGAGTGAGTGGAACCGAGATCTACCAATGCAGTAACTGGAATGGAAAACACTATGAATGTACCTAATATCATGTCTGTTGCATCACACTCTTCACAGGCTCTCGCCGTATATTGTTTAGAGGTTACCTTCAGATCTGCATTGGCCACTAATCTGGCTATCCATCTGATCTACTGTTCATATGTAGTACTACTACCCCTCACTGGTCTTCGGCCCCTCTACACAAATGAAACTGACCTCTGAGTCGCTACTAGAGTTACTTCATGAGTCCTTGGGCAGTCTCTGATGAAGTGATCAAAGTAGCCACAACTGAAGCAACCCTTCGATCACTGTTGGTACATCCATGAGTTTCTTTTCCATAATGAGCACATATATGAGTGAAGACTCACTAAATCAACGATGCTTGCTCCAGAGACTAACGTCAGGGGTCTCCTCATAGACTCAAACCTACCTCCGTGGTCTGAACTCTGACCAGCTTTTCTCGACTGCATTGTTGGGGGTATCCACGTACCCTGACTATCTCTAACCCTATTAGATAGAGTCTACGATGACCTTGTCGACTTAGTAGCTCTCTTGGATTGTGCCACAATCTCACTGGACTATCTAGCCCTCTTACTCAAGACCTTCTCCATTTCCTTCACCTGGCAGGACAACTCAGCACAGACCCTAGGAGAGTTGGTTGCAAGGAGCGAAAAAATATCAAGGTATAGGCATTTTCTGAATCTACAAAAGTGGTTCTTGTCTGTCAAAACCAACTCAGAAATGTATCTACTCAACTTGAGAAACTCTTGCTTGTACTCTATCACGATACGACCCCCTTGAGCCAGATATAGAAATTGCTCCCTCAGATTACCAATGTGAGTCTCTCCTATGTGTTTTTGGTGGAACTCGAACAAGAACATCTCCCAAGACGACCTCACTGGCTCTAGTGCGAACTCTATCGTCTCTCACCAGTCAATGGCGTCACCCTTGAATAAGGCGGTGACTCACTCGAGCTTACTATTAGGGTTAAGGTGAAATTGTTGGAGGGTGTGGACGGTCTCTCTAAGCCACTAATATGGTGCTATGGGATCATTATCCCCTAAACCAAAGAACTCAATGATCTTTTATCGGTAGAGTCTCTTTAATGGGACTCCTAAGAATCTACTATTGATTGGGATGGAGGTACTGGTGAGGGAGGTGGTGTAGCTAAGGCGTTGGGTGTAACACCCATAACATGTATACTTCTAGAGATACGATTTAAAGATGTTACATTAACACTATAGACATGCATTGATGATAGACACTTAAAATTTTGTTTCATTATAGAACATCCCTTTAACAACTTTTAAATTATTTCGTTAATCGCGTAAAGTCATAAAATAATAATTTTTCACCTAAAACAAAACTAATTTTAGGCAGCAATTAGGCAGTTTAGTGTTGTTTCATAAATTATATAAAATTGTCGAAACACTACTTAATTAGAAAACCATTTAAAACAAATATATATATACACACACTATTAATTCATAAATACAAACATAACTAGACTAGCCAAAATAAAATGGTCCTAATTTACTATTATAGACCATTTAAAAACAAATCCAATAAAGCAACATACATATATAATATACATGCCACTAATAAGTCAAAGATAAGATGTCTTACTGATATTTATATTAGGTATGATTTTCTAAAAAGATGCTCAAGAGGCTCCTCACTTCACGTTCCTTTTCTATCCGAACCTACGTATGAAAATCATCACGTACTAAGAAATACTTAGTGAGTCAATAACATAGCTAAGGTAAGATAAAATATAATTATCATAAAATAATTTAAACCATAAATGTATAATTTAATTAAAAACATTTAAACTTTCAAACCGAGCTATTCAAGACATTTTCCTTATGGAAACCTGAAAATCATCATCTCATGATTTTATCAACAATCATGTAAACTAACATCATATACAATAAACAATTATATTCTTTGCATTCATACTTCAGAACTTTTATTTCATTTTCATATCTTTTCTTTCATATACTTATCATCACTCTCACATTTACCTTCATAGCCCAATATATATGCAAGAGAATACAAGGTACTATGTGAGTCAAATGAGTGTGCGAAATAAGCACTTCAAGATGCTATCATCGTATCAGAATAATGCACTCCATGTGCATTTATATATTTTCACCAACGGTGTTATTATAATGTACACAAATATACCAGATCATAATCAGAATCACTCCACTCATGGCATGCCAATGTACCTACGACTCTCATGCAATATAAAATGGGCTTTCATATCATATCTTATTTGCTTCATAATCAATATTTCAAATTCAAAATCATTTTTTTACTTCATCATCATCAAAATAGAATGTGGTCAGTCCATACCCTAAATCATCCATAAAACTTTATACAAACATTGTGTAAACAATCATATTTAAAATAGATTATACTTTAAAATAATACGAGGTGTGTTATCATGTCACACTCAATCAAATTATTTAAATAAACTAATTATAATCATTTTGACACTTTATTTAAATCAAAATAAGTCTCACTAAGCTTTAGGTTTAATCCTTTGCTTTTGATTGCTTCGACTACAAAATTTATCGAAATTCTTATCTAGTAGTTTGCACTACCTTCAAAGAAGTATTATTCTGTATAAATATACATATTTAAAAATTATTCCATTTATACCACTAGAAACTAAACTCGAATAAAAATCTCACCATATAAGTTACTTCTTCTAGTTCAACGTGTACAATTTATAGCGAATTTTCAAAGTTGATTTACAAAAACTGTTTTGAGAATAATTTGTTGCCCTATTTTCTGATCTATCCTCGATTAAAAAATTCATATCTTTTTGTATACACCTCAAAATCAGTAGCCGTTTGTTTTAAATGAATTAGACTGATATAAAAATCCAACGATACATAGATCATTCTCTAACCACTTCTGTATAATTTATGACGATTTTCTAAACTTACTATTCAAATCATAATTTCTAGGCAATTTTCCTTAATTAACATCTTTTCCTTATTCCATAATTTTATTAACGTACCAAATAGACATTTATACATGAATGACAAATCTCATAATATTTAGGAGTCACTTCTTACCATAGTAACTCCGTCACTGGCTCATTCAAGCTAATGTTTGTTCGATAACATAAATAAAAAATAAATATGCACTCACCTTTGCCTCACTATCGAACTTTTCCTACGATAATCTTCTCAATCCCACACTTTTTCCTTCCCTTTCAAGTCACTTCGGTCACTAGATTGATCGTGGTATGACAACATCATATAATAACATAAAATATTCAAACTATATGTTAGTATCGTACTAACTTAATCTAAACTTAATAATATAAAAGTCTATAGAAATAAAATCGATACTTAATCGATATAAAACAAAATCATATTTCCATCATAAATTTCAAACTTCTCAAAATACTCATTCGATTTTATAAATATTTATTTTATCATCATAAACTTCAACTTTTACCAACTTTGCATTCAAATTACTAATTATGAATTCTTTTAGAATTCATATCAACCTTTCCATTTAATTCATAATGATCCTTCACCATTATGATCATTTCACATAATTTACTAAAATTCCAGCACCTTGATAATGTACTCCATTTAATACCTCAACATTCAAAGGCTTGCAATTTCATCATCTTTTTCCTTAGACTTTTCTAATTCAACCACCTACTTTAATAAACTTGCAATTTGATCCCAAAATAATATTTTAACTCTAAAAATCAGCATGCTAATAAATTTTACAGAATTGTAATTTTCATAACAAAATAATATCATCACTTTTAAAAACTCACAATTAAGTCCCATCTATTGAGACTATTCGAATTCCATAAACATACTTATCCAAATGTGCATTTTGACCCTCAATCATTAATCTAACTTAAAATTCCAGCATTTTAGTATTAAAATTCAAATTGAACACCCCAATTAGCACAATTATGCAATAATTTCTCATAATTTTCAAAACTTGTAAAATAGCCCTTTTTCTATTTTAAGCTTACAAATTGATCTCCAAAGCTTGTAGGACACATCTAATATCAATTCTAAATCATATGAAATTTTTCAATATTCCACCCTAAATTTCCCTTTATGGTTGAATGTCCCAATTCATCTAGGGCTTAATTTACATTCAATTTCAAGCAGGAATTCAACTTTCTTACATAAAATTCATGTTATTTCAATCATCACAACATCAAATTAAATCAAAATCCAATCATTCTTAGCAAACCCTAGTATGGTTGAATGTTTTATATAACTATACACTTGATTTTAATCATCAGACAAACTTGGAAATTAATCTACAAAATCAAAAGCATAATAATATTCCATTAAATCTTCAAAATCAAACATGTTCTTCATAAAGCCTAATCACCAAAATCATAATAAAAGCATGATTTCCATGAAATTTTATACCAAATGATAAAGAATTTCAAGAGGATTAATTCTCTATCTTATAGCTTAATCCAAAAATCAATCGCATAAGCTTAAATTGAACTTGAAATTTTTTTACCTCTTTTAGCTATGGTGTTCACGGTTTGCTAGAGAAGAAGAGAATAATTCTTGACTTTTCTATATTAATTAACTAATACATGTCTTTACAATAATATAAATGAGTTTAAAATTCATTTATAACTAGTTCACCATTTTGCTATTAATAAAACTTGATAATTTCAACCATGCCATTGCAATATCCTCCATTAAAATATTCCTTAGTTAAATAGGAACCAAATTATCTTTGAATTTCTACTTTGGCCATGCAATTTTCAGAAATTGCATTTTATTCATTAAATTTCCATTGTTCAGCCAAATCTAACAAATTAACTTCATTCCACTGATCCATGCCAAATTTCACTAATCTAAAGTATGGAAATAATATTTCCAACCTTTATATAGCACCTTCAAATTTTCGTGATATTTTAATTCTATCCTATTACCCGATTTCTATACTGAACTTTATCGCTTTATAGATTTTAATACGATTCCCATAAAAATATGATTCCCAGAAAAATTCTTGTTTTAGGACGGTTCATTTACGGACTGAAATATATAACTTTTCAATTTTACATTTTTGGTCCATAAACTTTCACAAAGTTTATACTTTAGTCACCAAACTTTTAAAACTTACATTTTAGTCCTTAACCAAAAAAAAGGGAATTGCATTGGGTATAGCCCTTACTATCTACCCAACAAGGGATGAGGTAAGGTTCCTAAAGAAGGTTGCATCCTCGACCCCTACATCTACTAGTACATCATGATGGTCCGTGTTCGGGACGAACTCGTCACCGATATCGGCTGCTAGAGATGCATGAATCTTGTCCCTACCGTCCTAACTGTATTATGGATCATCTACAATAGGTTTTCTTTGAAATGAGAAAGAAAATGGAGGTTATTATCGTCATTATAATCTGTATAGTACTCTTGACTCTCTAGAGGCATGTACACGTATAGAACCTGACTAACTCTATCCCACGAGTCCTATGAACCACTAAATGAGCATGCAAGTGCCATAGGTATAACGACATACAATGAAGATATGACATGTCGAGGTAGATATCATAGTGTAGCTGAGGGTTCTGCATCTCGGAGTGCACACCCCTCTAGCATTCTTAATGTAACACCATTACCCTATATAATTCCTAAATACGATTCAAAATGTCACATATTGATTTACTAACATTCACTAGAATTAATTTATTCAAAAATTACAATTAATCATTTATTTATTAATCGAGTAATATCAGTTTTTATTTTTTTCAAAGTAATTTTGATTTCAAGCAGCAACTTATCAGTTCAGAAACTGCCTAATTTCAACCTTAACTAGTTTCTCCATTTTTATTCTCTTTCACTGAATATTATACTTATAATCCATTTAAACATTTCAACACTAATAACTATCCCATTCATTTTAAAAACATAAACTAATTCATAAACTATTACAACTAAGTCTAAACTAGTTTATCATCTATTACTATTGTATACATGCCAACTAGTAAAATCACAATACATCATATAGATGTCATAATTGATACATAGATATACTCCTAGATAACTAGGATGCCAAGTATTCCTTACTACGATTCCTGTTTTTTACCTACACATGAAAATCATCACATGCAAGAATACACTTAGTGAGATAATCATAGTAATAGTCAATGCAATACAACAGATAATATAAATAAATAACATTACTCAATTCATTATGATCACTTTACCTATATTTAAGTCATGTTAACATATATTAACATGATATAAATCATATATAAAATTTCTTACTAATATACTTGTCATTCATTCCAAAAGCTCATAAGCATTTTCACATGTTTATAATTTATTAACCGATAACCATATCTCAAATATAAGCCTATGAGAACCCTGAGTATACGAATCAAAATATACACCGAAGTGCTAAGACACATAAGGTTGTGCCCACCATAATACACACAAGGTTGTGCCTACCATATACACTAAGTTTCCTTTATATACACTATAATGCTAATTCAAATATGCAACCTGCTGCTAGACTCTATGGCATGCCAATTATACCATTTTTCTTCAATGAAATACTTGGACATATAGTTTATATTTATTTTATCCATGACAAAGTATATCAACATAATTTAACATTGGACAGTTCATACCATAAATAACATTCATGATAAACATCATATATAAACTAGTGATTCATGCATTTATATTCAACTTTTGACATAACTAGAACATGTTAAATACATGATAAATGACATATATATCATGCCAATATAAATAAGGTCGACTCATCGCAAGTCTTCATAATAATGTATAAAACATTCATGCTTCATGTTATATATGCATTACACTCACCTTGACACTTTTTATACAAGTCAAAATTTAAGCCTCGCTAAGCTTTAAGCTCGATCCTTTTCTTTTCCTTTGTTGTTAGTTTGATATCGATTTTGATTATTTTCTATAAATACATCAAACATATAACACGAATAACCAAAAACATGTGTTAGTATCCATCCAACCCATGAGCATATAGTGTAGAAAAAATTTATAAAATTCATTTCAATGCAACTGATACATGCATCACAAGACTCACATCAAAGGAATATAGACTAACGCTTCTAAGTGATCCACACGACAAAGCATTGGAAAAGAAGAACAGCAAAGTAACATACTTGCGACTGCTTTTTGGATAGGATCCTGATGTTATTTGGTCAACATGTCTTTTGGAGTTACAAATATCTCTCTTAGCTTCCAACTGTTCTTGAATCACATTAATTTGATGTCGGGCGGGATTAATGCGAGATTTAATAATAATTATGAATTTTAATATTTTTATAAATTATGTAATATAATTTAGCATAATGCAACAATAACACTAACGTTTGATAGTATTGTCAAATTACTCGTATGTTTTTTTTGGCACATTTGACCACTCAACGTTTCATTTTGGGTTAAAAAGAACCCTCAGTGGATGGAAACCATTAGTCAACTGACGGTCAACGCCTGTTGTTGACCAAACACGTACACGTGGATGAAGATGCTGACGTGGCTTGTCCAACTCATGGTACATGATGATGTGACATATCCACATTGACTAGATACTGACGTGGATGAAAGGCTCAAAGCCTAACCACCAGCCCAACTCACTTGGATGTTATTATAATGCTAATAACAATACTTAAAGTATATTATAGCCATTAAAACAACTAATAACTTTATAAACTTAAATTTGTAAATTTTTATTTTTTATTAAATTTAAATTATATACTCTCTAATTAAATTTATATTTTAAATTTTAATTAATTTTAAATTTATAAATTATTAAATTTAAATTACATAATCTCTAATTAATTTATAATTTAAATAGTGTATTTAAATTTAAAATACTTTATTTTCTGTTTAAATTTTATAAATTTAAAATTAATTAAAATGTTTTATAAATTTAAAATAAAAGATTTTAAAGTGCTTGTGTTTATAAACTTTTATTTTAATTTATCTTTTGGACATAAGACTAATAAATATTTTTTATAAATTTAAAATAAAACATTAAATTTTTTTATTTCTATTTCAACTTTATAATTTAAAACTAATTAAAATTTAAAATATAATTTAATTAGAAAGTATGTAATTTAAATTTAATAAAAATAAATTTATAAACTTAAATTTATAAAGTTTGTGTTGTGGTTTTAACGGCTACATATACTTAAATATTGTTATTAACATGATATTATTCAAGTGAGTTGGTATGGTGGTTAGGCTTTGAGCTTTTATACACCAGACCCAGGTTCAAATCCCATAGGTGGTATTCTTTAAAACCTTCCTTCTTAATTTAATAAAACAATTCCATGTTGGGGAAAATTACTGTAGCAGTATCGATACTACTGTAGAGGTATCGATACCCATTTTGCATTCTGGAATTTTTTAGCATCGGTACTGCTCATTACTGTTCACACAGTATCGATACTATTCATACAGTAAAGACACTATTCATACAGTACAATACTATTCATGAAAACATTTTTGTGCTCAATTCCAAATTAAATGGACTTTGAATTATTTTTTGTAAACTTTGAAAAATTTGAATAAATTCAATTCAAGTCCAAAAACATTTTGCCATAAATTATTATATCAAACATATTTCAACAATCTCCCTCTTTTTGATATAACAAACATTTGAAAAATTGTTTTGGCAAAACTCCCCCTTAATAAAATATTTATGAAAAAGATATCAATTGTTGCCAATTTTTGGAAAATATTTGAAAATGTTAAGCTCCCCTTTTCATTAAGAAATTGAATTTTTCAAACCATACTTCTCCCCTTTTTGTTATATCAAAAATAATTCAATCTTTAAAGTTCTAAAATAACATTGGATAGTAAGTGATAAATTTGACATTTAAAAATCATTTGAAAAATCAAAGCTCCCCCTCAATAAGTGCATTCCAAAAAAATGTAGCTTTAAAAACTTGACACTTAAACAAAATTGAATTTCAACAAAGAATAACAAACATGTTAGTAGCACGTGAAATTCAATATATCCAAGTCTAAAATACTTTATGCAATACCAATAGTTGAAATTAAGTACATATGCATAAAGTTTTCTAAAAATGTTATGCATTTGAAAAACATTTTGATATCAATTATTAGAGAGATATCATTTGCATTTAAACCACATGAATAAACATTCAAATTTAGGTCAAAAATTTAAAATTTATAAAATCAAAGTATTTGATATCAATTGTTAGAGAGATATCATTTGCATTTAAAACCAATTTTGACCAAAATTTATTATGATGAACTAAAAATTATGAAAAATCATTAAAAATGTTCATCATAAACATCTAGACCTGTAAATGAACTGAACGTTCAGCGAACCGTTCATGAACCGTGCGGCGGGAAGTTCGTTTATGTGCGTTTATTTATTAAATGAACGAACATGAACAAGATTTTTTGTTCGTTTAATTAAATGAACGAACATGAACATAGGTCTCGTTCGTTCATTTACGTTCGTGAACGTTCGGTTATGTTCGTTCGGTTATGTTCGTTTATGTTCGTTCGATTATGTTCGTTTATGTTCATTCATTTATGTTTAACCCAATCTTCTTAAATCAATTTTGGTAACCAATTTGTAAGTATCTTAAAAATATTAATTAATATGATATTCTGATGACCAACTCCATAATTAATCCAATTTTATTTGGAGATTAAATCCAATATGTTAACCTGTGAGGCACCTCGCACCTATATTCATTTCCCCCTTTTTTTCCCAAACCCTAGTGTTCACTAGAGAGTGGAGACGATCGCTGAAAGCTTCAAAACAAGTTATATTATAGTGCAATATGAAGTTTTACATGTTTGTTTTCATCTCTTTCTCTGTTTTATTTGGCTTAATAGTTGATATGTAAAGTTATTGCAGGTATCTTCACATCTAAAACTCAAGAAAACATCATACTTATTTCTAGAAATAGATGGGAATATAAAGGTAACAATCGGAAGTATACGATCATCAGTAAAGAGAAAAATATATAGAATTTGCCAGAAAACAAAACAAAGGTTTCTATGCAATTTCTGAAAAAGAGTGTAATAGGAGAAAATGATTGTTCATATGTAATCATGGACCACTAAGATAAATGTTATAGCGTTAAATTAAAGTTGTGTGAATCATTTAATATCTCTAAAAGATCGATCGAAATATTTGATATCTTCAAACATTTCATCACTGCTAATCAACTCTTACGCTATTTATCACTGTAGATTTGGTTGATTTGCATTGTCGACTATTTTTCATGAAAGAACAATGGAAGGTAGGGTCTCCAACGTTTATGTTCGTTTATGTTCGTGTTCATTTATGTTCGTGTTCGTTTATGTTCGTTTATTTATTAAATGAACGAACATGAACAAATTATATTCCTTAATAAACGAACATGAACAAAAAAAAATTTGTTCGTTTATGTTTGTGTTCGTTTATGTTCGTCTATTTATTAAATGAACGAACATGAACATACCTCCGTTCGTGTGCGTTCGGTTCGTTTACAGGGCTATAAACATCTTTTCAACATACATGAGATTAAAAATTAAAACATAATTGTTTAAAATTAAGACTCATGCATGCTTAAACTCAAATGAGCA
The DNA here is from genome assembly GCF_006381635.1 of Hibiscus syriacus. Classification (NCBI taxonomy): domain Eukaryota; kingdom Viridiplantae; phylum Streptophyta; class Magnoliopsida; order Malvales; family Malvaceae; genus Hibiscus; species Hibiscus syriacus. The sequence goes on from NW_024062733.1 coordinate 9,972,033, forward strand.
ACCAAATAACCAAAATCAAAAGCGTTAAGCTTAGAGGTTACCCATTCCTTTTTCATGTGTGGCTAGAGCATCTTGAATATCATCATTTTCATCACCATTGCTCCCACACACCTACAAGAGACATTTATTTGGATTTTGGTATCCAAATTGCTTTGGATCATTGGACGTTATTTTCAATACCCCTTGTTCCCTTAGGAACCCATACTAGTCTAATTTTCAAATGTTTTCCTTTCTTCAAAAGACAAGTATGTTCCAAATGACCATGATAATGACAATGTGAGCATATTTCCATTATTGAACTAGATGAATTATTTAAAATGATTTCTTTTTCTTTTGTTAAGCATTCAAGCTTAACTTTCAAATCAAAATTTTCTTTTTTTAAAACTTTCAATTTTCATTTTTGAAAGCTCTAAATCCCTTTTCAAAATTTATTTTGGCTTTCAAAATCTAATTTTGTTTTCAAAAGAAAATCGTTTTTGATTTTAAATTTTGAAATCATTTTCCTATATTTGGAGTTCATGGTCTCAAACTCCGAAAACAATTCATCGCAGGCAGCTTGTAACTCATCAAAATAATATGAATTTAATTCATTTGAGCTAGAAGATACCTAGGGCTCTTCACGAGCCAATAGAGACACCACCTTTGTTGGTTCTTCTTTCTTGTTTCCATGGATTTCCTCGAGCTTATTCCAAAGCTCCTTGGCACTTGAACACGAAGAAACTCCTTCATAGATTTCAGGACCAACTGTAAAAAACACCATGTGCATGGCCTTGGCATTAAGTTGAGCTTTCTTCCGTTCTTTGTCACTCCACTTCTTCTCCTTCTTCTTTGGAGAAGAGTACCCATTCTCGATTATCTCCCATGCATCAAGATCATTGGATTGGATGAATACCTTCATTAATTTCTTCCAATGATGATAGTTGGCTCCATTGAAGTATGGAGGCTTGTCGATTGGTAGGGAGTTTTCCATGTGGAACGAGCCGGAGGTGAAAGTCTTCTTCTCGGTTGTGTCGGAAATTGGTAGAGCGTCTTCTAGGATCTTCTCAAGGTGGTTAAACCTTCTAATGAGTTAGACTCTGGTACCAATTATTGGGTTTTGCGGAAGCTCAAATCGACAATCGGAACGGTTTGCAAAGAGGGTCGGAACGGTTTTTGTGTTTAGGGAGTAAGGAGATTGAAAGGTAGAAAATTACACAGCGATTTATAGTGGTTTGACTTCTCAACCAAGTCTAAATCCACTACCTTAGCTCCTCACCAAGGATTTTCCAACAAATTCACTTATTTGTTCTTTCTTTTTCAAGGAAAAAGAGATAACCTTTAAAAACTCCCTAGTTTTTCATGGGCTAAACTAGAACATTTCCCTAGCTTTTCACGGGATCAACTAGAACTTTTACCCTTTACAATGAAAGGAAATTTAAACAAGAAAACCTCTCTAAGGCACCTTTACAAGAATTAAGCTCACAAGAACACAATATTTACAAGAGAAAGATGAAATAAGAATGTAAAACTCTTTTCTTGTGTTTGATTGCTTGGATATGTGTTCTCTTCTTTCTTCAAGTGTCCTCAACTTGTTTTTATAGCTTGGAATGAGTTTGAAGTCGTATCTAGCCGTTGGGGATGTTTTAGAGCCGTTGGGGATTCATTTTCTGCAAAATAAAACTCCCCAGAACAAAGAGTATCGATACTCCTTCAATGGGTATCGGTACTACCTTTGTAATATTTGAATTTTATGACCGTTGGGCTTGAAATTAATGTAGCAGTATCGATACTATTGTAGAGGTATCGATACCCATTTTTCATTCTGGAATTTTTTAGCATCGGTACTGTTCATTATTGTTCACACAATATCGGTACTATTCATACAATATCAGTAATATTCATACAGTACAGTTCTATTCATAAAAACATTTTTGTGCTCAATTCCAAATTAAATGGACTTTGAATTATTTTTGTAAACTTTGAAAACTTTGAATAAATTAAATTCAAGTACAAAAACATTTTGGCATAAATTGTTATATCAAAACATAGTTCAACAGAAACTACATGGCAAACCGATTGATGGAAAATCTTCAAGCAACATTAACAACGTAATGCTCAAGGTAATTGTACATTGTCCATGGATTGCAGGGAAGTTCGTTTAGTACGAAACAAATAGAAAAATTCTAGAAGCTCTTTGGCCAACTACATCCTCCTTATGTACCGACATCTTCCTCTCCTATAGGTAACATCTCTTTTGTTACTTTGGCTCAAAAATCCGACACTCCTATGTGGATTGTGGATTGTGGTGCAAGTGATCATATGACAGGTGATCTTCAGTTCTTTCAATCCTTCAATAGGAACTCATCCATTTCTCATATTCGAACAACAGATGATTCCCTTTCACGTGTTGCCAGATATGGGTTCATTCGGATTAATCCAGACATTCTACTACCACATGTTCTTTATGTTACCAATCTTGTATGTAATCTTATTTCCATTAGCAAGTTATGTGTCGATTTAAATTGTACCAGATATTTGAGTATGATACGTGAGAATTTTGGGATTCGAGTTTGGGGAAGGTGATTGGAGTGCTAAGCTTTGTGGGGGCCTTTACCTCCTTCTGGTAACCTTACCTATCACATAACATATCCCTCCAAGTCTTGCATCAAAAACCTCTTTGTTAGATACCTCCACCGATGTTATGTTATTACATTTTCGCTTAAGATACCCAAGTTTCTTTTATCTTGCAAAGTTGTTCCCTCATTTATTTTTCAATAAAAGTCCAAAAACATTTTCTTATGATATTTGTCATCTTGCAATACAAACAAAAAACATTTATCCACCTTCGCCATACAAATCATCCAAACTATTTGCAATGATTCACAATGACATTTGGGGACCATCCCGAGTAGAAACTTTAAATCGATTCCGGTAGTTTATCTATTTCATCGATGATCTTACTCGAACCACTTAGACATACCTCATGAAAGCTAAGTCTGGGGCTAGCGATACTTTAAACGGTTCCATAAGATGGTTGAAACTTAATTTCAGAGTTGTATCCAAATATTTCATTCTAACGATGGCAGTGAGTATTTTTGCCAAATTTTTGAGTTCTTTCTTTTAGGAAAAAGGGATTATTCATATAACCGCTTTTGTTAACACTCCCTAACAAAGTGGGGTAGCTAAGCGAAAAATTGGCATCTTCTTGAGGTCACTCGTTCTATTTTGTTCTCTACGGACGTTCCTCGTTCTTTTTGGGATACTTTTTTAATCGCTACATACTTGATTAATCGACTACCCAACAAACCCTTGCGCTTTCAGTGTCCACGAAAGGTATTCCTTCAACATTTTCTCAATTTTAAACCTATGGTTTCCTCATTATCACTTTGAGTCTTTGGTTGTACTGTCTTTACACATAATAATGTTCCTTCTCGATCCAAGTTAGATCCTCGAGATTTTCGGTCAGTGTTCCTTGGTTACTCTTCCACTCAAAAGGGTTTTCGATGTTATTATCCTCAAACTAAGAATTTTTTTGTTACAATGGATGACACATTCTTTGAGAAAACTCATTTTTTCCATAAAACTGTAATTCAAGGGAAGTCATATAGTGAATTTTAGTTACTTCAGCCATCTTATGTGAACCGATCAACGAAATTGAATCAACCAAATTTGAACCCACTAGCCACGCCACTAAACCAACTATCATTGGACCGAACAACCACACTCCTTTTTGACTAGCCAACATCACTGAACCCAACAAAACCATAAAATTTACCATGTCCATCCCACCTAGACCGACCAGTAGCACCAAACAACCTCAATTTGCCTCAAATCGAACATACCAAATTGTTTTTTTACAAGAGAAGACAAAAACAGTGCATGGGCCTATTTTCAAACCTTGACCCGAGTTTCCCACACATCATGAATACTCTCATTAACCAGAACAAAGCCCAAATCCCTCGGGAGATGAAGAAGTTAACTCGAGTCCCTATAATGAATTAAATGCCTTGATTAATAACAATTATTTGTAGATTGCTCAGAGGAAGAGAGTTAGGAGATGCACAAACCATGCGATTCATAGATTTGTTGGATATGAAAAACTGATGCCTTGTTTCAAGAATTTTACAACCAATGTAGACAACATTATCATTCCAAATAGGGTGGAAGAAGTATTGAAGGACCCTAAGTGGAAAAAGGTGTAGAGGAAGAACTAATCGCACTAAAAAACAACAACACGTGGGTTATAGCTGATCTCTTTAAAGACAAGAAACTTGTCGGCTATAAATGGGTGTTCACAGTGAAATACAAGGTGAATGACAGTATTGAACGATACAAGGTGAGACTAGTGGCGAAAGGGTTTACTCAGTCCTAGGGAGTTGATTATCAAGAAATGTTTGCTCATGTAGCAAAATTGAACACTGTGATGGTGCTACTATCGTTGACAGTCAATGAGGACTGGGTGCTTCATCAACTAGACATCAAGAATGCCTTTTTAAACGATAACTTAGAGGTGGAAGTGTATATGTGAATCCAACCAGGTGTGAATGGTGGTATAGGAAAAGCGTGCCGACTACTAAAGCCTTTATATGAACTCAAACAATCTCCAAGAGTGTGGTTTGACAGATTCACGAAGGTAATTATTCAGGACGGATACAAGAAAAGTCAGTCAAATCATACCTTGTTCGCCAAAATAGTTTTAAACAAGAAGGATATGTTGATAGTCTATGTAGATGATACCATCATAACTGGTGATGACTCTGTGGAAATAGAAAGATTGAAGAAGTTACTAGCAAGGGAATTTGGGATGAAAGACTTGATAAATTTGCGATATTTCTTAGGCATGAAGGTTGCAAGGTCAAAAGAAGGGATAATATTCAATCAAAGAAAGTACACTCTAGATCTACTATCAGAGAAAAGATTGATGAGATGCAAGCCAGCCGAACGTCGATGCATGCCAGCCGAACGTCGATGCATGCAAATCTTAAGTTAAAAAGAGAAGAATTGGGAAGTCCAATAATAAAGAACAATACTAAAGGGTAGTAGGCAAACTCATCTACTTATCAGGCCTGATATAGCCTTTTTTGTCAGTATTGTGAGTCGATATATGAACGATCCAAGAGAAGAACATTTGGAGACCGTGAACTGAATTCTGAGATACTCGAAAATGACACCGGCCATGGATTGATTTTTAGGAAGAGTAAAGATAGAACGGTGAAAATCTTCTTTGATTCAAGTTGGGCAGGAGAATTAATTGATAGAAGATCTACAATCGATTATTATTCTTTTGTTCGGGAAAATCTTGTCACATGGAGAAGTAAAAAGCGAGTTATGGTCTCTCGAAGTAGTGCATAAGCATAGTATAAAGCAATGACACTCGGTATTTGTGAGGGAATTTGGTTACAAAGACTGTTAACTGAGTTGGGTTTATGTAAAAACAAGTATCTTGAACTTCAAAGTGACAGTAAATCAACAATAAGTATTGCGAAAAATCCATTTAATCATGGTCAAACGAAGCATGTGGAGATTGGTAGACATTTCATCCCAGAAAAGGTGAATGGTGGACTAGTAAGACTAAATTATGTTCCTACATAGGGGTAAACAAAATTCGGCTCGACTCTAAAAATCGATTTATTTTTTCAATTTTGAATTATTTCAGTCGAGTTATTTAAGTTTAACTCAAATTATCAATTTTTTTTTCGAGTTCCAGTTTAGTAGAAATTTTGAAAAATCGAGTTACTCGAAAAATAAAAAATTTGACTAAGTATTTTGACAGTTTTCCGATTTAGTTTATGATTTCATTATTCTTTCACTTCTTCCTTCATTTTAAGTCCATTTTGACCAAATTTTAACCACATTCTCCTAAAACATCATATAATACATATGTACTTTCAATTCCTCTTTTTTATAATAATTTTTTTATTTTTCAATTTAGGCCCTCAATTTTCCATAATTTCCTTATTTCTTCAATTCATCATTTATTTTAAGTTCGTTTTTACCAAATTTGAACCACATGCTCATATACCACAATAGAATACCTATGTAACTTCAATTTCTACCTTTTTACTAAAAATGTACTCTATTTTTTTTATTTAGTCCCTTAACTTTGCATTTTATTCAATTTGGTCTTTTGACTACAGTTGTTTGCAAATTCTTTCTTTCATCAATTCATTGACTCATTTGTATTCTCATCAATATTTTACCCTCAAAATACTTTCTTTGAAATATAATATTATGAATATATTTTATAATTTTAGATTTATTTATATATTACATAATATTATAATGTGAAAAGAATATATATATATATATATATATATATATATATATATCTTATATGGTTAGATAAAGTCGAAAAATTGAAACAAATCCTTGCCATAATACTATAAATAATTATAACACAATTAGTATTGAAACTCGAATAACTCGACTCGACTCGAGAAAATTTCAAGTTAAGTTCAAGTTGTAAAATACAATTCATCAACTCGAATAACTCGAATTTTTTTTGACTCGACTTGACTCGATCGAATGCTCACCCTATTCCTACCAAAAACCAATGGGCGGATATCCTCACCAAGGCGCTTCCCAAAACCACATTTGATAAGATCGTATCCAAGCTGGGTCTTTTTAACATTTACTCCCCAGATTGAGGGGGAGTGTTAGTTGTACGATTGTATAGGATTACCTAGTATTTTAAGTTAATTCCAATTCTAATCCTAACTATTAGCATGTTGTATTAGAATAAAATACTATAAGGTATTCTAGTTCTAGTAGGAAACTTACTCCATAAATTGTATATAAATAGACTTGTATTTCCCAGATTAATTATGCAATTGAGAAGAATTATCTCTTCCATATCTCTTGGGTTTCTCGGTTACACTTCCATGCTAGGCTGATATAATGCCAAGTAAACTAAGACACTAAACTGCGAGTACCTTTGCATTTACCATGAATATGCATCTAATACTTTCACTCAGAATGCCTAAAGATTATAGCTCCTTCTACTGTATGATTATGCAGCGTGGAATGGGGTAATGCAATATTTAGCTGGATCCCTTATCAAGTTTCTTATTTTAAGACTTGAAAATTTGTTATATTTCAATTTTAAGTTGGCGTGCTATCCCTGGTCAATAATATGCCTGAAAATGGAATGTCTTTTTAAGGTGAAGACTTATCCCTTAACTTCATTCAGTTGCGTCCCAACCATTCTTGAGTATCAGCCTAATTATGTATTTCTATGCAAACTAATGTTTCAAAAGATAGCTTTTAATTTTTCTTGTTAAATAGAACTTTCTTCTCCTCTCTTGGATAGGCTGCTCGTGCCTTGGCCCTTGGCTAATTTGGCTGCTCATGGGGATAGCAACAGCAATAGTGCTGCTATCGGACAAGAGGAAGGTGCGCTGGAAGCCCTGGTGCAACTTACCTATTCTCAAAATGAAGGTGTTAGGTAATCTACTTTGCTTCATTTCGCCTGCGGCAATCCTAACCGCTTCTGAGTGAAACTCAAGTAAATGTCAATGCATCTTGCATGTTTTAAACATTTATTACTGTCGACTATGACACTTGGAATTTTACCTTAAATGTTCATGTAAGTAATTGCATGTACTAAGCTATGCTCGACTCATAAATCCATCTTTCCAAATGCCATTTCATTTATTCATACCTACTCACAAGCAGGCAGGAAGCTGCTGGTGCTTTGTGGAATTTTTCATTTGATGACAAAAATCGAGAAGCAATTGCGGCAGCTGGTGGTGTTGAGGCACTGGTATGATGAATTGCATGTCAAAACTTTGATCATTTCATATTTGCAAATTTCAAGTAAACTATTATTCTATTTTGTTTTACATATGATGCATCAATTATTAAATTATCTCAAGTATTCCGTTGCCTGTTAAAAGCTATTAAATGGTTTTGACCATGCAAATTTCTAGTTTGCAGTTAATTACTTTTATTCTAACAATATGAATGTTGACAAGATTGTCAATTTGCCTTTCTTTTCTCCTCTTTATATTTTCTTATGAATTATTGTAGAATTCATGACTTGAATCAATTAAAATAGACTCAATATGCATGATTTCAAACATAAAATAAGGTAATAATTAATATGCAAAGCAGCAGTTCAAGAGACTCATATTATGATAATCGTTCTTTTCTTTCTAATGAAGGTGCTAAAGATAATTTTGTTTGATATCGAGAAGCTTTTAGGTTAATGTTCTCTGCCTTGATGATTCTATTAGCAACACCATCTATAAAAACTCCAAATATTAATAAAATTTATGATTCCACTTCTTGAACTGATAACCCTCACCTAGGTTGTGGTTTTGCACAAATATATTTATTTTTCGGCTATCAGCTCTTGCAGGTTGTTGAAACTTTTATTTTGGTTTGCATCATTAGGTTGCCCTCGCTCAATCTAGCTCGAGTGCTTCCCGAGGTCTTCAAGAAAGAGCTGCAGGTGCCCTTTCGGGATTGTCGGTATCAGAAACTAACAGGTATTTGAGGAAACTTCTTGACCGTAATTGTTTAATGTTTCAACTTACGTAATAATATTTGCTGAACAAGTTCTTAGGTGAAAGTTCCCCTTTGCTTTGGTGATGTATACTTGTAAAAAGATCTTTTCTTGTAAACCAAATGCGAGTAACCTAGACCTTGTTCATGCTATTTAGTTTAGAGTTTGAGGGATTTACTACATGTGTGAAACCTTAAAACTCTGTAATTCATCTTCAGAGTTCCGTGTCTTGACAAAATGTTTGATCTACGATTATTTAGGCCTCAGTTTATGTCAAACTGAAAGAAGCAATCTCTTTTCTTTTTGATTTATTTTTTTGGTTATAGATAGCCTTTTCAATATACATTATAGCAGTGTATATTAATTTTTCTTGAAGGATATATCTTAGCAATTTATGATTCTAATTGCTGTATTTTCTGTTAATGCAGCATTGCTATCGGAAGACAAGGTGGTATTGCTCCACTTATTGTCTTAGCACGTTCAGATATTGAAGTAAGCTTCTCACTCTTTGCTTGCTTAGATTATTCATTATTTTCAAAATTAGTTTAAGATTTTTCTAGCATTAACTGTGGTTTTATGAATATTCTCTATGTTACTGTTAGTGCAATTGCTTTTGGCCCTGATTACCGAGAATCTAAAGTTGATGTAAATTGACAGGTTAGATTAATGTTAGGCTTTGGCCAATAAGGGGTATTTAGAGAATTAACTTCAGTGTTTATCCTTAAGAGTTTGGCCAATAAGGGGTATTTAGAGAATTAACTTCAGTGTTTATCCTTAAGAGTTTGGCCAATAAGGGGTATTTGTACAATACCAAGGATTATGGACCCTATAAATATGTAATGTCCTTTGACTATTTTTCTCAAACAATAAAATATACAAAAAGCCTTTTGGCAATTGTTTGGACGTTGATCCCCTCGAAATGATCAAATTTTACTTTTTCTTGTTAGTTTTCCGAATTCTCTTTCGATAGAACCCTAGGTTCTTATCAATATTCTAACCATAAACTAAGGTTTAGTATATGATTGGTTTTCAGGATGTCCACGAGACTGCTGCTGGAGCACTCTGGAATTAGGCCTTTTATCGTGAAAATGCTCTCCATATAGTACAAGATGGTGGAGTTAAACCTCTCATTCATCTATGCTCTTCATCAATATAAAAAATGGCTCGTTTTATGGCTGCATTAGCCTTAGTTTACATATTCGATGGAAGGTATGTCAAACTACTTTTTGCTAGTTGGCAATTTGGATTCCTAGTTTCAATGGTTGGGAGCCTCAAATATATAGATAAAAAGATCCTATTTTCTGAAAGTTCTCATGGATGGATAACCAGACAGCGTCTAAAATGAAGCAAAAATAATATTTAAGCTTTGGTAAAAAGTGGTATTGACTTGTAGGAGAATGCTTCAAAAATTTAGTTTTGAGATCTTATTTTTGGCTTAACTATTTACAGGATAGACGCATCTGGAAGTTCAAAGACTCTGAACACGGATGGGGTTGGGAGGATCGCCTTAAAGCATGTTGAAGGCTTTGTAAACTCATTCTACGATCCACAATCCTTTCATACTGCAGCTTCATCATTGGTCCCCACTGCTTTGGCACAGATAGCAGAAGCCATAAGAATACAAGAAGCAGGACATCTAAGATGCAGGTTTTAATGTTTTGGCATTCAACTGGTAAATTTGAATGAGTTTATGGTAGTAAATTACATAGTGTATTAATCTATTTACTACCATATAGTAAATTACTTATTGTAGACAACATGATATTTACATGCACTGGTCACTACCCATGGCCTCTGTCATCACATTCATCTCTCCCTTATTTTCTCTCTCAATAGTCAACTAGATCCAACCCCATAGGAAGAGCAGTGGATCTCACTAGGAAATTGCTGAAGGGAGGCTAGCCTATGGACTTTATAAATTACCCTAAGATGTTAGACTTTGTTGATGTGAGACTTATGTTGCCCATTGTGCATTCTTGAAACACCAATATTTGTACCAGTAACTAATAAGACCAAACTGGCCTTTGTTGTAAAAGTTAATGCTTGCACTTGATTAGTAAGTGACTCAAACACCATTCCGGCCTTTCTGTAGGTGAGATCAACTGTTTTGAACGTTGTTCTGTCATTTTTGTATGAAATTCAGTATGTCTACTCAGAACATTTTGTAGGAAATGCCTTCACAAGTCTGTTTGTAGGAAATCAAATCAGGCTTTAAATTATTGGCTTGAGAAGACAAATTAATGGGTAAAAAGTATATGACGATGAAAATGCTGCCAATCTTACACCAAGGTTGTATTGATCCTCCTCAATGGCATGCTGCAGTATGCCTGCAAATACCAAAGAACACTTTGAGGAGTTCCTGCCTATTTTGTTTTGATTTGGGTGTTAGGGTCGGATACAGATATGTAACCGACATAGGTATATCCTTTTTTTTTTCCAGTTTTTCCATGTATGTGGAGATTTCTTGAAGGGTCATATCCCCTACTGATGTCCAAATATATGTCAGAAAAGGGTGTTGGACACTATACTTCAAAAAAAAAAGCAAGATAAGTTCCAGTAATATTTAGCTTTAGGCAGTGAATTTACGGTTCAATTGTTGAAGCTTTGTAAATTTTAGCATCCATTTCCACATGCATCTTTATAAATACAAGATTTTCCATTTGCATAAAAAGTTTGTTAGGTGCTATGTTATATGTTTTCTGCAAGATAGTTACTTTACTTACCTCCCCTATCTCTGGAAACGAAATTTTCACAAGTTTCATGTTCATAGCTTACCTTCTTGATTCATCTGTGTATTCTAAAAATGTTCTGTTTATTTATTTATTTATTTATTTTACGTTTAACTCCAGTGGAGCCGAGATTGACAGATTTCTCAGAATGTTAAGGGACCCTTCTTCTATACTAAAGTCCTGTTCTGCATTTGCTCTTTTGCAGGAAAGTACCTATTCTCTTCTCATTTTACAATACATTTTGCAGTTTACGTTGCCTGGAGGACGGCATACAATGCACCATTCTAGCCTCCTTCAAAATGCAGGTGCACCGAGAGTCTTACGTGGTGTCGCTGCTGCATCAACAACCCCTATTCAGGCCAAAATATATGCAAAAATCGTGCTTCGGAACCTTGAGCGCCACCATGAACTCTCAAGTTAGTTGTGAGGATAGTTTCTTCTTAAACTCTCCCATGGTGATTGTCAATCCTCGTAAAAAGCACAATCTACTTTGAATTGAAGCAGGCTCTCTCGTTGTCTTTCCTAAACCAAAACCGCTCCCTTTTGGCTCAAAAGTGTAGACACCTTGCCTTGTCTGGCCTCGTGGATTACTTGTGGTAAGGAAATGAAAGAGGGCATGCATGCTCATGAAGATCATTAAACTAATGTTTGTGAGGTTTAGCTGAATAGAAAGGATTTTTCTTTTCTTTTTTGTTTATTTTGCCTATCATCACAAATAATAATAATAATAATAATAATAGGGGAAGGGGAAAATAAGAATAATCCTATTACAAGAGATCAATCCTTTTACCATATATACGCATAGTTTGCGGTGATTTTTCATTAGTATCTGATCGAGCAATCGGTTTTGCTTTTCCAGTTTGCTTCATTATGGTGGTAATATAGATTATCCAAATATTGGGGTCATTTCCGGTTTAATAAATTCGGATTATTAAATTTCTTAATCAAATTGAATTTATAGAATTCAAAACATAACATGTGACCCACATATCCCATTTCATTTTAGTAGGAAAAACTTTGAAGCAATAACATGGTAGATGATGATTCACTCAAGATATATACTCTACTAATAGAATAGAATTTCGTATTTCGAGATATCATTATCTTGATCAATACAAAACAAAGTATTTTTAATAACATCCAAAATTAAAGAAAACAATAGGTTTTTTATAATCGTCTTAACTTCAAACTTTTGATTCCTAGTATAGATTTATAGGGATTGTTACTTGATTACATTGATTACAAAGAAAACTTGTTTAGTAGAAATCTACTTAAACTAATGGTCCGTTTGGTTCTAGAAAATATTTTATGTTTTCATTTTCTGTTTTTATTTTCAGAAAATAGTTTTCATTTTCAACTTTTTGAAAATTAGAAAACATGTTTAATTAATATAAGTGAAAACTTTAATTCAAAACTAAAATAGTAAAAATGTATGTTGTATTTAATTCTTTTAAAATAGAAATAAACAAATAGCTATTATACAATTAAATTAAACTATAATTATTAAAAAATCATTACATAAATTTAACATGTGAATTATGTAAATATAAAACAATAAAATTGATAAGCAATTCCATAACACAAAATTTATTTTAGTTTATAATAAAAATATAATGTTAATGCATATTGAACATCAATTAAATTTAAAAATACATAAAATTTTGTTATAAGCAATAACACAAAAAAATGTTATTAACATATAAAATATGTTTAGTGGTAATTGAGACCCTCAAACTTTTGGGAAAAAATAATAAGTGTAGTCTCTGAACGTTTTTTTTTTTTTTTTTTGCATCAAATATGATTCTTAAATTCAAGAAAAAAAATTAATCTAACCCTTTAAATAGAGGAATCAAACGTTGATAGTCATGATGCTTACATGATAGTTCATAAACTTGCATGGTAATCTACAATTTTGATGTGATAGTTCACGATATTGTTGTGGTAATACTCGATAGACGATGATGTGATAGATAGACTTAATTGATTATTAAAAAGTTCGATGACTTATTTCATTTTAAAAAATAAAAAAAATATTTAGATTAAAAATATAAAAGATAAAAAAATTATTAAGATACTCAATACATTAAATATAAAAATACTTTATTAAAAAAATTAATTTAAGGACTACATTGAGATTAAAAATGATTTAGGGACCATATTGATTTTTTATAAAAGTTTGAGGATTTCAAATATCATTAAATCAAAAAAATATTTTTAGAATGATTTAAACTTGTGTAAGTTAAGTTAAAAAATCTAAATATCATGTTTCCTTATTTTTCAAATTTCCAAAACAATTTTAATGAAAATACTGAAAACATCTTTTTTATGTTTTCATATTTTCACTTTTTTTTTCATTTTTCAAAAATCATTTTCTAATTTAACAACTAAACAGTTTTTCTCAATGTTTTCTATTTTCTAAGAAAATGAAAATAAAAATAACCAATATTTTATAAAACCAAACGGACCCGTTTTCTACTTTTAATCAATATAAAATATGTAGACACCAATTTTTCATTCTATTATTATTATTATTATTATTAAAATTATTATTATTATTATTTATTATTATTATTATTATATAATATTATTATTATTAAATAATTATAAGAACCCATAACCCATTTATAAAACCCGAAGCCCAAACCAGGCCCGATCAGCTAGCCCAATAATAACCCTAAAATACAACTAGGGTTTTCATCAGCTCAACAGCCAGCCGCCAGCATCAGCAGCCGTTGGATCCAACCTAGATCCAACGGTCCAGCATGAAACCCTAGGGTATCATAACCCTAGGGCCACGTCCCAGCCACCGACGTTGATTCCAGAAGGCCACACGTCCGCTGCCTCTGCTGCCGACGCTTCAACTGCCAGGTGACGCTTCAGCCGCTGCCACGACACCAACCGAAGACTCCAGAAGCGGCATAAAGCCCTCCACACGTCGAGCTCTATGGTGAGTCACCGCCATAGCTTGGTGACTCACCGAAGGGCCCTTCTTGAGACCAGTCCGATGAGAGCCTCGGTGGTGGCTATAAAAGCCATCACCACCTGCAAAGAAAAGGGGGAGACAGAGAGCAGAAAAGGAAGAACGGAGAACACAGCAACCAAGACAGAAAAGAGAGCAGAGACCACGACAGAAACGGATACGAGAACAACAACAAATAACCAACAACCAAAGCATCTAAACCAACGATCCCAGATAACACCAAATCGAAGAACAAAAGGAGAAGTAGAGAGCCTTACCACCACCTTCAGAATCTTCAAAAGCCGTCGGAGATACATATTTAACCGAAGGTAACCACTTCGGTTTATTTAGATCTGAGGTAAAATAGAGAGTTTTAGGAAAAAAGAATGCTAGAATCGGTTTTAGGGTTCAAAAACGAACCGTTTGGGTTAATTTGTAAATTCCGGCCACCAGAGGCGGTGGCCGGCGGCGACGGTTGATGACGGCATAGAGCTGCCGGCGGTGCCGGATTTCCCTCCGGCGAAGGAAATTAAGAGAGAAGCGAGAGAGTTTTCAAAACTCTCTCAGTTAGAGAGAGAAGAGGGAAAGAAGAGAATGAGGTGAATGACCCGAAGGGCTGGCCATTTGGGTCTTATATACCCCTCCCAAACGGCGTCGTTTTGGGGAGGGGTGTCTGCGTAATTTCCCACGTAGGAAAACCCTTTCCGTAGTACTCCCTGTTTGTAATCCTTTCATTTTAGTCACTGAAATTACATTTCTGAGCATTTTAATTTGGTCTACTAATTTTAGTTTATTTTATTTTAGTCCTTTCCAGTAGATATTATATATATTTTAGGGTAAATGACATATTTAGTCCCTTATAATTCTAATTAATTTTATTTTAGTCTCGCAAGCATGTTTTACTTTGTTTTAATTTAATATTTGAATTTGATAGATATTTATTTTAGTCCCTAAATTAATACATTGGTAAAATAATATGTTTATCCATTATTTTTTTAATAACTAAATTAGGCTTTTTTAATTTTAATATGTTATAATTTAGTCATTAATTTTAATACCTTCATTTATTTTAATTACAAGTTTTGTTTTTTATATTTTAATACTATAATTTTAATTTTATTTATTTTAGTCACTGTTTAGTTAAGTTTTAATTTTATATATTTAAATATAATCATTATTATTTTATTTTTAATATATATTTTAAATTATTTCAATCCTATTTTAATATTTATTTATTTTTCAATATTAAGAAAGGGCAGTCTTAAAATAAATGGATGTCCATTTTCTGATATTTTTAAATAAATAAATATCCTACTTTTATAAATTACATATGTTAATTTATTTTTTAAATTATTTTTAGAAAATGTTGTAGTCATTTATTTATTTTTTAATATCGAAGAAAAGAGTTGTTTTAAGGCACCTAGAAGTCTTTTTCTGATATTTCTAAATAAATAAATCTTTTATTTATAAATATGTATAAATAATAGATTTCCTTAAAAATTATAGTAAATAACATGATCATGAATTAAATATATTTTTAAATTTTTAAATTTCCAATAATAGAGACAATTTATAATTAATAAGTACCAATTTTGGGCGTTGTAGGGGTGCTAATCTTTCCCTAAACGTAACCGACCACGAATCCCTTTTTATCAATAAAAAGAACGAATTTTTGGTTAAAACGCAGACCAGTTTATCTTTTAAATGATGTTTTCTTAAAAACTCTTTTAAAAGATGATTTTTAGGTATTCGACCTACCTGACCCAAAAGGCCGATGGCGACTCCCAAATTATTTTTAAAACAATTTATTCACATCACTTTTCCCGCCGAGTAAAAATTCCGTGCCCGGACGAAAACCGGTTACGACAGTTTGTCGACTCCACTGGGGACTGGTCATGCTTTGAAATTAATTATCTCTATCAATTAGAAATTAAAAATTCATATTTATTTAATTTTTAATTATTTTCTTTCAAAATTTTTTATTACTTATTATTTTCATAATATTTATATCTATATATTTTTATTAATGTTTTTATTTTATTTTCAAGTATTAAATTTCATTATTTATTTATTTGTCAGAGGTTTGAATATTTCTCCTCACACACCACACTTGCATTGCATAACATAAGCTTTATAATCAAGCTTGTCCCTTTTAAGTGGGAGTGAAAGCAACGTCTTCGTGAGAATTTATTCTCCGTGTCAGACCTAGCAAGTAACTTTCGGGATTCATATGCTCTATGTCTTCGTGAGGATTTATTCTCTGTGTCAGGCATAGGGAAATGTATCCCCTCGAATTGAACTCGATCCACTTTAGTCTATAATGGACTAGGATTGAGGGTTTGACAGCCCAAGGGGGCACCAACAAGGACAATTCGAGTACCTTTACTCTTAGAACTAAAACCCTGCATATAATAAACCCTAAAAACTCTCTCGATCTGAAATCATGCCGAAATTTTGTCCAAAATAGGTATACACAAAGGAGAAATAAGCTCTAGCATTTATTTTATTTCCTTTTCTTTTTCCTGAATAAATGCATGCAAACTAGAAATCATGCGGTTAGGTTAATTTTTCCAAACAAAGCATGGAAATAAAAAGCATGAAGTTAGGATTTATACCTTAATAGATAGAATCTTTTCTTTCTTTTAATTGGTACTAACCATTTTATTTTTTTGTCTTATTTTTCCATGCATGTTACATTGCTCTAATTTGTTTATGTTGATTTGTTTTGTTTGCATTGCATAATCATGACATAACCAAAAGGTGTTGACTTGAAAGACTGTTCATCAAATTGGAAAGAAATCGTAAATGGACAAAAAGTTTTATGATCAAACAAAATATGATGCGTCCAAGAAAAGACATCCTGAGGAAACTCCGAGGATAGAAGCAAGCTATGCACCCAAAGATCGTATGCCCATTGAAGAGCAAAAGGAGATACGAGAAATAAGAGAGCAAATGACCAAGATGATGGATAGAATATCTGTTTTGGACAAAAGAAAAGAGATTCCTGCACAGAAAGAGAGGGAGCTCAATAAACCTCACCCTGCAATGTCAGATACACAAGGGACTTCTGATCTTAACCAGTTTGAGAAATTACAGACAGTCATCATTCGTATTCACAAATCGTCTGGGGATACCAAAGAAATGGTGACAACTGTAAAAACTCCCAGAGATGAGAAAAAATCATATAATCTGAAATCGTCGAAGTTTAGTCTGCTCTCGACGTCTAAAACTCAGGTTCAATCCAAGACAAAAGGTGGTTCTCATTTTGATTCTATCCCTACATCATATAAAGAATTATATGAGAAGCTACTTGAAGCGCGAGAAGTGGCTCCCTACTACATAAAACCGTTCCAACCTCCGTATCCGAATTGGTATGACATCAACGTTTATTGTGAATATCATGCCGGCGCTCAAGGACATACCATTGAGAATTGTTTTGCCTTCAAACGTCGAGTTCAAAGTCTTTTAGATCAGGGAATATTACTGTTTATAATAGATGATCAACTTAGTTTGGTAACTGAAGATCCTGCTAGATTGATACCAAAAGTATTCCACGGTAATAGTATTAGTAGGGACGTCCAGAAGGAAGAAGATTTACTGAGGTTCGAGGCTCAAATACATCATTTAAAGATCGAAAACAATAAATTGAGCACATAAATGGAAACCATGCATGAAGATTTCCAGAAGATCAGTCAAGCCTTTCGAAATGCTGGCATAGGAAACGCCCCAGAAGAGTAGATCACAGGGGTCACCAAACTGAAAAAGAACTGCAACATATATGAAGATCTTGTTCAAGAACTTCTTAGACAGAAAAGTTATCTTACAAGGGAAAATGAGCAACTCCGAGAAGTGACAAAGAAGATGAAGGAAAAAGAGATTGTCATGGAAGAAGCCGTAGTCCAGACAAGCAATATGGCCGATAAGTTGATAGACTTAGCTGACTTTACAAGGAATTGAAGCAGACTGATAACTCAAATTTTGAGCATGAATGGAAACTTGGCTTTAGAGAAGAAAATAGGAAAGTTATCCCCTATATGTAAAGTTTTGTTGAAGCTGTCCCCTACATGTAAAAATTTTGTTTGATGCACGGAAACTTTTGTGTTCAATGAAATCTGTTCTAAGATGATCACTTTTGAGTAACACCTTTTCATACATGCATTTGCATTTTGCATCTTTGCATTTTCATGTTGCATTTATGCTTTTATGTTTGCTTTTGTATTGCACAATTTGCATTCTCATTGTTACATGCACATATTTACATTTGCATTTTGCATCTTTGCATAATTACATTTTATTTCAAAATTATTTTACATGCATTTAATCATGACAACGTGGAATAATTCGTGGAGAATTCCATGAC
This sequence comes from Hibiscus syriacus, assembly GCF_006381635.1. Taxonomy (NCBI): domain Eukaryota; kingdom Viridiplantae; phylum Streptophyta; class Magnoliopsida; order Malvales; family Malvaceae; genus Hibiscus; species Hibiscus syriacus. The sequence goes on from NW_024062733.1 coordinate 9,990,566, forward strand.
AGAATTTCTGAAATCAAAGTGGAGCTAACTTGGTCTTCCTAAAGAATGATAATAGCCATGAATGAGATTTTAGCAAGGGTTGGTAGAATTGAGAAACTGCAAGAGCGACTTATCAAGACTCAACAAGAAATGACTGATCATGCAAAAAAATTCCAGGCTGATTCAAAAGAACAAATGACCATGTTAATGGACATGATGAATGATATGATCCATGGAGGAAAAACCTTAGAAGATCCCGCTGTGAAGGCTATGAATGAGGTTCTAAATGATAATGACGAGTTCGACGTGATAGTGTCTGATGATCAAGAACCTATTAAGGAGCATGGTAATTCAAGACAGTTTCAAGATTTGGTCCAAAGGGGCAATTTAAAGAGTCTGGTTAATACTACCCCAGTTATAGCTGAAATGAGCACCCAGAACCCCCTCGATAACATGAGAACATTCAGTCGTTCAGAACGATCAAAGAAGGTGATAGCCTCGTGAGTGAGAAAAACTCTGAAGGTTTTTCAAGAATCTATCTCAGATCTGTACCCTCATTTGGTTAAAGGCCAATACATTACACCAAGATTGGTGAAAGTGTCACCAAAGCCTTATGCCCATTGCTATGATCAAAATAGCTTCTGTAATTTTCACTTGGGAGTATCTGGACATTCAACAGGGAATTGTTGGTCACTGTTAAAAGAAATAGAGACACTCGTTAACAAGGGAGTCTTGACACAAGAAATGATCAAGAAATGGGGGGCAAATAAGGATGAAAATTCTGGACCAAGTACACACCCAACATTCGAGGAATGATAGAGCAAGATAAAATAAACAAGTGGAAGTGTTATCTACCACTGTAGTACCTTTTCATTTTCAGCATCTTGTTTGAACATGTTTTTTGTTCATTTCTCCGCCTTTTGTGCAATAAATAAATTTGTGTTGCTTTTATGGTTATGAGTAAGGAATCAAGTTTTAATCTTGAGATTATTGAGTATCAAGTAGATTAAATATTCTTTTAATTTTTCAAGAGTTATAGATCTTTGGCAAGTGGTAAAATTATATCTTCCATATCCCATCCAACGCCAATTACTCGACCCGTACCAAAACCAAATCCTGACACTACATTTATCAAAGACTCGGAAGTAATGTCTCTACCTGTTTTTGAGACACCAACTCTAGATGTTTACCTTCTCGGGTAGAATTGGTTTATGATACTACCTTCCACCATATACATGACTTCAAAAGTCACACATTTGTCCTTCCAAATACAAAACCATCATAAACCACAAAACCTCAAAAGAACCAAACTTTCAAATTATCCGGGAATCTTCCTGCAAGAAGAGACAAGACGAGGCATCATGGACCAACTTATCAAAGATAATTTCGAGTGATTAGGGCATACTCAAAGAAGAAGAAGAAGGGGTTGATTTTAATAAATATATCATGCATTAATTACATTGTTTTCATGTAAATAAAGTTAATCTTGAAAATTCATCCCCCTAGAGATACCTCTTTTTACAAAGGTTAGTGTATGAGATGACTAAACTTTGCGCACAGTTTGAAATCAAGTATGCAAACTCAGTGACATATCTGTAACCCCCCAGACCGATGCGGGTAACCAGATCCGATCCGAGGTGTCACATTTGGGCCACCGGAGCGACCCACTGTGAAAATAGCGAAAAATTTAAAACTTTTATTGAAACGTGTAACTTATAAAATCAGTTATCACTATTTAAAAATAAAACAGATTTCCAGACTCGTATATAAATCAAAATACAATTACATGCCCCCTAATCACATGTACCATACTCTGCAACAACGCCAGAAGAACTCCCTTACTGATGTCGATAGCTGCACTGGTACAATTCTTTTAACCTGAAAAGGTGAGTAATAGAGTGAGCTTTGGAAAGCTCAGTAATACAAAACTACCAGATGATGCTGATGAACGTGTAGATACAGATAAATATATATTTCCTTATTGTTTCCGAACATTTATAGATTTTTATGCTGAGTAGAGATCCTACTGATATTTCAGGTGGTAACAGACAATGAGCTTTCGTTTCAGAGAAATATTTCGGATGACTGAGTTCAGGAGATCAGAATAGGTTATCTAGTGTGTTCCTGGAAAACCAGTAAAAAGATACAGATCTTTTAAAACATATATATATATATACCCCTATCCGTCACGTACAAAATGTGTAGGTTCCCCAGAACCATACAACCCCGTTACGTCCAGTAAGGTCCTGAGCACACAACCGAGGAACCGGTAAGTAAGGCCCTGAGCACACAGCCGAGGAACCTCCAGGTATTCTTCCTCTAACATTAATCCCCCAAATAAAACATGTTCCGTCCGTAAACGGATATATCAAAAAATCAAATCATAATTAACGTCAAGTATCATATCAAAATCCAGGTCAAGTAACATATAATAATCCAAGTCAAGTATCATATCAGAATCCATGTCAGATATCAGATCAGAATCCATGTCAAGTATCAGATCAGAAATCAAATCGAAAATTAGGTAAAATATTCATGTGAGTAGGGAACACACCAGAATTTACAGATAGTATTCAAAGATATTGGATAATCTTAACAAGTAGAGGAACACAGATCTTCAGTATACCGATAGAATATCGAAATTCAGAATCACTATTGGAAGAGTTCAATAACTGACAGAATCATCAGTTATTCAGAATGTGACTTGAGCTGATAATGAATAAATGAAGGTTCAGGACATTTATATTCTATGTCGATTGATCAGATTATCGGACAACTCTTAGATGAATAGTTCCCAGAACTAATGCCTGTCGATTTGTCAATTCATTGTTCTTCCAGGGTATTTACTCTTTAATACCAAATATTATTATCCATAGATCATCTTCTGAGTCATCACTGAACAGATCTTAAGGAGACTAACAGATATTCCAATGCTCTTACTTTCATGTTCACGCTTTCACAATATTATGAACTACTGACGTGTTTGATTTTTAGTTCATGACACATAAGAACTTTACATCATGTATGTTCATTAACGTTTCCAGACTAATCTAAATCACTTACTTAATCCTTAGTCCTTGAGGTTACTTAATTCAATTAGCAGTCAAGTCCATTCCAGATACTTCGGGATTTTCCAGAGTAATTCCGGACGTTTCTGAATTTCAGCTACATATTGTACTTCCGTTCAGTTCAGTTTGGTCTTCGTGGTTGATTTGTCGAACAAATATCCAATTCTTAGTACCGAATGCAATCTAGAGTTGAGTTGAGCTGAATACTTCCAAAATTATCAATGAGCTAAACTTGAGTAGACGAACATGCATTCAAGTAATATCTATGTCGTTCAGGTACTGACATATTATTAAGGTTGATCGGCTCACTTAAGTTATGTTCCATAACTTTTAAAGGTAGTCCAATACCTATGCTTATTGGATTCCTTAATTAATCCAAGGTATTTACTTAGTTTAGGCCATAAGGTTATTTTGGTAATTTTGGCATTCAGTTTTATTCCATTTATTTCAGAGCTCGAGGATATCCAATCATTCCTGAGCTTGGTGATATTCTTGGGTCATTTCCATTACAGGGATATTTTGGTCATTGTACAGATTCAGTGTACTTTAATCATTTCCTTCCGTATGATCTTACTATTAAATTCAATCTTATCATTTATTTCAGTCCTTTCGAACAATTCTGACAACAGAACACCCCCGACAAATTGTTCTTCAGGTATTTACTCATAACTCGGATATTTATGGGTCAAGTGCCTTCTCAGAGTTTACAAACGAAATATCAGGAATTTTCCTGCACTAAGTCAGGATTTTAACAATCAAATCCGTACTTAATCGAGTTAAGTACGAATCCTCTAAGTATTTTCTCATTCAGGGTTAACTCAGACTATTCTACCTCTTAAGGGCATTTCCGTAATTTATTAACCAGATAATTTCGATATTATCTCTTAACGAAAATAATATAATTTAGAGATCCTATGATTAATTGCTTTCTTGAACACTCTCTGATCTTGAAATAATTTCCTTAACAGACTTCTAGTATCTTGCATAAGCCCTCTTAGGGTTAAAAACCGGTTATCCATAATTTCCAAGTACAACTACCATTTCTTATGCACATCAATATATTTATCAGATCAATATGTCTTTTCAGATTTATTAATCCACTTCCAGGGACAATCCTTATCATTTTCCAATATAAGGGTAATTTCGTATTTTTACCCTACCGAAGTATTCTCATAATTTCCCATCCAAGTACCTTTAACATTTAACCTTTTATGATATAAAATATAATTTACAAATCCATGTCTGATTTCTTTATCACTAATCACAACTTGTAATTTAATTCTAACAATCTTTCAATCTCTTATATTAGTCATTCGATCCGTATTCAGTTACAGAATTTTTTACCACATTCATATCGAGTGAATAAATTATTCAACTCCACAAAAGTGACCAACATTATCTTATTCATGCATTTACCAATATCAACATGTTCCATAAAGCATAAAGAGGTAGTAAAGTATTACCTCGATTTCCGTGCAATACTGATTGACCATAAAAATTCCATTCGAACGCCTTTGATCTTCAATTCAACTTCCAATAATTCCTCATATACATATCAACATAAATTATATCAGAAACGGAGCTTAATTGCAATAAACGGATCGAATCGGGTGATAAATCAGTGAAAAACATCTTACCGGGTTTGAATTTGGCGAAACGGACTTCGGATTCGGATTCAGGACGTCGAAAGCATAAAATATGACTTTTCAAAAATTTGGAATTTTCGGTCAAAATCAAAGTCAACGGGTTTGACCGGCAATTTCGAGGCCTTCGGGTTCGAATTTCAAAAAACGGACTGCAGAATCGGATTTGGAACGTCGAAAAATGTCAGTATAGGTATACTCGGTCAAAGTCAAAGGTCGTTTAATGCCCAGTCAAAGCTAGTCAAAGTTTTGGTCAACAGTGGTCAACGCCGGTCAACGGTCAACGGGTCGGGTCAACGGGTCGGGTCTGGTCGTGACCGGTCAAACCGATCAAAACAGTTCCAAAACCGGTCACTTTTTCCTTCCCCACGCGTAGTGGCGGCGCGTGAACAGTGCTAAATTCCCGGAAAAATTCCTAAAAATTATTTTGAGCGATTTCGAGATACTTACAAAGCTCAGTTCACAATTTTGAACGGCGGAGAGCTCGATTTCAACAAATCGAAAACTTTGACCGCTTCACCTCCTCACGCGCCGCCGTCTACGAAGACCAAGGATGACACCGGCATACTCGGAACGATGCAAGGAACACGATGGTGCGGGAGGTGTCGTAAACGGATCATCGGATCGTCGTGAATCGACGAAAAACCAATTGAAATCGAGTTATTATCGACGATACTTCCGACTGAAATTAATGACAAACGGAGACGATTCACAACGAAAGGTTGGAGGGGTTTTGTTCCTCGGTTGACAACGAACACGATGGTGGTTTCGGCTCATCGATCGGAGGTCGGACGGCGAGTAGATCGGAGTTGAAAGTTGGTTGATCGAAGAGGGAAAACTGGAAAATTTATGCTGAACTGCGCACGGGGGAAGAGTTTTATAACTCAACCTATATAAAAATTGGGTAAACCAAGAGTTTAGTCACTAAACTTTATGCACTTCATAAAATGGTCTGACAACTTTGAAATTTTACAATTTAATCCACCGTTTCTTTCAAAATACCAATTAAATCCAATACTTTATAATTTCTTAAAATTTAGCCCCTAAATTGGGGTATTACAATTCTCCCTTCCTTAAAAGAATTTCGTCCTCGAAATTCATCCATGTCACATAATTACAAAAATGAAACTTCCATCAGTTCTTTCATATCTTTAAGTAACTTTTACAGAAGTACGGATTCTTTACTAATCCTTAACCAGTTGAGCATACATTCTTATCAGAACTTTTCCTTATTTCAATAAAAGATTTCGAACGAACTTTTCCTTGAGAAATCAATTCAGCCTTGGTTACGTGAATAGGCTCACAGAGCAACAGCATATCCCAATTTCATTTCTGGAGTCGGGTCAGCATTTCTCGGATAATTAACTCTCATATTGCTCGGGGTACTTTACAGCGTTTAGACAGATGTTACTGGTATTCCTTTTTGTACAAGTATAGCCTTAACGGATAAAAACTTCGGTTTACTCGTTACAGATAGGGACTCAGCCCTAGAGTTCCGGCTCAGAGAGGTACGATTGCAGTCTAGGGGCATGTACTGATCAGACATATTTTGACATTCGACCGGCCGGTCTAACTTGAAAATTTTTGACTCAAACCATAGCTCTGATACCACTAAATGTAACCCCCCAGACCGATGCGGGTAACCAGATCCGATCCGAGGTGTCACATTTGGGCCACCGGAGCGACCCACTGTAAAAATAGCAAAAAATTTAAAACTTTTATTGAAACGTGTAACTTATAAAATCAGTTATCACTATTTAAAAATAAAACAGATTTCCAGACTCGTATATAAATCAAAATACAATTACATGCCCCCTAATCACATGTACCATACTCTGCAACAACGCCAGAAGAACTCCCTTACTGATGTCGATAGCTGCACTGGTACAATTCTTTTAACCTGAAAAGATGAGTAATAGAGTGAGCTTTGGAAAGCTCAGTAATACAGAACTACCAGATGATGCTGATGAACGTGTAGATACAAATAAATATATATTTTCTTATTGTTTCCGAACATTTATAGATTTTTATGCTGAGCAGAGATCCTACTGATATTTCAGGTGGTAACGGACAATGAGCTTTCGTTTCAGAGAAATATTTCGGATGACTGAGTTCAGAAGATCAGAATAGGTTATCTAGTGTGTTCCCGTAAAACCAGTAAAAAGATACAGATCTTTTAAAACATATATATATACCCCCATCTGTCACGTACAAAATGTGTAGGTTCCCCAGAACCATACAACCCCGTCACGTCCAGTAAGGTCCTGAGCACACAGCCGAGGAACCGGTAAGTAAGGCCCTGAGCACACAGCCGAGGAACCTCCAGGTATTCTTCCTCCAACATTAACCCCCCAAATAAAACATGTTCCGTCCGTAAACAGATATATCAAAAAATCAAATCATAATTCACGTCAAGTATCATATCAAAATCCAGGACAAGTAACAGATCAGAATCCAAGTCAAGTATCAGATCAGAATCCATGTCAGATATCAGATCAGAATCCATGTCAAGTATCAGATCAGAAATCAAATCGAAAATCAGGTAAAATATTCATGTGAGTAGGGAACACACCAGAATTTACAGATAGTATTCAAAGATATTGGATAATCTTAACAAGTAGAGGAACACAGATCTTCAGTATACCGATAGAATATCGAAATTCAGAATCACTATTAGAAGAGTTCAATAACTGACAGAATCATCAGTTATTCAGAATGTGACTTGAGCTGATAAGGAATAAATGAAGGTTCAGGACATTTATATTCTATGTCGATTGATCGGATTATCGGACAACTCTTAGATGAATAGTTCCCAGAACTAATGCCTGTCGATTTGTCAATTCATTGTTCTTCCAGGGTATTTACTCTTTAATACCAAATATTATTATCCATAGATCATCTTCTGAGTCATCACTGAATAGATCTTAAGGAGACTAACAGATATTCCAATGCTCTTACTTTCATGTTCACGCTTTCACAATATTATGAACTACTGACGTATTTGATTTGTAGTTCATGACACATAAGAACATTACATCATGTATGTTTATTAACGTTTCCAGACTAATCTAAATCACTTACTTTATCCTTAGTCCTTGAGGTTACTTAATTCAATTAGCAGTCAAGTCCATTTCAGATACTTCGGGATTTTCCAGAGTAATTCCGGACGTTTCTGAATTTCAGATACATATTGTACTTCCGTTCAGTTCAGTTTGGTCTTCGTGGTTGATATGTCGAACAAATATCTAATTCTTAGTACCGAATGCAATCTAGAGTTGAGCTTAGCTAAATACTTCCAAAATTATCATTGAGCTAAACTTGAGTAGACGAACATTCATTCAAGTAATATCTATGTCGTTCAGGTGCTGACATATTATTAAGGTTGATCGGCTCACTTAAGTTATGTTCCATAACTTTTAAAGGTAGTCCAATACCTATGCTTATTGGATTCCTTAATTAATCCAAGGTATTTACTTAGTTTAGGCCATAAGGTTATTTTGGTAATTTTGGTGTTCAGTTTTATTCCATTTATTTCAGAGCTCGAGGATATCCAATCATTCCTGAGCTTGGTGATATTCTTGGGTCATTTATATTACAGGGATATTTTGGTCATTGTATAGATTCAGTGTACTTTAATCATTTCCTTCCGTCTGATCTTACTATTAAATTCAATCTTATCATTTATTTTAGTCCTTTCGAACAATTCTGACAACAGAACACCCCCGACAAATTGTTCTTCAGGTATTTACTCATAACTCGGATATTTCTAGGTCAAGTGCCTTCTTAGATTTTACAAACGGAATATCAGGAATTTTCCTGCACTAAGTCAGGATTTTAACAATCAAATCCATACTTAATCGAGTTAAGTACGAATCCTCTAAGTATTTTCTCATTCAGGGTTAACTCAGACTATTCTACCTCTTAAGGGCATTTCTGTAATTTCTTAACCAGATAATTTCGATATTATCTCTTAACGAAAATAATATAATTTAGAGATCCTATGATTAATTGCTTTCTTGAACACTCTCTGATCTTGAAATAATTCCCTTAACAGACTTCTAGTATCTTGCATAAGCCCTCTTGGGGTTAAAAACCGGTTATCCATAATTTCCAAGTACACCTACCATTTCTTATGCACATCAATATATTTATCATATCAATATGTCTTTTCAAATTTATTAATCCACTTCCAGGGACAATCCTTATCATTTTCCAATATAAGGGTAATTTCGTATTTTTACCCTTCCGAAGTATTCTCATAATTTCCCATCCAAGTACCTTTAACATTTAACCTTTGATGATATAAAATATAATTTACAAATCCATGTCTGATTTCTTTATCACTAATCACAAACTTGTAATTTAATTCTAACAATCTTTCAATCTCTTATATTAGTCATTCGATCCGTATTCAGTTACAAAATTTTTTACCACATTCATATCGAGTGAATAAATTATTCAACTCCACAAAAGTGACCAACATTATCTTATTCATGCATTTACCAATATCAACATGTTCCATAAAGCATAAAAAGGTAGTAAAGTATTACCTCGATTTCCGTGCAATACTGATTGAACATAAAAATTCCATTCGAACGCCTTTGATCTTCAATTCAACTTCCAATAATTCCTCATATACATATCAACATAAATTATATCAGAAACGGAGCTTAATTGCAATAAACGGATCGAATCGGGTGATAAATCAGTGAAAAACAGCTTACCGGGTTCGAATTTGGCGAAACTGACTTCGGATTCGGATTCAGGACGTCGAAAGCATAAAATACGACTTTTCAAAAATTTGGAATTTTCGATCAAAATCAAAGTCAACGGGTTTGATCGGCAATTTCGAGGCCTTCGGGTTCGAATTTCGAAAAACGGACTGCAGAATCGGATTTAGAACGTCGAAAAATGTCAAGATAGGTATACTCGGTCAAAGTCAAAGGTCGTTTAATGCCCGGTCAAAGCTAGTCAAAGTTTTGGTCAACAGTGGTCAACGCCGGTCAACGGTCAACGGTCAACGGGTCGTGTCAACGGATCTGGTCGGGTCAACGGGTCGGGTCGGGTCGTGACCGGTCAAACCGATCAAAACAGTTCCAAAACCGGTCAAACTGGTCACTTTTTCCTTCCCCACGCGTAGTGGCAGCGCGTGGGGGCGCGTGAACAGTGCTAAATTCCCGGAAAAATTCCTAAAAATTATTTTGAGCGATTTCGAGATACTTACAAAGCTCGGTTCACAATTTTGAACGGCGGAGAGCTCGATTTCAACAAATCGGAAACTTTGACCGCTTCACCTCCTCACGCGCCGCCGTCTACGGAGACCAAGGTTGACACCGGCAGACTCGGAACGATGCAAGGAACACGATGGTGCGGGAGGTGTCGTAAACGGATCATCGGATCGTCGTGAATCGATGAAAAACCAATTGAAATCGAGTTATTACCGACGATACTTCCGACTGAAATTAACGACGAACGGAGACGATTCACGACGAAAGGTTTGAGGGGTTTTGTTCCTCGGTTAACAACGAACACGATGGTGGTTTCGGCTCATCGATCGGAGGTCGGACGGCGAGTAGATCGGAGTTGAAAGTTGGTTGATCGGAGAGGGAAAACTGGAAAATTTATGCTGAACTGCGCAGGGGGGAAGAGTTTTATAACTCAACCTATATAAAAATTGGGTAAACCAAGAGTTTAGTCACTAAACTTTATGCACTTCATAAAATGGTCTGACAACTTTGAAATTTTACAATTTAATCCACTGTTTCTTTCAAAATACCAATTAAATCCAATACTTTATAATTTCTTAAAATTTAGCCCCTAAATTGGGGTATTACAATTCTCCCTTCCTTAAAAGAATTTCGTCCTCGAAATTCATCCATGTCACATAATTACATAAATGAAACTTCCATCAGTTCTTTCATATCTTTAAGTAACTTTTACAGAAGTACGGATTCTTTACTAATCCTTAACCAGTTGAGCATACATTCTTATCAGAACTTTTCCTTATTTCAATAAAAGATTTCGAACGAACTTTTCCTTGAGAAATCAATTCAGCCTTGGTTACGTGAATAGGCTCACAGAGCAACAGCATATCCCAATTTCATTTCTGGAGTCGGGTCAGCATTTCTCGGATAATTAACTCTCATATTGCTCGGGGTACTTTACAGCGTTTAGACAGATGTTACTGGTATTCCTTTTTGTACAAGTATAGCCTTAACGGATAGAAACTTCGGTTTACTCGTTACAGATAGGGACTCAGCCCTAGAGTTCCGGCTCAGAGAGGTACGATTGCAGTCTAGGGGCATGTACTGATCAGACATATTTTGACATTCGACCAGCCGGTCTAACTTGAAAATTTTTGACTCAAACCATAGCTCTGATACCACTAAATGTAACCCCCCAGACCGATGCGGGTAACCAGATCCGATCCGAGGTGTCACATTTGGGCCACCGGAGCGACCCACTGTAAAAATAGCAAAAAAATTTAAAACTTTTATTGAAACGTGTAACTTATAAAATCAGTTATCACTATTTAAAAATAAAACAGATTTCCAGACTCGTATATAAATCAAAATACAATTACATGCCCCCTAATCACATGTACCATACTCTGCAACAACGCCAGAAGAACTCCCTTACTGATGTCGATAGCTGCACTGGTACAATTCTTTTAACCTGAAAAGGTGAGTAATAGAGTGAGCTTTGGAAAGCTCAGTAATACAGAACTACCAGATGATGCTGATGAACGTGTAGATACAACTAAATATATATTTCCTTATTGTTTCTGAACATTTATAGATTTTTATGCTGAGCAGAGATCCTACTGATATTTCAGGTGGTAACGGACAATGAACTTTCGTTTCAGAGAAATATTTCGGATGACTGAGTTCAGGAGATCAGAATAGGTTATCTAGTGTGTTCCCGTAAAACCAGTAAAAAGATACAGATCTTTTAAAACATATATATATATATATACCCCCATCCGTCACGTACAAAATGTGTAGGTTCCCCAGAACCATACAACCCCGTCACGTCCAGTAAGGTCCTGAGCACACAGCCGAGGAACCGGTAAGTAAGGCCCTAAGCACACAGCCGAGGAACCTCCAGGTATTCTTCCTCCAACATTAACCCCCCAAATAAAACATGTTCCGTCCGTAAACGGATATATCAAAAAATCAAATCATAATTCACGTCAAGTATCATATCAAAATCCAGGACAAGTAACAGATCAGAATCCAAGTCAAGTATCAGATCAGAATCCATGTCAGATATCAGATCAGAATCCATGTCAAGTATCATATCAGAAATCAAATCGAAAATCAGGTAAAATATTCATGTGAGTAGGGAACACACCAGAATTTACAGATAATATTCAAAGATATTGGATAATCTTAACAAGTAGAGGAACACAGATCTTCAGTATACCGATAGAATATCGGAATTCAGAATCACTATTGGAAGAGTTCAATAACTGACAGAATCATCAGTTATTCAGAATGTGACTTGAGCTGATAAGGAATAAATTAAGGTTCAGGACATTTATATTCTATTCCGATTGATCGGATTATCGGACAACTCTTAGATGAATAGTTCCCAGAACTAATGCCTGTCGATTTGTCAATTCATTGTTCTTCCAGGGTATTTACTCTTTAATACCAAATATTATTATCCATAGATCATCTTCTGAGTCATCACTGAACAGATCTTAAGGAGACTAACAGATATTCCAATGCTCTTACTTTCATGTTCACGCTTTCACAATATTATGAACTACTGACGTGTTTGATTTGTAGTTCATGACACATAAGAACATTACATCATGTATGTTCATTAACGTTTCCAGACTAATCTAAATCACTTACTTAATCCTTAGTCCTTGAGGTTACTTAATTCAGTTAGCAGTCAAGTCCATTTCAGATACTTCGAGATTTTCCAGAGTAATTCCGGATGTTTCTGAATTTCAGATACATATTGTACTTCCGTGCAGTTCAGTTTGGTCTTCGTGGTTGATTTGTCGAACAAATATCTAATTCTTAGTACCGAATGCAATCTAGAGTTGAGCTGAGCTGAGCTGAGCTGAATACTTCCAAAATTATCATTGAGCTAAACTTGAGTAGACGAACATGCATTCAAGTAATATCTATGTCGTTCAGGTACTGACATATTATTAAGGTTGATCGGCTCACTTAAGTTATGTTCCATAACTTTTAAAGGTAGTCCAATACCTATGCTTATTGGATTCCTTAATTAATCCAAGGTATTTACTTAGTTTAGGCCATAAGGATATTTTGGTAATTTTGGTGTTCAGTTTTATTCCATTTATTTCAGAGCTCGAGGATATCCAATCATTCCTGAGCTTGGTGATATTCTTGGGTCATTTCCATTACAGGGATATTTTGGTCATTGTATAGATTCAGTGTACTTTAATCATTTCCTTCCGTCTGATCTTACTATTAAATTCAATATTATCATTTATTTCAGTCCTTTCGAACAATTCTGACAACAAAACACCCCCGACAAATTGTTCTTCAGGTATTTACTCATAACTCGGATATTTCTGGGTCAAGTGCCTTCTCAGATTTTACAAACGGAATATCAGGAATTTTCCTGCACTAAGTCAGGATTTTAACAATCAAATCCGTACTTAATCAAGTTAAGTATGAATCCTCTAAGTATTTTTTCATTCAGGGTTAACTCAGACTATTCTACCTCTTAAGGGCATTTCCGTAATTTCTTAACCAGATAATTTCGATATTATCTCTTAACGAAAATAATATAATTTAGAGATCCTATGATTAATTGCTTTCTTGAACACTCTCTGATCTTGAAATAATTCCCTTAACAGACTTCTAGTATCTTGCATAAGCCCTCTTGGGGTTAAAAACTGGTTATCCATAATTTCCAAGTACAACTACCATTTCTTATGCACATCAATATATTTATCAGATCAATATGTCTTTTCAGATTTATTAATCCACTTCCAAGGACAATCCTTATCATTTTCCAATATAAGGGTAATTTCGTATTTTTACCCTACCGAAGTATTCTCATAATTTCCCATCCAAGTACCTTTAACATTTAACCTTTGATGATATAAAATATAATTTACAAATCCATGTCTGATTTCTTTATCACTAATCACAAACTTGTAATTTAATTCTAACAATCTTTCAATCTCTTATATTAGTCATTCGATCCGTATTCAGTTACAGAATTTTTTATCACATTCATATCGAGTGAATAAATTATTCAACTCCACAAAAGTGACCAACATTATCTTATTCATGCATTTACCAATATCAACATGTTCCATAAAGCATAAAGAGGTAGTAAAGTATTACCTCGATTTCCGTGCAATACTGATTGACCATAAAAATTCCATTCGAACGCCTTTGATCTTCAATTCAACTTCCAATAATTCCTCATATACATATCAACATAAATTATATTAGAAACGGAGCTTAATTGCAATAAACGGATCGAATCGGGTGATAAATCAGTGAAAAACAGATTACCGAGTTCGAATTTGGCGAAACGGACTTCGGATTCGGATTCAGGACGTCGAAAGCATAAAATATGACTTTTCGAAAATTTGGAATTTTCGGTCAAAATCAAAGTCAACGGGTTTGATCGGCAATTTCGAGGCCTTCGGGTTCGAATTTCGAAAAATGGACTGCATAATCGGATTTGGAACGTCGAAAAATGCCAGGATAGGCATACTCGATCAAAGTCAAAGGTCGTTTAATGCCCGGTCAAAGCTAGTCAAAGTTTTGGTCAACAGTGGTCAACGCCGGTCAACGGTCAACGGTCAACGGGTCGGGTCAACGGGTCGGGTCGGGTCTTGACCGGTCAAACCGATCAAAATAGTTCCAAAACCGGTCAAACCGGTCAATTTTTCCTTCCCCACGCGTAGTGGCGGCGCGTGGGGGCGCGTGAACAGTGCTAAATTCCCGGAAAAATTCCTAAAAATTATTTTGAGCGATTTCGAGATACTTACAAAGCTCGGTTCACAATTTTGAACGGTGGAGAGCTCGATTTCAACAAATCGGAAACTTTGACCGCTTCACCTCTGCACGCGCCACCATCTACGGAGACCAAGGATGACACCGGCAGACTCGGAACGATGCAAGGAACACGATGGTGCGAGAGGTGTCGTAAACGGATCATCGAATCGTCGTGAATCGACGAAAAACCAATTGAAATCGAGTTATTACCGATGATACTTCCGACTGAAATTAACGACTAATGGAGACGATTCACGACGAAAGGTTTGAGGGGTTTTGTTCCTCGGTTGACAACGAACATGATGGTGGTTTCGGCTCATCGATCGGAGGTCGGACGGCGAGTAGATCGGAGTTGAAAGTTGGTTGATCGGAGAGGGAAAACTGGAAAATTTATGCTGAACTGCGCACGGGGGAAGAGTTTTATAACTCAACCTATATAAAAATTGGGTAAACCAAGAGTTTAGTCACTAAACTTTATGCACTTCATAAAATGGTCTGACAACTTTGAAATTTTACAATTTAATCCACTGTTTCTTTCAAAATACCAATTAAATCCAATACTTTATAATTTCTTAAAATTTAGCCCCTAAATTGGGGTATTACAATATCGCCCAAAGATGAATGGGGCAGTTGAAGTTGAAGCAGCAAATAAGAACATTAAGAGTATCATTACAAAGACCACTGAAGTTTACAAGGATTGGCACAAGAAGCTGCCTTTTGCCTTATATGCATATCAAACTACTGTGCAAACATCTACTGGGGCAACACCTTATTGTTTAATCTATGGGATGGAAGCAGTCTTACCGATTGAAGTTGAGATCCCATCACTTTGTATCTTGAATGAAGTAAAATTGGAGGAGGCTGAATGGATCCAAGCTCGATTTGATCAATTGAACCTTATTAAGGAAAAGATATTGAAAGCTATTTGCCATGGGCAGATGCATCAGAAATGGATGATGAGAGATCACAACAAGAAAGTACATCCGAGAAAGTTCCAAGAGGGTGATCTAGTGGAAATGGATGCCTAATTGGGAAGTGCCCTATGTTGTAGAAAAGGCCTTTCCGGAGAAGCGTTGATCTTGGCAAAAATGTATGGGAAAGTTCTGAGAAACCAAATAAACTCAGATTCTGTCAAGAAATATTATACTTGAAAAAAAGCAAAAAAAGATGAAAAAAAGAGAAAAAAGAAAAAAAAAACTGAATCAAGATGGGTGACTCATGGAGCCTCAAGTTACAAGATTGATCAAGAGCAATTAGTTCAAAAATTCATATTCAACAAGAAGCGCAAGAAATAATGGGGATCCAGATGATGGAAAAATCCCCAGCAAAGCAGATCCAAGTCAAGCAAGGCAAGATTGAAGGCATCTAAGTAAAAGAGAATATCTTCAGAATTCATTCCGCCTCTCAAGATTGATTTTTATTTGCAAAAATTAGTTTTTAAAATCTTTAATGCATGATGTGAAAAATAATAAAAGGGGGTTCAAGATGTAAATTTTTAAATAACATTTTGGAACCAAAGGAGGATTCGAGTTGAAAACCTGAAAAAGGCGACTCGAATATTGAATGGTGCAACAACGACATAAGAGACGATCTTAAGCTCTTAATGAAGCACCACACATTCCAAAGATGTTCCTGAGAGTCTGGAAACAAGAAGTATCTCTACAAGATGAGCATAACAACCATTTCTTCAAGTTAGTGGAAGCCCAAAGCGACATACTGAACCAACTTGAAAGAACCTACTTTACCAGAATCAACCTACACCTTAAATCAATCAATAATTTTGACACTTTCCATAGGACTATGATTTTTGAATGAGTTAAAAGTGTAGTTGATTTATTTGATATTCATTAAACTCATTGTTTATGATTTGATTCCATTGTGAACCTGTAAAAGGCAATATTTTACAAAATTCTTTCATTCTTCAATAAAGAAAAGAAGGTCCTTGAAGCAAGTTGCTGCTTATTCTACTTCTATTGTAGAAAAAGAAAGTGATGCCAAAAAGATGAAGCATTTCACATTCTTGAAAGAAAGTGGTTCAATGAGCCAGAAAGTCCGGAGAATTGAACTTGTGCTCTCCTGTGACATCATTAGCAATCCATCAAAAAGATTATCACTTATTTCATGCTGAGGGCGATAAGCATCACCAGACAAATTATTTTCCCCAGCCATTAATCCATGTTCTCTAAAAGATTACATCACAGAGCTATAAGTCTCATTAAGGTGTATTATGGGAATGAACAAGTCACCATTTGCATTCAGGTTATACTGTGATGCGGGCTCAAGTCTTGATACATCATTGCTACTTTTCCATGCTGATCATTTTCCTTGCCAAGATTATATCCATTATGTCATTCAGAAGATTGCTGAACTTGAATTTGAGAACTTATGGCACAAAATATGGCATTGGAACAGATTCTACACTTATAGATCTGTCATATTGGATAACATTGATTACATGATTCCATAAGTTGAGAAAACCAGTCTTACTGTCAACTAAACCTTTCCATGATTCGGGAAGAGTGGAATATGGCAGTGTGTATTTTGGAGCAGCATAAGAGGCAGTCACTATAGCAGTCATTGCAAGAAAATGCACCAACAAAAATCTTCTAGTTCATCCTGATGATGTTTATTTCTTCCAGTAATGTTGTTACACTGGATGCCACCGACAACAAGGTCAAATTTTCCAAATCTACTCATCAATTGCTCCAATCGATCACCATTCAGTTCTTGCACATCTGATTTTCGGTATGCCAAAACAGTAGAAGGCAACCTCTGCATCACTGATCCCAGAGAAAAGAGACAAGACATTGATACCAACGAGTAACATGTCTCTAGCAGATTCACCTCCTCGTGTATAGTTTTCAGGGAAACCTAAAAGTATTTCCACATCATCAGGTTTAAGTGGAACAACTTTATACCATATTCCATTTTCGGCACTCATCAAGAGCATACTTCTGGACAATCGAAGGAAGGCCACCATTTTTTGTCAATGGAAAAGCATCATGTATGGTGCACGGAGGAAACGAAATAAGAGGAAATCTGTTCTTAATTGACAGATTATGAACATAGCCCCTTTTCCGTGTAACAGCACAAAAATACTTCGAACCTACAAATTTTGGCTCTACATCGTATAAGTACCGTGACATTTCGGTCCAAGTACCAACTGGAGCAAGTGCTACGTTCTCATAGTAGAAATAAAGAGGCCCAATAGCATCTTCTGGAAGTGTTCTTTGAGTTATCTGATCTGTTTCGGTAGGAACCCCAAAACCAATCATTGGATTTGGAAGATGAACTGCATGATCGTATTCATTAAGAAGTTTCTTTTCAAACTTCCTTTGCCCAAATTTCGCCTTTTCTTGTAATTGGGGTCCTTGCATAATGAGTACCAATTCGAGCAATTTATTGAAGCCTCAGCCTTAGCCATTTGAGCAGCATATATAATTTGTCAACTCTGCAATTGATAAATTTGGACCACATATCTCTATGGCTATTGAAGCATAAGCTTCTGAGTACCCTGTTTTCGTCAAGTATAACAGTTTACTCTCCTCATCAAAATCAGAATTCAGGATTTCCTCGGTATCAGAAGAACTATCAATATCTGTGAAATCATCCTGAAAGATCGCTTCATAATCAGATGAGTAGATATCAGAATCAACATGTTGCACGGAAAAGTATATTCCAGAAATAGCCTTCAATGAAAACAAGGTTCACTATGTCAGCCTGGAATGGATTACCAGGCGATTTATACCGCTCTATCCGACTAGACTCCTTTATATCCAGAAAATGGTCACCTCACTCAGAAGAGGCACATATCTCAGACATTTCTGTCAGAATGATTGATTACTTCTTAAATTTGTGACAACATGAAGTGAATTCCTCCAGTTACTTGACAACACTGCTGTTTAGTGACACCAGAATGAGAGTATTTAAGATAAACAAATTTGGGGCACGAATAAAGCCACAAGTACCCACCACAGTGCATTGTCAAAATTGGACCTCGTGGGGATCATGATATTCCAGTCAAACAGACATTGAGAGTGAATCAGAAGCAGAATATTGGGACATTTTGAAGGCCCATTTCAACCAAAAATAGAATGTTGGGGCATTTTTGAAGGCTCACGTCAATATGAATATTTGGGCATTCTTGGAGGCTCATCTCAGCAAGAAGTAATGTTGAGCACATTTTTAACATCTGTATCAACAAATGTTAGGGCATTTTAAAGGTTACTTCAGACAGATCCATGTGGGGCATTTTAGCTTAACAAGAAGCGAATGTTGGGGCATGCTGAAAACCCCTTTCAATCAGAATAAAGAATGTTGACGTATTTTGAACGCTTGTATTAGCCAATGTTGGGGCATGCTGAAGGCCCATATCATCCTGTGTCAAGATCATTGATTTGAGAAAATATTACCAATGAGACAGAAAGATATGAAGAATGAAAATGGTGAAACAGTGACAGTAGAGTTGACTATACATAATTGCTTCGTTTATCAGGCAGTTGCATTATGATCATGTTGTTGCAAAAATATCTACTCAGCAAACTACTCGATCCAGGGTTCAGTTCCTCAAGATCTCAGCTTTGAATTTTGCATTCTCTGTGTTGGTGATGATTGAAAACATTTCTTTGAGATTCCTGGCAGTTAGTTTCAACCATACTGTTGAGGTTACGAAGCTGTTTTTCACATCAGTTTTGCTTACTTGATGACATTGAAGAAACAGGCTCAACTTACATATATTACCCTTTCCCGTTGTTACTGGGGTTATCATTATCAGTCAAGATGAACTGAGTTTTCATCTATTGGGTTTTATCATGTGCATTTCATCCCCAGCAGTAAGAATTCCATGAACCTCTTCTGTACATGGCTCCCACAATTGATGTGTTTCTACTTCCTACAATGCTCATTATGGAAGAAAACGTGATCGATATCACACTTGCCCTTACCCGAGATGATATCAAGATCAGTTGGTACCTCTTGTTCAATTCAACACTAGCATATCTTGTGAATTTGACCAACTTTTTGGTCATGAAACACACCAACATCTCACTTATATTCCCATTGAGTTTTGTTCTCAAGTGGTCTTGTGACATCATACAAAAGCTTTAAACACTGTGCAAAGAGCTTCCTTGACCAGCAATTTAAGAAGAAACCACATGAGATGATGCATGTGTTGTCAAATGTTTTACGAACCAGTTATTCTGATGCTGAACCAATGTTGCAGATCATATATTTTCCATTTTATTGATCCAAGATGAAGTTTGACTTCTTCGACCCCAATGTTAGAAGTGAGATATGATGAAGATTTCTTTCCACAGAAGGAGAGCTGAAATTTTTAACAACGAGAAACTAGTGGAGCCAACTAAGGTGGAACAGATTGTTGTTAAGCATCTCGACATGATATGGTCCAAGTTGCCTTATTCGAGATTTGATTATATGTGGAGACATGAAAGGAATTAGGATAAATCTTCCTTGTGATGTGTTTCAAGAGACAAATCAGAACAGACTCTACTCCCCTAATTAATCCCCGCTGAGTCAGACATATCTACATCTACACTCTTCAAAGATGATAGATTCTCTTTTCAAAGATGAAAGCTTTATGGGATTTCTACACAAGTCCAAGCAAAGAAAGTTGGTTTTATCCAAGACAAAATGGGGCATCAAGGTTATAATTTTGACTACGACAAGAGTTCCACAAATGAAACATTTCTTCTGAGACTTTAATGAAGCAAAGAAGACACAAAGATACCAGTTGATCAAATGGTTCTTCAGCTTTATGGCATAAGTTGCTACACTGATATCCAGAGGTAACCCTGGCAATAAATGATGAACTGAAGGAAGACCGAGTTCACCACTTTGAAGACAAATGAAGATTGCATCAACATTCATGCATTCATAAGAATATCATTTACACAATAGATAATGCATTACATTGATACATCTGAGTGCATTCAAACATGAAGTTTTACAGATCTTCGTAAGAACAAGAAGATTCATGGTAAAAAATACCTTACAATAAGAAGGTATTCAAAACCTCAAATGCGAGAATCACGCAAACATCTAAAGAATAGATGGACGCAATCCACAAAAGAAGTATTACTATGGGGCATGTTACCCAATCAACAAATTAAAATAATGAGAAAACGATTTCCATAGTTTCTCATTCAATCTTTTCTAAAAATGAAATTGTTGAATAGTAAGAAAATGATTTTCATAGTTTCTTACTTAGTAAACTATTTCCCACATCTGTAAGACCTACAGTGCATGATGTTTTCAAAAAGCCTTCGGGAGCTTTTTGATCTTAAACCCTCAGGGTCATCTGTAAGACCTACAGTGCATGATTTTTTCAAGAAGCCTTCGAGAGCTTTTTGATCTTAAACCCTCAGGGTCATCTGTAAGACCTACAATGCATGATGTTTTCAAAAAGCCTTCGGGAGATTTTTGATCTTAAACCCTCAGGGTCATCTGTAAGACCTACAGTGCATGTTGTTTTCAAAAAGCCTTCGGGAGCTTTTTGATCTTAATCCCTCAGGGTCATCTGTAAGACCTACAGTGCATGATGTTTTCAAAAAGCCTTCGGGAGCTTTTTGATCTTAAACCCTCAGGGTCATCTGTAAGACCTACAGTGCATGATATTTTCAAAAAAGCCTTCGGGAGCTTTTTGATCTTAAACCCTCAGGGTCATCTGTAAGACCTACAGTGCATGATGTTTTCAAAAAGCCTTTGGGAGCTTTTTGATCTTAAAGCCTCAGGGTCATCCGTAAGCCCTACAGTGCATGATGTTTTCAAAAAGCCTTCGGGAGCATTTTGATCTTAAACCCTCAGGGTCATTCATAAGACCTCTGGGCAGAATGTTTTCAACATTTCCATATTATATAAAATAAGCCGAATGAAAAATTATTGTCTTTTTCGTCTTTGCTCTATTTTTGTTAACACAAAAATGAGCAAAGAGGGGCAGCTGTAGACACCAATTTTTCATTCTATTATTATTATTATTATTATTAATTATTATTATTATTATTATTTATTATTATTATATATAATATTATTATTAAATAATTACAAGAACCCATAACCCATTTACAAAACCCGAAGCCCAAACCATGCCCGATCAGCTAGCCCAACAACAACCCTAAAATACAACTAGGGTTTTCATCAGCTCAGCAGCCAGCCGCCAGCATCAGCAGCCGTTGGATCCAACCTAGATCCAACGGTCCAGACGAGTCCAGCATGAAACCCTAGGGTATCATAACCCTAGGGCCACGTCCCAGCCGCCGCCGTTGATTCTAGAAGGCCACACGTCCGCTGCCTCTGCTGCCGACGCTTCAATTGCCAGGTGACGCTTCAGCCGCTGCCACGACACCAACCGAAGACTCCAGAAATGCCACGAAGCCCTCCACACGTCGAGCTCTATGGTGAGTCACCGCCATAGCTTGGTGACTCACCGAAGGGCCCTTCTTGAGACCAGTCCGATGAGAGCCTCGGTGGTGGCTATAAAGCCATCACCACCTGCAAAGAAAAGGGGGAGATAGAGAGCAAAAAAGGAAGAATGGAGAACACAGCAACCAATACAGAAAAGAGAGCAGAGACCACGACAGAAACGGATACGAGAACAACAACAAATAACCAATAACCAAAGCATCTAAACCAACGATCCCAAATAACACCAAACCGAAGAACAAAAGGAGAAGAAGTAGAGAGCCTTACCACCACCTTCAGAAACTTCAAAAGCCGCCGGAGATACAGATTTAACCGAAGGTAACCACATCGGTTTATTTAGATCTAAGGTAAAATAGAGAGTTTTAGGAAAAAAATAACGCTAGAATCGATTTTAGGGTTCAAAAACGAACCGTTTGGGTTAATTTGTAAATTCCGGCCACCGGAGGCGGTGGCCGGCGGCGACGGTTGACAGCGGCATAGAGCTGTCGACGGTGCCAGATTTCCCTCCGGCGAAGGAAATTAAGAGAGAAGCGAGAGAGTTCTCAAAACTCTCTCAGTTAGAGAGAGAAGAGGGAAAGAAAAGAATGAGGAGAATGGCCCGAAGGGCTGGCCATTTGGGTCTTATATACCCCTCCCAAACGGCGTCGTTTTAGGGAGGGGTGTCTACGTAATTCCCCACGTAGCAAAACCCTTTCCGTAGTACTCCCTATTTGTAATCCTTTCGTTTTAGTCACTGAAATTACATTTTTGAGCATTTTAATTTGGTCTACTAATTTTAGTTTATTTTATTTTAGTCCTTTCCAGTAGATATTATATATATTTTAGGGTAAATGACATATTTAGTCCCTTATAATTCTAATTAATTTTATTTTAGTCCCGCAAGCATGTTTTAATTTGTTTTAATTTAATATTTGAATTTGATAGATATTTATTTTAGTCCCTAAATTAATAAATTGGTAAAATAATATGTTTAGCCATTATTTTTTTTAATAACTAAATTAGGTTTTTTTAATTTTAATATGTTATAATTTAGTCATTAATTTTAATACCTTCATTTATTTTAATTACAAGTTTTGTTTTTTATATTTTAATACTATAATTTTAATTTTATTTATTTTAGTCACTGTTTAGTTAAGTTTTAATTTTATATATTTAAATATAATCATTATATTTTATTTTTAATATATATTTTAAATTATTTTAATCCTATTTTAATATTTATTTATTTTTCAATATTAAGAAAGGGCAGTCTTAAAATAACTGGATGTCCATTTTCTGATATTTTTAAATAAATAAATATCCTACTTTTATAAATTAGATATGTTAATTTATTTTTTAAACTATTTTTAGAAAATGTTTTAGTCATTTATTTATTTTTTAATATCGAAGAAAAGAGTTGTCTTAAGGCACCTAGAAGTTCTTTTCTGATATTTCTAAATAAATAAATCTTTTATTTATAAATATGTATAAATTAATAGATTTCCTTAAAAATTATAGTAAATAACAGGATCATGACTTAAATATATTTTTAAATTTTTAAATTTCCAATAATATAGACAATTTATAATTAATAAGTACCAATTTTGGGCGTTGTAGGGGTGCTAATCCTTCCCTAAACGTAACCGACCACGAATCCCTTTTTATCAATAAAAAAACAAATTTTTGGTTAAAACACAGACCAGTTTATCTTTTAAATGATGTTTTTTTAAAAACTCTTTTAAAAGATGATTTTTAGGTATTCGACCTACCCGACCCAAAAGGCCGGTGGCGACTCCCAAATTATTTTTAAAACCATTTATTCACATCACTTTTCCCGCCGAGTAAAACTTTCGTGCCCGGACGAAAACCGGTTACGACAAAATAAAATATGTTTATTAATTTCAATCAAATTAGATTCCTACTTTCTCTATTTTTTTAATTTTACATCTTAATTAAAACGAGTTAGATCAAATTCAGGGTGAATCTAGAGCGCATATCGCACACCGAAACAACCACTAATATGACACACCGATGCACACCACTAATTAAATTATTCTTATTAAATAAATATGAAAAAATATAATGACCTTTTTATTATTTAATTTAAATTTTAGTAGGAATATAATTAAATTATTTTTTATAATTATTTTAGAGAATTTTATTTATTTAGGATTGGATCACTTAACTTATTTAAGTTTGCAAAATCTTTCCAGTAGTAACCATAAAAAACAATCGTTGACAACTCTATTTATCGCTAAAAATTTAGGTTCTTCGACATACATTGACACCGCCAAGAGGAAACTAGGATAAATTGGAAGGGAGAGATTGATTGTGTATGCTTTACGGATGGTGTAACACACCAAAAAATCCCCAATTTAAGACCCTAGTAATTGAGAAATTTTGACCTAAAATTCCAAAATTGAAACCAGTGACCAAACTGTAAATTG
This sequence comes from Hibiscus syriacus, assembly GCF_006381635.1. Taxonomy (NCBI): domain Eukaryota; kingdom Viridiplantae; phylum Streptophyta; class Magnoliopsida; order Malvales; family Malvaceae; genus Hibiscus; species Hibiscus syriacus. The sequence continues at coordinate 10,015,123 of NW_024062733.1, forward strand.
GTAAAGATTGAAGCCGTAATTGCAAAACCCTAGAAAAAAATTATGACTTACCTTCAAATTAGCTCAATTTTATTTGATATCAAACTCTCTCCTTCCCCGTTTATAACTCTGCGCAGCCCTCCCCATTTATTTTTAAAACCCTAACCGTAGAACCTCAAAAAAACCTAGCAGCAATCCCATCTCTCTTTAAGCTGCCGCCGCTCACTCCTCCATTGCCCTTCACGCCATCTGACAGGTCAGGTAAGCTCGTCGACCATCTCCTTTAACTCCATTCTTGCTACCGTCGACCCGAAGTCGTGTTCGCTCGAAACCAGCGAGCTTTGGTCGTGAATGTGTCGTCGTGGCCATGGCGTGGCCGGAAGTGACGTGGGGAAAGTCTATCTGGTCGGAAATTCACTGGGCAGACCCTCGTCGGCCTTATTTTCTTTATATACTTTCACCATTTGGCAGCTAAAAGGCCTTGGTGGCCGACCGTTTAAGGCCACGACGAGCGTGGTCGTGAGTTCGCCGTCCCTTGGGGCTACTGTCGGTACACCCTCGTCGCGGGCAGTCCCAATTTTCTGTACTGGCAGCATCCGTAATCGACCGAACCTCCACTGTCGGTTCACTGATTCGAACCAGAAAAAAATATTTTCGTCACCGTAAAAGTTATTATTTAAGTTCTGAAATTCATCATTGGAATCTGAAATTATTCATCGTGATTTTCGCACTAAGTTCTGATCCGAGAATCGAGTTACCACATTCGTCACCGTTACCTACTAACATCGAACTGACTCGAGCTGCTTGAGTTACCTGTGAGTGTGAATTTATTATTTTAGTTTGTTAGCCTTATTGGGAAGTTTAAAATAATTTATTAATTTTTAAATATTGTTGTAGGCACTTATTCGGATCAACCGACCGACCGTGGAAAATGTTATCACCGTCCTTAGCTATTTTTCGAGGTGTGTCTCTATCGGTGCTACATATGTTTGATTTTTTTGTCTGTTTACTTGGTTGTTTGATAATAACTTGAAAATATTTTTAAATGTGGAATTAGTTGTGTTTATTATGATTAAGAAAGAATAAGTTATGTGATGCAAGATGTAATGTCGGAAATGTGGATTATGTGATGTGCGTGCAAATATGTGTGTAGACACTCATTTTCTTCCGGATTTTTGTTTTATTTTATTATATATATATATATTATAGTTTGCAAATGATTTTTGAAATATATATAATATATATAGTTTTGAAAACGGTTTTTGAAAAATGTATATATTATATAGTTTTGAAATCATTTTGAAAACTTATATAATATATGGTTTTCAAAAACATTTTGAAAATATATAATATATGGTTTTTAAAACATTTTGAAAACTTATATAATATATAGTTTTAAAACATTTTGAAAAATATATATAATATATAATTTTGAAAACATTATGAAAAAAATATATATAATATATATTTTTTAAAACATTTTGAAAACATATATATAATATATAGTTTTTAAAACATTTTGAAAATATATATATAATATATAGTTTTAAAACATTTTGAAAATATATATAATATATAGTTTAAAAATTATTTTTAGAATGATTTGAACTTGTGTAAGTTAAGTTAAAAAATCTAAATATCATGTTTCCTTATTTTTCAAATTTCCAAAACAATTTTAATGAAAATACTGAAAACATCGTTTTAATGTTTTCATATTTTCACTTATTTTTTCATTTTTCAAAAATCATTTTCTAATTTTACAACTAAACAATTTTTTCAATGTTTACTATTTTTTAAGAAAATGAAAATAAAAATAGCCAATATTTTATAAAACCAAACGGACTCGTTTTCTACTTTTAATCAACATAAAATAAAATATGTTTATTAATTTCAATCAAATTAGATTTCCTACTTTCTCTATTTTTTTTAAATTTTACATCTTCATTAATATGAGTTAGATCAAATTCAGGATGAATCTAGAGCGCACATCACACACCGAAACAACCACTAATATGACACACCGATGCACACCACTAATTAAATTATTATTATTAAATAAATAAAAAAATATAATGACCTTTATTATTATTTAATTTAAATTTTAGTAGGAATATAATTAAATTATATTGTTTATAATTATTTTAGAAAATTTTATTTATTTAGGATTGGCACACTTAACTTATTTAAGTTTGCAAAATCTTTCCAGTAGTAACCACACACAAAAATCATTGACCACTCTATTTATCGCTAAAAAATTATGTTCTTCGACATACATTGCCGCCACCAAGAGGAAATTGGGATAAATAGGAAGGGAGAGATTGATTGTGCATGCTTTACGGATGGTGTAACACACCGAAAAATCCCCAATTAAAAACCCTAGTAATTGAGAAATTTTGACCTAAAATTTCTAAATTGAAACCAGTGACCAAACTGTAAATTGGTAAAGATTGAAGTCGTAGTTGCAAAACCCTAGAAAAAAATATGACTTACCTTGAAATTAGCGCAATTCTATTTGATATCAAACTCTCTCCTTCCTCGTGTATAACTCTGCGTAGCCCTCCCCTTTTATTTTTAAAACACTAGCAGCAGAACCTAAAAAAACCCTAGCAGTAATCCCATCTCCCTTTAAGCCACCGCCGCTCACTCCTCCATTGCCCTTCACGCCATCTGACCAGTCAGGTAAGCTCGTCGACCGTCTCCTTTAACTCCGTTCCTTCTGCCGTCGACCCGAAGTCGCGTTCGCTCGAAACCAATGAGCTTTGCTCGCGAATGTGCTGTTGTCGCGGTCTACTTTGACCGTCCGTGGCCATGACGTGGCTAGAAGTGACGTGGGGAGAGTCTATCTGGTCGGAAATTCACTAGGTAGACCCTTGTTAGCATCATTTTCTTTATATACTTTCGCCTTTCGGCAGTTAAATGGTCTTGGTGGCCCACCGTTTAAGGCCACGATGAGTGTGGATGTGAGTTCGTCGTCCCTTGGGGCTGCTGTCGGTACACCCTCGTCGCCGGCAGTCCAACTTTTCTGTATTGGCAGTATCCATAATCGAGCGAACCTCCAATGTCGGTTCACCGACTCGAACCAGAAAAAAATATTTTTGTCACCGTAAAAATTATTATTTAAGTTCTGAAATTCATCATTGGAATATGAAATTATGCATCGTGATTTTCACAGGAAGTTCTGATCCGGGAATCGAGTTACCGCCTTCGTCACCGTTACCTGCTAACATCGAACCGACTCGAGCTGTTTGAGTTACCTGTGAGTGTGAATTGATTATTTTAGTTTGTTAGCCTTATTGGGAAGTTTAAAATAATTTATTAATTGTTAAATATTGTTGTAGGCACTGATTCGGATCGACTGGCCGACCGTGGAAAGTAATATCACCGTCCTTAGCTATTTTTCAAGGTGTGTCTCTATCGGTGCTACATATTTTTGATTTGTTTGTCTGTTTACTTGGTTGTTTGATAATAACTTGAAAATATGTTTAAATATGGAATTAGTTGTGTTCATTATGATTAAGAAAGAATAAGTTATGTGATGCAAGATGTAATGTCAGAAATGTGAATTATGTGATGTGCGTGCAAATATGTGTGTAGACACTCATTTTCGACCATATATTTTTTATTTTTTTTTATTTATATATATATATTATAAGTTTTCAAAATGTTTTAAAAACCATAATTATATATTTTCAAAATGTTTTAAAAACCATAATTATATATTTTCAAAATGTTTTTAAAAACCATATATTATATAAGTTTTCAAATTATTTTTCAAATTTCCAAAACAATTTTAATGAAAATACTGAAAACATCTTTTTAATGTTTTCATATTTTCACTTATTTTTTTCATTTTTCAAAAATCATTTTCTAATTTTACAACTAAACAGTTTTTTCAATGTTTTCTATTTTTTAAGAAAATGAAAATAAAAATAGCCAATATTTTATAAAACGAAACAGACTCGTTTTCTACTTTTAATCAACATAAAATAAAATATGTTTATTAATTTCAATCAAATTAGATTTCCTACTTTCTCTAATTTTTTTAAATTTTACATCTTCATTAATATGAGTTAGATCAAATTCAGGATGAATCTAGAGCTCAAATCACACACCGAAACAACCACTAATATGACACACCGATGCACACCACTAGTTAAATTATTCTTATTAAATAAATATAAAAAAAATATAATGACCTTTATTATTATTTAATTTAAATTTTAGTAGGAATATAATTAAATTATATTGTTTATAATTATTTTAGGAAATTTTATTTAATTAGGATCGGAACACTTAACTTATTTAAGTTTGCAAAATCTTTCCAGTAGTAAACACACACAAAAATCATTGACAACTCTATTTATCGCTAAAAAACTATGTTCTTCGGCATACATTGTCGCCACCAAGAGGAAATTGGGATAAATTGGAAGGGAGAGATTGATTGTGCATTCTTTACGGATGGTGTAACACACCGAAAAATACCCAATTTAAAACCTAGTAATTGAGAAATTTTGACCTAAAATTTCTAAATTGAAACCAATGACCAAACTGTAAATTGGTAAATATTGAAGTCGTAGTTGCAAAACCCTAGAAAAAATTATGACTTACCTTCAAATTAATGCAATTCTATTTGATATCAAACTCTCCCCTTCCTCGTGTATAACTCTGCGCAGCCCTCCCCTTTTATTTTTAAAACACTAGCAGCAGAACCTAAAAAAACCCTAGCAGTAATCCCATCTCCCTTTAAGCCATCGCCGCTCACTACTCCATTGCCCTTCACGCCATCTGACCGGTCAGGTAAGCTCGTCGACCGTCTCCTTTAACTCTGTTCCTGCTGCCCTCGACCCGAAGTCGCGTTCGCTCGAAACCAGTGAGCTTTGCTCGCGAATGTGCTGTTGTCGCGGTCTACTTTGACCGTCCGTGACCATGACGTGGCTGGAAGTGATGTGGGGAGAGTCTATCTGGTCGGAAATTCACTAGGTAGACCCTCGTCAGCATTATTTTCTTTATATACTTTCGCCTTTCGGTAGTTAAATGGTCTTGGTGGCCCACCGTTTAAGGCCACAGTGAGTGTGGATGTGAGTTCGTCGTCCCTTGGGGCTGCTGTCGGTACACCCTCATCGCCGGCAGTCCCACTTTTCTGTATTGGCAGTATCCATAATCGAGCGAACCTCCAATGTCGGTTCATCGATTCAAACCAAAAAAAATATTTCCGTCACCGTAAAAATTATTATTTAAGTTCTGAAATTCGTCATTGGAATCTGAAATTATGCATCGTGATTTTTGCACGAAGTTCTGATCCGGTAATCGAGTTACCGCCTTCGTCACCGTTACCTACTAACATCGAACCGACTCGAGCTGTTTGAGTTACCTGTGAGTGTGAATTTATTATTTTAGTTTGTTAGCCTTATTGGGAAGTTTAAAATAATTTATTAATTGTTAAATATTGTTGTAGGCACTAATTCGGATCGACCGACCGACCATGGAAAGTAATATCACCGTCCTTAGCTATTTTTCAAGGTGTGTCTCTATCGGTGCTACATATTTTTGATTTGTTTGTCTGTTTACTTGGTTGTTTGATAATAACTTGAAAATATGTTTAAATATGGAATTAGTTGTGTTTATTATGATTGAGAAAGAATAAGTTATGTGATGCAAGATGTAATGTCAGAAATGTGGATTATGTGATGTGCGTGCAAATATGTGTGTAGACACTCATTTTAGTCCAGATATTTTTTATTTTATTTTATTTATATATATATATATATATTATAAGTTTTCAAAATGTTTTAAAAACCATAATTATATATTTTCAAAATGTTTTTAAAAACCATATATTCAGGCGTAGATAACGCTAGAAATGGGGTGGGTATCTTGGCATCCTCTAGGCTCAAGGAAAATGTAGTTGAAGTTTGCAGATACCGGGATAGGATCATGATGATTAAGGTCAATATAGAAGAGGAAGTAGTGAATGTACTTTCAGTGTACGCCCCACACGTTGGCCTAGGGGAGGGGGAGAAACGTTGCTTTTGGGATCAGTTAGATGATATACTTAGGAGCATTCCAGAGGACCAAAGAGTTTTCATAGGGGGAGACTTCAATGGCCATATAGGCAGTGCAACCGACGGGTATGACGGTGTTCATGGGGGTTTCGGTTATGGTAGCAGGAACGATGAGGGGCGTACGTTGCTTGATTTTACTACTGCTCACGATTTGGTGATCACTAACTCATTCTTTAATAAGAGAGATGCGAACTTGATTACGTTTCATAGCGAGGGACATTGTACCCAAATTGACTACATCTTGATTAGAAATCGGGAACGATGGGCTTGCATTGACTGTAAGGTCTTCCCTGAAGAGGCATGTGCATCACAACACAAATTGTTGGTTCTGGTGTTCCGCGCACCCCACGGGCGGAGCACTCATAGGAGGGCTAAACTTGGTAAACCTAGGATCCTCTGGAAGAACTTACATGGAGCGACATCTGATGACTTTAGGAGTAAGGTTTTGTCTAATACAAGTTTTAAAACTACAAACTCAAATAATGCAGATATGTTATGGAAAAATATGGTAAATTCCATCAGAGAGGTTGGCAAAAACACCCTTGGGTTTTCGACGGGGAAGGCCAAGGAACATAAAGAATCGTGGTGGTGGAACGACGAAGTCCAAACTAAGGTGAAGACAAAACAAACTTGCTTCAAGGAGTTTCTACAATGCAATGACGACGAAGAAAGGTCAAGAGCTAAACAAAGATACCAGGAGGCAAAACGGGAAGCCAAGAAAATGGTAGCTAAAGCAAAGGATAAGGCATACGAGGAAATGTACAAGAGATTAGACACCAAGGAAGGACAAAATGGCATCTTCAGACTTGTAAAATCTAGGGAGATTAGGAAAAAGGATCTAGGTAACATTAGGTTTATTAAGGACAACAATGGTGTTCTTTTAGCGAAAGATCACGATATTAAGCGGGTTTGGGGTAGTTACTTCTTTGGCTTATTTAATGACGGTGCCTCTCCATGTAGAGATAGTATCGTTGATGGGTTAGCCGACTATCATACTACGACCAATGACTGCCCTACAAGTAGGATTGGGTTTGAGGAAGTCAAAATGGCCCTTAGAAAGATGGGAAGGGACAAAGCTGTCGGTCCTGATCAAATTCCTATCACTGTGTGGTTGCCCTAGGAGAAGAGGGAGTTAAGTGGTTGACCAACCTTTTTAATATTATTTTAGAGACTGCCAAGATGCCAGAGGAGTGGAGAGAGTCTACGGTGATACCAATCTATAAAAATAAAGGAGATCCCCAACATTGTGGTAACTACAGAGGTATTAAACTACTCAGCCATACCATGAAGCTATAGGAAAGGGTGATAGAGACTAGGTTGAGACAAGTTACTAGGGTTTCGGAAAATCAATTTGGCTTTATGCCAGGCAGGTCTACCACGGAGGCGATTCATCTACTTCGACGGCTTATGGAGAAATATAGGGAAAAGTCTAGAGATCTTCACATGGCGTTCATTGACCTTGAGAAGGCTTATGATAGTGTACCCCGCGATACGATCTGGAAGACTTTGGAAACGAGACGGATCCCAACTGCTTATATCCGGGCGATTCGTGATATGTACTGTAGATCTACTACTTACGTCAGGACTACAGTTGGCGACTCCGAGGCATTCCCGGTGGAAATCGGACTCCACCAGGGGTCGGCTCTTAGCCCTTACATCTTCTCCTTGATTATGGACGACATCTACTGTGCGACACCAGACGGTGTACCTTGGTGTATGCTTTTCGCTGACGACATTGTCCTAGTTGCTGAAACAAAATCTGAGTTGAATAGTAGACTGGCTACCTGGAAGACTGCTTTGGAAGAAAAAGGTTTAAGGATCAATATTGAAAAGACAGATTATTTATGTTCAAACTTCAATGGGAACCAAAACGATGAAGATGTAGAAGTATGCATAGAAGGACACGTTCTCCCCTCAAAGGATTGTTTCAAGTATCTAGGGTCTATGATACATAAAGATGGGGGTGTCGATGATGACGTTACACACCGTATAAAGGCGGGATGGCTAAAGTGGAGGGCCGCTACTGGAGTTCTGTGTGACAAGAAGGTGCCTCTAAAACTTAAGGGAAAATTTTATAGAATGGCAATAAGACCAGCACTGTTGTATGGATCAGAATGTTGGGCAACCAAGAAGGATCACGTAAGGAGGATTGAGGCCGCAGAAATGAGGATGCTTCGATGGACATGTGGTAGGACTCTATGGGATATGACGACTAACTCTGCTATTAGGATGTCCTTGGGGGTGGTGTCTGTTTCCGAAAAATTGAGGGAGGGAAGACTACGTTGGTTTGGGCATGTCCTTAGACGACTACCGTCGGATGCGGTCAGGAGGGTAGAATCGATTACAGTCGACGGTGCCAGAAGGAAAGGACGACCAAGGCGGAAGTGGGAAGACTGCTTGAGATCTGATTTGAGGGATTTAGCCCTTACCGAAGACATGACCTCTGATAGGAAAATATGGAGGCTAAAGACTAGGGTAGTCGATTAGTGTGGGTCACATCTATAGGGTGTATCATCTCTGTCTTCTTTTAATGTCTTTGTAGTATTTTCCATGACTTCTACTTTTTATATGTTTCTGTTATTGGTATTTATAAAGGATTAGAACTGTGCTTGCTATCGTTGACTTCTGTGTATCATTCTCTTCATGTTTCCTCTTTTAAATTTAGCCGGGTCTTATGTTTCTGTCTATATGTAGAGATTCTTTCGCAGGGATTATTATGCAGGGATTAATTCCCGTTACAGACGCACATATGATTTTAATGACTGCATATGAATATTGTTTAGCTATGTATTTATTTATATATGCACTGCATTTTATCTATATTTTTAATTTTCTGACTGCCGGAGGTCTTCCACGGAAGCTACTCTCAACCTGGCGTTGGGAGCAGCCTACTACCCTACCTCCCCCTTACCCCATACATATGGGAATTGGGTTTTGTTGTTGTTGTTGTTGTTTTAAAAACCATAGTTATATATTTTCAAAATGTTTTTAAAAACAATATATTATATAAGTTTTCAAATTATTTTTCAAATTTTCAAAACAATTTTAATGAAAATACTGAAAACATCTTTTTAATGTTTTCATATTTTCACTTATTTTTTTCATTTTTCAAAAATCATTTTCTAATTTTAAAACTAAACAGTTTTTTCAATGTTTTCTATTTTTTAAGAAAATGAAAATAAAATAGCCAATATTTTATAAAACCAAACAGACTCGTTTTCTACTTTTAATCAACATAAAATAAAATATGTTTATTAATTTCAATCAAATTAGATTTCCTACTTTCTCTAATTTTTTAAATTTTGCATCTTCATTAATATGAGTTAGATTGCATTCAGGATGAATCTAGAGCGCACATCACACACCGAAACAACCACTAATATGACACACCGTTGCACACCACTAGTTAAATTATTCTTATTAAATAAATATAAAAAAAATATAATGACCTTTATTATTATTTAATTTAAATTTTAGTAGGAATATAATTAAATTATATTGTTTATAATTATTTTAGAAAATTTTATTTAATTAGGATCGGAACACTTAACTTATTTAAGTTTGCAAAATCTTTCCAGTAATAAACACACACAAAAATCATTCACAACTCTATTTATCGCTAAAAAATGATGTTCTTCGGCATACATTGTCGCCACCAAGAGGAAATTGGGATAAATAGGAAGGGAGAGATTGATTGTGCATTCTTTACGGATGGTGTAACACACCGAAAAATACCCAATTTAAAACCCTAGTAATTGAGAAATTTTGACCTACAATTTCTAAATTGAAACCAGTAACCAAACTGTAAATTGGTAAAGATTGAAGTCGTAGTAGCAAAACCCTAGAAAAAATATGACTTACCTTGAAATTAGTGCAATTCTATTTGATATCAAACTCTCCCCTTCCTCGTGTATAACTCTGCGCAGCCCTCCCCTTTTATTTTTAAAACACTAGCAGCAGAACCTAAAAAAACCGTAGCAGTAATCCCATCTCCCTTTAAGCCACCACCGCTCACTCCTCCATTGCCCTTCACGCCATCTGACCGGTCAGGTAAGCTCGTCGACCGTCTCCTTTAACTCCGTTCCTTCTGCCGTCGACCCGAAGTCGCGTTCGCTCGAAACCAATGAGCTTTGCTCGCGAATGTGCTGTTGTCGCGGTCTACTTTGACCGTCCGTGGCCATGACGTGGCTGGAAGTGATGTGGGGAGAGTCTATCTGGTCGGAAATTCACTAGGTAGACCCTCGTCAGCATCATTTTCTTTATATACTTTCGCCTTTCGGCAGTTAAATGGTCTTGGTGGCCCACCTTTTAAGGCCACGGTGAGTGTGGATGTGAGTTCGCCGTCCCTTGGGGCTGCTGTCGGTACACCCTCGTCGCCGGCAGTCCCACTTTTCTGTATTGGCAGTATCCATAATCGAGCGAACCTCCAATGTCGGTTCACCGACTCGAACCAGAAAAAAATATTTTCGTCATCGTAAAAATTATTATTTAAGTTCTGAAATTCATCATTGGAATATGAAATTATGCATCGTGATTTTCGCAGGAAGTTCTGATCCGGGAATCGAGTTACCGCCTTCGTCACCGTTACCTGCTAACATCGAACCGACTCGAGCTGTTTGAGTTACCTATGAGTGTGAATTTATTATTTTAGTTTGTTAGCCTTATTGGGAAGTTTAAAATAATTTATTAATTGTTAAATATTGTTGTAGGCACTGATTCGGATCGACTAGCCGACCGTGGAAAGTAATATCACCGTCCTTAGCTATTTTTCAAGGTGTGTCTCTATCGGTGCTACATATTTTTGATTTGTTTGTCTGTTTACTTGGTTGTTTTATAATAACTTGAAAATATGTTTAAATATGGAATTAGTTGTGTTTATTATGATTAAGAAAGAATAAGTTATGTGATGCAAGATGTAATGTCAGAAATGTGAATTATGTGATGTGCGTGCAAATATGTGTGTAGACACTCATTTTCGTCCATATATTTTTTATTTTATTTTATTTATATATATATATTATAAGTTTTCAAAATGTTTTAAAAACCATAATTATATATTTTCAAAATGTTTTAAAAATCATAATTATATATTTTCAAAATGTTTTTAAAAACCATATATTATATAAGTTTTCAAAATGTTTTAAAAACCATAATTATATATTTTCAAAATGTTTTTCAAATTTCCAAAACAATTTTAATGAAAATACTGAAAACATCTTTTTAATGTTTTCATATTTTCACTTATTTTTTTCATTTTTCAAAAATCATTTTCTAATTTTACAACTAAACAGTTTTTTCAATGTTTTCTATTTTTTAAGAAAATGAAAATAAAAATAGCCAATATTTTATAAAACCAAACAGACTCGTTTTCTACTTTTAATCAACATAAAATAAAATATGTTTATTAATTTCAATCAAATTAGATTTCCTACTTTCTCTAATTGTTTTAAATTTTACATCTTCATTAATATGAGTTAGATCAAATTCAGGATGAATCTAGAGCGCACATCACACACCGAAACAACCACTAATATGACACACCGAGGCACACCACTAGTTAAATTATTCTTATTAAATAAATATAAAAAAAATATAATGACCTTTATTATTATTTAACTTAAATTTTAGTAGGAATATAATTAAATTATATTGTTTATAATTATTTTAGAAAATTTTATTTAATTAGGATCGGAACACTTAACTTATTTAAGTTTGCAAAATCTTTCCAGTAGTAAACACACACAAAAATCATTGACAACTCTATTTATCGCTAAAAAATTATGTTCTTCGGCATACATTGTCGCCACCAAGAGGAAATTGGGATAAATTGGAAGGGAGAGATTGATTGTACATTCTTTACGGATGGTGTAACACACCGAAAAATACCCAATTTAAAACCTAGTAATTGAGAAATTTTGACCTAAAATTTCTAAATTGAAACCAATGACCAAACTGTAAATTGGTAAAGATTGAAGTCTTAGTTGCAAAACCCTAGAAAAAATTATGACTTACCTTCAAATTAACGCAATTCTATTTGATATCAAACTCTCCCCTTCCTCGTGTATAACTTTGCGCAGCCCTCCACTTTTATTTTTTAAAACACTAGCAGCATAACCTAAAAAAAACCCTAGCAGTAATCCCATCTCCTTTTAGGCCACCACCGCGCACTACTCCATTGCCCTTCATGCCATCTGACCGGTCAGGTAAGCTCGTCGACCGTCTCCTTTAACTCCGTTCCTGCTGCCCTCGACCCGAAGTCGCGTTCGCTCGAAACCAGGGAGCTTTGCTCGCGAATGTGCTGTTGTCGCGGTCTCCTTTGATCGTTCGTGACCATGACGTGGCTGGAAGTGACGTGGGGAGAGTATATCTGGTCGGAAATTCACTAGGTAGACCCTCGTCAGCATTATTTTCTTTATATACTTTTGCCTTTCGGCAGTTAAATGGTCTTGGTGGCCCACCGTTTAAGGCCACGGTGAGTGTGGATGTGAGTTCGCCGTCCCTTGGGGCTGCTGTCGGTACACCTCGTCGCCGGCAGTCCCACTTTTCTGTATTGGCAGTATCCATAATCGAGCGAACCTCCAATGTCGGTTCACCGACTCGAAACAGAAAAAATATTTCGTCACCGTAAAAATTATTATTTAAGTTCTGAAATTCGTCATTGGAATATGAAATTATGCATCGTGATTTTCGCAGGAAGTTCTGATCCGGGAATCGAGTTACCGCCTTCGTCACCGTTACCTGCTAACATCGAACCGACTCGAGCTGTTTGAGTTACCTGTGAGTGTGAACTTATTATTTTAGTTTGTTAGCCTTTTTGGGAAGTTTAAAATAATTTATTAATTGTTAAATATTGTTGTAGGCACTGATTCGGATCGACCGACCGACCGTGGAAAGTAATATCACCGTCCTTAGCTATTTTTCAAGGTGTGTCTCTATCGGTGCTACATATATTTTATTTGTTTTTTTGTTTACTTGGTTGTTTGATAATAACTTGAAAATATATTTAAATATGGAATTAGTTGTGTTTATTATGATTAAGAAAGAATAAGTTATGTGATGCAAGATGTAATGTCAGATATGTGAATTATGTGATGTGCCTGCAAATATGTGTGTAGACACTCATTTTCGTCCAGATATTTTTTATTTTATTTTATTTATATATATATATATATATTATAAGTTTTCAAAATGTTTTAAAAACCATAATTATATATTTTCAAAATGTTTTTAAAAACCATAATTATATATTTTTTTCAAAATGTTTTAAAAACCATAATTATATATTTTCAAAATGTTTTTCAAATTTCCAAAACAATTTTAATGAAAATACTGAAAACATCTTTTTAATGTTTTCATATTTTCACTTATTTTTTTCATTTTTCAAAAATCATTTTCTAATTTTACAACTAAACAGTTTTTTCAATGTTTTCTATTTTTTAAGAAAATGAAAATAAAAATAGCCAATATTTTATAAAACCAAACAGACTCGTTTTCTACTTTTAATCAACATAAAATAAAATATGTTTATTAATTTCAATCAAATTAGATTTCCTACTTTCTCTAATTGTTTTAAATTTTACATCTTCATTAATATGAGTTAGATCAAATTCAGGATGAATCTAGAGCGCACATCACACACCGAAACAACCACTAATATGACACACCGAGGCACACCACTAGTTAAATTATTCTTATTAAATAAATATAAAAAAAATATAATGACCTTTATTATTATTTAACTTAAATTTTAGTAGGAATATAATTAAATTATATTGTTTATAATTATTTTAGAAAATTTTATTTAATTAGGATCGGAACACTTAACTTATTTAAGTTTGCAAAATCTTTCCAGTAGTAAACACACACAAAAATCATTGACAACTCTATTTATCGCTAAAAAATTATGTTCTTCGGCATACATTGTCGCCACCAAGAGGAAATTGGGATAAATTGGAAGGGAGAGATTGATTGTACATTCTTTACGGATGGTGTAACACACCGAAAAATACCCAATTTAAAACCTAGTAATTGAGAAATTTTGACCTAAAATTTCTAAATTGAAACCAATGACCAAACTGTAAATTGGTAAAGATTGAAGTCTTAGTTGCAAAACCCTAGAAAAAATTATGACTTACCTTCAAATTAACGCAATTCTATTTGATATCAAACTCTCCCCTTCCTCGTGTATAACTTTGCGCAGCCCTCCACTTTTATTTTTTAAAACACTAGCAGCATAACCTAAAAAAAACCCTAGCAGTAATCCCATCTCCTTTTAGGCCACCACCGCGCACTACTCCATTGCCCTTCATGCCATCTGACCGGTCAGGTAAGCTCGTCGACCGTCTCCTTTAACTCCGTTCCTGCTGCCCTCGACCCGAAGTCGCGTTCGCTCGAAACCAGTGAGCTTTGCTCGCGAATGTGCTGTTGTCGTTGTCTCCTTTGACCGTTCGTGACCTTGACGTGGCTGGAAGTGATGTGGGGAGAGTATATCTAGTCGGAAATTCACTAGGTAGACCCTCGTCAGCATTATTTTCTTTATATACTTTCGCCTTTCGGCAGTTAAATGGTCTTGGTGGCCCACCGTTTAAGGCCACGGTGAGTGTGGATGTGAGTTCGCCGTCCCTTGGGGCTGCTGTTGGTACACCTCGTCGCCGGCAGTCCCACTTTTCTGTATTGGCAGTATCCATAATCGAGCGAACCTCCAATGTCGGTTCACCGACTCGAACCAGAAAAAAATATTTCGTCACCGTAAAAATTATTATTTAAGTTCTGAAATTCGTCATTGGAATATGAAATTATGCATCGTGATTTTCGCAGGAAGTTCTGATCCGGGAATCGAGTTACCGCCTTCGTCACCGTTACCTGCTAACATCGAACCGACTCGAGCTGTTTGAGTTACCTGTGAGTGTGAATTTATTATTTTAGTTTGTTAGCCTTTTTGGGAAGTTTAAAATAATTTATTAATTGTTAAATATTGTTGTAGGCACTGATTCGGATCGACCGACCGACCGTGGAAAGTAATATCACCGTCCTTAGCTATTTTTCAAGGTGTGTCTCTATCGGTGCTACATATTTTTGATTTGTTTTTGTGTTTACTTGGTTGTTTGATAATAACTTGAAAATATATTTAAATATGGAATTAGTTGTGTTTATTATGATTAAGAAAGAATAAGTTATGTGATGCAAAATGTAATGTCAGAAATGTGGATTATGTGATGTGGTTGCAAATATGTGTGTAGACACTCATTTTCTTCCAGATATTTTTTATTGTATTATATATATATATATATATTATAAGTTTTCAAAATGTTTTAAAAACCATAATTATATATTTTTAAAATGTTTTAAAAACCATAATTATATATTTTCAAAAAGTTTTTAAAAACCATATATTATATAAGTTTTCAAATTATTTTTCAAATTTCCAAAACAATTTTAATGAAAATACTGAAAACATCTTTTTAATGTTTTCATATTTTCACTTATTTTTTTCATTTTTCAAAAATCATTTTCTAATTTTACAACTAAACAGTTTTTCAATGTTTTCTATATTTTAAGAAAATGAAAATAAAAATAGCCAATATTTTATAAAACCAAACAGACTCGTTTTCTACTTTTAATCAACATAAAATAAAATATGTTTATTAATTTCAATCAAATTAGATTTCCTACTTTCTCTAATTTTTTTAAATTTTACATCTTCATTAATATGAGTTAGATCAAATTCAGTATGAATCTAGAGCACACATCACACATCGAAACAACCACTAATATAACACACCGATGCACACCACTAATTAAATTATTCTTATTAAATAAATATAAAAAATATAATGACCTTTATTATTATTTAATTTAAATTTTAGTAGGAATATAATTAAATTATATTGTTTATAATTATTTTAGAAAATTTTATTTAATTAGGATCGGAACACTTAACTTATTTAAGTTTGCAAAATCTTTCCAGTAGTAAACACACACAAAAATCATTGACAACTCTATTTATCGCTAAAAAATTATGTTCTTCGGCATACATTGTCGCCACCAAGAGGAAATTGGGATAAATTGGAAGGGAGAGATTGATTGTACATTCTTTACGGATGGTGTAACACACCGAAAAATACCCAATTTAAAACCTAGTAATTGAGAAATTTTGACCTAAAATTTCTAAATTGAAACCAATGACCAAACTGTAAATTGGTAAAGATTGAAGTCTTAGTTGCAAAACCCTAGAAAAAATTATGACTTACCTTCAAATTAACGCAATTCTATTTGATATCAAACTCTCCCCTTCCTCGTGTATAACTTTGCGCAGCCCTCCACTTTTATTTTTTAAAACACTAGCAGCATAACCTAAAAAAAACCCTAGCAGTAATCCCATCTCCTTTTAGGCCACCACCGCACTACTCCATTGCCCTTCATGCCATCTGACCGGTCAGGTAAGCTCGTCGACCGTCTCCTTTAACTCCGTTCCTGCTGCCCTCGACCCGAAGTCGCGTTCGCTCGAAACCAGTGAGCTTTGCTCGCGAATGTGCTGTTGTCGTTGTCTCCTTTGACCGTTCGTGACCTTGACGTGGCTGGAAGTGATGTGGGGAGAGTATATCTAGTCGGAAATTCACTAGGTAGACCCTCGTCAGCATTATTTTCTTTATATACTTTCGCCTTTCGGCAGTTAAATGGTCTTGGTGGCCCACCGTTTAAGGCCACGGTGAGTGTGGATGTGAGTTCGCCGTCCCTTGGGGCTGCTGTTGGTACACCTCGTCGCCGGCAGTCCCACTTTTCTGTATTGGCAGTATCCATAATCGAGCGAACCTCCAATGTCGGTTCACCGACTCGAACCAGAAAAAATATTTCGTCACCGTAAAAATTATTATTTAAGTTCTGAAATTCGTCATTGGAATATGAAATTATGCATCGTGATTTTCGCAGGAAGTTCTGATCCGGGAATCGAGTTACCGCCTTCGTCACCGTTACCTGCTAACATCGAACCGACTCGAGCTGTTTGAGTTACCTGTGAGTGTGAATTTATTATTTTAGTTTGTTAGCCTTTTTGGGAAGTTTAAAATAATTTATTAATTGTTAAATATTGTTGTAGGCACTGATTCGGATCGACCGACCGACCGTGGAAAGTAATATCACCGTCCTTAGCTATTTTTCAAGGTGTGTCTCTATCGGTGCTACATATTTTTGATTTGTTTTTGTGTTTACTTGGTTGTTTGATAATAACTTGAAAATATATTTAAATATGGAATTAGTTGTGTTTATTATGATTAAGAAAGAATAAGTTATGTGATGCAAAATGTAATGTCAGAAATGTGGATTATGTGATGTGGTTGCAAATATGTGTGTAGACACTCATTTTCTTCCAGATATTTTTTATTGTATTATATATATATATATATATTATAAGTTTTCAAAATGTTTTAAAAACCATAATTATATATTTTTAAAATGTTTTAAAAACCATAATTATATATTTTCAAAAAGTTTTTAAAAACCATATATTATATAAGTTTTCAAATTATTTTTCAAATTTCCAAAACAATTTTAATGAAAATACTGAAAACATCTTTTTAATGTTTTCATATTTTCACTTATTTTTTTCATTTTTCAAAAATCATTTTCTAATTTTACAACTAAACAGTTTTTCAATGTTTTCTATATTTTAAGAAAATGAAAATAAAAATAGCCAATATTTTATAAAACCAAACAGACTCGTTTTCTACTTTTAATCAACATAAAATAAAATATGTTTATTAATTTCAATCAAATTAGATTTCCTACTTTCTCTAATTTTTTTAAATTTTACATCTTCATTAATATGAGTTAGATCAAATTCAGTATGAATCTAGAGCACACATCACACATCGAAACAACCACTAATATAACACACCGATGCACACCACTAATTAAATTATTCTTATTAAATAAATATAAAAAATATAATGACCTTTATTATTATTTAATTTAAATTTTAGTAGGAATATAATTAAATTATATTGTTTATAATTATTTTAGAAAATTTTATTTATTTAGGATCGGAACACTTAATTTATTTAAGTTTGCAAAATATTTCCACTAGTAACCACACACAAAAATCATTGACAACTCTATTTATCGCTAAAAAATTATTTTCTTCGGCATACATTGTCGCCACCCAGAGGAAATTGGGATAAATAGGAAGGGAGATATTGATTGTGCATGCTTTACGGATGTTGTAACACACCGAAAAATCCCCAATTTAAAACCTAGTAATTGAGAAATTTTGACCTAAAATTTCTAAATTGAAACCAGTGACCAAACTGTAAATTGGTAAAGATTGAAGTCGTAGTTGCAAAACCCTAGAAAAAATTATGACTTACCTTCAAATTAGCGCAATTCTATTTGATAGCAAACTCTCCCATTCCTCGTTTATAACTCTGCGCAGCCCTCCCCTTTTATTTTTAAAACACTAGCAGCAGAACCTAAAAAAAAACCCTAGCAGTGATCCCATCTCCCTTTAAGCCACCGCCGCTCATTCCACCATTGCCCTTCACGCCATCTGACCGGTCAGGTAAGCTCGTCGACTGTCTCCTTTAACTCCGTTCCTGCTGCCGTCGACCTGAAGTCGCATTCGCTCAAAACCAATGAGCTTTGCTCGCGGATATGCCGTTGTCGCGGTTTACTTTGACCGTCCGTGGCCATGACGTGGCTGGAAGTGACGTGGGGAAAGTCTATCTTGTCGGAAATTCACTAGGTAGACCCTCGTCAGCATTATTTTCTTTATATACTTTCGCCTTTCGGCAGCTAAATGGCCTTGGTGGCCCACCGTTTAAGGCCACGGTGAGTGTGGCTGTGAGTTCGCCGTCCCTATGGGCTGCTGTCGGTACACCCTCGTCGCCGGCAGTCCCAGTTTTCTGTATTGGCAGTATCCATAATCGAGCGAACCTCCAATGTCGGTTCACCGACTCGAACCAGAAAAAAATATTTCTGTCACCGTAAAAATTATTATTTAAGTTCTGAAATTCGTCATTGGAATATGAAATTATGCATCGTGATTTTTGCAGGAGGTTCTGATCCGGGAATCGAGTTACCGCCTTCGTCACCGTTAACTTCTAACATCGAACCGACTCGAGCTGTTTGAGTTACCTGTCAGTGTGAATTTATTATTTTAGTTTGTTAGCCTTATTGGGAAGTTTAAAATAATTTATTAATTGTTAAATATTGTTGTAGGCACTGATTCGGATCGACTGGCCGACCGTGGAAAGTAATATCACCGTCCTTAGCTATTTTTCAAGGTGTGTCTCTATCGGTGCTACATATTTTTGATTTGTTTGTCTGTTTACTTGGTTGTTTGATAATAACTTGAAAATATGTTTAAATATGGAATTAGTTGTGTTTATTATGATTAAGAAAGAATAAGTTATGTGATGCAAGATGTAATGTCAGAAATGTGGATTATGTGATGTGCATGCAAATATGTGTGTAGACACTCATTTTCTTCCAGATATTTTTTATTTTATTTTATTTATTTATATATATATATTATAAGTTTTCAAAATGTTTTAAAAACCATAATTATATATTTTCAAAATGTTTTAAAAACCATAATTATATATTTTCGAAATGTTTTTAAAAACCATATATTATATAAGTTTTCAAATTATTTTTCAAATTTCCAAAACAATTTTAATGAAAATACTGAAAACATCTTTTTAATGTTTTCATATTTTCACTTATTTTTTTCATTTTTCAAAAATCATTTTCTAATTTTACAACTAAACAGTTTTTTTAATGTTTTCTATTTTTTAAGAAAATGAAAATAAAAATAGCCAATATTTTATAAAACCAAACAGACTCGTTTTCTACTTTTAATCAACAAAAAATAAAATATGTTTATTAATTTCAATCAAATTAGATTTCCTACTTTCTCTAATTTTTTTAAATTTTACATCTTCATTAATATGAGCTAGATCAGATTCAGGATGAATCTAGAGCGCACATCACACACCGAAACAACCACTAATATAACACACCGATGCACACCACTATTTAAATTATTCTTATTAAATAAATATAAAAAATATAATGACCTTTATTATTATTTAATTTAAATTTTAGTAGGAATATAATTAAATTATATTGGTTATAATTATTTTAGAAAATTTTATTTATTTAGGATCAGAACACTTAACTTATTTAAGTTTGCAAAATCTTTCCAGTAGTAACCACACACAAAAATCATTGACAACTCTATTTATCGCTAAAAAATTATGTTCTTCGACATACATTGTCACCACCAAGAGGAAATTGAGATAAATAGGAAGGGAGAGATTGATTGTGCATGCTTTACGGATGGTGTAACACACCGAAAAATCCCCAATTTAAAACCCTAGTAATTAAGAAATTTTGACCTAAAATTTCTAAATTGAAACCAATGACCAACATGTAAATTGGTAAAGATTGAAGTCGTAGTTGCAAAACCCTAGAAAAAATTATGACTTACCTTCAAATTAATGCAATTCTATTTGATATCAAACTCTCCCCTTCCTCGTGTATAACTCTGCGCAGCCCTCCCCTTTTATTTTTAAAACACTTGCAGCAGAACCTAAAAAAACCCTAGCAGTAATCCCATCTCCCTTGAAGCCACCGCCGCTCACAACTCCATTTCCCTTCACGCCATCTGACCGGTCAGGTAAGCTCGTCGACCGTCTCCTTTAACTTCGTTCCTGCTGCCCTCGACCCGAAGTCGCGTTCGCTCGAAACCAGTGAGCTTTGCTCGCGAATGTGCTGTTGTCGCGGTCTACTTTGACCGTCCGTGGCCATGACGTGGCTGGAAGTGATGTGGGGAGAGTCTATCTGGTCGAAAATTCACTAGGTAGACCCTCGTCAGCATCATTTTCTTTATATACTTTCACCTTTCGGCAGTTAAACGGTCTTGGTGGCCCACTGTTTAAGGCCACGGTGAGTGTGGATGTGAGTTCACCGTCCCTTGGGGCTGCTGTCGGTACACCCTCGTCGCCGGCAGTCCCACTTTTCTGTATTGGCAGTATCCATAATCGAGCGAACCTCCAATGTCGGTTCACCGACTCGAACCAGAAAAAAATATTTTCGTCACCGTAAAAATTATTATTTAAGTTCTGAAATTCATCATTGGAATATGAAATTATGCATCGTGATTTTCACAGGAAGTTCTGATCCGGGAATCGAGTTACCGCCTTCACCACCGTTACCTGCTAACATCGAACTGACTCGAGCTGTTTGAGTTACCTGTGAGTGTGAATTGATTATTTTAGTTTGTTAGCCTTATTGGGAAGTTTAAAATAATTTATTAATTGTTAAATATTGTTGTAGGCACTGATTCGGATCGACCGGCCGACCGTGGAAAGTAATATCACCGTCCTTAGCTATTTTTCAAGGTGTCTCTATCGGTGCTACATATTTTTGATTTGTTTGTGTGTTTACTTGGTTGTTTGATAATAACTTGAAAATATGTTTAAATATGGAATTCGTTGTGTTTATTATGATTAAGAAAGAATAAGTTATGTGATGCAAGATGTAATGTCAGAAATGTGGATTGTGTGATGTGCGTGCAAATATGTGTGTAGACACTCACTTTCGTCCAAATATTTTTTATTTTATTTTATTTATATATATATATATTATAAGTTTTCAAAATGTTTTAAAAACCATAATTATATATTTTCAAAATGTTTTAAAAACCATAATTATATATTTTCAAAATGTTTTTCAAATTTCCAAAACAATTTTAATGAAAATACTGAAAACATCTTTTTAATGTTTTCATATTTTCACTTATTTTTTTCATTTTTCAAAAATCATTTTCTAATTTTACAACGAAATTGTTTTTTCAATGTTTTCTATTTTTTAAGAAAATGAAAATAAAAATAGCCAATATTTTATAAAACCAAACAGGCTCGTTTTCTACTTTTAATCAACATAAAATAAAATATGTTTATTAATTTCAATCAAATTATATTTCCTACTTTCTCTAATTTTTTTTAAATTTTACATCTTCATTAATATTAGTTAGATCAAATTCAGGATGAATCTAGAGCGCACATCACACACCGAAACAACCACGAATATGACACACCGATGCACACCACTAGTTAAATTATTCTTATTAAATAAATATAAAAAATATAATGACCTTTATTATTATTTAATTTAAATTTTAGTAGGAATATAATTAAATTATATTGTTTATAATTATTTTAGAAAATTTTATTTAATTAGGATTGAAACACTTAACTTATTTAAGTTTGCAAAATATTTCCAGTAGTAACCACACACAAAAATCATTGACAACTCTATTTATCGCTAAAAAATTATTTTCTTCGGCATACATTGTCGCCACCAAGAGGAAATTGGGATAAATAGGAAGGGAGATATTGATTGTGCATGCTTTACGGATGTTGTAACACACCGAAAAATCCTCAATTTAAAACCTAGTAATTGAGACATTTTGACCTAAAATTTCTAAATTGAAACAGTGACCAAACTGTAAATTGGTAAAGATTGAAGTCGTAGTTGCAAAACCCTAGAAAAAATTATGACTTACCTTCAAATTAGCATAATTCTATTTGATATCAAACTCTCCCCTTCCTCGTTTATAACTCTGCGCATCCCTCCCCTTTTATTTTTAAAACACTAGCAGCAGAACCTAAAAAAAAACCCTAGCAGTGATCCTATCTCCCTTTAAGCCACCGCCGCTCACTCCTCCATTGCCCTTCACGCCATCTGACCGGTCAGGTAAGCTCGTCGACCGTCTCCTTTAACTCCGTTCCTGCTGTCGTCGACCCGAAGTCGCATTCGCTCGAAACCAATGAGCTTTGCTCACGAATATGCCGTTGTCGCGGTTTACTTTGACCGTCTGTGGCCATGACATGGCTGGAAGTGACGTGGGGAAAGTCTATCTGGTCGGAAATTCACTAGGTAGACCCTCGTCAGTATTATTTTCTTTATATACTTTCGCCTTTCGGCAGCTAAATGGCCTTGGTGGCCCACCGTTTAAGGCCACGGTGAGTGTGGCTGTGAGTTCGCCGTCCCTTGGGGCTGCTATCGGTACACCCTCATCGCTGGCAGTCCCAGTTTTCTGTATTGGCAGTATCCATAATCGAGCGAACCTCCAATTTCGGTTCACCGACTCGAACCAGAAAAAAATATTTCTGTCACCGTAAAAATTATTATTTAAGTTCTGAAATTCGTCATTGGAATATGAAATTATGCATCGTGATTTTCGCAGGAAGTTCTGATCCGAGAATCGAGTTACCGCCTTCGTCACCGTTACCTCCTAACATCGAACCGACTCGAGCTGTTTGAGTTACCTGTGAGTGTGAATTTATTATTTTAGTTTGTTAGCCTTATTGGGAAGTTTAAAATAATTTATTAATTGTTAAATATTGTTGTAGGCACTGATTCGGATCGACTGGCCGACCGTGGAAAGTAATATCACCGTCCTTAGCTATTTTTCAAGGTGTGTCTCTATCGGTGCTACATATTTTTGATTTGTTTGTCTGTTTACTTGGTTGTTTGATAATAACTTGAAAATATGTTTAAATATGGAATTAGTTGTGTTTATTGTGATTAAGAAAGAATAAGTTATGTGATGCAAGATGTAATGTCAGAAATGTGGATTATGTGATATGCGTGCAAATATGTGTGTAGACACTCATTTTCTTCCAGATATTTTTTATTTTATTTTATTTATATATATATTATAAGTTTTCAAAATGTTTTAAAAAACCATAATTATATATTTTCAAAATGTTTTAAAAACCATAATTATATATTTTCGAAATGTTTTTAAAAACCATATATTATATAAGTTTTCAAATTATTTTTCAAATTTCCAAAACAATTTTAATGAAAATACTGAAAACATCTTTTTAATGTTTTCATATTTTCACTTATTTTTTTCATTTTTCAAAAATCATTTTCTTATTTTACAACTAAACAGTTTTTTTAATGTTTTCTATTTTTTAAGAAAATGAAAATAAAAATAGCCAATATTTTATAAAACCAAACAGACTCGTTTTCTACTTTTAATCAACATAAAATAAAATATGTTTATTAATTTCAATCAAATTAGATTTCCTACTTTCTCTAATTTTTTTAAATTTTACATCTTCATTAATATGAGTTAGATCAAATTCAGTATGAATCTAGAGCACACATCACACACCGAAACAACCACTAATATAACACACCGATGCACACCACTAATTAAATTATTCTTATTAAATAAATATAAAAAAAATATAATGACCTTTATTATTATTTAATTTAAATTTTAGTAGGAATATAATTAAATTATATTGTTTATAATTATTTTAGAAAATTTTATTTATTTAGGATCGGAACACTTAATTTATTTAAGTTTGCAAAATATTTCCAGTAGTAACCACACACAAAAATCATTGACAACTCTATTTATCGCTAAAAAATTATTTTCTTCGGCATACATTGTCGCCACCCAGAGGAAATTGGGATAAATAGGAAGGGAGATATTGATTGTGCATGCTTTACGAATGTTGTAACACACCGAAAAATCCCCAATTTAAAACCTAGTAATTGAGAAATTTTGACCTAAAATTTCTAAATGGAAACCAGTGACCAAACTGTAAATTGGTAAAGATTGCAGTCGTAGTTGCAAAACCCTAGAAAAAATTATGACTTACGCGTTAGTTTTTAAATGGTTTAGCCGATTGTTAGCCCTCTTATGCCTAGTCCGGGTCAGTGAGAGAGTTCGATTCTGGTTGTAGTATTTGTGTCATAGTCTGTATGTCATTGGACAAGAGTTAATGTACTTGTTCATTCGTTTGTAATAGTTTCATTTCGACTTGATCTGGGATACTCTTTTTTCTCCATTTAAAATTAAGGAAGTTTTTTAACGAGGTCTTGATCATTGTATGTCTTCGTAATAACACACGAGATGTCCCTTTAAATTAAAATCAATTAATTAATTTACTTTTAAATTATTAATTAAATCAAATAAAATTTGGTTGATTCGGTCAATTTCTGAATTGACCGAAAGTTGATTTTAATAGAGCTATTTTCTTTTTAATTTGGTTTAAAATTTGATTGAATCTTAAAATTTTAATGGGACTAGTGTAATTAAAAAATAGTTGAATTTCGATTTTTAACTGATTTGAGCTTAAAGTATATATTTAATATATGTTAAATATTTAATATTTTTAATTAATTCTATTAATTAACTGATTGCTAACCAATCTTCAAAAAATTTCTTAATCGTTAACCCAGGCAACATCTAATTACTCGATCAATTAACTAAATTAAATTTTATCTGGATGAATTAATTCAATTAAAACCAAACAATAACCATCTGTAATCTTGTTTAGTCATCATTTATTGTCAATTACAACTCTGTTTATGGAGTGTGGGCCGGGGATAAAGATTAATAAACTACAACCTTTTTAGGTGTAAATGTTGGATTCTATAGTGGACCATATAAATGGCTTTAGGTATATGAGCGACATGTTTCCGCGGAAAACATGCATCTGGTCTGTCTCCATGTCTTGTTTTCTGCTTTATCAAGGCTGTTTCTCTTCCCCTTTATTTAATGGAGTTTTACAAAAGCAATCAATGCCTTATTTTTTTATGGTCAAATTCTTTCTATGTATTAAACTATAACTATTCACGCAGAGCAGCCACTTCTTAATTTCTCATATTCGAAAACTAAACATCAAAGTCTTTACAAAAAAATAAGACACATATATATATATAGGCATAAAAACCACTTTGCAGATGAAAGCTTGTTAAGTCTTTCGAGGAAATCAGATTTACACCTTTGAATCCATCCCCTTGTAATGATCTATATAAACAGATGGGCATGGAGTCCCTGTGGTAGTATACAAGTACTCAAATTCCAATCAAGTTAAACTCGATTTGGTTAGAATCGGTAGTCGGGACATGCTTTCGATGCAGTCAACAACCATAACCATGGACTGTTTCTCGTTTGCAGAAACCAAAATGCAGCCATAGGATAGGGGAAAATTGCTGGAAAAAGTCCAACCTGCATATCTTTCGCCACTTTTGTTTTCTCTGTGTTTCCGAATAGGGCTAAGTTGTAGCTACGAGACTGAAATGGGGTTGGATTTGAAGAACTTTGCAACAGCCTGGTAGAGATTTTCTTCCTCGAAGGGCTTGGAGACGTATCCGTCCATCCCGCATTTCAGGCACTCATCGGAGGTGGCATGAATAACATCAGCTGTCATGGCTAATATCGGGACATGCCACTCTCCCCTGCTGGCAGAATCTTCTTTGATGCATCCGTGCATCCGTTCGTTCGCCTGACTCTCCATCATTCGAATTCGACGAGTTGCCTCAAACCTGAAAATAACAATTCATGATTGATATTCAGATTTATAATACTAGGATGTTAATCAGGTTTATTGGACAGAAACGAATTATAAGAAACGAACCATATGGTACTAATATCGGTCTTGATAGCCATAATACGTGCACATACATGCATGGAAAAGCAGTATACATAACATACCCATCCATTTCTGGCATCTGAATGTCCATGAAGCATGCATCGAAACAGTGTGGAAGCTGAAGCAATTTCAGTGCAGCTTTTCCACTTTCAGCACATTCTACAGCAGCTCCAAACTTCTTCAATGCACCAGCAGCAACTCGACGATTAACCATATTGTCATCCACGACTAATATTTTTTTGCCGCAGAGTAGACCCTGAATGACCGGAGATCCATTCAACATGAGTTTTCCAGGCTGCCTCTTCTTCCCTATCCCCAACGCTTGTTGAAGACAAGCAGCCACCATACTTGCCCTCATCGGTTTCATAATCACGGTATCTGCAAAACCGGCCGCCTTTGCTTTCTCGAGTTCTGCGCTTGTAATATTTGTTGCAAGTAGAATCACCTTAGGCAACTTAAATACATGCCCATTTTGTTTCCCATCGAACATTTGTAAGCTCGATCCACCATCCTCTCCGGAAAGCCATAAATCCTTCTCAACAAGAATTATATCCGGCCGGATTTTACTTCTGCAATATTCAATGAAGCAACCATACAGAGTTAAACATTTATAAGATGAATAGAAGGTAGCGATGTGTTTTTCCACGCAATAATTTGATCTTAGTTGGCATTCTGTCATCGTTTCAATGTTGTTAAAAGCATAAAAATTGCCGAATTCCGTTCACTCGAAGACACTGCTAGAAGTATCCGAAAAGAGTAAAGAGTAACCATTGACAAGAACATACCCGCAAGAAGAACCATTTTGTCTGGATGCAGAAGCAGCAATCTTGACACTATTTGCAAATTCAACCAGAATACCAAGTCTCTTCAAGTGATATCTGGTTACAGCAGCTCTTACCGGTTTTCCGTCGACTACTATTGCTTTCAATCCCGTAAAACCGGAAGGAAGATCTTCGGAAACAGGTTTTTTCGTATCATTATATGAAGCTTTTTTACAACTCTCAAAATGGGTGGTGAATGAGAATGTGCTTCCAACTTGTGGCCGACTAATGAAGCCTATGTGACCGCCCATTAGCTCGACCAAACACTTGGTAATGCTCAAGCCTATACCAGTTCCACCGTAATTTCTCGAAGTTGAACTATCTGCCTGCATGAATGGCATGAAAACTCGGTCCTGTGCGATTAAAGGGATTCCAATGCCAGTATCCTCCACAGATACCATCAAAGTGACACCCCGAGAAGCTTTGTCGGCAACTTCCATGTTTATCGAGGCATCATATCGCGACTCTTCTTCCATGACTAAATGATTGAAGTGATCCCAACTGTTCTGCTCATCAGCTGCTTCGTAGCCACTCAAGGTTTTGAAATGGCGTGCACCTGATATCAGTACACCTTCATCTGGCCCTCCGTTCAAATAATTTTCGGATTTCACCTCTGTCACGGGCTTCTCATTTTCAGCTAGGAGAACTTTAACAAATATGTGTCCCCGCTCTGTGAACTGTCAAACACACAGTTACCAACTAAATGAATGTACCCCCTAAATGAATGTCGAAAAGATTGAATGTTGAGCAGTCTACTTACTTTAACAGAGTTCCCGACTAGATTTGTTATTATCTGTCTGAACCTCCCTGGGTCCCCGATAATCAGTTCTGGTACTTTATCAGAAATGAAGACTGCCAGCTTCAGTTCCCAATAATTCACCATATTTGAGTCATTGCACGCATGAGGAACATCACCGTTCGAATGGAAAACGGAAAAAAGGAGGCAATGAGTTAGTGCAAGCATTATAAACCGAAGTGAGTTTTTTCGTTTCGTAGGCATCCACCGACCTAGGAAATATCTAACATAGAGAAACATACTGAAAAATGAAGCACTAGTTTTACCTCGACACCTTTGTTTCTAGACTTCTCGGAAAACAAAGAAAGAACATCATCGAAGATAGAACGAAGATTGAAAGGGACAGTTTCTAGCTCCAACTTCCCGGCCTCAATTTTTGCCCGGTCAAGCACCTCATTTATCAATGTTATAAGTGCCTTGCCACAAACTTGAGCAGTCTGAGCATAATCTCTTTGTGTTGAACTTAAATCCGTATCTAAAAGCAACGCAAGCATCCCTGCAACCATTAAAAGATTAGTTGGAAAATATTAGGACAAAGTTGGTAAATGTTAGTCCACACATATGTCTCGCAGATTTGCAACATACCAAGAATACCATTCATGGGAGTCCGAATTTCATGAGAAACTGTTGCCAGAAACTGTATCCAGAAAACGTTAAGTTTTAGCTTGGAAATGGGTGGGCCAACAAGGTGTTGATAGATAAATCTTGACAAACATACCTGTGATTTGGCAACATCAGCAGCTTCTGCTCGAACTTTTAGTTCTTGCATTTCGTGGAAATCATCCTCAACTTCAACAATGTGAATTGCCGCACCGTATAAAATGTAGCCAACTAATAAGCAGATTACAAAGAATAAGAATGCCGTGGTCAGGGCGGTCCAAGATGTGGGTGCCTTCTGATGATATCTGCTCAGAATGCCAAATGGTAAGTACATTGAAAAACAACCCGTCATTACATCAACCTTGAGAAGAAGCATCAGTAATACACATACCTGCATATCATTTGATGCTTCCGAAACGGATCACCAAAATCAAGCTTGCTTTGATGGACCAAAGCCAAGTCACCATCTTGATTTTGGTGACCATACATGATCAAGGGATCCGAAGAGTTGGTAATATCGTACACATTGACTAGAATTGCCTGATTTCCAGCAAGTTGTCCAAGTAGATTCTCCACAAGAGATTCCACATCAAAGGCTCCACCAAGGTATCTGTGTTCATTTCGAAGTTTGTTCATACATAAGAACACACCATGTTTGCTAATTGGAAGTCTAGTAACTTTATCAGCATTAACTACATGAACAAGGATTGAAACGTTTCCTTCTGAAATTTGCATTCTAATACAACTGCAGTTGAAAAAAAATGTAACTTCCTAATTATTATCAACACTCTCGACCTATCTTACGTAACTTTTTCATTCGACCCATAAATTTCAAAACTATGTCAACTATATTCACTAACTCTATAGGCAAAAGCTTACAAACAAGAACAAACACAAAAGCATTTCAAACAAAGAATGTATCATTCCAATAGAACGATAATGTTAGGACATACCCTGCAGTGGCTTCAATGCGCTCTTCCGCAGTTGGTCTCGTTGGGAGCATGAATTTATACACAGGGAATGTCAACACAACACCAAGATGATGAGAACCAAGTAGCCTAAAAGGGCTAGTTAGGACAGCTTTCCCAGTAGCCCTTGACCTCAAGATGTTTTCTTGATCCTCCTGCATATCGAAACTTGGATATTGCCAGTCCATTCTAACAATGAAACTAATTCTAAATATCAGAGAAACGTTAGGCTTATAAACAGAAAATGTTATACCTCCCCTGACATCATGTCAAGTGATTCGATGTACGAAACAGTTTCTTGAGAGAATATCACCGGAGCGTATTCCTCTCGGATAGGAGAAGGTTCCCTCTCCATTGTCTTAATTGTCCAGCCATGCTGCCTCTCAAATTCCTCCCTCTCTGAATGTACCACCCTTTCTGCATAGGCCACCCCACTAAGCAATGGCCTCTCGAAAGCAGTTCTTGCAGTGTACTCTGCAAAGGTCTCCTGCATTTCTTGCAAAAAGAACACAATCAAAGACAGAAACAATCTAATATCTCATCTTTTATTTTTCAAGAAACTACAAGTTAAACCGAATTGAATTTTACGGACCCGGTCAATAGCAGATGGATTCTTGAAGTAAAGAAAAGTGGATACAAGAATGGCCAAGGCATGAACAGTGTTAACACTAACACAGAATTGATCCTGCAACATCCTTGCCCTTTGATCACACATGCTGCTCAGTACTTCTTTCCTCCTCACTTTGTTGTCGGCATCCATCTTTTTGTAGATCCAAGTGCTGATAAAAGCCATCACCATGACCCAAAGCAATAGAAATTTTGGTAACCAAGCCCTGTTAGACTGAATAAATGTGTACCCTCTTTTGGTCCCCATTTGTTCATTCACTTTCACAGCCACCGAGTGGTGCTGGTGCTGGCTCTGTTGCAACTTTCGACCCATCAACAAATTCACAATACTATCCCAGCTTCATATCTAAGCCCCAATAAATCCTAAGCACACATGCATATACCACATAAGGCAACTTTCTTTGAAGCAATGGTGATTTCAACAAATACCCTCTCTTTTCTCTTCTGAAACAGAAACAAAAATGGTACTTGCTAAGCTAAAACTCCAAAGAAAATAGAGAAAACTTTTCAATTCTCAGAGACAAACATGGCTCAAACTCCAAAGATATCTCATTATCTCCCTCTAAAATGGTTGGTTTTTCCCCGTTTGCTATATAAAATAATGGAACTTCACAGAGAAACAACAACGCTAATCATGTTAACTTCCAAGCGTGGAGGTGGTGTTGTAGTTTAAGACAACAAAGACAAATTAAGAAGAGCACGTTCACTGTTTTTCTTGTATATTAAAATCAAGCTCTGCAGATTGACCAGCTACAAACCTCCCAGCAAATCACAACAAAGCAAAGGCCACAAATAAAGGAAAAAGGAAAAAAAGAGAGAAGGAAAGTGAGATCTTTGGAGAAAGAAATTGTTGCCGGGGGGGGGGGGGGGGGGGGGAGGGTCATTTTGAAAGGGAACAATGTCTTGCCTACATTGAACGAATAGTGTTTTAGGTTTATTATATCATTTAGTACCTAAGTTTGTCATTTTTATAAATGTAGTATCTATATATTCATGAGTAATCTACTTCAATAGTCATTTGGAAAAAGTTTTAATTTGACCAGATGTATTAATTTTATTTTTCATA
Organism: Hibiscus syriacus; assembly: GCF_006381635.1. NCBI lineage: Eukaryota > Viridiplantae > Streptophyta > Magnoliopsida > Malvales > Malvaceae > Hibiscus > Hibiscus syriacus. The sequence continues at coordinate 10,046,504 of NW_024062733.1, forward strand.
TTATTTAATTATTTAAATAATATCAATATAATCATATGTAGTCAACAATAAATATATATTAATGTGGTAGTTAAACAAATTTGTACAGTTACACATGTAACCTTTATTATTTATATATTCTATTAGTTTCATCTCAATTTTAGTTTAATAAATTTAATATCTAATCAGATAGTGTCATATGTCATCATATAATAAGGATGTTCACTGTTCAATTTTAACCGAATTACCAATTGAACCGAATTAGTTCAATTAAAACGACCACCCAATGAGTTAGTTCGATCAATTAATGATTTTTTTCAATATTCGGTTTACGGTTAATCTAGTTTCAAAATCAATTAATTAACCGAATTAACCAAAATTATTATATATTAAATATATTATATATGCTAAGTATATATTTTAAGCTCAAATCCATTAAAAATTAAGGCTTAATTATTTTTTAAGCACACTAGACCCATTAAATTATTAAGATATAATTAAATTTTAACCCAAATAAAAAGGCGTTTTTCCCGATATATCACCTATATATTATATATTTCTCTGTCAGACACCCTTCAGACTATTTTTCCTGATCTAACACCCTTTACTGTAAGGCGCGCCCCCTGCAGCGCGCTTTATGCTGAGTTGGATACACGTGGCTATAGCGTGACCCCTGAGGTGCGCCTTACTCCACGTAAGGCTATAGCGCGGTGCAGGGGCCGCGTTTTTCAATTATCACATGCTCAATTATCAGACATGCATAATGCAAGGCGCGATCCCTGCATAATTTACCCGAACTTCTAGGCTTTAAAGCATCTTCTCTCGGCTATAAACAGCCTTCTCCCCGTAAACTCTCTCACCAACAATCCTTTCAACCAGTAAATAACACCCGACAATCCTCTTATATTTGATTCAGAAGTTCGTTCGATCTTTCGTTATAAGGTCATTTTGTTATATTATTTTTTTTATAATTATATATGATTATTTGAAAAAAAAAAATATTATACTAATTATTTTCAATTAATTTCTGTGTTTGTAAAATTGGAAAACGGGAGCATACGTCGAAATATTTTTACGGTGCAGGTAATAATATAAAATTATATTATTTAAATTATTTACGTTCATGTGTAAAAATTTTATTGTGTTATATTTTCGTTTATATATTATTTATTTAATCAGGTTTGTTTAAGTTGTTTTTTTTACAGATATAATATTGTCGCACTTTTAAACTCTAAGAATGGCGCGACTTTCAACTATTGCTTATTATGATGGAGAAATTTGAAAAGATGAAACTGACATTGTTTTTGTATCAAATGAGCGTGTTAAAATATCATTTAAGGAAGGTTCATGTTGGAAGTAATAGAAGAATATCGTCGTTGCAGTACAGATTTCCAACATCATTGTTGTCATTAACTTATACAGCGTTCGAACTATCGAACAATGATGATGTTGAAATGATGGTTGATTCTCAAAGTAATTATTCATACGCCGATATTGAGATGTATGCAAAGTTTGTTCAAGTGCGTGCTGTTCGGGGTCAGTCATTAAGCTCCCACTATGGGCTGGCTGAACAAGTTGATCAAGTTGATAGCCCGACTACAGTAGTGTGTAATGATTTTAACGCCATCATGGGAAATCCGCATCATGGTGCCGTCACATCAACTTCAATGGGGAGACATTCATTCGCAACTCCTTACGATATGTACCGAGGTGGATCCACGAACAATCCGTATGGCAACATCGCGTACAGTTCAAGGGGAAGGCATTCATCTGCAAATTTCTTTGACCTTAATATGGAGATGCCATCGACGCAACAATCTGTGCAGTTTCCATATAACACATTTACTTCAAGTCCCAAGGGGAGGAATTCCACTGCGAGTTTTTTCGATCTCAATGTCGATATGCCTTCTAGTTCAAGGGGGTATTTATAGGGGGTGGGGTGTGAACGGCCGGGATAGGTGGGTAATTAAACCTAAGGGTAAAGTGCCAGATCAGCGTAAAGTGCGCTGCAGGGGACGCACCTTACTACAAAGGGTGTTAGATCGAGAAAAATAGTCTGAAGGGTGCCTGACAGGGAAATATAAAGTCAAAGGATGATATATCGGGAAAAACACCAAATAAAAATATACCTATATCAAAATCAAATTAATCTAATTAAAAATTTTATTACCGAATTATCTGAGCTTAGTTCGGTTCGGTTAACATTTAAAAAAAGTTTGATTCAAATAACGGTTAAAGAAAAAAATGTGACTAATTCGGTTAACGAAAGTTCGATTCGATCAATGATCGAATTAACCGTTTAAACACTCCTACCATATGATTTGAAATATTTGTATTATTTAATTTTTAATTTCAATAAGTCTCTCGTCTAAAGAGCATGCAAAATAACTCGTGGGAACAAGACAGAGAAATAAGAGAAATACGAATAAATGCAACCGAGGTAAATCGAGAGAGGTATGTATTAAACATATTCCTAGTAACTATTTTAGTTTGATTTGTTGTTTTTGTTAGGTTTAAGGTGCAGAGTTATCGACGATTCTGAGAGTTCCTAAATGTGTATTTGTGTAAAAATTCAGATCAAATTAATAGAATAAGTAACAAATAAAAATTAAATGTGTAATTGTATAAATTTATTTAATTACCGCATCAATATTTTTATTAAACATTAAGTTGACTTAATTAATATTATTTAAATAATTAAATTTGTTAACAAAATTCTGTTTATAATATTATTAATATATTAATGATCAAATTAAATTCTCTTCATAATTAAATAACTGTTCAAATAATTATTATATGCGTATTAAACGTTACTATCTAATATTTAATATATATATTTTTTTATCTATATTTTAAAGATATTATGCATTAGATATTTAGTCATTTTATTTAATGTTTGATAAATATAAATATCAAACGTGTAATGTTTAAAAATATAATATTAAAATAAAAAATATATAGATATAATATTTATAAAAATATATTTGATTATCAAATTAATTAAAAGTTAAAAATCTTATTTAGTAAAATTAAAATAATAGTATAATGATATATAAAATTTCTTTTATATCGAGTTTTTTTTTCTTGGTCATGCTTTGATCTGTTTTTCTGATAAATTAATTTATGTTGTGGTAATAGTTTAATGCACTTTTCAATTTTACTTTTAATTGTTTCCACTTTCTCCTTTGCTTTTTAAAGTAAACTGAATCGAATTTTAAGATTTTTGTAGATACGCTGCTGTCTCCCCTCGGACAAAATCCACTTAAACTATTGCTTTGTCTCTCTTCTTTGCTTTCTTTTTAACATTTACCTCTTAATTACTTGTAACAATTTAAAGGTATATTACAAATTTACTTATTAAACTTTATTCTCTCTTATTTTATTAATTATATTTTAAAAAAACAATTTAATCATTAAATTTTATATATTGAACTTTTTTAATCCATCCACCGTTTTACTTTTAACTGTGTGATGAACTAGAAATTTTCATTAATTTTTTACTACCATGTAGGTATTAATTAATATTTTATTAATATTAAATTTTTATGTATTTTCTCTCCATTATCTTCAGTGTTCTCATTCCTCCAAAAAATAGAAGTGAAGCTTTGGTGAGAGCAGGTGGTCGACAAAGCATCATTTCAACTACCCATCTCCGATCTCCTCTGTCCTTCGTCTAATTAGTCTTAAACGGAAACATATTAGTCCCCTCAAGTAATTAAGAGGTAATTGTGGTAATAGTATAATGATTTTATTGTTTGTTAGAATGTTCATGTATTTACCAATCAGTGCCAAGGCACTTCAGATGTCAACTGGGCGCAGATGCCTTAAGACTCGATGGAGTAAGTTAGCAGGGTGTACGTTTCCAATGCAACTTTAGATCTTACCCTAGATACCCAAGGGTATCTTCGGTAGGCTAGAGAGGTGTGTGAGCTCTGAAATGTAGCCCCTCAGTCGCACTATGATACCTACCAATCCTTGTGTGTTGTACATTAGTGTTAGTGTTGCGTTTAGATAATACACAGTAGTGTCAGTGTTGCATTTATATAATGCATATCAGATACAATCATTAGGGTTAGAGACCCTCTAGAGGTTTACTCATGGATAAATCCTTAGTAGAAGATTTAGGGAAGCGCGAGACTCCTACTTCAGTGTAGAATAGCTAAGCCCTAAGTAGGTAGCACTTGATCTAGATCATGCATGTTCTTATTGCTTAGTACCATGTCTTCAGTATGCTTGTGTTTATGAAATTCTTAATGTTGCTCTAGATTCGCGATTATACTGCTGGGCTTTGTAAGCTCAGACTTCAGATGCTTTTCGTTGACAGTGCAGTAGCTTGAGCAGTTCGTGGAGCACCGTTGCAACATGACTTCCAACATCTCCTTCAAAGTATTGTATCGTAGCTCAGTGGGCATATGTATTCATAGAACCTTACTCATGTAATCATATTTATAACTTAGTTTTGTGTAGCGATCACCTTGTTATCATAAACCTTAGAATATGTCTCAGCAAGTGCCAGGGCACTTCAGTTGCTAACTCGGCATAGATGGCCCAAGTACTCAAGAGGAGTAAGTTAGCCAATGTATATTCCGATGCAACAATTTCAAAATTTCACCTTAGGTACTGAGGGTACTATATGTATATTAGTGGGTTATGAGTCTTGTGGTCAGTGAACCCCTCGATGTTACCAGGATGTCTTTTTGTGTGATCAGTAAATAAATTAGTTAAGTGAGTCAAACCTCATCAATGGTGTTTTTGTGTTGGTATATGAGCACGAACTATATCCAACACCTAACAGCATGCAGAGTCGCATAATACCACATATTTTAGTTCCTCAAACTAAAAGAGATCAAGTATGTTAAACTACGTTTGACTAGCAATAACCGTCATCGAATAGCTCAGTGGTGGTAAGAGATAGTAAACGCAAGAAGTATAGTCTCAGAATCCTTAAGTCAGAATTGATTGCTAGAGACCTCCACTTTGTGAAGTGTGCTCTCCAAGAGAGCCAAATGTTTTTGTTTTCACTTTGTAGGTGGCCAATTTTTAGTTGTGAGCACCTTAGATGCTCGATCATATGAGTAGAGCGTATGTAAGTCGCAAGGTAAATGAGAACCAGTTAGGTAGCGTGGTTGAGTATTGAATCAGAGTAACACAGCAGAAGCGTAGAGCTCGGTGTTAGAAAGTCAAAACTTATTGCCATATCTTCAGTAGTCGTCATTGAGACCGTGTATGGAAAGTATTCTTAAGGTATCATCATACAATTGTCGAGTTACTCAGTCTTGTAGGTCAAAAGGTTTATAAGATAATGTAGTTGATAACTTGATTGAGTAGAGTTAGCCAGTGAAGAGTATAACGATAATAGTGAATCATGGAATAATGTTATCCTTGTGAAATGTTCCTAGCGTGCAGTATCAGATAACAAGAATATGATTTCTTTGTATCCGTGCTTCTCGAAGGTTTTGTTTAAGGGTCGACACAAGTTGCGCCCATAGGAAAATCTTATATTGATTTTGCGAGTTTCGAGTAGCATGTTAGGTTGCAAGGTCTTATTCTTTGAGGATTAGTTATATAAGAGCCTCAGTGTTTAACCAAAGAGTAAGTTGCTTTCAGTCCAAGTAAATTTCGAGGATAAAATTTCTTTCAACGAGGGGAGAGTTATAACACCATAAATTTTGAGCTAGTAGTTTTGGGTTTATCGAGAGATAAGTGGTTGGTCTTAATTGGGTTGGAATTGGGCCCAACTAGTCATAAAAAAAGGAGATTTTTTAATGGTAGAAAGTAGGTGGTTCAAAACTGGGTACCCAATTCTCTGGGTAGTATATTTATCAGCCTTTGACTTGACCCGTTAAGTTCGGTTACCCGATCCGGGTACCCATATTTTTGTGTCCCTGGTATATGGTTCATTTATTTTTCTAATTTTTTAATTTAATTTTTAAAAAAACATAGAAAAAAATAAAAATTTAAAAGTTCATTATACACAATCCATACACAAAAATTAGTGATTTGAAGTTAGTTTTAAGGATAAATATTTGGATTTATATTTATCGATCGTGATTTTCTTGAATATCATATTGACAAAATTAATAAAAACTTTTTGTAAAATTTAAAACTTAAAAGTATATAGTACAATTTTAAGAAAAAAATAGGGTTTACCAGGTCGGGCAACTTTTAATATTACCAAGTCGAGTACCCAATTATTAAAAAAATTAGGCCTAGACCCGGTCCAACTACTAGGGAAAATCACAGATCGGATACCAGCCCTGTCGGGAAACTTTTTATTATAAAATTACCCATTTTTTAGGTTTGGGTCGGCGGGTCGACGGGTCGAGTCAACTGGGTCGGGTATTTTTGAACACCCCTAGTAGAAAGGTGAGAAATGACCAAAAATATAATTACCTTATTTTAGATGATGGGATCTTTTATATCTCTCGTTTCATTTTTTTCCTTTCTTTCCATTTCTTCCTCCTTCCCCTCCATGCTCTATAAACCAAAGATAAGTCTTTTGAGCCATTTATTACTTCTTTTCAAGCATTATTTTAATATTCCAAAGCATTGGGTTCTTTGGTTGCAGGAAAATTTGGGGGTTTTATCATCCAAGTCATAGTGGAGGATGATTGCTAAGAGAACTTCACTTCGGGATTCAAACATTATGGTAGTGTATTTTTAATCATTCGGAGTGTTAAGTTTTCATAAATTTAAAGAATTTTCTAAGATTTGGTTATTTAAGCATTTTAGGGTTTATCTTTGAATTCTTGATCAAATCACATTCTAGGTTAAAGAATGTGTTTTTAAGACACCTTAAGACTCTTAAATAACCTTATAAATCTTCAGTACAAGATTAAGAACCAAACCAAATCATTTAGGATGAATCTGGGTTTTTTTCGAGCTTAAATAAAGTATTTCAGGGTTTGAATATCGATACTAGATGAATTGGGGAAAAATTAGGGATTTCAAGCAGGGAGTATCAATACTGCTAGGGAGAGTCGATACTCAGGGTGACAATATCCATATTGGGCTTAGTTTTCAGAAACATAATGTATTTTTGGTACCAATACTCATAGGGGTATCGATGCTTGACCCTAGAGTATCGATACTGCAAGTAGATTATTGATACTAAACACCTTGGATGACCAAATTTGACTCGTTTAAGGTTTAAATTAGTTTAGGGACAACATTTCAATTCACATATTTTTCATATTTTTCTCCCCAACCCCTAATATTGATCGTCTTCTTCCCGCTTCTTCTTTGGACATCTATGCTTCATTGCAATGACTTTCTTGTTTCTAGTTATTAGTTGTAATTATTTGAAGTCAAATTAGGTGGATTCATAATTGTAAGAAAATGTATAAAAAAGAGGTAATGAATACCATGAAAAATGCAAAGAATTTGCCATTAAACTCTAAAAAGATTCACCGCCACGACAACTCCACCACCTCAAGCTGAAAAAACTAGAGCTTCTTTAGTGGCGACGTTATTGATGATACAATACCATGTTTCCATCTCTGACTCATTGTTGACCAACGAAATCCCGTGATGCGAAAGATCATTGAGAACGTTTCGTAGCATCCGAACGTGATTGACTTTCACGATGTTTATGAAGATCAAACTGGTGTTCATTTAGTACTGGAGTTTTGCTCTGACGGTGAGTTGTTCGATCAAGTCATCGTAGTGGCACGACAGTTTGTGCAGGCCGCAAGGGTTAACGGTGATTCATAGGGATCTAGAATCAGAAAATTACTTATTCTTGAGAAAAAAAAAGATTCGACATTGAATGTCGTGGACTTTGGATAGAGTCTAGTGGATGAATTTACGGATCTAGTTATCGAGTTGCTTGGATCTATAAATTATGTTTAACCGGAGACGCTTTCTCAAGGGAAAATCACCACGAAGAGCGATATCCGGTTATTGGGTTATTTGGGTCCATTGATTTGTCTTCTTTTTCCTTGTTGGACATTCTGTAATCTTAATCTTTGGAAATTGAATTTTAGTTTGTATAACTGAGATTACACAGTTTCATTTTATCTCTAGATGTCTACCCTCTCATTTTTTCTCTCTAAACTTTGGTATTATTATTTGTTTTCAGAAGTTGAAAATCTTTCATTATTCTTGAAATGCAACATGAGTCATTGAAAGAAGGCAATGGAACAATAAAGCATAGATGTCTGAAGAAGAAGCAGGAAGAAGATAAACAACAATGAGATTAAGAAGTAAACCTATTAAAAAAGGGATAAATTGAAATATTGTCCCTAAACTAATTTGAATGTACAAAAACACTCATAATCAATATTTTGTCTAAAGTGTAGTGGTTAAAATAAAAACTTAATCAATTTCACTAACGGGCCACGTTATCAAACTAACGACATTCAACGTCCAAGTGACATGACAAAAAATAAAACGATAACGGAAGTGACAAAAACTTATATTTTTTTAAATTTAGTAAGAAAAAGTGTACAAATATGAAGGGAAAGACATGAAAACTTAATCCACGTATTATCTACGTGGAAATGATGTAATTTTAGTTTTATATATTTACCGTGCCACGTCCGTCACCAAACCGTTAAAGATTTAACGACCGTTAACTTTCAGTGACAACATCTTAATTAAAACGAAACAAAAGTGACAAAATCTTATTTTTTTTAAAATTCAGTTAGAAAAAGTTTATAAACTCAAACGAAAGTGATCGTTTATGTAATTTACCAAAAACATTAACATAATCGTTTCAAATTTCAACGCTCGAATTTGAGTAGCATAGAGTTGCAAGTAAAAGAATACTCACCTTTCATTTTGAGTTACATTGCAACAAAATTTTCAATTTTCATAATATTTCCAATTGTTTAGGGACTGCTAAAAACTTAAAATATAATGTTAAAATTTAAAAACAATATATAAAAAAAATTCATGTGAACATGATAAATTATGGGTATCAATTTCTTTTAAAAGATTGTTAATTATTTTAAAATGGTATTAATATTTTTTAAAGGTGATATCTTTATTTCATATGCATTGTGTTGACGAAAACGGGTAAAGAAAACGAAAGAACACGAGAATTTTACGAGGTTCGGCAATGTGCTTACGTCCTCGGTGCCTAGGCGGCGCTAGAAGTTTTATTCAATGATATTTTAGGTCTAGGTTACATCTCTATTTATAATAGAAAACCCTGGTACATAATTACAAAATTAACCATGTACCGTACCGCGGGGGCTGCGCCCCCACACCACCAACCCACATAATTCGTAACCCCACAACGAGACTTTTTATGAGCCATACATAACAAATCTCCACCTTGGCGAATATCCTGCCCCTTGGAAACTTCAATGTGGGTTGGGTTACCTTGCTTCTTTAACAACTCGAAACATTCAACAAGTCCAAGCAATGCTTGAACTTGTCTGTCGTAACTGGCTTGGTGAACATATCAGCGGCATTCTCATCAGTATGTACCTTCTGAAACAAAACCTCTCCAGATGCAACCAACTCTCTGATCTTGTGGAACCTTACATCAATATGTTTAGTTCTAGCACGATACACCTGATTCTTAGCCAAGTGAATAGCACTTTGATTATCACAAAGCAACTGAACTCCACCTTGTTGAACACCCAACTCCTTCACTAAACCAGTAAGCCATAAAGCTTCTTTTGCAGCTTCAGCCGCTGCCATGTATTCAGCTTCAGTTGTAGATAGTGCCACGACAGATTGAACAGTAGACTTCCAGCAAATAGGCCCTCCACCAAGAGTAAACACATACCCTGTCGTAGATCTTCTATTATCCAAGTCACCTGCATAATCTGAATCCACATATCCTACAACCAAAGGATTATCCCGCTGACTCCCAAAAACAATTCCATGTCCCACAGTACCCTTTAAGTACCGAAAGATCCACTTGACTGCATCCCAATGTTGCTTACCAGGTTTAGACATGTACTTACAAACTTGACTAACAGCATGAGCTAAATCAGGACGAGTACATACCATCGCATACATCAAGTAGCCAACAGTATTAGAATACGGAACCTTTGCCATATTTTCAGCTTCCTTATCTGTCTTAGGGCACTGTTCTGATGAGAGCTTAAAGTGATTCGCCAATGGAGTGCTAACTGGTTTCGCGCTGCTCATCGCAAACCTTTCTAGCATTTTCTCAACATAACCCCGTTGAGATAGCCGCAGTTTCCTTGAGTCTCTGTCCCTGCAAATTTCCATTCCAAGAATTTTCTTTGCAGCACCTAAATCTTTCATATCAAATTCCTGACTCAATAAAGTTTTCAAACCGATAACATCATCCATGTTCTTCGCAGCAATCAACATATCATCAACATACAGTAATAGAAAAATAAAAGAACCATCATCAAGGCTCTTAACATAGACACAACAATCATACTCACATCGGTTGTAGCCAATCTTGATCATATAGGAGTCAAACCGTTTATACCACTGTCTCGGAGACTGTTTTAACCCGTACAAAGATTTCTTCAATCTGCAAACTAAATGCTCGTTTCCAGGTTGAGTGAAACCTTCAGGTTGCCGCATGTAGATCTGCTCCTCTAAATCACCATGCAAAAAAGCAGTTTTAACATCCATCTGCTCTAAATGCAAATCCCAACTAGCCACCAATGCAAGTACTGCTCGGATTGAAGTGTGCCTGACCACAGGAGAAAAGATTTCATCATAATCAACTCCTTTCTGCTGTGAAAAACCCTTCACTACCAAACGAGCCTTGAACTTCTCCCCCTCTTTTTCTGTTACTGCTGGTTTCTTCTTATACACCCATTTGCAACCAATCGGCTTCTTACCCTCAGGAAGGGGAACTAACTCCCATGTGCGATTGTGATTCAAAGACTCCATCTCCTCAACCATGGCTGCCATCCACTTGTCGTTTTCCTGACTAGTAACGGCATCATGAAAAGTAACTGGATCATCACTGCTAACAGTAAGTGCAAAAGATACCAAGTCTTCAAAACCCAATCTGTTCGGAGGCTTTATATTCGTCCGTCTCACCCTGTCTCTGGCGAGACTATAATCCTGCATCATCCGTAGTGGAACCACCAGAAGTCGGTTGAGAAGTTTCTGGTTTCTCAACTGGAAACTGCTCGAAATCTACCACTGTCGTGTCTTGCTTCTGCTGCAACATAGACTGTTCATCAAAAACGACATCTCTACTAATCACAACTTTCTTCGCAACTGGATCCCAGAACTTGAATCCTTTGACACCTTTCTTGTAACCCAGAAAAATGCACTCCTTCGATTTTGCATCAAGTTTGGATCTCTCATCAGCAGGTACATGCACATAAGCAAGACAACCAAAAATCCGTAAGTTATCAAAACTAACATCATGACCAGTCCATACCTCTTCTGCAACTTTCCCAGCCAGCGATGCCCTTGGCGATCTGTTGATAAGGTAACACGCCATGTTAACAGCCTCAGCCCAGAAGTGTTTGGGAAGCCCCGCATTCAACCGCAAACATCTGGCTCTTTCATTCAACGACCTGTTCATTCGTTCCGCAACACCATTCTGTTGTGGTGTCTTGCGCACTGTAAAATGCCTCTGAATCCCATGCTCCTTACAGAATTGTAGGAACTGTGAATCTGTGTACTCCGTACCATTATCAGACCGCAAACACTTGATTTTTCGTCCTGTTTGGTTTTCTACCTCAGCTTTCCACAACTTGAACTTCTCAAAAACTTCAGATTTCTGTTTCAAAAAATACACCCAAACTTTCCGTGAAAAATCATCAATAAAAGTAACATAGTACCTAGATCCACCCAAAGACGATGTCATGGAAGGCCCCCATACATCAGAATGTACATAATCAAGAATCCCTTGAGTTGTGTGCTTCGCAGTCTTGAAACGGACTTTAGTCTGTTTACCAAGAACACAATACTTGCAAAAATCGAGCTTACAGCTTTTGACACCATGCAACAAGTTTCTCTTGTGTAATTCTGCCATACCACGTTCACTAAGATGAGCAAGGCGCATATGCCACAATTTTGTCGTATCATCACAGGACTCAACAGAGTGAACTCCACCTGCAACGGTACTCCCTAACAATCTGTAGATATTCCCTGCAGTCATCTTGCCTTTCATCACAGTCAATGCTCCTTTAACAATCCGAATGGTTTCCCTATCCTCGTCAGCCTTAGGGATAAAACCATTCTTGTGCAAAGTGCCCAAGGAAATCAAATTCTTCTTCAAGTCTGGGATATGTCGAACACCACTCAACGTCCGAACGGAGCCATCGTGCATCTTAATTCTGACATCACCAATACCAACAATATTGCAACATCGATCATCACCCAAATAAACCGAACCAGAATTAACCGGCCTGTATGTCGAAAACCATTCCCTATTTGGCGTGATGTGATAAGAACATCCAGAATCAAGAATCCAAGCATCCGTCAATTGTGTCGTTGAAATAGAAAGCATATCACCCTCACTGCAATCAGAAGTATCATCCTCGACCACGTTCACAGACTTGGATGAGCCATCACGCTTCTCATCGGTCTGCTTTTTCAACTTCGGACAGTCTCGCTTCATATGTCCCGCCTCCTTGCACTTGTAATAGTGAATCGTCTTCTTATCCCTGGATTTGGATCTGGAATTCCGCTTCCCGGACCCTGCCTTCTCTGGCTTCCGTCCACGATCTCGATTACCCTTGACATATAAGCTATCGGCTTGAGAGCTTTCCCCTGCATTCTGCTTCCGCTGGTTGTGAGCCAACAAGGCTGCAGTAATCTCCTCAACATTGATAGTCTCTTTCCCATATGTAAGAGTAGTCACCATGTGTTCGTAAGAGGGAGGCAACGAACACAACAGAATCATCGCTCTGTCTTCATCTTCAATTTTCACATCAAGCCGAGCCAGATCAGAAACGATTTGATTGAAGACATTCACGTGTTGCGCCAAATCGTGATCGTCCTGCATCTTCAGCCCATACAGCCGCTGCTTCAGATACAGTTTTGTCGTTAAGGATTTGGACATAAACTGACTTTCCAACTTCCTCCAAATTTCGTCTGGAGACGATAGATGCATGACGTGATACATGACCTCGTCCGCCAAGCATAATCGTATGGTTCCTGTCGCTCGCTGCTGCAATTCTTCCCAATCTTCCTCATCCATCGACGCCGGCTTTGTAGATCGCAAAGCCTTCAAGATCCCTTGCTGCGCCAATAGATCCTTCACCCTCGTTTGCCATAATCCGAAGTTACCCTGACCATCGAATTTCGCGACTTCGAATTTTGCTCCTGACATCTGATACTAATTGTTGACGAAAACGGGTAAAGAAAACGAAAGAACACGAGAATTTTACGAGGTTCGGCAATGTGCTTACGTCCTCGGTTCCTAGGCGGCGCTAGAATTTTTATTCAATGATATTTTAGGTCTAGGTTACATCTCTATTTATAATAGAAAACCCTGGTACATAATTACAAAATTAACCATGTACCGTACCGCGGGGGCTGCGCCCCCACACCCCCAACCCACATAATTCGTAACCCCACAACGAGACTTTTTATGAGCCATACATAACACATTGTAAGATTAATGTGTGAAATCATTTTTTTTCTTTCATTAGCACTACTTGACTATGTGAACATATGGTATAAAAGTCTTTACAGCTACGACTACTCTAGGTGTGCACAACCATCGGAACAAGTAACTGTAGCATCAATTTTTTTTTTGCATAACAACTAAATCTATTATTAAAAATATAAATTTAACTGGATAAAATTTAGTTAATAAAATATTAATGATTAAATTTATAAAATGTAATTAACTTTATCATTATACTTTATTTAAATTGATAAAATTTAATTGGATTAGATACTTAGATTTATTTGTATTTTCTAATAATTTAAAGATGAAATTAATCCAGTTAATAACAGAAAGACCAATTCGATCTACTTCCTATAACACATAAACTTTTTAGATATATTTATCTATAGTAATTAGGGTTGCTTTAAATACCCAACATGATATTCATAATATGATCGATCTATCACTCTCGATGTTAGACGCTTTTAATTTTTTTTTTAAATTAATTTCATCAGTGATTCCATTGAAATATTAACCAAACATGTCATAACTTTCCATAGCCACGACATAAACATACGAAGTTAAATATATATTTTATTTGAAATTGATTTTTTTATTATTCACTTGGTTTCTATAATAACGACATAAAAAAATTGGTTTCCCACTTTTTTTTTTCGGAAAAATGGCAGAGAAAATGAGATTGAGAAAGAGTTTTTCAGGATTTGGAAAGGGAAGACCAATTCATTCCCCTACAAGTAGGCATGTTAGTCGGTACGGTTTAATGTTTGCATATTTGCTAGATTTTTTAAAATAAGGAAATGATATGAGGGAAAAATAAATTAATAAAAAATTGAAATAACAAAAAAAGAAAAGGACAAAGAAGAGTTGGTATATCTTTGTAATAATAATGAGATTTGAAATGGAAGATGTTGGGTCTTGTTTATAAAGGAATATCTTTTGATGGAATAAGTTGGAGATTACACGGGGACCATTTATGGTGTACCCAAAAGCCAAGGACTCAAGGACAATATTTGATCATTGTGAATATGACTGTATTAGGATGATTTTTATTTAATATATTTACAGTTTTTTAAACTTAATTTGTAGAAGTTCTTAACTTCATCCATGGTAAACAGAATAATTATACAATTTTAATGTATTTATTTATCCTGTATGCATAATAAATATACTTTGTATTATTAAGAGTCTTTCTATTAATTGAATTTCACCATTATTTTCCTTAATTTTTTTTATCTTAAGCAATTTTACTGCGCCCACTCAAAGTGTGTGGGAGATGTGGTGTCGGCCATGTGCGCTTGCTGCTGCATTAGCAGCCCCACACGCATCATTTCCCCTAGAAGGATGTAAATTATCTTTTGGATTAATTACACAAGGTCTTCTGCTTACAAGTCAGATTTTAAATTTGTCACAACGTGAAACCGTTTTAACTGAAGTTAAAAATTGTTAGTATGTATTGATTAATTTCCCCCCGTAAATTTAATCTGTTAATTTAGATTTAAATCTCTGACTTTTGATTTGATGTGGAGATCAATTCCAGTTTAGGAATCGATACTAAACATCTAATAACAATTACATTGAAAGGAAAAAAAATGGGATTGATACAATGTAAATACTTTTGGGACTTAATTAGAATATTTAGAAATTCAAATACCATTTTAAATTATAACTCATTGTTTCGGGATATCACATTGAATTAAGCTCATTTTTCTTCTGTTGAGTAAAAACGATGATCATGTCTTGTTTCTTTCACAAGGTCAGTTCCACACTTCCTTCAACAGGAACCCAGGCCCTGGGGTCTCTCAAGCCAGGTTTAGGGGTGGATGAAGAGGTTATCAATGTGAATTTTAAATTTTTATATAATTTAGATATATTTTTTATATTTTTATTATGATTTATTTTTATTTTTCAAAATTTTATAAACTTGTCCTTTTAAATCTTATAAATTCATCCATAATATAAAATTATATATCCGTTTATGGCCAGACCCTGACTACCTTGATGGTCTCAGGCTTGATCTCTGTTGTGGTCCTATTGTTCACTCTTTTCTTTTGGCTTTCATTGTGCCATGTGATGTCCCGACTGGTCCCTTAATGATTCCCGACTGGTCCCTTAATGATGTCCCATGGTTCATGACTGTAATCGCTTCTCTTTTTTTACTCCAACTTCACGAAATACAGATTGAAATTAAAATGCAATTGTACTTTTTGCTTTCTTAAAACGATAAATCATAGAAAAAAAGTATGATTGGACACCAAGTTACGTGGGAACCGTATTGTTAATATGTACAAATTTGTATTAACAATCGGTTGGTCTAATGAGTTGAGACACTAGATCCTTTAAATAAGATCAGGTGTTCGAATCCTGACGATTGCGAATGGAGCAAACTAGGTTGGGATGGTCGTCATTGCCTCTGTAGTATCCGATCCTGATTAGTCGATCAATAGATCATATACCGGTGGTTATAAAAAAAATATGGACAAATTTGGAGTAGGCATGTATGTTGAACTTGAAATGTGAAAGGCAAGTGGAAATGCATGTCTAAAAACAATCTTAATCAAATCTTTGGTGTAATCTTGAGTATCTAACATATGTGCTGTGGTGTTTTGGTTGATGTAACATATAATATAATCCTAAAAGCAAAATATTGATTTGGAATCAAACACATTGAGTTTTCATACCAAGGAATCATGTCTTGGGTTGTTCCTTCTCCATGTATAACAAAATTAGTCAAATGTTTGGTTCCACTAAAATTGTGTAGGATTAAACAAAAAACAATAAAATAATGAGTAAATTGCAATTTTCATCACTCATCTTTCTTCTTATTCCTATTTTGCTAACTAAAGTTTAAATATTTTCAATTTACTCACTTAATTCTCAATTCCGCTAAATACTTAACTACATTATGACCGTACATTTTTCTTCTAAAAATTATAAAATGACCCCAAAACTTTCATCTTTCGTGAAAAAACTCATAGTTTTGAATTACCTTTGATTTATCGATGATGATGCATCTTCTTCCGAATCCCAATGGTGGGGAGGAACCAAGTTGTATATCTTAATTGTATGTTGATCGAATGATGAACATTATAAAGTATTTTGGAGTTTTATGAGTTTTAAAGTGATTTAGATAAAATCTAAATGGATACATTGGTAAGAAAAAGTGTAATTTACCTTAAAGTAAATTGGGAATAGTTTCTTCAATTGGGTGAATATTGTTAAGATACTATTTCCAAATTCTTATTGAATCACTTCCTTTAATTTGTTTGGATATCATCAATTATTATTTTCTACAATGAAGAACCTTTCTCTCTTTGACTATATTACTTTTTTATCACCTTTTTGCCATAAACAATATCTTATTTCTTTTCATTAATTAAAGGTGGAATACATTCTTAACGTAGGACAGCTTACCGTTTTGTTTCTCTCACAACCTCGGTTTTAATTATGATCATCAAAGATATGATTCATGTTTTGATAATACTAATTAAGTGGGCCGAGCTGTTCTTCTTGTTTTTAATGAATAAATATATAGTGTAAAAAGCAAGCAAGTAGCCGAGAAAGAATAAAATTATAGGCAAAAGGGAATGGGTCCAACCCCTAAGATGACAAGTCTTCATTTGTGTTTTCAACTGAGATTTCCTATCTCATTCGATTTTCTTTTACTTATCTTTATCATCCATCTTTCTTTTTTAATTTTTAATTACAAGAATTCTATTGTTTGCTTTAAATTGATTTGGGCAATCGAATATTAAGACGATGATAATGCAAGTTGAAAACTCGATGATGAATGGTGAGACATACATTTGAGCTTCTATTTAACCTTTACCTCTTGTCCAGATTCCTTGTATTGCTAATAATTGCCATACCAAATACCTATTTTCACTGTGTTTTAAACTTTTAACTCAAATATAGATAGAAAATATAAAAAAGCTAAATGTATTTCTACTTTCTAGTTTGCTTATATATTGCATCTTTTCTTCTTTGTTTACTAAATAATTTTATTCAAATGCATTACATAGCATATATATAATTATTAAGTGTAAATTTAAATACAGATTTATTATAATTCTAGTCCTACCGCATGGAATGTTAAGAAATGTGGACAAGACAGAAGAAGATATATATTCATTCGACAAGATCTTATTAATCTACCTAGAATAGATTCTTTGATGTTATTGAACACATCATATGACAAGATTAAATTCCCACTTCATTGCCCAAAAGGAATAAAAAAATGTTGAAAGTGGACTCGGCTATATCCAAGTTGGTCTATGTGGTTATTTGTTGAAGCCCATCATGAATTAAAATCCAAAGTCCATTTGCATGGCTTATTTCATGGAAAACTATGTCCTGTGTTTTCATCATTATTTCATAAAATTGTCCACTGAATGATAATAAAAAAGGGTAGGCTACTTATTTAGTCACCTACTTATTTCCAAGGTTTTATTTTAATTATTCAACTATTTTTTTTAAATCTTATCCATCGTTATATTTTGGCTCTATTTGGATCAATTGTCGTCAAAAAATAAATAGAACTGTTGACATGCTAATTTTTTTCAACGATGACGTGACATTACCTCATGACACGTGAGTATCACATTTAGTTTTTTAACGAATGATGATCAAAACAGAACCAAAATGTAACGTTAAGTACGATTGTGTGAAAAAAAATAGTTGGATGACCAAAATAGAATCAAGAGAATAGATTGTGATAATTAAAAAAATTATGTTTTTCCAGCAGAAAGGTTATCTTGGGAGAACAAAAGTGAGGCCAACAGCAACTGCAAAAAGGAAGAGCAACAGTCCGATGAAGTTGATGATAAGCGCTTCCTGGCCTCGAACAAGCTCTAACCAAAGGAATCTACGAAGCAATCCCATCTCCGCCGTGGTGATTGCCAACAAGAAAATAACCAAGCCACCAAAAGTGTGCCATGGCCGATACGCTGCTCTACTGTACGATTTCGCACCTGGGAACACATAGGAGAAAAAACCAAGGAAATACTGCAAAAACAAACAGCAGAAAGAAGATTGGGATATATGTTTGTTTCAAGTTGCTAATAACTAATATATTGATTGAATTTAGATACCTGTAAACTAAATAAGCAGATGGCGCTCATGAGTCATGCCTAGCCAAGAATGTAAGGTGTACATATTAGGACAGTTGGTTTCATCCTGGAATTTGAAAATCACAAAGATCCTAAAGATGCCACAACCAAGAGCTATGGTTTGGAATGTTACATGGACTGCTCTTTGTAATTTCATGTCTCTGTCTTCTGGGATTCTTGTATTCCATGATTGCTGTTTTATAGGGTATATGTTCAGTTAAAAAGCTTTTGGGATGTTCCTTAATATGATGCAAATCACTTTTCAATGACATTTCTGCTGAGAAATAAATGAGTTATGTTGAGTGTTGATCATTCACGGTTCACTCATTCTTATTTAGACGAAGAATCGTGCAACTGATAATTTGATGGTCATTTATCTGTAATTTCAACGATGAAGATGAAGGAGAAGTCTTACAGAAAGAGTGTGGTTGAAGATGAAGAAGAGGTTCCAAAATATCCCATATTACATATCACAGGCAGGGGCAAGTGCACTTGACCCCATTTTTAAAATGAGTTTATATATTGATCCTTTGTGTGTTCTTGTGTTCGTCTTAAAGTCATGAATACTATATGTAAATCAACAAAGCTATAAAAAAAATGCTACAGTCAGTCAATATATTTAGTCCTAATAAATCTCTTAAGTTTAATATATTTAGTCCTAACAAATCTCGAGTTTATTAAAGGTTCTGTAAAGGGTTTATGATCAGTCGAATGATTTATTATTCTGTAGGAGAATCCCTCCGGATGGGGTCTTTACTCTTTAGTAGGTATCAGTGAAAAAGGAGTATTTTTAGGAAAAAAAAAATAATATGCGAAGATTGTTCTTAATTCCAACGAAATCTTTCTCTTTTACACAATCAGAAAATGTATCTTGCATGAATGTTAAACATAGATATATATTTGAAGAAAAATAAAGAGTCGAAACAACGGCAAGATACAAAAAAAAAAAAAGCGTTTACGCTTACTACTTACCTTTTCCAACCATTAATATGAATCCAATCACCATTAGAAATGGATGAAGCTGCAGATACGAGGGAAAGAAAAGTGAAAACTTGGATCTGTCTATTGTATGCAGAATCAAATTGATCCATACAAATCAACTGAATCTTAGTTTGACAAGAAAAGAAGACAGATTTAACTCACATTGAAAATCTAGGATTTATTAGCAGATTCAAAAGCAAGGCCTTAACGGAACTTGAGAAGCCAAACTATTACAAGGATTGTCACTGCTAGAAACAACAAATGTCCAACTACTGCAATAGGGGTTGCTGAAATTTGATAGCTTTTGCTCCTAGGCGCCGTTGCAGAACGAAGATGGAGAGGTCAGTAGTCACTGGTGTTATTTAAAATCACCATTAACAAAGATAGCTTTTTGTTTGCGTGGGGAAGTTGGCATTTAGTAAAAGCCGCCTAGCCGGCTGATTTGGTGGTGACAAGTCCATTAACAAGGAGAATATTGTACCGATCAAATTTAACCGTGGGGCTAATTAAACAATTTTGCAGGCTTTGAGTTTTGGCTTCAATTACCAATCATGCGGAGAAATTAGTAATGCTTGCATTTGATTGTTTGTTTCTGGTGTGGGTTTATTGCGGAGAATAGGACAGCGTTTGAAGCCATGAGAAAAGCCGAAAGGTTTTTCATATCAGAAATTTAGCAATGATTTTACCTGTGGAACTCTTATTTCAGAGTTACTTCACCTCTCGTGCATCGATATACTCCACCAGAATAATATGTGAAGGATCTTAGCTATATTTTATCAGCATCGAGACATGAAACACATTATAGATACATATTACCTTAGGTGACAATACCAATAGATAAGACACTATTTTAGTTCTCTCCAACACCTCGTACGATTCAATCAATCACTAACTCAATTTTTTTTCGCATCCAAAGCCCAACACTTTCTTTCAAAGCGACACCTAAAGAAAGATTTTATTGTCCACCGAAAACTGTGTCCTTACCTTTAAATCTACGTAGGATTTATGCTGATTGAAAGGTATTTTTAATTTATCTCAGATCAATCATATTTTTTCCTTGATTTCTCTAATCAAATCAAGTCCAACTAGCTTTTCCTCACTAGTCTAACACAAATATGTTCTTCACTTACAACAATGCAATGCATCAAATGAAACCTTCTGAATACTTTGTAGACACTAGTTTTTGTTCGTTTTCATTATTTATTATATTACTATTATTATTACATAACATGAAGGCCCAGTTACATTAAACCCGGAGCCCATTTTCCCAAACTAGAACCCAAATACAACAATACCCAAATAACCCAACAACCCAAGCTAGGCCCAGACCTGGTTCAAGATCCAGGCTCAGATGACCAGAAGGCCCGAGCTTAGTATATAGGGTTTTATCACATTTCCTTCAGCCGCCAGTTGATCTTAACAGTCCGATCAAAGTAAATCCGAGGGCCCAGATGTAGCCAGCAGAAGCCCTAGGATATCATTACCACCATAGGGCCTATTCCGGCCGCCGCCTCCGAATGCTCCAGTCAGCCGTGCCACGCCACCACCGCCTCGAATAGAAAACTCCAGAAGATAAATGGCAGCCACACACCTCACCGAAGCCTCATCATTGCAGCCAAGATTTGAGCCCTATAAAAGGACTCGACCAATCCTGCAAACAAAAGAGAACACACAAACACAACAACAAGAACGACAAACAATAAGAAACAGAGAGCAGACAGAGAAATCTAGAAACAATAAAGCCATTCGAACAAAAAAAAGGAGCAACCAACACAAACCAAGAAAGGAAATAAAGAGAAGAGATCGAGATATCTTACCCAACAGTAAGAGCATCCACATGTTTTCGGAGAGTTGAAACGTCGGAGATATAAGCCCAGATATAGGTCGATTAGGGAGATTTGAGGACAAAAGGGGTTCATAATCGGCTAGAGGACAATGAGAACTTTAATTCGGGGCAACTTTCTGATTTCCGGCCATCATGGATGGTGGCTGGCGGTGGTCAGACTTGACGGCATACGGTGGTCGCTGGTAGCTAGCATCCCTTCGATGGAGTGTGTTTAGAGAGAGGGCAGAGAGAATGAAATCTCTCATATTTTAGAGAGAGAAAAGAAAGGAAAGAAATGAGAAGAAATGGCCTAAATGGCCGGTTACGGTATTTTTATACCTCCCTAAAACGATACCGTTTAAGGGAGGGCTTTTGTGTAATTCGAAGAGGGGCAAACCATGTCCGTGATCCTTTCAATTCTGTAATCTTCCATTATAATCACCGAAATCAGGTTTCTATATCTTTTAATTTTATTTTATTTGTATTTTAGTCCCTATCATGTTTATACATATTTTAGGTAAAATAACCTATTTAGTCCTTTATATTTTAATTATTTATATTTATATCCCGTATTAATAATTTAGGGTAAATTACATTAATAGTACATAGCTTTAATAATATTTTAAATCATGTTAATTAATTTTATTATTTCATATTTTAATCATTTATTATTATTATAGGATTAATTATATTATTAGTCTTTATATTTTATATTAGATTCATTAATTTTATAATTTAATCTATATAGTTTTAATACTAAATATTATAATAGGCTTATTAATATGTATATTAAATATTATTTAGTAATTATTTACATTAAGTTATTTGTAAATTTAAATTTAAAGAACAAATTCATAATTTATTGCAAAGACACTAATAAATAAACACCGGTACTAATTTTGGGCGTTATGGGGGTGCTAATCCTTCCCCATACGTAACCGACTCCTGAACTCATTTTTCTGGTAAGTAGACCCGAGTTGTATTATTTTAATATTATTCTTAGGAATTTTATTAGAATAATATGACATTTTGGTGACCAATCTTACCAAATTAAAAGATTGGTGGCGACTCTACAACTTGGCGTTTCATCTGATTCAAGGAGGATAAACACTTACTTTTTCGAGACTAGTTACACTCTTTGGGGTGTACTATTTGCACTCTACGTCGCCGGGTAGAAAAATGTCTCGACAGCTTGGCGACTCCACTGGGGATTTTTTAAACAAAAGAGAGTTCAACCACCAATTTATTAATTAATTGTCTTTGCAATAAAATTAAGTTTGTTTTAATTTAGTTTTTAATCCCTTGATTATTTAATATCCATTTTTGTATAAATAGTTGTACTAACTTGTCTGTTAGTGTTTTCAGATTAATTAAGTCTTTATTGGAATCGAGGAGTAAATTTTGTGAGTTATGTGATTATATGATTATCTTTCTCTTTTCTGGTTTTCCTCACACACTGTGCACTGCATTATCATGACATGAGCTAAAACCGCGCTCTATACCATTTAGCTTGAATGAGAAACTACTCCCTTGTTTGGTTTTCACCTCCGTATGGGATAAGAGACCATTCCTTGAGCTCACACCTTATGTTCCTCGTATGATTTTCACCTCCGTATAAACATAAGAAAGTGTGTTCCTTCAAATTGAACTCAATCTAAAAGTCTGTAATGGACTAGGATTAAGGGTTTAAAAGCCCAAGGGGGCACCAACAAGGACAATTTGATGATCCTTTTTACCTTAGAGCCAAACCCAACATATAGTCAACCTAGAACTCAAACCTAGGAAATCATGTGAAGAGAATACACCATGAAAAGTTCTTTATGAGAATCTGCAGTTAGGCTTACTTCAACAAACAAGAAAGACCTAATCGACTGGTAATGCAGTGCATGGAAAATGTTAGACAATATGTCTAGAGTTGAAGAGACATAGCTATACAAGTACATCCACCCATTGAAGAAGATGAGTCAATTATGTTTTTTTAAGATTGGGAACTTGATAGTGGTGAATTCAGCAAGAAGCCATTTTTGAAAAAGAAAGAAAGTGAGGTAAATGATGCAAGGAAATATGAGTCCAATAATATTACAGTGTCTCGACCTAAGGATATTGGATCTTCTACACAAAACTTTGCCAAACAAGGGACAAGGGAACCAAGGGTGGAAAGAGAGAAACCTCAGTTTGACCCAATTCCGATGGCATACAAGGAATTATACCAGATATTATATGAAAAAACATATAATATCACCCTATCATGTATCACCCATACAACCCCCATATCCTAAGTGGTACAATGATAACTTGCAATGCGAATATCATACAGGAGCTCGTGGACATTCTATAGAAAATTGCATCACATTCAAAAGAATTATTCAAAGCTTAAGAACAAAGAATATCATAAATTTTGGTGATAAAGTGCAACTAAATGTGGCTCAAAACCCATTACTAAATCATACAGGAACAGGGATCAATGTAGTTATAGAGGAAAAATGAAAGAAGGTGATAAAGCAACTCAGTGAAGTAAAATCACCTATGTTATGGGTATGGACTCAAATGATCAAAGTTGGGTTGTTAAAATCTAATCTGTCAGTAGAACAATTAAATTGTGGAAATATATGTCATTATCATGGTTATGAAGGACATATTATACAACAATGCTCAGATTTTCAGGTTTTAATACAAAAAATGATGGATGAAAAGGAGATGGAATTTTTCAAGAAAGTATCAGAAGAAGAAATGGATATTTGCGCCTCTGAGGGATCATCTAGATTGGTTTAAAACTCTAATCATCCTTTAATTATCATACCAAGGACTCAGGTACCAGATAAGAAATCTCCAAAGGTGGTCATCACTTCACTATCCCCATTTTCTTATAAGGATGACAAGCAAAGTCCATGGAATTATGAATGCCAAATGAAGGAGATGATGGGAGGAAATGAAGAGGTTGAGCTACAGTTAAAAGAGGATGAAACTATCATCAATGAACCTGTAACTGAAAATGAAGCTATAGAATTCTTGAAGTTTCTCAAGCACAATGAATATAGTATTGTTGAACAGTTGCACAAATTTCCAACTTGTATATCAATTTTAACACTTTTATTAAGCTCTGAAGCACATCGTAATGCTTTGTTAAAAGTGTTAAATCAAACTTTTATACCAAAGGAATTGTCTGTAAACAAATTGGACAGGTTGATTACAAATATACAAGCTGACAATTTCCTTTCTTTCTCCGAAGATGAAATTCCTTCTGGGATGAATGGTAGCCCTAAAGCTCTGCACATTACAGTTAAGTGCAAATGGCATATTTTATCTCGAGTGTTAGTAGATAATGGCACAACTTTGAATGTAATGCCATTAGTGCCTTTGAAGAAATTACCAATTGATAGCACACTCATAAGAAGTAGTCAGAGTATTGTCCGAGCTTTTGATGGAACCAAGAAAGAGGTATTAGGAAAAATCGATATTCCCTTAACTATTGGTCCAACAACATATGAGCTAGAATTCCTTGTAATGGATATTATACCCACTTACAATTGTTTGTTGGGAAGACCTTGGATTCATCAAGCAGGGGAAGTTCCATCCACATTACACCAAAAAGTAAAATTTGTAATAGATGGTAGGCTGATATGTCTTAATACTGAAGAAGACATCATTGCTTCAGTCTCTACCACTGCTCCATATGTTGAATTGGATGAAGAAGTTATTGAGTGCTCTTTCAGATCATTGGTATTTGTCAACGCAACATTTGTGAATGAGAGCAAAAGGATGCCTAAACCCAAAATTTCGAACTGCACAAAAATAGGACTCATAATGACCTTAGGAAAAAGGGGTAAAGGCTGGAAAAGGATTAGGAAATCATTTGCAAGGACCAATTAATCTAGTTCTTCCTATCCCCAAAAAAAGATCGATTTGGTTTGGGATATCAACTGATAATAAAAGAGAGACAGAGGGGCATTAGAAAGAGTCAAGAACTGAGAAAGGCAAAGTTAGCTGGAGAAGACCTTACATGGGAACCAATGACCTTTCCACCATTAAATAATACTTTTGTGTCTGGAGGACATACTTTTCAAGAGAATCAACAGAGCAAAGGACTGATTGTTGAAGATACTTTGAAAGAAATGAGTATCAATATCATATCAAATGATGAATCTGTAGAAAATAAAGCTATGAGCATTTACCTCGCATCATCGGACTTTGAGTTAAATAATTGGACTGCGGAAGAATTACATGTAGTTTTCAAATATTTTTTAGAGAACTCAAATATCAATGACATAGATGCCGATGATACTGACCCAGAAATTGATTTTGAGCAGCCTATGTGTCATGAGAAAGTTGAGGGTTATGGTGAAGGATGTGATTTACCTTCTGAGTTGTTAAAAATGGTGGAAAAAGAGGATAAGCAAATTCTACCACATAAGAAACCTATTGAGATCTTAAATCTAGGGGTCTAATATGGATAAAAAGGAGGTGAAGATTGGCATCACTTTATTTAATAAAGGGTGATAGAATTTGATTAAATTGCTGTAAGAGTATAAGGACGTATTTGCCTGGTCATATGAAGATATGCTAGGATTGTATACAGAATTGGTAGTACATAAGTTACCAATAAGATCAGAATGTAAGCCAGTGCAACAAAAGTTGAGAAGAATGAAACCTGAAATTCTACTCAAAATCAAGGAATAAGTAAAAAAGTAATTTGATGATGGATTTCTTAAAGTAGCCAAATACCTTGAATGGGTAGCAAATATTGTCCCTGTAACAAAGAAGAATGGTAAAGTCTGTATGTGTGTTAACTATCGAGATCTTAATAGAGCCAGTCCAAAGGATAATTTTCCTTTGCCAAACATATATACATTAGTGGACAATACTGCTAAGAATTCTCTATTCTCATTTATGGATGGTTTCTCCGGCTATAATCAAATCAGAATGTACCTTGATAATATGGAGAAAACAACGTTTGTCACCTTATGGGGAACATTTTGTTATAAAGTGATGCCATTTGGACTAAAGAACGCAGGGGAAACTTATCAAAGGGCTATGGTAACATTGTTTCACGACATGATGAATAAATAAATAGAAGTTTATATCGATGATATGATTGTCAAAGCCAAGTCAGAGGAAGAGCGTGTTGAGAATTTGAAAAAGATTAATGGAATGTGTTGAGTTAATTGATTGACGGAATTGGCCAAGAGGGGGGTGAATTGGCAATAAAAATTTTGGTGGAAGCTTTTGCAGAAAATTGAAAGAAATTGCACAGCGATTTAGAGTGGTTCGACTTTCTCAACCAAAGTCTATGTCCACTACCTTAGCTATCCACACTAAGGATTTTCCATAAATTCACTAATTTGTCTTTCTTTTGAGGACAAAGAGTAACCTTACAAACCCTCAAGAATTATACCCCAAATTCTTGAGAACACTCTCTCCCAAAGAGAACAATACAAATTTTCAAACTTACAAGGAAATCCTCACAAGGTAGATTGTTTGCACAATTCTAGAACAAAGAAAAGAACACTCAAGAATGAATACAATTGAGCACAATAAGTGTTCTTGAAAGAAAAATGAATATTGAATGAAAAATAGGCTTAAAATGCTCAAACTTGAGGTTTGATGCTTTCTCTTTGATTATCTCTTGATTCTAGTTGCTTGATGTTTCTTGTTGTTGATCAATGGCTTCTAAGCTTGCTTAAATACACCTTGAATCACTTCTGAACGTTGGGGATCATTAATGAAGATAATATAGACGTTTTAGAATGAAATCAATTAATAAAACAGTTTGGAGCATGGGGGAATCGGTACCCCTTAAGGGGAATCAGTTCCCTAAGTGTAAAATTCAAATATTTTGACCGTTACAAAAGGGGGGAATCGATTCCCTCCGAGCATACTGGAATTCTCGGAGCCAAACCATTCAGGGGGAATTGATACCCCCTTGGGGGGGAATCGGTTCCCTCTGAGCAATCTAGAATTTTTGGCTTTGAGATGGTTCAAAATATTTTGTAAAATCGTTTTGAAATTATTTTAAGATTAAAACTTAATTTTACACTTGAGTAAGGATTAAAAATGATATTTGAAAGATTTGGAGTAATATTTTGATATTCGAATAATTATATCGAATATACTTAGAAAACCTTTTTGGAAAATCTTAAAATTCATTTAACTTAATTTGTTATATCGAAATATCAAAATGTTTTCAACAATCTCTCCCTTTTTGATATAACAAAACATTTTAGTAATTTTAAGATTTTGAAATCAAAAACGACGTTTTTGAAAAATTACTCCCCCTTACTTTAACACTTCTCCCCCTTTAAACCACTTAACACTTCTCCACCTTTTTGTTAAATCAAAAAGACTTGTAAAAGATTTTAAACAAGGTTTTAAATCATATAGCCAATTGAATATATATAGTTTAAGCTGCTAAGATCACAATCAAGAGAAATGTTAGCCATTAGTTCCATAATCAATATTCATAATTATTGTGATATGGCAAAATTGTTCATATTGCTAAAGTGATGTAAATGATGCAATAATGAATAAATTTAACCACACAATATATAAGTTCAAACATCCAAACAAATCCAAAGTCTAACAATCCACAAAATCAAACAATCCAAAATATTCAAAATGTTGAATCAATAATCTTTTAGTTCAAAGTTCTAAAGCTAAACACAGAATTAAACATCCGGATCGGGAGGAGGAAAACGAGCTCGCATAGCGGCCATCTCATGTGAGAGTGCATCAATATGTTCATTCATCGAAGCATTGTTTGTGCGCATCTCTCGGAGGATTTCTAATTATCGAGCTTCTATTATGGATAAATGGGACTCTATAGAAGTAAAGCGCGAATACATGGTAGCATATCGGAAATCGAATGTCTCCATAAAAGATTGAAAATATGGAGGCATTTGTTGCGTTTGTTGTGCTTGCTCCTCGGGCTGTTCAGGCTCATCTTCGGCTTCATTGATGTCTCGCATTAATTGTTGAAGTTCGTGATCGTCGTCAGCTTCTGGTTGAGCTCGTGAAGAACTAGCTCTCAGAGTATTTTCAGACGATTGAACCCATTCACCGGTTTCCTTATTCTTTATCCATCCCGCTCTCGATAAAGAAAGAAGATTAATTTGTTTCTTTAGAGGAAAGGAGGCATCTAGACCTACTCTAAGCCCAGCTTTAGAAAATAGATTACTCAAAATGCAACCGTAAACTAGAGATGAACAGAGTTTCTTGTTAGGAACAAGATTTACGGTTTCAACAATTTCAGAAAAATGATATGGGGTAGGTTTATTTTAATACTGTTTTCGAAACAATGTAACCACCAAAGATCCAAGGCTCTAAGAGTAGAATAACGACCTCCAGATGGTCGAAACCACCAAGAAATCATTAGATGAAGAAAACGTTCATGAAGGTCTAAGACACTTGCTCTATCCCTTCTTTTATAACGAGATTCTAAGATTTATTTTTCATTTGAAATACCATCATTATCTAATCCAAATGCATTGGCTATATAAGCCGAGTCAATATATAAGAATTTTCCTAGGAGGTAGGAATGAACTCCTATGGTTTGGGTTTCAATTCGGCTTTTAACACAAACTGCATTAGAATAGAAGATACGAACAAGTTGATGGTAGACAATGGGTTCAAGCTCAAAGAGTTTATCAAATTTCCACTCTTGTAAAAGAGGAAGATATTTAAAATTAATATATAACATAGCTTGACGAGAAGGGATACGTTCTTCTCTAATTTTGTAAGAGTCGAAATATTGATAATACCAAAAATGATGATTTCTAGGACCAGGATGATTGGAGGATGAGTTTTGGATCGTTATATTGGGATCAACTGGATTAGGATTAGGAATTGGAATTTCAGGAATAAGAGGAGGATTTGGAGGTGGATTTGGTTGACGGTGTGAGCGACTAGATGATGGCCTAGCACGTTTAGGATTGAACATGGTTTAGGAAATCGGAATAGAATGGATAACCTGTAATTTAGAAAACACATGTATGTAATTCAATCAATCCCAAAACTCAATTGAGTCCTCAATATTTCAAGGTTCTCTAATTTAATCCTAATTGGTAAAGTTTTTGAAAACTATTGAAAAATAAGATTTTGAAAAACAATATATGTATAGTTTTCATAACAACAACATAATTCAATCAAAACACAATAATTTGAAAAACAATTTTTTTTAATTTCGAAAATTTTAAATATTTTGGAAAATTATTGTGGTTTTGATGAAATTAGTTGTAATATATAGTTTCTAATCACTAAACAATCAATGCCCGATCACTATTTCTACCTAGAACTAATTAAAACTAGTCCTATGTTCAAAATCAATGAAATAGAGAGTTTAGAAAATTTTACCTTGAAAGATGAGATTGAGTGGATTTTGATGTTGTTTGCACGATTTTAATGATGCTAGCAGGTTTAGAAGATGATGTTTGAAGTGAATTCCGATTAAAATCGTTGATTTGAGGCAAAATAGAGATATGAAGAGAGTAGAAGAGGAGAAATGACGTGAATGAGAGAAGAAGAGGGTTAAAGGTTTTAAAGGTTCTGCCCGTGTTAAAATCCAGAACCCCAGGGGGTATCGATTCCCCTGTGGGGGGAATCGGTTCCCCTTCAAAGGGGGAATCGGTTCCCTCATGGGGGTATCGATTTCCTCTGCACCAAAATGCTAAAATCTGATTTTAAACACACAAAATGCTAAATTAATTTTCTCTAGTGGTATTGGCAACTCATATATTGAAAATTAATCATGTTCAAACAATCAAATTATTCTTTAAATGATATTTGAACATAAAATTAATTTTTCATCAAGAATCATAAACTCCCCCTAACTAATAGCAATGACTTCAATAAAAAATTAGCATTTTTCATTTAGTCTTAAAAGTGCTAAAATTATTTTAAACACTAAGTGAAGATAGGTTGGTCAAACCTAATTCTCTCCTAAGTGTCCAAAATCTTTCCTTGTCTAAAGGTTTTGTAAAGATATCCGCTAATTGGTGCAAAGTATCAACAAATTCTAGAACTACATCTTCCTTAGTGACATGGTCTCTAATGAAGTGATGTCTTATTTCAATGTGCTTAGTTCTAGAGTGTTGGATGGGATTTTTAGTGAGACAAATAGCACTAGTATTGTCACACTTGATAGGAATGGTACCAACTTCAATTCCATAATAAAAAAGTTGTTGTTTCATCCATAAAACTTGTGCACAAAAACTACCAGCTGAAATGTATTCGGCTTCAGTGGTAGATAATGCAACATAATTTTGTTTCTTTGAAAACCAAGAAATCAGCATATTTCCAAGGAATTGGAAAGTACCGGAGGTGCTTTTCCTATCTAATTTGCATCCTCCATAATCCGCATCAGAAAAAGCATGCAAGCTAATGCTAGAGTCTCTAGGATACCAAAGTTCTAAACTAGGAGTGTCCTTAAGGTATCTAAAGATTCTCTTAACAGCTAGTAAATGTGATTCCTTAGGGCATGATTGAAATCTAGCACATAAGCAAACACTAAACATAATGTCCGGTCTACTTGCAGTTAGATAAAGTAGAGATCCAATCATTGACCTATATAATTTAACATCTACACACTTACCTCCTTCATCTAAGTCAAGCTTTGTTGAAGAGCTCATTGGAGTGTCATGAGGTTTGCCATTTTCCAGTCCAAACTTCTTAAGCATGTCTTTGACGTATTTAGCTTGATTGATGAAGATGAAATCTTTTCTTTGCTTGATTTGGAGTCCCAAGAAAAATGAGAGCTCCCCCATCATGCTCATTTCGAATTCACTTTGCATTAGCTTAGAAAATTCTTGGGAAAGAACATCATTAGTAGAACCAAATATTATATCATCAACATAAATTTGAACTACTAAAAAATCTTTACCTTTGTGCTTTAAAAAAATGTAGTGTCAACCTTCCCTTTTGAAAAACCTTTTTCAATTAAAAAATTTGACAATCTTTCATACCAAGCTCTAGGAGCTTGTTTTAAACCATAAAGCGCTTTTGTCAATTTAAGAATATGATCCAGAAATTTTGAATCTTCAAAACCTGGAGGTTGTTCCACATACACGTCTTCCTTTATAAAACCATTTAAAAATGCACTTTTAACATCCATTTGATATAATTTAAATTCATGAAAACATGCAAATGCTAATAACATTCTAATTGCTTCCATCCTAGCTACGGGAGCGTATGTTTCATCATAGTCTATGCCCTCTTCTTGAGTATACCCTTGAGCAACAAGTCTAGCCTTGTTTCTCACTATATTACCACTCTCATCAAGCTTATTCCTAAGTACCCATCTAGTACCTACAGTAGATTTATTATTAGGCCTTTCAACTAATGTCCATACTTTACTTCTCTCAAATTGATTTAATTCTTCTTGCATAGCCATAATCCAATGTTAATCTTTTAATGCTTCTTTAATATTCTTAGGCTCTATGCATGAAGTAAATGCAACATAATTACAAATATTTCTAAGAGAAGATCGAGTTGTTACTCCTTTGGATGGATCACTTATAATATCACCATCATTGACATAGTTGTACTCTATTGGATAAGATATTTCCCTTTCTTTAATGGTTGGATTCTCAAGAGGATCATGAGTTACCCCATCTTTTGTTTCTTCCTTTGATGATGATTCTTCAACGTCATGTCTAACTTCATTTGTATTTATAATACCTACATCATCATTCACACAAGAATCCTTCCTCGGAAGGGGATTATCATCGAAAACAACATGTATAGACTCTTCTACAACTAAAGTTCTTTTATTAAATACTCGATAAGCTTTAGAATTTAAGGAATAACCCATAAAAATTCCTTCATCACTTTTAGCATCAAATTTGCCAAGGTTTTCTTTACCGTTGTTTAAAACAAAACATTTACATCCAAAAGGATGAAAATAGCTAATGTTAGGTTTTTTATTTTTGAAAATTTCATATGGAGTTTTCTTTAAAATAGGCCTAATCATTACTCTATTTACAACATAACAAGCGGGTATTTATGGCTTCCGCCTAAAAATATTTTGGCAAATTATTTTCACAAAGCATGGTTCTAGCCATTTCTTCTAAAGTTCGATTTTTCCTCTCAACAACTCCATTTTGTTGAGGGGTTCTAGGTGCTGAAAAATTGTGACTAATACCATTAGAATTACAAAACTCAATAAATCCAAGATTTTCAAACTCAGTGCCATAATCACTCCTAACCCTAGTTATAGAGTAACCTTTATCGTTTTGGATTACTTTTGAAGACGTGATTAATTTTTCTAATGCTTCATCATTAGTACTTAAGAATAGAACCCAAGTATATCAAGAATAGTCATCTACCAAGACACATGCGTATTGTTTTCCACCCAAGCTAGTAGTCCTAGTTGGCCCAAAAAGATCTATATAGATCAATTGTAATACTCTACTAGTTGATACGTCATTAATGGATTTAAAAGAAACTCGCTTTTGTTTTCCTTTAGTACAAGCATCACAGATTTTATCATTATCAAATTTAAGCTTAGGCAACCCTCGAACTAAATCACCTTAAGTTAGCCGTTGCAAAACACTCATACTAGCATGTCCTAGTCTCCTATGCCATAACCAACTATCATGTTCATCCTTAGCAACTAGGCACAAATTAGTCATATCAATAGAATCTAAATGCACCATGTATATGTTTCATATTCTATGACCAATAAGCATAATCCGATTAGATGCAATGTCAATGACTTTACAACCATTAATATCAAACATGACATTGAATCCCTTATCACAAAATTGACTAATACTCAATAGATTATGCTTTAATCCATTCACATATAAAACATTCTTAATTTGTATGGAAGAGGTATTACCAATACTACCAATACCTTCAATGTGACCTTTTGAATCATCACCAAAAGTCACTTCTCCTCCATTTTTGGCGTTAAGCTCAATGAACCGGTTTTTGTCTCCGGTCATGTATCTTGAGCATCCACTATCAAGGTACCATGAATTTGGATTTGTTTCCCGTGCCTTGTAGCAATGCTCCTTTTCCTACAAACATAGATTAATTTCTAATTTTTGGTACCCAAATTCTTTTGGGTCCATATTCATTAGTTTCTAAAATCCTAGTCCCCTTAGGTATCCATTTGTGTAGAATATCCTTATCTTTAGTAGTAATGAGCTCTTTAGGAACCCATATACTTCTAACGATTTTTCCATTAGAGGTTCTTTGGGGACCTCTATAATTGTAATTTTTAAAACTTTTTCTAACAAAGTTGGATTTTGAATTTTCTCCATTTTCAAAACGTTTTGTTCCAACTTTATCAAAAGAAGTTTTAAGATCATCAATTTTCTTTTGATGATCATCATTGACTTTTGAAAGTAAATTTTGCAAATCCAAATTTTTCTTTTCAAAATCTTCTAGTTTGATTTGCAAATCTTTGATTTTACTTTCAAGATCGTTGTTGATTTTGGATATGAGTTTATTTTTATTTTTCAATTTTGAAACATCATTTTTATATTTTAAAAACAATTTCTCATAATCCGTAGCCAACCCATTATATTCCTCTAATAACTCATCATAGGATAAATCATCAAAATCAGATGAGTTAGAGGTTACCTTAGAATCTTCCCCGAATACCATCAAGCACAAGTTTGCTACTTCTTATTGCTCTTCATCGGAACCTTCTTCATCGCTCCATGTAGCCATATGAGCCTTGTGCTTATTTTTTGATTGACCCTTTCTCTTCAGTTGTGGGCAATCATATTTGCATGCCCCGACTTTTTGCATTCATAGCAAATGATCGGGTCCTTCTCTTTTGGTTCATTTTTGAGGCCTTTATTTCGTTTGAATTTTCTTCCTCAGTAAAGTTTCATCATTTTTCTGAACCGTTTGGCAAACAATGCCATTTCCTCGTCATCGTCATCTTCATTCGAATCACTCTCATTTTTTGTGGATTTGAGAGCAACTCCAATGTTTTTCTTCTTCTCCTTCTCTTTTAGTGTCTCTTCAATCTTATCAATGTCCACCTCATCTTCAAGCATCATTTCATGAGTGAGGAGTGAACCGATTATCTCTTCAAGAGTTAAGGATGTTAGATCCTTAGACTCGATGATTGCCGTCTTCTTTGATTGCCACAATTTTGGGAGGGAGTAGACTAACTTCCTCACAAGCTTTTCATTTGAAATGATCTCTCCATATGATTTGAGACCATTGACAATCGTTGAGAATCTATCCGTCATAGCTTTGATATCTTCATTTGGTTTCATCCTGAAATTTTCATAGCTATGCGTTAGAATACTAATTTTAGATTTCTTTACCTCATCGGTACCTTCATGAGTGACTTGAAGTTTGTCCCATATTTCTTTGGCAGTTTTACAAGATGAAACTCTTCCGTATTCATCTGGTCCAAGAGCACAAAATATGATATGGATGCCTTTGGAGTTGAGCTGGAACATTTTTGTCTCTCATTCACTCCATAATCTTGGATGAGTGAGAGGCTTGAAGTATCCTTCTTCTACGACATTCCATGCTCCCATGTCACTTGCTTGAATGAAGTACATCATCCTATTTTCCCAATAGGCATAATTAGCCCCATTGAAGAAAGAAGGCTTGTTGACGGGCATCGAATCGAGACCGGAGTCAAAGTTTGAAGTAGAGGCCATTGATGACTTTGATTATCAATGTAACTCTTCCCGAATCGACTCAAGAGGCGATTAAACCTTCAAATGAGTTAGGCTCTGATACTAATTGTTGAGTTAATCGATTGACGAAATTGGCCAAGAGGGGGGTGAATTGGCAATAAAAATTTTGGTGGAAGCTTTTGTAGAAAATTGAAAGAAATTGCACAGCGATTTAGAGTGGTTTGACTTTCTCAACCAAAGTCTACGTCCACTACCTTAGCTATCCACACTAAGGATTTTCCACAAATTCACTAATTTGTCTTTCTTTTGAGGACAAAGAGTAACCTTACAAACCCTCAAGAATTATACCCCAAATTCTTGAGAACACTCTCTCCCAAAGAGAACAATACAAATTTGCAAACTTACAAGGAAATCCTCACAAGGTAGATTGTTTGCACAATTCTAGAACAAAGAAAAGAACACTCAAGAATGAATACAATTGAGCACAATAAGTGTTCTTGAAAGCAAAATGAATATTGAATGAAAAATAGGCTTGAAATGCTCAAACTTGAGGTTTGATGCTTTTTCTTTGATTCTCTCTTGATTCTAGTTACTTGATGTTTCTTGTTGTTGATCAATGGCTTCTAAGCTTGCTTAAATACACCTTGAATCAGTTCTGAACACTGGGGGATCATTAATGAAGATAATATAGCCGTTTTAGTGTGAAATCAATTAATAAAATAGTTTGGAGCTTGGGGGGAATCGGCACCCCCTGGGGGGAAATTGATTCCCTCCGAGCATACTGGAATTCTCGGAGCCAAACCATTCAGGGGGAATCGGTTCCCTCTGAGCAATCTGGAATTTTTGGCTTTGAGATGGTTCGAAATATTTTGTAAAATCGTTTTGAAATTATTTTAAGATTAAAACTTAATTTTACACTTGAGTAAGGATTAAAAATGACATTTGAAAGATTTGGAGTAATATTTTGATATTCGAATAATTATATCGAATATACTTAGAAAATCTTTTAGGAAAATCTTAAAATTCATTTAACTTAATTTGTTATATCGAAATATCAAATTGTTTTCAACAGAATATCAGTTAAAGCTTAACCCAAATAGGTGTACATTTGGGGTGACATCTGGTAAACTTTTGGGATTTGTTGTAAGCCAAAAAGGAATTGAAATAGACCCAGATAAAGTCAAAGCTATTCAAAATTTTCCACCCCCACGAACACAAAAGGAGGTTTGAGGATTTTTAGGAAGGCTTAATTTATTTCGCAGCTAACTGAGAAGTGTGATCCTATTTCTCGCCTCCTTAGAAAGAGTGATTCTGGGACATTGAATGAAGAATGTCAAAAATCCTTTGAGATAGTTTAGAAATATCTATCAACGACTCCAATCTTGGTACCGCCTATCACAAAGAAACCTTTAATCCTTTATTTATCGGTTTGGGAAAATTCAATGGGGTGCGTATTAGGATAGTATGATCAAACTGAGAAGAAGGAAAGAGCTATTTATTATCTCAGTAAGAAGTTCACTGAATGTGAAACTAGATATTCTTCAATTGAGAAATTGTGTTGTGTTCTGGTATGGACCACTCGAAGGCTTAGGCAGTATATGTTATATCATACTACATGGCTTATATCCAGATTTGATCCTTTGAAATATTTAATGGATGTACCTGTATTATCTGGAACATTAGCTCGTTGGAAAATTTTGTTGTCAGAATTCGACATCCAATATGTCAGTCAAAAAGCAATAAAAGGGAGTGTAATAGTTGAATTTATTACGAGTAGAACTTCTCAAGAATACGAGCTAATAGATTTTGATTTTCCCGATGAGAATTTGATGACAATTTCAGTAAGAGAATCAATTGCATCCACTGATGAATATTGGAAGTTGACTTTTGATGGTGCTTCAAATGCTTTGGGACATGGAATTGGGGCAATTTTAGTTTCACCAAATGGAAATCATTATCCGTTTACTAGCCGACTTAATTTTGATTGTACAAACAATACTACTAAGTATGAGGCATATATTTTGGGTTTTAGAGATGTCATTGAACGTAAAGTAAAAATGCTTAGGGTTTATGAGGATTCAGCTCTAGTAATTTACCAAATAGAGGAGAATGGGAGATAAAAGATTTCAAGCTTGTAAAATATCAGAAACTGGTTCTGGAACTCATCAAAGAATTTGAAGAAGTGACTTTCGATTACATCCCCAGAGAAGAAAATCAAATGGAAGATGCCTTGGCAACTTTGGCAGCCGCATTTAAGGTAAATGAACATGCAAGCATGATGCCTATTAAAATGCAGGCTTATGAATATCTAGCTATTTTAACATTGAAGAAGAAAAAGAGGAGAAACCTTGGCACTATGATATCTTGTAATATATAAGATATCAGAGTTATTCTGAACAAGCAACCAAAAATGATAGAGAACCATCCGAAGAATGGCATCAGAGTATGTACTCGATGGTGAAGTCCTGTACAAAAATAGCTTGGATCAAGTCCTGCTTGGATCAAGTCCTGCTGAGATGCGTAGACGCCAAAGAAGCTAAAACAATTCTTGAAGAAGTGCATGAAGGAGTATGTGGTACTCACGCTAATGGGCATACAATGGCTAGACAAATTATGAGATTTGGATACTATTGGTCATCTATGGAAGTAGACTGTATTAATTATACCCAAAAGTGTCACAAGTGTCAATTCTATGGAGACAGAAAGCATACTCCTCCTCATCCATTGCATGTAATGACAACTCCTTAGCCATTCTCTATGTGGGGCATAGATGTTATTGGATAAATTTTTCCAAAATCTTCAAATGGCCATCGTTTCATTTTGGTAGCAATAGACTATTTTACCAAATGGGTAGAAGTAGCTTCTTATGTGAACATTACTCAGTCCACAGTCTATAAATTCTTGAAAAAAGAAATCATTTATCGATATGGTTTGCCAGAGAGAATTATTACCGACAATTCTTTGAATCTCAACAACAAGATGATGAAATCAGTCTGTGAACAATTCATGATAAAGCATCATAATTCCACAACTTATCGCCCAAAGATGAATGGAGTGCTTGAAGCAGGTAATAAGAATATCAAGAGGCATATAGAGAAGATGGCTGAAATTTATAAGGATTGGCATGAGAAACTACCATTTGCTCTATTTACTTACTGAACTTCAATACGAATTTTGACTGGGGCAAATTTGTTTTCGTTAGCTTATGGGATGAAAGTAGTCTTACCTATCGAGGTAGAAATTCCTTCACTACAAGTTTTATAAGATGAGATAGATTAGGTACAAGCCATATATGACCAATTGAATTTGATTGAAGAAAAGAGATTGAAAGCTATTTGTCATGATTAGATGTACCAAAAGCAGATGATAGGAACTCATGATAAGAAATGATCTTGAATCAAGTTGATGCCTATTCTACCCCTATTGGAAGAAATAAATAAACGAGGTCAGAATAAGAAAGCATTTCACATTCTTGAAAGCAAATGGCCCGAGAAACCAAAAGTTTGAAGAATTGGACTTATAACATTATCTTTGGGGACAAACAGTTAAGAAGAAGATGATCACCTTGTTTGGAAGAAACACAAATCTCAAACATTTCTGTCAGAAGAATTGATCATTTCTTAAGTTTGTGACAATATGAAGATAATCTTCAAGTTACTTGACAACACTGCTGTAATAGCATTCAAGATTACGAGATTTGGCACCAAGAAAGCCACGAGTACCCACGATGGGGCATTATCAAAGTTGGACCTCGTAAGGAGCATAAGATCCAAGTTAAAAGGAAACTGAAAGCAAGCCTTGTGATATGGGGCATTTTGAACAATTATATTAGTATGGAAACATCGGGATATTTTATAGGCTCATTCCAAATAAAATACCTATTTCAGTCAGAAGTAATCTATGTGGGGCATTTTAAAAAGAAAATGTTGGGGAATTTTAAAGATAAATAGTCCATGTGGGACATGCTGAAGGCCCATTGCAGACAAAAGTGATCCAAGTAGGGTATTTTTGAAGAATCATGTCAGCATGAAAAATGTTAGAGCATTTTAAAGATTCACATCGATAAGAAAAAAATGATTGGGGCATGTTAAAGGCCCATATCATCCAGGAATATAAGGTATTTGATTTGAACAAATATTTCCAATGAAATAAAAGGGTATGAAGAATGAAAAGGGTGAAATAATGACATTAGAGTTGACCATATATAACTGTTCTGTCTATCATACGATTACATTATTCCCACAAGAGTCATATGAAAGGATGAATGTATTGTCAAATGTTCCTTGATATAATGCTAACAAGTTAAAGCATCTCACTTGTATTCTTACTGGAATATCATTGTGACATCATATAAAAGCTCTGAACATCATGCAAAGAGTTCATTGGTTGAGACATCTAGGCAGAAACCACAGGAAAGGATGAATGTGTTGTCAAATATATTACGAAACAATAATTATGGTGCTGAACCAATGTTACGATCATGTGGTTGACTTAAGATGAAGTTTGTCTTCAACGCCAAGGTTTAGAAGAAATGAAATTGTGAAGATTTCTTTCTACGAAAAGGGCGTTAAGATTTTTACAACAAGGAATTAGTGGAGCCAACTAAGATTGAATAATAGGTTGTTACTTAAATATCTTGACATGATATGGTCTAAATAGCCTTATTCGAGATATGATTAGATGTGGTCCAAGTAGTCTTACCTATCGAGGTAGAAATTCCTTCACTACAAGTTTTATAAGATGAGATAGATTAGGTACAAGCCATATATGACCAATTGAATTTGATTGAAGAAAAGAGATTGAAAGCTATTTGTCATGATTAGATGTACCAAAAGCAGATGATAGGAACTCATGATAAGAAATGATCTTGAATCAAGTTGATGCCTATTCTACCCTTATTGGAAGAAATAAATAAACGAGGTCAGAATAAGAAAGCATTTCACATTCTTGAAAGCAAATGGCCCGAGAAACCAAAAGTTTGAAGAATTGGACTTATAACATTATCTTTGGGGACAAACAGTTAAGAAGAAGATGATCACCTTGTTTGGAAGAAACAACAAATCTCAAACATTTCTGTCAGAAGAATTGATCATTTCTTAAGTTTGTGACAATATGAAGATAATCTTCAAGTTACTTGACAACACTGCTGTAAGAGCATTCAAGATTACGAGATTTGGCACCAAGAAAGCCACGAGTACCCACGATGGAGCATTATCAAAGTTGGACCTCGTAAGGAGCATAAGATCCAAGTTAAAAGGAAACTGAAAGCAAGCCTTGTGATATGGGGCATTTTGAACAATTATATTAGTATGGAAACATTGGGATATTTTATAGGCTCATTCCAAATAAAATACCTATTTCAGTCAGAAGTAATCTATGTGGGGCATTTTAAAAAGAAAATGTTGGGGAATTTTAAAGATAAATAGTCCATGTGGGACATGCTGAAGGCCCATTGCAGACAAAAGTGATCCAAGTAGGGTATTTTTGAAGAATCATGTCAGCATGAAAAATGTTAGAGCATTTTAAAGATTCACATCGATAAGAAAAAAATGATTGGGGCATGTTAAAGGCCCATATCATCCAGGAATATAAGGTATTTGATTTGAACAAATATTTCCAATGAAATAAAAGGGTATGAAGAATGAAAAGGGTGAAATAATGACATTAGAGTTGACCATATATAACTGTTCTGTCTATCATACGATTACATTATTCCCACAAGAGTCATATGAAAGGATGAATGTATTGTCAAATGTTCCTTGATATAATGCTAACAAGTTAAAGCATCTCACTTGTATTCTTACTGGAATATCATTGTGACATCATATAAAAGCTCTGAACATCATGCAAAGAGTTCATTGGTTGAGACATCTAGGCAGAAACCACAGGAAAGGATGAATGTGTTGTCAAATATATTACGAAACAATAATTATGGTGCTGAACCAATGTTACGATCATGTGGTTGACTTAAGATGAAGTTTGTCTTCAACGCCAAGGTTTAGAAGAAATGAAATTGTGAAGATTTCTTTCTACGAAAAGGGCGTTAAGATTTTTACAACAAGGAATTAGTGGAGCCAACTAAGATTGAATAATAGGTTGTTACTTAAATATCTTGACATGATATGGTCTAAATAGCCTTATTCAAGATATGATTAGATGTGGTCCAAGTAGTCTTACCTATCGAGGTAGAAATTCCTTCACTACAAGTTTTATAAGATGAGATAGATTAGGTACAAGCCATATATGACCAATTGAATTTGATTGAAGAAAAGAGATTGAAAGCTATTTGTCATGATTAGATGTACCAAAAGCAGATGATAGGAACTCATGATATGAAATGATCTTGAATCAAGTTGATGCCTATTCTACCCCTATTGGAAGAAATAAATAAACGAGGTCAGAATAAGAAAGCATTTCACATTCTTGAAAGCAAATGGCCTGAGAAACCAAAAGTTTGAAGAATTGGACTTATAACATTATCTTTGGGGACAAACAGTTAAGAAGAAGATGATCACCTTGTTTGGAAGAAACACAAATCTCAAACATTTCTGTCAGAAGAATTGATCATTTCTTAAGTTTGTGACAATATGAAGATAATCTTCAAGTTACTTGACAACACTGCTGTAAGAGCATTCAAGATTACGAGATTTGGCACCAAGAAAGCCACGAGTACCCACGATGGAGCATTATCAAAGTTGGACCTCGTAAGGAGCATAAGATCCAAGTTAAAAGGAAACTGAAAGCAAGCCTTGTGATATGGGGCATTTTGAACAATTATATTAGTATGGAAACATTGGGATATTTTATAGGCTCATTCCAAATAAAATACCTATTTCAGTCAGAAGTAATCTATGTGGGGCATTTTAAAAAGAAAATGTTGGGGAATTTTAAAGATAAATAGTCTATGTGGGACATGCTGAAGGCCCATTGCAGACAAAAGTGATCCAAGTAGGGTATTTTTGAAGAATCATGTCAGCATGAAAAATGTTAGAGCATTTTAAAGATTCACATCGATAAGAAAAAATGATTGGGGCATATTAAAGGCCCATATCATCCAGGAATATAAGGTATTTGATTTGAACAAATATTTCCAATGAAATAAAAGGGTATGAAGAATGAAAAGGGTGAAATAATGACATTAGAGTTGACCTTATATAACTGTTCTGTCTATCATACGATTACATTATTCCCACAGGAGTCATATGAAAGGATGAATGTATTGTCAAATGTTCCTTGATATAATGCTAACAAGTTAAAGCATCTCACTTGTATTCTTACTGGAATATCATTGTGACATCATATAAAAGCTCTGAACATCATGCAAAGAGTTCATTGGTTGAGACATCTAGGCAGAAACCACAGGAAAGGATGAATGTGTTGTTAAATATATTACGAAACAATAATTATGGTGCTGAACCAATGTTACGATCATGTGGTTGACTTAAGATGAAGTTTGTCTTCAACGCCAAGGTTTAGAAGAAATGAAATTGTGAAGATTTCTTTCTACGAAAAGGGCGTTAAGATTTTTACAACAAGGAATTAGTGGAGCCAACTAAGATTGAATAATAGGTTGTTACTTAAATATCTTGACATGATATGGTCTAAATAGCCTTATTCGAGATATGATTAGATGTGGTCCAAGTAGTCTTACCTATCGAGGTAGAAATTCCTTCACTACAAGTTTTATAAGATGAGATAGATTAGGTACAAGCCATATATGACCAATTGAATTTGATTGAAGAAAAGAGATTGAAAGCTATTTGTCATGATTAGATGTACCAAAAGCAGATGATAGGAACTCATGATAAGAAATGATCTTGAATCAAGTTGATGCCTATTCTACCCCTATTGGAAGAAATAAATAAACGAGGTCAGAATAAGAAAGCATTTCACATTCTTGAAAGCAAATGGCTCGAGAAACCAAAAGTTTGAAGAATTGGACTTATAACATTATCTTTGGGGACAAACAATTAAGAAGAAGATGATCACCTTGTTTGGAAGAAACACAAATCTCAAACATTTATGTCAGAAGAATTGATCATTTCTTAAGTTTGTGACAATATGAAGATAATCTTCAAGTTACTTGACAACACTGTTGTAAGAGCATTCAAGATTACGAGATTTGGCACCAAGAAAGCCACGAGTACCCACGATGGGGCATTATCAAAGTTGGACCTCGTAAGGAGCATAAGATCCAAGTTAAAAGGAAACTGAAAGCAAGCCTTGTGATATGGGGCATTTTGAACAATTATATTAGTATGGAAACATCGGAATATTTTATAGGCTCATTCCAAATAAAATACCTATTTCAGTCAGAAGTAATCTATGTGGGGCATTTTAAAAAGAAAATGTTGGGGAATTTTAAAGATAAATAGTCTATGTGGGACATGCTGAAGGCCCATTGCAGACAAAAGTGATCCAAGTAGGGTATTTTTGAAGAATCATGTCAGCATGAAAAATGTTAGAGCATTTTAAAGATTCACATCGATAAGAAAAAATGATTGGGGCATATTAAAGGCCCATATCATCCAGGAATATAAGGTATTTGATTTGAACAAATATTTCCAATGAAATAAAAGGGTATGAAGAATGAAAAGGGTGAAATAATGACATTAGAGTTGACCATATATAACTGTTCTGTCTATCATACAATTACATTATTCCCACATGAGTCATATGAAAGGATGAATGTATTGTCAAATGTTCCTTGATATAATGCTAACAAGTTAAAGCATCTCACTTGTATTCTTACTGGAATATCATTGTGACATCATATAAAAGCTCTGAACATCATGCAAAGAGTTCATTGGTTGAGA
This sequence comes from Hibiscus syriacus, assembly GCF_006381635.1. Taxonomy (NCBI): domain Eukaryota; kingdom Viridiplantae; phylum Streptophyta; class Magnoliopsida; order Malvales; family Malvaceae; genus Hibiscus; species Hibiscus syriacus. The sequence goes on from NW_024062733.1 coordinate 10,090,354, forward strand.
CATCTAGGCAGAAACCACAGGAAAGGATGAATGTGTTGTTAAATATATTACGAAACAATAATTATGGTGCTGAACCAATGTTACGATCATGTGGTTGACTTAAGATGAAGTTTGTCTTCAACGCCAAGGTTTAGAAGAAATGAAATTGTGAAGATTTCTTTCTACGAAAAGGGCGTTAAGATTTTTACAACAAGGAATTAGTGGAGCCAACTAAGATTGAATAATAGGTTGTTACTTAAATATCTTGACATGATATGGTCTAAATAGCCTTATTCGAGATATGATTAGATGTGGTCCAAGTAGTCTTACCTATCGAGGTAGAAATTCCTTCACTACAAGTTTTATAAGATGAGATAGATTAGGTACAAGCCATATATGACCAATTGAATTTGATTGAAGAAAAGAGATTGAAAGCTATTTGTCATGATTAGATGTACCAAAAGCAGATGATAGGAACTCATGATAAGAAATGATCTTGAATCAAGTTGATGCCTATTCTACCCTTATTGGAAGAAATAAATAAACGAGGTCAGAATAAGAAAGCATTTCACATTCTTGAAAGCAAATGGCCCGAGAAACCAAAGTTTGAAGAATTGGACTTATAACATTATCTTTGGGGACAAACAGTTAAGAAGAAGATGATCACCTTGTTTGGAAGAAACAAAAATCTCAAACATTTCTGTCAGAAGAATTGATAATTTCTTAAGTTTGTGACAATATGAAGATAATCTTCAAGTTACTTGACAACACTGCTGTAAGAGCATTCAAGATTACGAGATTTGGCACCAAGAAAGCCACGAGTACCCACGATGGGGCATTATCAAAGTTGGACCTCGTAAGGAGCATAAGATCCAAGTTAAAAGGAAACTGAAAGCAAGCCTTGTGATATGGGGCATTTTGAACAATTATATTAGTATGGAAACATTGGGATATTTTATAGGCTCATTCCAAATAAAATACCTATTTCAGTCAGAAGTAATCTATGTGGGGCATTTTAAAAAGAAAATGTTGGGGAATTTTAAAGATAAATAGTCCATGTGGGACATGCTGAAGGCCCATTGCAGACAAAAGTTATCCAAGTAGGGTATTTTTGAAGAATCATGTCAGCATGAAAAATGTTAGAGCATTTTAAAGATTCACATCGATAAGAAAAAAATGATTGGGGCATGTTAAAGGCCCATATCATCCAGGAATATAAAGTATTTGATTTGAAAAAATATTTCCAATGAAATAAAAGGGTATGAAGAATGAAAAGGGTGAAATAATGACATTAGAGTTGACCTTATATAACTGTTCTGTCTATCATACGATTACATTATTCCCACAGGAGTCATATGAAAGGATGAATGTATTGTCAAATGTTCCTTGATATAATGCTAACAAGTTAAAGCATCTCACTTGTATTCTTATTGGAATATCATTGTGACATCATATAAAAGCTCTGAACATCATGCAAAGAGTTCATTGGTTGAGACATCTAGGCAGAAACCACAGGAAAGGATGAATGTGTTGTCAAATATATTACGAAACAATAATTATGGTGCTGAAACAATGTTACGATCATGTGGTTGACTTAAGATGAAGTTTGTCTTCAACGCCAAGGTTTAGAAGAAATGAAATTGTGAAGATTTCTTTCTACGAAAAGGGCGTTAAGATTTTTACAACAAGGAATTAGTGGAGCCAACTAAGATTGAATAATAGGTTGTTACTTAAATATCTTGACATGATATGGTCTAAATAGCCTTATTCAAGATATGATTAGATGTGGTCCAAGTAGTCTTACCTATCGAGGTAGAAATTCCTTCACTACAAGTTTTATAAGATGAGATAGATTAGGTACAAGCCATATATGACCAATTGAATTTGATTGAAGAAAAGAGATTGAAAGCTATTTGTCATGATTAGATGTACCAAAAGCAGATGATAGGAACTCATGATATGAAATGATCTTGAATCAAGTTGATGCCTATTCTACCCCTATTGGAAGAAATAAATAAACGAGGTCAGAATAAGAAAGCATTTCACATTCTTGAAAGCAAATGGCCTGAGAAACCAAAAGTTTGAAGAATTGGACTTATAACATTATCTTTGGGGACAAACAGTTAAGAAGAAGATGATCACCTTGTTTGGAAGAAACACAAATCTCAAACATTTCTGTCAGAAGAATTGATCATTTCTTAAGTTTGTGACAATATGAAGATAATCTTCAAGTTACTTGACAACACTGCTGTAAGAGCATTCAAGATTACGAGATTTGGCACCAAGAAAGCCACGAGTACCCACGATGGAGCATTATCAAAGTTGGACCTCGTAAGGAGCATAAGATCCAAGTTAAAAGGAAACTGAAAGCAAGCCTTGTGATATGGGGCATTTGAACAATTATATTAGTATGGAAACATTGGGATATTTTATAGGCTCATTCCAAATAAAATACCTATTTCAGTCAGAAGTAATCTATGTGGGGCATTTTAAAAAGAAAATGTTGGGGACTTTTAAAGATAAATAGTCCATGTGGGACATGCTGAAGGCCCATTGCAGACAAAAGTGATCCAAGTAGGGTATTTTTGAAGAATCATGTCAGCATGAAAAATGTTAGAGCATTTTAAAGATTCACATCGATAAGAAAATAATGATTGGGGCATGTTAAAGGCCCATATCATCCAGGAATATAAGGTATTTGATTTGAACAAATATTTCCAATGAAATAAAAGGGTATGAAGAATGAAAAGGGTGAAATAATGACATTAGAGTTGACCATATATAACTGTTCTGTCTATCATACGATTACATTATTCCCACAGGAGTCATATGAAAGGATGAATGTATTGTCAAATGTTCCTTGATATAATGCTAACAAGTTAAAGCATCTCACTTGTATTCTTACTGGAATATCATTGTGACATCATATAAAAGCTCTGAACATCATGCAAAGAGTTCATTGGTTGAGACATCTAGGCAGAAACCACAGGAAAGGATGAATGTGTTGTCAAATATATTACGAAACAATAATTATGGTGCTGAACCAATGTTACGATCATGTGGTTGACTTAAGATGAAGCTTGTCTTCAACGCCAAGGTTTAGAAGAAATAAAATTGTGAAGATTTCTTTCTACGAAAAGGGCGTTAAGATTTTTACAACAAGGAATTAGTGGAGCCAACTAAGATTGAATAATAGGTTGTTACTTAAATATCTTGACATGATATGGTCTAAATAGCCTTATTCGAGATATGATTAGATGTGGTCCAAGTAGTCTTACCTATCGAGGTAGAAATTCCTTCACTACAAGTTTTATAAGATGAGATAGATTAGGTACAAGCCATATGACCAATTGAATTTGATTGAAGAAAAGAGATTGAAAGCTATTTGTCATGATTAGATGTACCAAAAGCAGATGATAGGAACTCATGATAAGAAATGATCTTGAATCAAGTTGATGCCTATTCTACCCCTATTGGAAGAAATAAATAAACGAGGTCAGAATAAGAAAGCATTTCACATTCTTGAAAGCAAATGGCTCGAGAAACCAAAAGTTTGAAGAATTGGACTTATAACATTATCTTTGGGGACAAACAATTAAGAAGAAGATGATCACCTTGTTTGGAAGAAACACAAATCTCAAACATTTATGTCAGAAGAATTGATCATTTCTTAAGTTTGTGACAATATGAAGATAATCTTCAAGTTACTTGACAACACTGTTGTAAGAGCATTCAAGATTACGAGATTTGGCACCAAGAAAGCCACGAGTACCCACGATGGGGCATTATCAAAGTTGGACCTCGTAAGGAGCATAAGATCCAAGTTAAAAGGAAACTGAAAGCAAGCCTTGTGATATGGGGCATTTTGAACAATTATATTAGTATGGAAACATCGGAATATTTTATAGGCTCATTCCAAATAAAATACCTATTTCAGTCAGAAGTAATCTATGTGGGGCATTTTAAAAAGAAAATGTTGGGGAATTTTAAAGATAAATAGTCTATGTGGGACATGCTGAAGGCCCATTGCAGACAAAAGTGATCCAAGTAGGGTATTTTTGAAGAATCATGTCAGCATGAAAAATGTTAGAGCATTTTAAAGATTCACATCGATAAGAAAAAATGATTGGGGCATATTAAAGGCCCATATCATCCAGGAATATAAGGTATTTGATTTGAACAAATATTTCCAATGAAATAAAAGGGTATGAAGAATGAAAAGGGTGAAATAATGACATTAGAGTTGACCATATATAACTGTTCTGTCTATCATACAATTACATTATTCCCACAGGAGTCATATGAAAGGATGAATGTATTGTCAAATGTTCCTTGATATAATGCTAACAAGTTAAAGCATCTCACTTGTATTCTTACTGGAATATCATTGTGACATCATATAAAAGCTCTGAACATCATGCAAAGAGTTCATTGGTTGAGACATCTAGGCAGAAACCACAGGAAAGGATGAATGTGTTGTTAAATATATTACGAAACAATAATTATGGTGCTGAACCAATGTTACGATCATGTGGTTGACTTAAGATGAAGTTTGTCTTCAACGCCAAGGTTTAGAAGAAATGAAATTGTGAAGATTTCTTTCTACGAAAAGGGCGTTATGATTTTTACAACAAGGGATTAGTGGAGCCAACTAAGATTGAATAATAGGTTGTTACTTAAATATCTTGACATGATATGGTCTAAATAGCCTTATTCGAGATATGATTAGATGTGGAGACATGAAAGGAATTAGAAAATTCCTTTAGATTTGTTTCAAGAATCAAATCAGAGTAGATGATGTTTTCCTTAAAATGGTAGATCTTCCTTTAAAAAATAAGAGTTTTATTGGATTTCTACACAAGTTCAGCAGGGGAAAGAACTTGTTGAGGGTAAGAAGAAATTGATACAACTTTAGACTTACAAGAGTACACGTTGATACAAGCAAAAAATGAAGATCGATTTTAGCAGCTATTCCCCTTAGAGTCAATTCTTGACTTTCTCATGAAAAGAAGTCAACTTTTGTTATTTCCTAACTCCCCAGAAGAGTCAATCCTCGACTTCCTCGTGAAGAGAAGTTAATATTGCAGATTTGGTCTTCCTGACAAAGCAACAAATCAAATCAATTCCGAGTATGGTATCTACAAAATAACAAAATTAAATCAACTTTGAATCTAAACTTCAAAGAAGAGTAGTGGAATAGATTCTTCTCATTGTAAGCTCTCCACGGAAGAGTAGTGGAAGCAAGTCAACATCCAACCTGATCTTTTCTTAATGAATAGTTTGATCTCCACGAAAGAGTAGTGGAATCAAATCAACCTCGAATCAAATCAATCTAGAATCTAATCTTCACGGAAGAGTAGTGAAACATATTCTTGTCAAGTCAATCATTTTCAGCCTTCATGGAAGCGTAGTGAAGCAATGAAATCCAACCTTCACAGAAGAGCAGTGAAGTAATGCAATCCAGCCTTCAAAGAAGAGTAGTGAAGCAATGCAATCCAGCCTTCACAGAAGAGTAGTGAAGCAATGCAATCCAGCATTCACAGAAGAGTAGTGAAGCAATGCAATCCAGACTTCATAGAAGAGTAGTGAAGCAATGCAATCCAATCTTGACAGAAGAGTAGTGAAGTAATGCAAATCCAACATTCACAGAAGAGTAGTGAAGCGATGCAAATCCATCCTTCATGGAAGAGTAGTGCAGCAAGAACAAATCAAAAGTTTGCTCTCCACGGAAGAGTAGTGGAACAAATTTTTAGAAGTCAACTGGACAAAAACTTATTGTCTTTTCGTCTTTGCCCTATTCTTGTTGACACAAGAATGAGAAAAAAGGGTAGCTGTCGACACTAGTATTTGTCCGTTTTCATTATTTATTATATTACTATTATTATTATTACTATTATACTATTATTATTATTATTATATAATTTTATTATTATTATTATTATAATTATATCATTATTACATAACCTGAAGGCCCAGTTACATTAAACCTGGAGCCCATTTTCTCAAACCAGAACCCAAATAACCTAACAATCCAAGCTAGGCCTAGACCTGGTTCAAGATCCAGGCCCAGATGTCCAGAAGGCCCGAGCTCAGCAGTTAGGGTTTCATCACATTTTCCTCCAGTCGCCAGTTGATCTTAACCGTCCGATCAAAGTAAATCCGAGAGCGCAGATGTAGCCAGCAGAAGCCCTAGGGTATCATTACCACCCTAGGGCCTATTCCGGCCGCCGTCTCCGAATGCTCCAGTCAGCCGATGCCATGCCACCACCGCCTCAAATAGAAGACTCCAGAAGATAATGACAGCCGCACACCTCACCGAAGCCTCATCATTGCAGTCGAGATTTGATCCCTATAAAAGGACTCGACCAATCCTGCAAACAAAAGAGAACACACAAACACATCAACAAGAATGATAAACAACAAGAAATAAAAACAAAGATCAGACAAAGAAATCCAGAAATAATAGAGCCATTCGAATAAAAAGAAGAAGCAACCAACACAAACCAAAAAAGAAAATAAAGAGAAGAGATCGAGAGATCTTACCCAACAGTAGGAGCATCCACATGTTTTCGGAAAGTTGAAACGTCGGAGATATAAGCCCAGATCTAGGTCGATTAGGAAGATTTGAGGACAAAAAGAGTTCATAATCAGGTAGAGGATAGTGAGAACTTTAATTCGGGGTAATTTTTTGATTTTCGACCACCGTGGATGGTGGCCGACGGTGGTAAGACTTGACGGCGTACAGTGGCCGCCGTAAGCTAGCATCCGTCCGATGGAGGGTCTTTATAGAGAGGGCAGAGAGAATGGATTCTCTCATATTTTATAGAAATAGAAGAAAAGAAAGAAATGAGGAAGAAATGGTCTAAATGGTTGGTTAAGGGTATATTTATACCCTCCCTAAAACGACTCCGTTTAAGGGAGGGGGGAGGGGCTTTTGTGTAATTCTAAGAGGGGTAAACCATGTCTGTGATCCTTCTAATTCTGTAATCTTCCATTATAGTCACCGAAATCAGGTTTCTATATCTTTTAATTTTGTTTTTTCATTTTGTTTTATTTGTATTTTAGTCCCTACCATGTTTATACATATTTTAGTTAAAATAACCTATTTAGTCCTTTATATTTTAATTATTTATATTTATATCATGTATTAATAATTTAGGGTAAATTACATTAATAGTACATAGCTTTAATAATATTTTAAATCATGTTAATTAATTTTAATATTTCATATATTAATCATTTATTATTATTATAGGATTAATTATATTATTAGTCTTTATATTTTATATTAGATTCATTAATTTTATAATTTAATCTATATAGTTTTAATACTAAATATTATAATATGCTTATTAATATGTATATTAAATATTATTTAGTAATTATTTACATTAATTTATTTGTAAATTTAAATTTAAAGAACAAAATTCATAATTTATTGTGAAGACACTAATTAATAAACACTAGTACCAATTTTGGGCGATATGGGGTGCTAACCCTTCCCCATACGTAACCGACTCCCGAACTCATTTTTCTGGTAAGCAGACCTGAGTTGTATTATTTTAATATTATTCTTAGGAATTTTATTAGAATAATATGACATTTTGGTGACCAATCTCACCAAATTAAAAGATTGGTGGAGACTCTACAACTTGGTGTTTCATCTAATTCAAGGAGGATAAACACTTACTTTTTTGAGACTAGTTACACTCTTTGGGGTGTACTATTTGCACTCTCCGTCGTCGGGCAGAGAAACGTCTCGTAGTTTTTGTTGTAGGAAAACTCAATCAACAAAAGATTTTATTTCCTACCACCTTAAAAATCCATAACACAAAAAACGAATCATGTCATCCAAAATCTGAGGGTGAAGTTCCTCATAAAGCTTCCTCCAAATCTTGTAGTAAATTGAGGATCACTTTCGGATATGATCAAAGTTGAAGCACCAAGAAGTTTCATTATCTCCTCGATATACAATTAAGCCAAAGTATTTAGGGTGAAATCTATACATAATAGTAGGAAATGAACAGTCTTGGTCAAATAATCCACAATCAATCATATGAAATCATGCCTATTCTGAGTCATTGACAATCCTATCACAAAATTCATAATCATTCTATTCCATTTTTATCGTGAAATCTGATTAGGTTGAAGAAATCTTGCAGGAATTTGATATTAGGTCATTACTTGTTCACAAGCTAAATATCTAGATACAAACTCAAATACTTCTCTTTTAATACTTGGCCATCAATATAATTGACGAAGCTTCTAATACATCTTGTTACTATTGGGTTGCACAGATATAGACTATTATGAGCCTTTCAGAGTATATTACTCCTCAATTGCTCATTAATTAGCACACACCATCAACCTCTAGATACAACACTTCACCATCATACAATTTGAAGCTCAAGACTTTTCCTAGCCTTGAACGATCCACTTTGGCCACTAAACCATCATTTAACATTTACACCTCTTTTATCTTATGAACTAATGTAGAGTCGACTTAAAGTTCAACTATTTTACCATTGATGAGTGTTTAATTTCGTTATTATTTTATTGTTAATTATTCCTTGATTAGTCAGTTTATGTTGTTAATTTGGGCATTTCTATTATTTTATGTGCATGACATTTATTCCAGAAACTATGCTAAAAGGACGAAATTCTGTAATTTTTATTTTTCTGGAGTCAAGTAGGGATGGCAACGGGCTAGGTTCGGGCCGGGTATTAGTCCCCCCGTCCCCGTCTCCATTTAAAAAATCCGTACCCGTCCCTGCTTAAAAAACCGCGGGGATTTAAACGGGGATCCCTATAGGGTAATTAGGGAAAACCGCGGGGAAACGAGTATTCATGTTTAGCATAAACGGTTATTTAAACGGGTATCGGGCCGGGTATATATATATTTAAATTAAATATATAAATATTATATATATATATTAATTTAAATTAAATTAAATTTAGTAATATTATATATATATAAAATAATTATTTTTAATATTTATCGGGTCGGGTATCGGGCCGGGTAATCGACGCGGGGATTACCAAACCCGTCCCTATCCCCATCCCCATCCCCGTCCCCATCCCCATCCCCATTTAGCATAAACGGTTTTTCCCCGTCCCCGTCTCCGTCCCCATTTATCATCCCCGAACCCGACCAATTTAATTCGGTTTTCGATTTTCCACGTCGGGTTCGGGTTTTTTTGCTAGCCCTAGAGTCAAGGTTGGACCAGTGGGCATGACTTCACTGACGTGGCGACTAGTCAACATCTTCTAGAAGGTCCAATCATTATTTTCATGAAGACATAAGACTCATCCTCAAATTCATCCTCAAATTTAGGAATTATCTTTATTTTTGGGATTTTATTCAAACAATTTTAGGGAATACTTTTTTGTAATTTTTAGGAATTATCTTCAACATTTTTAGGGGTTTTAGGAAGCTATAAATACCCCTTGGGAAAGCTTCAAACACATCTCGAATTCTCTGGATTTCTTTGTTCTTGTTTTCTTTCATTTATAAAATTTTTACTTTTTTTTCAAGTTTTTACTTTTCAAGTTTTTATATTTATTTTCTTTTAAAATGCCAATTATTATTTCTATCATACTTAGCTAAGTTTTTCATAGTCAAAGGCTTAAGTGATGACTCAATTTCGATCGTGAGAATTGAATAGCACTCAATACCCTTCGGGTTACATTCTCAGTTTTCTGGAATCAAGAATCGGTAATCGACCATCCTTTTATGATAAAAACATTTTCTTTTCAAAAAGTGCATGTTGAATTTGTAGTGTTTTCGATTAATAGTTGGGAGGAAGAACCGGCTTGTATCACATTCAAATTCTTGTGAACACACTTAGTGGCGGTCCGCTAAGGGAAACTGAGATCGGATTCAATTTTCAACGAGACACTATCTGCGTCGGGTTTTTTCAAAGCTTTTAAATCGAGTTGGTGCTAATAACGAGTGTCACAATTAGTCCACATAAGGACTAACAATCAAAGATTGTTTTGGATTGTCGGTTCAATTAAGAGAAAAACAAGTTATAGGGGTTGGGCCCTATAGACTGTAATCGACATGAATCCGAAGCTAAAATCTATTTCGGTGATTGACGGAAATTGAGGCAAAGTGAAGGCATTAGGATGATTTTTATTATTTGATTCTCAATTTAAGTTTACTTTATTTCAGTTTTTACTTTCTTTCACTCTTCAAACAAAATCCCCCCATTTTTACTTTCTTTTGCAGTTCACGCCTAGCTTAGAAGTAAGACCAATTCATCGGAAATTTTATTATTCCCTGCAGATCAACCCTTACTCTCTCTATTCTACTTATTTCTATTTTATTTTTATTGAGACTAAGGCATAATTATTTTGAAATTAAAACGACACGTAGTCAACCATCATGCTTTGTCATACTTAATCTCACAAACATTGTCTGTAGATATCACATTGATTTTTGACTCTAATCATTACGTTGACTTTACTCGAATGATAATCAATCACACAATCATAATTCTTAAATAACTTGATCCATTTACGATGCCTCAAGTTTAACTCTTTACGAGTAAACAAATACTTAAGACTCTTATGATCAATGTATATGTAGCACTTCTCTCTAAAGAGATAATGCCTCCAAATATTCAAGGTGAAGATCATTGGAACGAGCTCCAAATCAAGGGTAGGCTGATACCTCTTGTATGATTTAAGTTATCTATAAGTATAAGAGACCACCATCCCTTCTTGCATAAGAATACATTTGAGGTCGTTTAACGATACGTCACTGAATAACATATAATTTTTCCCAGATTCAAGTTAACACTTGTGCCTGCATCAAAATTACTTTTATTTGATCAAGACTATGTTATCTCTCATCGATCCACTAAAATAAAGGTATACCATTGACAAACCACCTATAACATGCTCATTATCCAAAGGAAGGTATACCAAAATATCATAAATGAAGACTACCACAAATTGATCTAAAACGGACTAGAAAATCTGATTCTTCAAATCTATATATGTTGTAACACCTAAAACCCCCACTAGTTTGTAAGTGTCACATGTAACCATCGAAGTGATCCAAAAAAAATTTAAACAAACAAAAATAAATATTTAAGTTAAAAATGATTCATAAAATTTGGAGGTTATTTTTTTTCAAAAAATATATAAAATAAATTATAATTTGACTCAATACAAGTTCAACCCTTACATGTTCCCTTGAGTATCATTTATTGTACTTAAGTGATCCCACTAAGACACTTTCAATGATATTATTATCCCATTGTGAATTATGAAACTTGTAACATGCACACAGAAACATTCCAAACGTTGAAATTATAAAATTTAGTGATACACATCTACTTTGTTATGTGTTAATAAACATAAACATACATGTCAGACATGAACATAAAGACATTAGGTGCAACATAAGTCTTCCCTAGCTATTTATCAGGCTCATCTCATTTATTCAAATATGAGGAGGATCATATTTCTTATCCTTATCAATCTACAGATCATGTTTTATTAACAGTAAGCTGTATGCTGTCATCTAATGTTAGATAATAATCAATAATGATACTTGGTATCACACATCATCAAGGATCATAAATAATATCTATACACAATATCATCCAACATCAAATATTATAAATAATATCTATACTTATTACAAGTGATATTTTACAAAATATTTCCCAAATTTTGTAAATAAAACTAGAAGTGAATCTTAACTCGTTTTAGGCTAAAATTTTAATGGTAGACACACCATGAAATTAATTTAATAAACGAGTTGGAAATTTAATAATCAAAACTCGGTATCATAAACTTGTTGGAATTTTATAATTAGCTCCTTAAATCTAATAGTAGTGCAATTAAAGTAAATCTTTAAGTCCAATTAGGTTAGAAATAGAGATGGGCATGGGTTAGATAGGATTTTCGATCCACCTTATCCGACCCGAAAATTATAAATCCTCCACCCGACCTGAACTCGACCCGGTTTTTAAGATAAAATTCGAACCCGACCCGAAATAATATATTTATTAAAAATATTATTTTTATTCAATAAAAATAGGGATTGAATTGAAAAAAATATATAGAGAGTATTATTGTAATTATATATAAATATATAAAGTAAAATTACAATTTTCGGATCGGGTAGGGTATTTTTCACCCTAAACCTGAAATCGACCTAACCCGAACATAACTTTAAAAAACTGACTGAACCCGATTTTTTAAATCCAACCCGACGGGTTGAGTTGGGTCGAAATCCGTTGGGTTCGAGTCGCTTGCCCATCCTTAGTTGGAAATTTGCATGTTGCTTTATACGTATGTAAAAGATGGTTGTTATATTTGGATTTAGTTTTCAAGCATGGATCTTATACATTGCATGAAATTACTAAAATACCTCTATAATTGTGTTTACTTGCTCGACATAATTTGAAAACATGCCTTAAGATCGTTTACCCACTATGCGGTATGTTTTAAAAGCTTCTTATTTCAAGGTCATGTGGAGGAGGAAACTCTCCGGAAATTAAGTAAAAGATTAATATGGTACAATGGTAACTGATTGCAGTGCTGAAGAGGCGAGGTGAAGACTACATAACAGTGGACTAGGTGGTTTTAAAATAAAGGAGATGAGAGGTCGAAGGTTTCTAATAGATATTAACGATGAAGAACTCGTAAAGCTTCTGGAGGTTCAACATTGGGCTCTGTTAAAAAGAAGTTTTCCTGGAGGTAAGGTACCGGTCGAATTCCTTCAAAGTACCTAAAAGATTTACATGGATGGAAGCGGTTGGTATTCTTTTACATTGCTGGAATTACATTGCTGAAGCCTGGAGTACTTTAGTGGCGATGGGTGAAAACGTGGATCAGTCTCAAGTTTGCGAGAAGGTATCCATGTTAATCTCAACAAGCCAATTGATGAAAATTAAGGACATAAACGCAATTGAGGTAGGTCAGGAGATCTTTAGTGTTCGTGTGTAGGAAGGACGTTACTCAGAAGGTAGGATCAGATAAAAAACTGGCTCAGAGGTGGGTGCTAGCTCGTCGGAGTCGACGTCGGTCTTTCCTCAGAAGGATAAACCGGTGGAGGAATAGATGAAGCAATAAATGCTTTGCATGAATATATCCTCACATGATTACGCAACCTCTCAGTTCAGAGAAGAATCTAGGTGTCATGGGGAAGCTGAATTGGTGGAAAATAGGCTCGAGATTCAATCTGCCGATACAGTTTTCAACCAAAACCTAAACAGCTACAGCTGATGGTATTTTTTGGCCTAATAGGGCAAATAGATTTTTTTTGGGGGAAAATAGGGCCGATAGAGATTTATTTTGGGATATACGACATTTGTTACCGTACACATGAAACTCGTTATCTCGAGGTGACGAGTTCCAATGGATAACATTTTTTGTTCGGAGTGTAATATTTAATTATTTTTCACGAAACTCGTCTCCTTGAGATGATGAATTCTAAAATAATATTATTTTTAATGGTTGGATTTTTTTAAAAACATATTGAAAAATGTAATTCGTCATGTTGAGGTGACGAGTTCCAATAGTCATTTTTAGTTGTATTTGTCCTTCACGTAATGTATTAGGTATGTTGTTTTTAGCTTTTTAATGTGACGAGTTCCAATGGTCATGTTGATATATCACTAAAAAGTTAAAGAGATTGTAATAAATTTTGTTTAAAAGAACAACAAACCATAACATTAAATTAAACCATAAAACATTACATTAAGGAGATAAAAACAATGAACCATGAACATTACATTAAGAAGATAAAAACAACAAACCTAATACATAACATTAAAGACATAAATACATCTAACCTTACACGTACCTTAAACAGTAAATAAAATCATAAACATAGCAATATTTTTATAATATTTTAATCCTTGTAATCAGTAGACTCGTTAGAAGTAATATTCAGTTATTCAATTCTCCATGTTTTTTCTTGTTGTCGTTCACGTACAAATTGGAACTATGCTTTTGGGTCTCCATAATCTATCTTTGTTTTTTCATCATTTTTCTTAGTTGGTGAGATATTTAAGCTGGAAGCAACATCCTCAACCATACGAGCAAGGTCGAGATCATCGAACTCTACAAACAAATCGACATTAGATATAAAATGATAGAAGTATTTCTATATCATACTATCAAGGTCGACATCATCACTTAGATGAAACCTCGTGCATGATAGTGACAATTTATAATATAATGAAGGTATTCTTCTGGTTTTTCCAAGTTGAGTCCTTGTTTCTATATTGAACTTCAACTCGTTTAGTTGAATATTTTTTAAAGATATGGTTAAAGATTTTCAATCATAAAAAACAGTTGCACGAACAATAGCCATGTTAGCAAAAAAAAAAAAAAACTCAAGCTTTGGAAGTGAAAAACTAAAATTGTTTTAGTTTTTTTTGCTTCAAGTGAGTAAAATAGTTTTCACCTCACACATATTAATAGATTTATGAAAAGTTTCTGAAATGAAGTGATATATCACTGAAAAGTTTCTGTCATTGTGGATTAAATGATCAATGAGAAATGTACATTTTTTCTGGAATGAAGTGATATATCATTACTGAAAAGTTTCTAAAATGATGTAATATATCACTAAAAAGTTTCCTAAAGCAAAGTTACTGGCACTAAAAAGTTTCTATCATTGTGCATTAAATCATCAATTCAAAATGGACATTTTTCTGAAATAAAGTGATATATCAATATTGAAATGTTTCTGAAATGAAGTGATATATTACTGAAAAGTTTTCTCAAGTGAAGTTATTAGGCATTGAAAAGTTTTTGTCATTGTGCATTAAATGGTCAATGAGAAATGGACGTTTTTCTAAAATGAAGTGATATATCATTGCTGAAAGGATTCTGAAATGAAATGATATATCACTGAAAAGTTTTCTGAAGTAAAGTTATTTGGCATTGAAAAATTTCTATCATTGTGCATTAAATGGTCAATGAGAAATGAACGTTTTTCTGAAATGAAGTGATATTTCACTACTGAAATTTTTTCTAAAATAAGTTGATATATCACTGAAAACACTACAGCAAAAGTGGCTTGTTGCGGCGTTTTTTTTACTTATAGCTGCGTTTTTAAGCGCCGCTAAAAACTCCTGCGGCGTAAAGACAAACGCCGTTAAAAATAGCGCCGCTAAAGTTTACGACGTTTTTCAACAAAAAAATGCCGCAATAGGTGACAACATATAGCGGCGATTGTTCAACAAACGCCGCAAAAGGTATTGATATTTAGCGGCGTTTGGCAGAAAAATGCCGTAATAGGTGTTGATATTTAACGGCATTTGGCAGACAAACGCCGCAATAGGCGTTGATGTTTAGCGGCGTTTTCTTCACAAACGCCGCAATATGTCTTGATATTTCGCGGCGTTTTATCACAAACGCCGCTAAATATATGGTATATTGCAGCATTTTTTGTTACAAACGCCGCTAAATAACACAGAATTTAACAGTTCTAAAAATTATACTTAATACCCCAAATCTGTTTTTTCAACCTGTTTCATTATCCAACAAACAAAACAACAATAACATCAAATCCAATATAATAAATAAAAGTTTTCATTAACGTAATATAAGTTAAGTTAAACACGGTTCAGTAACATTAACATAATGCTGATAACATAAATGAGGCTACGATGGTGGATTCTGAGGTTGCGTTTTTTGTATCATCAGCATCATATCATTGAGTCATTTTTCAAATTCTTTACATCTCTGTTGATATATTACTTCTCTCTGTTCTGCCGCTGCCTCTCTCTGTGCTGCCACTGCTTCTCTCTCTGCTTCCGCTGCTGCTCTCTCTGCTTCCCTTGCTTCATTTTCCGCTTTCAAGTTAGCCATTTGTTGATCCATCTCAGCCAACTTTTCTTTTAAACGACCAACTTCTAATTGGGAAGATCGAGACTGTGATGACATGTACTGTGATGACATGTACTGTGATGAACTGGATCCAAAATATTTGGTGGGAGTAACGAATGATCCTTGACAGCGCACCCGACCATATCTTTCAGGACCCAAAACGTCATTAATAGCTTGGTTGTCAATGTCATCATCATTAACAATACCTTGACTCGAAGCAGTAGCATGATACTCTGCCCTTTTCTCCCTCAATTTTTCCTAATAATAAAGTGAATAATTAATTAAAATAAAAAATGTCATGGTACAAATATAAATAAAGTCAGGTAAATTTAAAACATCTACCCAATAAACGTACCATAATTTCTGCAGCGTTAGCAGTCATAGGAGTGCCATCATTCTTCGTCTGTGTCATGTCGAAGAGTTGGATTCGACCAACTTTAGAACCGGATGTATTTTCCTACAATGTACCATAATGTAATTACTATGAGTTAGTATGTACATGGAATACAAAAAAACTATTTCAATAATCTATAATACCTCCTCATGAGCTATACAAGCAAAGCTCTTCGATCCAGCCGTGTGCGTAAACTTTTGTTGTTGCCTGCTAGCAACACCAACATGCTCTCGGTCCTACAATGTCAAACAACCACTTATAATGGTGATTTAAATTTTGTTACAAGTATTTATGAAAAATACATCATACCTATCCTTTTTGAGAACTCCAAAATCTGACTGCATCTTCCCATTGGTACCTGAGCATTCCTGGTGGGACTATTTGCAACTTCTCTTCAAGGCTGAGATCATTCTTGAAGTATTTCTTCTTTAAGGAGCTCTTGTGGTCCCTCCATCTCTTCCCTAACGCTTGCTTCACATAATCGTCAGAGACCTCTAAAACAAATATCTCCTATACAACAAATAAGTGTGCACCGTAAGTATAAATTAGTATTGAATTTATATAGAGTATCTATTATAATGACATTATTACCTTAACAAAATCCAACGCTTGATTTTTGTTACTATTAGGCATTTTGCGCCATGACTCATAATTGATCGGTAACAGATTCGTATTACGTCCAACTATGCCTAAGTAACCTGTTAGAAGACGTGATTCTGGGCCAATAGGTTGACCGGCATCGTTTCTTGAAACTTTGACACGATGCCCAGGAGGAAGTTGGTATAATTCCTTTAAAGTTGTACGTCCTCGAGTCTTGCGCGTTCCAGCATTTTTAACTATATAAGAAATTATTAAATGTCAGTTTTGAAAATGAACAAAGTAGTAAATAAAGTTTCGAAGATTACCTTGAATTTCTACTTCTTCAACTGTTTTAGGAACTTCGGAAGACTCAGGTGCATTCGTTTCCTCGTTATTTCTTTCTTCGTGCTCTTCAGAAGCTCAAACAACCCGCAAATCAGATATTTTTCTCCTCGGCATTATATCTGTAATAAACAAACATGAGTAATAAAAAACGATTTAATTAATGAATACATTGAAAGACAATATGTTAAGGGTTATAACATTATAAATAAATAAATGAAGATATAAAATCGTATAACAGTCTTATGTAATGTCAGTTGTAATAAATATCTTCATCAACGTCCTCCCGAACCCATTGAAATTGTGTTGTATTACTGATAGTTTCATCTAAGTTTTGTAGTAGTAGAGGTAAACACTCTGATCTTGTTTCAATGTCATCTCTACTTCCATCCCCGATGTCTATCAAGTCTCTAGGAGTATTTCGAAGCACAACATACCAACCGTCATCCATTGGATCGTGACAATAAAATACTTGTTTCACTTGAGAGGAAAATACATATGGTTCATCCATCAAACGTTGACCCGTGTGAATTAATCGAGAGAAATTCACCATTGAAAACCCAAATTTATCTCTTTTTATACATTTGTTTACATCAACCCAGTCACACCGAAACAACACAACCTTTCGTTTTCCATAATAATCTAACTCAATAATGTCCGTAATATTTCCATAATAATCGACCTCTCCATCCTGCAAATTATTGTCCCTTACAATAGCATAACTTGTAGTTGATGAAGTAACTACGACTCCACAATTTTGTGTCCTCCTTAATCTTTCACGAGATTTCGTGTGAAGCCTGAATCCATTAATGAGGAAGGCATTATATCTTTTAACTATTCTATTCGGACCTTGAGAAAGCCATTTAACTTCTTCACTAACTTCTCTCCCACTCCAAACCTATTACACATGAATGGTGAATTAATTTGCATTGATGTCGATATAAAAAACAAGACATATATTATTTATAAGTGTTCCGTAAGATTTAGTTGCTTACCGTCTGGCCTAACCATTCATGAAAAGTTTCTGTGAATAACTTATGTAGCTCTCGCTGATTTAATCTTCGGGAGCGTGCTCGAGATCTCAATACTTCTTTAAACTCACTATAAAGAATATTATGTCGTTAAAAATTGATAAATATAAAAGATAAAGAGATTTCATTAGTATTGGGTCCGAAAGACTTACGTGCGAAAGTGATCTATTGAATCGTGATGGAAAAGAACATATCAGTGTGCTTGTACCCAGGACGTGTCATCTAAATGTGCAATTTCAACTTTCCCTAATGGTTGACCATAACTTCCAAACAAATAATGTTGAGTTAAGTCATCAGTACCTAACTCATCATTTCGATTTGGTCTATTCCATCTTGTTTCAACATGTTCCAAATATCTAGAGCAAAATGTCATACATTCCTCTGCCAAATACCCTTCAGGAATTGATCCTTCCGGATAACGCTTATTACGACAATAAGACTTCAACTTGCCCAAGAACCTATACAGAAAACAACATACTACATAAATACATTTTATTCAAATGTATAATCAGTAGTAATTTGAAAAGTGTAATTCAATTAACACCTCTCTATAGGGTAGATCCATCGATAGAAAACGGGACCACCAACTCTTGCTTCGTGAGAAAGATGAATTAACAGATGCACCATAATTGTGAAGAATGAAGGCGGAAATATCTTCTCCAAGTTGCATAAAGTCAAGGTAACTCGATCTTGTAGTTTATCAAGTTCTTCAACCATTAGAACTTTCCCACATATGGCTTTCATTATATTAGAAAGTTCAATGATACAAGATGTCACCTTACTCGACATGCAACCGCGAACAGCTACTGGTAGTAAATCTTGCATTAATATGTGATAATCATGAGACTTTAAACCATAAAGTCTTCGATCTTTAACACTAACACATCGAGAAATATTTGATGCATACCCATCTGGGACCTTTATATCCTTCAACACCGTGCAAAACACTTCTTTTTCTTTCTTCGAAAGAGAAAAAATAGAAGGCGGCAAGAAATTTCTTCCATTCGGACGTAATTGCGGATGGAGATCATGTCGAATTCCCATGTCCACTAAGTCAAGTCGACTCTTAAGATTATCTTTAGATTTTCTGCCATCATTCAGAATGGTCCCGATAATATTCTCACAAACATTCTTCTCAATATGCATTACATCAAGATTATGTCTCAAAATCTGCTTTTTCCAATAAGGCAACTCGAAGAATATACTCCTCTTTTTCCACAAGTCTACCTCATTTGGATCATCCTCTTCATCAGACTCATCATCAGTTTTTTCGTCAACTTCAAGCTCTTCATTGACCTGTTTTGCCTTTTTATTTGATCGTTTACTAGTTGGTTGATTCAGCTTTCCATAAGTAAAATTGATATTTTTCAACATTCTGAATATTTCAGAGCCGGTTGTTTGGTCAGGAGCATTTCGAAACTCTTCATCACCATCAAACATATTCTTTTGACATCTAAATCTATGATTATCAGGTAACCACCGACGATGTCCCATATAAGAGAACTTTTTTCCATTAACCAACCACTTCGAACATGTTTGTGCAGCACAACAAGGACAAGCATAACGACCTTTGGTACTCCAACCAGATAAATTTGCATACGCAGGAAAATCATTAATTGTCCATAATAAAGTAGCGTGTAAATTAAAGTTCTCATTCGTCAACACATCGTATGTTTCGACCCCTTCCCATAACTGTTTCAACTCTGCAATTAACGGCTGCATGTAAATATCAATATCATTTCCGGGGCCTTTCTCGCCGGGGATTATCATGGATAAGATGAAAGATGATTGTTTCATGCAAATCCAGGGAGGCAAATTGTATGGAACAAGTACAACAGGCCAAGTACTATACGAAGTACTCATGAGTTTGAATGGATTAAACCCATCAGTTGTAAGACCGAGCCTGACATTTCGAGGATCTCTCGCAAAACTTGGATACTTGTTGTCAAATGACTTCCAAGCTAAAGAATATGCAGGATGCCATAATAATCCATCATCGGTTCTGCCATCATGATGCCACCTCATAGACTCAGCAATCTTGGAGGACATAAACAATCTTTGTAGCCTAGGTATGAGAGGAAAATATCGCAGAATCTTGATCGATTTCTTTCTTGATCGTGCTTGAGCTTCATCCTCAGTAACATTTTTTGCCTCTCTAGTCATCCATCGAGATTTTCCGCATACATGACAAG
This sequence comes from Hibiscus syriacus, assembly GCF_006381635.1. NCBI lineage: Eukaryota > Viridiplantae > Streptophyta > Magnoliopsida > Malvales > Malvaceae > Hibiscus > Hibiscus syriacus. The sequence goes on from NW_024062733.1 coordinate 10,110,732, forward strand.
ACTCCTGATTTTTTCGATCACCCCAATATAACATACAATCATTCGAACAACTATGAATTTTGTCATATCCAAGACCCAAATCTTTGATCATTTTCTTCATATCTTTGCATGATTGAGGGATTTTTGCAAAAGGAAACACTTCTCCTAGTAACTCCAACAATTGCGTAAAGGAGTTACCAGTCCACCCTCCCAGGTATTTTAAGTGGAAAAGACGATTGCAGAAATAAAGCTTTGAAAACTTTGATCCCTCATAAAGTTGTTCATTCATTTCATTCAGCAACTTGTAAAACTTTTCCGCTTCTCCATTTGGCTCTTCATCACATCCACTTCTTCCAATCTCAGTGAAATCATTAACATCATCCTGATAATAATTTTCTGTATCATACAACTGATGATTGTGCATATTAAATGCATCTCGTAACATCCCTTCCATGTCATCTTCTCTAAAAGTTGGATGGAGAGAAGGAGCACGATAAGTCGAGTAACTCATGGAAGCAGATCTATCTGATACAATCTCTCCATGAAAGATCCATTTTCTATACCACCGAACAAATCCAAAATTTACTAGATGCTCGTACACAACTTCACGAATGTGCTAATTAATGTTCACACAATTCTTACAAGGGTAAAGAATCATATTTTCTTGGCTTGCATTCAGAAAAGCTAAATTTAGAAAGTTTTCGACTCCATTTCGATATTCGACGCTTACCCTTGAGAAATCCATCCAACTCTTATCCATTTCATATTTCTGGAGTTTCAATTTCAAATGTAAATTGCTAATAATATAGATAAAATTAGAACCTAAACAGAAGCATTAAATTATCATATTTAGTGCATAATAATATTTGCATAGTATAAAACTAATCACTCGTAAATTATACAACTTTTAAATTGATAAAATTGTATGGGAGCAAATGTATCTCAGTTAATTTATAAAAATTATAACGAGAATTATATACAACTGCATACTATAGAACTAAATACTTACACATGTTTCATCGAAATATAGCATTTACATCTAAATAGACTCATGTTTCATTGTTACTGAGAGAGGCATTAAGAAATTAGAACGAAATATAAACCCAATTAACCCATTAGCGAAGGGTTGAAGAAATAAAGAAAAAGAATAACACAAAAGGACAACCGACTTAAGTCGTAGTCAACAATTTCTCAGTGAAATGCATACTATATCTCTGTGATTAATTATGATTGTTAGAAGTTAGAATTCCAAGGACAATCCACTTAAGTCTTAGTCAACTATGCGACACCAAGAATAATTTAATACATTTGACTTGACATTCTTAAAGCAACGTAAAAATACTTTACTTAATGAGTATCATGGACAAACCTGGAAAATGTTTATTATGATGCTATTTCGATGAACCAGAATAATATATACATGTCACTAATACCTGTGCAACTCGATCAAATTCCAATAGCAACAGTGATTTATGTAACTTTTTTTTTGCAAATTCTGACAACCATGCAGGCAAAGCAAGTATATTGTAGCAAATAAACCACGATTACATATCATCATAAGGGAAAAGGGGGCTAATACATTAAATGATTTAAAGAACCTAAACCAAAGAGGTGAGCACGAATACACGTCTTCACAAGTGAAGTGAACTGAATTAAGAGCCATTTATTATGTACAACACAGTAGACATGGACAAACCTGGAAAATGTTGATTATGATGCTATTTCGATGAACCAGAACCAGAAATGTTTGGTGATCCACAACTAACCTTAGAGAGGCTTTCCTAAGAGAGCATAAATAGTTACATTTAAGCTTAATTCTAAAGTAAAGGCCAGAATTAAACATTGCATGCCACTTCGTATTTATCTATCATGAACTTGAGAATCCGAATCAGAACCACTTAATATATTAATATGAATCAAAATAATATATGCATGCCACTTATACCTGTGCAACTCGATCAAAATCCAACAGCAACAGTGATTTCCGAGGTTCAGGAACTTTCAAGAACAAGATTGCTTCAATTCTTAGACAAGAAAATAAAAAAGACAAACTAAAGGGACCTATAGAATATACATATTTCATTTAGACAAAGTAAAAAAGGGAAATATGTAAACAAGATTGATGTTTTAAAAAGATTTGTTCGCTCCAAATAAACTATTCTAAGTTCAAGTAAGAATACATTTAGTAACTCCAAATATACCCCTTCCCACAACAGTGTTAAGATAAATAAAACTTTTTACTTACATTTTGAGCAAACAAAGCTTATCATGCAACCAAAAAATCTTTGTTAACAACAATGAAACAATAAAATAATTAGACTTTCCAGTTTTCCATGAAACATTAGCTTATTAGCAGCAAAATCCGAAAAGAAGGATGTGTTATGTAGGAGGGTGGGTGAACAATCTACAATTTTGCATTCGTTAGTCATATTAAGTTTATACAATGGGCCCTTAATAAGCTGGAAATTAAAGATAATGAACATAGTAAAAACCCTAATACATATGGCAAAAGACTATGTATTTATTTGCATTAATTTCGATACATAAGCTGAAAATTAAAAACCACCGAGTTTTGCAGGAGGAAATTCAAGATACAAAAGCAAAATTCACTAATCACCAAGTTTACCACATCGGAAAAAAATAAAAGAAAGACTATGGTTTTTAGAAGGTCAAACGAAAGGTTAAACAAACTATGATAAGAACTAGGTCACAACAAAGATATTAAACCAAGTAAAATTCAAAATTGGAATCACGTACTAAAAAGAGAAGGGTTAGAAGAAGCAGTTCCAACTTAAGCTTCAAGAAGCTCCAAACGACGTTTTAAACTGTCGAGCTTCTCGTTTAATTTGCTCTTCGTCGTAGCCTTTGAAAATAAAAGAGAAATTATAAAAACATTTGCTTTAAAAAATGCTAACAGAATATTATTCTATATTTAAGATTCTTATTAACACATTGCATACATGCCTATAGTGCTAACCCAGCTTCGGAAATTGAGTCGTCACCACGTGCTCAAATTCTAACAAGTCTTGTTTTACAGGAAGCTGGCTCGCCTATCAAGAACATAAAAGTTTTCAGAGATCTGAAACACTATAAATTGATTGAATACTATCTAAAAATGGCATAATTCTCAGTAGCAAAATGCACCAAATGTCGATGACCATGAAGGTGCAACCGAAAGAACGAAAGCTCCCAAACAGATAACATACAATAAATTCCAAGTTGTGTTACAGTTACTCCCTCAAAAAGCTATTGAGACTTAGAATACCAACTAAACTATGAGGTACAAGTAGAAAGAAAAAGTGCTAAATTACCAGCCAATCAATGTGCAAAGATCATAGTATTAAGATATACAAACTGGAAATGAGGAACCTGGTCCTCATTGTTTAGACCAACATAACTAATAAAATGTTACTGGCTCATTTAAAAGGAGAAAAGACTGTAAAGAAAGGTTGACTCCAAAACTAATTCATTTTACTTGTTCATTTCAAAACAGTGATCCACTTTTTATCAATAATGCTTAGGTCTAAGCAGATAATCTAAAGAATTCTAAAAGATCTAATAGGCAGGAAATGGCATAATATATCTAGTATAATATATCTAGAAATAATAAAAATAAACATAAGATATTAATTTGAAGCCTGACACCAAAAGTGGGTATAATATATCTAGTATCATGTGTCAATTCATGAGTACAATACAGTTAGCAAATCACAATTTATCCCAAGTCATTATTATACCATTAACAACCTCCTAGATAGTAAATTAAGATTTTAGAATCCAAGAAATACCTGACATAATCCTTTCCATTGGACCATGAACAAATCCTTTCACTAATTCAACCTGTAACCACAATGCGTCAAATTTTCTCATATAAAGAAGCAAAAGACATGCTGGAAAAACCCATTTCCATTGTTCACATTGCCACGTTTAGTACTGACAATTTAATAAGTCAAACGTGACGGGGAAAATCAACAATTACGGGACTGAAATTTTTGAAAATAAGGGCAGATTTCTTACATTTGCAGATGGGATTTTTGGAGTAATGTAGGAAAACCATTACGATTGAAGTACATAAGAGAAGAAGCTGCTTATCGAAAAGGGTCTAACCGTACACTGAAAGTGCGCTGAATATCGGCAGTGGTCCGGGCCTTGGATTTTTCGGTGTCCCGAGGCTAAGAGGAAAAGGGTGACAAAAATTAAGGAATCAACACACGAATAAAGAGGGCAAACGAATGAAGAGAACCAAAGCCTAACCTGGGTATGGCGAAATGCAACGATGCCGGAGACGAAGAAGGCACGACGCAGTGAAGGAGATGGTTGCTGGTGTTTTGTGGGTAAATTGTAATGGGTAAATCGTAGACAAAACAAGAAGAAAAAATGGCTAGGGATTAAGGAGTTTTAAAATTGACTTGCGGCGTTTAACAATACAAACGCCACTAATGTCTAACCAATTGCGGCGTTTTTAATTAAAAACGCCACGTTTGTTAAAAACAATTACGGCGTTTACAGAAAAACACCACTATATATAATTTTTTTGCGGTGTTTTTTGTAAAAACGCCACTAATGTACGACCCTTTTGCGGCCTTTCTTATAAAATGCCACTAAAGTCTGACCCATTTGCAGCGTTTGTTACCAAAACGTCGGCTGGAATCGCGTGTGGGTCGTTGTTGTACCAGAGAAACCCTTTTAGAGAAGCAGTATTGAAATAATTTTAGGGATTGGGCAGGAGAAAAGTGTGGAGCATATATTGACCCTTTTGCATCATTTTTTAAACAAACGCACTGTAGTACATGCTTTTGTGGCGTTTTTATAAAACGCCACGATAAACAACATATTGCGGCGTTTGTAGGACAAACGCCGCTAAATTATTACTCTATTACGACATTTTGTGCACAAACGCCACTATAAACAATACTATTGTAGCGTTTATTTAATAAACGCAGCTAAATTACTAATCTATACCGTCGTTTTTTGAACAAACGCCACTATAAATAACATTATCGTGGCGTTTGTACAAAAACGCCGCTACATTACCACTATATTTCGGTTTTTATTGAAAAAACGCCACTATAAACAACTCAATTACAACGTTTGAGCTAAAAACGCTGCTAAATTAACACTCTATTACGGCGTTTGTTTAAAAAACGCTGCTAAAGTATGATTTTGTGGCGTTTGTATTGTAAACGTCGCGCTATACTTAAATTTTGTGGCGTTTTCCCTTAAAACATCGCTAAAAATGACGCTACAGAACACTTTTGCTGTAGTGAAAGTTTCTTAATAGAAGTTATTGGGCACGGAAAAGTTTCTGTCATTGTGCATTAGATGTCCTATGAAAAATGCACATTTTTTTCTAAAATAAAGTGATATATCACCGCTGATGATAGCTGTTGCACAAGATAGTGACAAAAACATATTCTCCATTGCCTTTAACATTGTTAAAAGTGAGTCAAAGAAAATGTGGAATTTCTTTCTGTCCAACTTGTATTCTCATGTTGTCACTCAAGATGGGATTTATATGATATTAGACCGTTCACTTTGGTTGTTGGCCATGATTGATAGACCAGGAAGTAGGTGGTTGCCTCCCCATGCATTTTTGGCATATTGAATGTGCCATATTGCTTCCAATGCTATGACGAGTTTTAAGAACAAGAAGATCAAGAAAGAGATTATCAACATGGATAACTTATTTTTTTCTCGTTCATTTATGTTATTCATTTATTATTATTCTTAAATCCAATTTTTTTCATGATATTCTTTACTACAACCAAACTTTTGTGCAAGGCTGGAAAATCTGAGGAAATATAGAGAAGATGTTTATAAATTTGCAGCTGAAATACCTCAGGAAAGATGGTCACATGTATATGATGATCAGAGTCGACGTTACAGTCATATGACAACCAATCTTGCACAATGTATCAATTCATCTCTTAAAGGGACTAGACATCTTCCAGTAGCAAGTATTGTTCTGGAGACTTACTTCAGAGTGTGTAAAGTATGAGCAAACAAAGGTGCACAAGTAGAGGAAATGATCAATGATGACAAAAAATGGGATCCAAATCTGGAGAAAGCAATGAAAAAAAATCAAACACATGCAATATCAATATTTGTTCATAATTTTTCCAGACTCGATTCTGATTACGTTGTCCAAGAACATGTTCGACAACATGAGCGTTGGAATTCTGCCACTTACACCGGTAATCTGAATAGAAGACTGTGTGATTGTGGTCGATTTCAAGCCTTTAGATACCCATGAGTTCACACTGTTGCTGCATGTATGCATGTTAATGTAGACCCATACTCATATGTTGATGATTGTTATAGCCCGTATACTATGCGCAACATTTACAATCGTGACTTTAAGTATCTCCCAACAATTTCTGAAGAATAGTTGTCAAATCTACAATTGCGAAGAAAGTTGAAGGGTCATCCTAAATCTAGTCGAATTTATATTGATATGGATGATCCTCAACGAGAGCACGGTCTGCCAAAGGTTTGTGGCCACTGTAGAGGTGCAGGCCACAACATGAAGTATTGTCCACATCTTTCAAAATATTAATCTGGTTGATAAAAACTTTGTAATTCTATTCTCATATTGTATGTTGCACATGTTCTGGATAATTCATGAATATCGATGACCATATTTATTTTTAAAATTTCATATATAATTATAAACTATTCATAAATAAATATAACTAAACACAAATTCATACATATATTTAAAATATATTTTAACAAAATAAATAAGTTTTTTCTCTTATTCTTCCTCTCAATTTTACACTATTATTTTTCTTTTTTTTTCATTCATCTCTATAAGTTGTTTACTGCGTCGGATTGGTATGCCTTCATTTTTCTTCTTCTTTTCCTCCTCTATTTCCAACTCCTTATTTTGATCAAGTATCGACTTTGTTGACGCTTTTATCCACTCCTCATATGAAGACAAGCATGAATCCGATCAACAATGTCAGAGTAATCAGACACAAAATGATCGATTGTTTAGAAATATTTTGAAATATTCTTCCCAAAATGCATGATTTGATTCTCATATAATTCTATCAACTCACCTTACTCCTATTTATAGTGAAAATTTATCAAAATGATCGTTTAAACTCGTCACGCTACATGACGAGTTCCAGCAACTACTTTTCAAATGTTTATAAATGGCTATATATTCAAAACCAAAGGAACTTGTCATGTCGAGGTGAAGAGTTCTATTTTTTTTATTTTTCAATTTAAAATAAAAAGTCTTAATAAAAATATTATTTTAAAATAATTTGTCGCCTCGAGGTGATGAGTTATAAAAAATTTATTTAAATATTCAAACTGAACAATTGGTCAAATATAATAATAATATCTATTGGAACTCGTCAACTCGAAAAGAAAAGTTCTATGTGCACTGTAGAAAATGTAGTAGATCCCAAAATAAAAGCATATGTGCCCTATTGGGCCAAAAAAAAAACTACAGATGATCCAATATGAGAAAACCCTTGCTCCTTAAGAGCTATGGTTGAACTTAAGTCTATGGGAAAACTTAATCACTATGTTAGTCAAGAGGAGGTTTTGGGCCGAGTAGAAATTAAAGTCCAAAACGTGCCAAGAATAGAGAAAGAAAGAAACGTCCAAGCATTGAGAGTAGAAACTTTTATGTTTTGAGGGGAAACATTTAGCAAATGTTGTGAGGCATTACAAGAGCACTTGTTTTTTGTTGGGATAATTGTAACCCTCTATACCCGGTCTGGACGTTATGCCTAAATCTAGGCGATCACATATCACATTCAGTAATTCTTTTTATATTTAAAACAACGTTAAAATCCATATAATATTATGATATAAAATTTATCCATAATAAGGATTCATACGATAAACATATATATACATATATTAGAAAATCATATAAAACATTTACAGAACAAAATACTGATAATATATATATATATAAAGACGGTAGCAAAACACGTGTCACCAAAGTATAACAAAGGCATATAGAGATATACAGTAGTACAATAATAGGAGTAGTCGATCCTCCTAATGCCAAGTCTACTAGCCTAGTCTGCTATTATCTGAAAAGGTTAAAATTTACAAAATGAACTAAAAAACTCAGTATGCTCCTTACGTGTATAAAAACATACAGATAAAATATTTCAGTAAAATCAGTTCATCAAACATGCTTTAAAAACATGAACACTATCCCCGTCCGATCACCAGAATGTATAGGTTCCCCATAACCATACACCCACCTGTATACCCAGTAAGGGCTTATATTGTGCACAAAGAAGAGGAACCTACGGTAAGGTCTTATCTTGTGCACAAAGCAGAGGAGCCTGTAGTAAGGTCTTATCATGTCCACAAACCAGAAGAGCCTGCAATAAAGACTTACCCTGAGCACAAAGTCGAGGAGCCTGCGGAAAGCGATAAGGTCTTACAAGTCATAGACTAGGCTCTAGATACTTCTTCCAATAAAACCCCAATGACAAAAATAACATATATGTAATCGAATGAAAATGGTAGTTTAATCCATTAAAACATGAAAATATTTTATTTTCAGAAATCAGATACGAAAATACGGTAATCCAGAGATCATATCAGAAATATATAGTAAATCAGATATTAAATAAACCATGTTCAGAAAATAATGTATTGTGTCGTAAAAATATTAAGTATTATCAGAAATCTCAAACAATTCAGACAAATAGTTGAAAACAATAATGTAACACCAACAGGAAACACACCTGTATCGGTCTGAGTAGTATGATAAGAAAGTCTACTACTGAATCTGTCGATCACAATTAGAAGCACTGCTAGATCATATGAATCGAAAAAATCCATATCGAAATCCTAATATGAATAATATTAACCTTTATTTAAATAATTTACGGAAACCTACAGGTAACTCTTGTAGAACGCGGATCGAGCAGATCTGATAGACGGGAAACACTGGATCTAATTGACTCGGTCGGGTGAAACACGAGTATCTTCATAAAAATATATTCTAGAATCAATTCCATAATCAAATCCTAAAAAATTAAGCAAAAATGCTAAAAACACTAAGCATTTTCGGATTAACGGGATCAATTCGGGACTTTCAGGTCAGAATTTGGAAAAACGAACTTCGAAATCGGACTTAGGACGACGAAAAACATAAAATATGACTTTTCAAATTTTTTGACTTTTTCGTCAAAGTTAACGGTTAATGTTGGACCAGGTCAGATCGGGTTTGGTCGGGTCGGCCAAGTGGGTCAGGTTAGCGTGTCGGGTCGGATCGACCCATTTCCAAGTAATCCAGCAGGCGGTGGACTTTCCCCACGCACAGGGGGCTCGTGCATGGCCTACGGGGGTTGGAAAAATTCTAAAAAAAATTCCTAAGTGTGTTTTAAGGGGTTTTGAGACACTTACCAAACTCGATTCACAACGATGAATGTCGGAGAGCTCGATTTCGAAACGTCAAGAACTTGATATTCCTCATCCCCTCACACGCCGGAGACAACGGAGATAAGAAGGGACTCGAGATGACTCAAGGAACATGATGGTGCGGGAGGTGTCGAAAACGGAGCAACAATCGACGACGAAACGACGATAAAAGATTTCTTTCTAAAAGAGGAAAATATTGAAGAGAGAGAAAATAAAATAATTTGAATTTTTTTTTCTGATGTTGGGTTATATAAACCCTAAAAATGGCAAAATCATGCTTTGAGGTCCTTCATCTTTAGTTGTTTTTTGAATTTGGATTTAAATTTAATCAAAATTTCACTTTGCTCCCCGAATTTAATTAAAATTCAATTTAGTCTTCAAAAAAATTTTAGGAGAGTTTTAGGTTCTATTTTAGGGTGTAACAATAATAATTATTTCAGTGTGGAATATATACTTTTTAGCATGTGGTAAGTTGTTTGAAGAGGGCTTTGAATAGTATCCAATATTTTTGCTTTTCTTAGATTTACAACCAAGTTGCCGTATGGGAGGTAGTGGTGCAATTGCATTCAAGTTGGAGCTGATTCTATAAGTTGAAGTTAATTGGGGGAAAGTTAAGGGGGTTAGATTCTAGTAAGATAACGCTAGCTTGTATGTATTTTGACATGGTGTAACTTTTTCCAATGTTGTATTGTATTCTTTTCTTCTATTTTAGGGAAATTTTTAACGAGGCACATAACTTAAGTTTTGGGTTTACTTTATTAAAATCTTTAATAAAATCATATTTACCCAAAAGAATGATAATTAACTTATTTATTAAAAACATTAGAAGCATGTTTAGTTATGTTATTTTTTAGATCATTTCAACAACTAATGTAGTATACGATATATAAGTTGAACCATCCAGACCAGGTATTAGGTTTCACACTTTGATGTCACTTTTAATTAATTATATGGTCATTTCAGCAATTGGAGTCATTTACCAAATCAAACATGCTTGGCATATCATATTCGTGCAATGTAATTTGTCCAAACCATCGCTAAACATAACACACCAAGAATTGATATATTTAAACCTATAACATTTTTGACAAGACATTTTAAACAACATTAACCTCATACATCACCAAGTCAAATTGCAAACAATTAATCCAAGCAAAAATTTTCCATCCATGGAACTTGAAAAAATTAAAATAAATATATAAGAACAATAGGTAATTACTTTCAGTTAAACCTCAATTAACTTTTACATTATTTTCGAAAAATACATCAAGAACAAATTAAAGATAAAATCACTAGATCTATTAATTGTCATTTTAATCATTTAAATCAAGTTTAGAAATCATTAAACATCATCAAAAATTAAAATATAGTTACTTTTACATATATAAAATTACTTGTGTTTTGTGCTTAGAGACCTCCAAGCTAGATGATATTTATGGTTTAGATTCCACAAACGTGAATGTGAGATACCATGCGAACCAACTACTTCCCACAAAGTAAGTCTTAAAGACTCCTTAGACCCTAAAAAAGAAGAAGTTAACTAATGTAATTTCTAAATTTGAGATTCAGTTATATATATATATATATATATATATATTAGGAATTTAATTGATTTCTTTGAAAATGTACAACGTTTGAGCCTAAATATTATACTGCCGAAAAAGGAGTGTAACTACAAATGTCCAAGATTAGAGTATAATAATAGATTCAACAATTTTTTTGTATTGTAATCGATATAATTCCAGTTTATTAAATTTTGAAACTATAAAATTATAAATTTAGAAACTTAATCATAAATAACGAACAAATTGTCCTGAAAATATAATATTTATTTATTTTATAAGAATTTAGAGAATGCAAAAAAATTAAATATAACATATTGTGTGGTTATAATTTAAATACTTTAGAATACAACACATGTTGTTTCGTTCGCTTTTCTTACTAACATTTTTGGTCGTTAACCTTAATATAAAGGCTTCACGATGCTTTGTTTTTATGACATTGAATAAAATCTCTCTTTATATTTTATGTATATTATTAATTTTGTAAAATAGTCTTCAAAATGACAAAGATCACTAACTCATCAGTTTCAACTGCTTTCCTTCTTCTGGTTGTTCTTCTAGCAATAGGTTTTTTTTCTCTCACCCCTTTTCAACTTATTATATTTTGAAATAGTAACTTGATATATATATAACTGGGCTAGGATCCAATTGCATAGTGTCAAACTAAAAAGTCTTACACCTTTTTTAGGATCATTTGATGAGTGGAAATCAAAGACTGAGATTAACAGTAGGAAATGAGAAGATATTCATGGAAAAAATAAGGAGTTAATCTCAGCCTTTGGTTTCCCTTCATCCAACGATAGTTTTCCACTAGTTGTAAGTGGATCCTAACCATATATAGAGATAGGATCCAGTTACACAATGTAAAACTCTTTTAGTTTTACACTGATTTAGGACTGTTGGATAAGTGAAAATACAACAACAACAAAACCCTATTCCCATATGTAATGGGGTAAGGGGGAGGTACGGTAGTAGGCTGCCCCCAACGCCAGGTTGAGAGCAGCATCCGTGGAAGACATCCGGCAATCAGAAAATTAAAATAAAGATTAAATATAATGCATGTATAAATTAATACATGGTTGAACAATCATCTATTTTCACTCATCCAATGATCCTAAAAAAAGTGTAAGACTTTTTAGTTTGACACTATGCAATTGGATTTGAATACACTTAAATTTAATTAAAAATTTATAACCCATAAATAAATATTTCTTTATCTTACGGTAAAATAAAATTTTTTAGGGTTAGGATTTAGAATATAGGTTTAATATTTAAGCTTTAGGGTTTAGAGTTTAGGATCTAGGGTTTGAGGTTTATGATAAGGGTTGTAAGGTTTGGGGTTTTGGGGTTTAAGGTTTTGAATTTTGGATTGAGGTAAAAAGAGATATTGCTTTATTTTTAATTTAAGATATTTATTTATGAGTTGTGAATTTTATTAAATTCAAGCTATTTATTTATTTAATTCTAATTCTTATAAATTAGTGTAAAACTTATTTTGTTTACATAGTATAAGCGGATCCTACCCCATATATATATATATATTAAACATTCCATTTTTTTGGAATAACATCTTAGTTTTTCATTTAATATGAAACTAACTATAAATAAACTAGAGGGGTTGATGGTTAAACCTACAATAGTTTTGTTTTTCTTTTCTTTTTATCTTGTATATGTATGTATATATACTTGCATTGACTGTTCATGTTTGCTTGACTTTGTAATAAAAATAGAGATGGGCCCTATGATAGTGGAGGGTAAATCATGCGAAGCTCAAAGCGAATTACGATAACTGTGAGACTATTTTGCAAGATCGAGGGTTTCAAAGATGGAGAATGTAAAGGCTTTCGTCGTCGGTGTATTTGCTCTAAGCCTTGCTTTCGAGTAACCCATTATCTATAAAGACTAACCACTTTAGGCTCTATTGGTTTGTTCTCGAGGATTGACGGAATTGAGAGATTCCAATATCATCACTATACTTTTGTTAATATTTTAAATAAAACTTTTTGATGCTTATGTTTCATATGAAAATTTGTGCTAAGGAGAACCTAATAATAATCAATAAATAAATTCATTTATTAACAACATGATATACATAAAAATTAATTTCTAAAATTAAATAATGTCATGCATCATCAATCATTCATATGCTTTCCCATAAAAGTTTAAATTAAAATTAAATCGAGATTTAGGAATCCCTTACTCTTGCAATTTAAATTAGTGTTTTAGGCTAATCTTAAGTCTTTCAAAATATGTTAAAGTGCAGCAGCTCATAACACTCATGGATTTCTTTCTGCCGAGTACCAAAAGCTTAATCAATCTTTCCTTTCCTTTCGATTTGCTTGATGAAACTACATATGGACCAGAGGCTTCAATTACACATAAAAGATCCCATAAAAACTTGGTATAAATTACCTCAACTATTAATAAAAGCAAGGATCAAATGAGTGATATCCTCAAGCGACATGTAAGACCGGAATTCAAGTTTTTTTTTTTTTTTGCTTTGCAAAGGACAATTTATTAATAAAATCAATAATCGAAGTTCTACTTATGATCCTCGTTAAAAACTTCCCTAATTTTAGTGGAGGAAAAGAGTACTACATAAGAGAACAATACAATCAAACTAGATCCGAAACAAAATCCAAACAATCAAAGATCACCACCATCTAATTAAAAGCAACACAAAAACAAAATGCACCACCAACCAGAAAAAGAAAAACCTACAGCCAGTAAAGCGATTAAAACTTAAAAAACAACAGAACAATAAATACCGAAGAAGCTTCCTCGACAACATCAACGCATACAGAGACAAAAAAAAAGTGATTCCAAAAGCTCCAGAGGGGACAACCAGAAAAATAACTCGATGAAGAATCAATGTAGAGTCTTGGAGTCCAGCACTAATAGCAACCAAAATATATGAAGAATCCAACACTAAGCTCTTCTTAAAGCAACCAATCTTTTTTGAAGTATGATGAAGGAGCACGTTGCATGTTGAGGAAGCATGCTGATGTGTTCGTACGTGATTGATCAATGGCTAGCATACACGAGCTGTTAGAGCCACGAGTGCAACAGGCTGCAGCCTCTGTAGATGTAGTAGTTAATGCTGTTTATCAGTTTTGAGTCTTGTTAGAGCAATTACAATTAGTTGAGTTCTTGTAATCTTAATAAGATCTTGTAATCTTGATTGCTATATAAGGAGTGTATGTGATTAATGAAAGCAGTGAAAAAAAGTATTATCATTTTCTAAAATTGTTCTTGTCAAATACGAGAGCGATGAGCTCTCTCAACATGGTATCATTCGCTACTACGTCCTAGGGTATGCTTTCGCAGTTCATATTGCGCTGTTCATATTTCTATGGATCACAACATATCATTGACAGCCACATCAATGGAGTTCTCGTCAAGAAACACTAAAGTGTTCACCAATAAAAGGGTGAACATTGTCCTAGATGAAACCAACTTCCTGCTGTGGAAGCAACAAGTCCTACTCATAGTAAGGAGCCATCGCCTTGAAAGAATGTTTAATGATACAATGCTGCCACCTCCAGAAACAATGGTTGGTGAAGATGGAGTTGCAGCTGTCAATGAAGAACATGAAGAGTTCTTGGCTCAAGACAGTGCGTTGGCATCTTGGTTGCTCTCAATGGTTAGCCCTCATTTACTTCCACAATTCGTTGGTGCTGAGACGTCTTCCCAGGTGTGGAACAAAGTCATGTAGTTCTTTGCAAATCACTCTGCCACTGCCGTCATGAGCTTGCATTACAAGATCCAATCCCTCAAGAAAGGAACAGACATCATGAGAACTTATCTCACAAGGGTGAAAGAGATTAATGATGCCTTGAGCTCATGTGGAAGTCATGTATCCATATCTGAGCATGTTGCAAGTATTCTCAAAGGCCTCATAAGGGATTATCAACCCTTCATTGCAGTTATAGCTGCCATGCGTGACACGTTGTCTCTTGATAACATATGCACGATGTTGTTGATGCTGAAACTCAGCTTGAAAGGTTCGACTGCCAACCCGATTCTCTACCTGTCAGTGCTAATCTTGCACAAGGTAACCACGAGGTTGACTCTTATAAGAACCAAAGAAAGTAGCACTCTCGCTCTAATCACTCATCCTACACGCGTGGGAGATCTCGTGGCAGAGGCAGAACATGGCCTAGAGTTCAGTGCCAGCTATGCGGAAAGATTAGTCATCTTGTCAGCCAATGTTGGCACAGATTTGATGAGAATTTTTCTGGCATATCAATTGATGATCATGTATCTGACCTTAAATCCTCAAAAGCATACTATTCTGTAAATGGAAATAATGAAAGTGCTTGTGCTTGTTGTAACCATAGTAACACACATCTTGATGATAACAAGAGTGCTATGAAAGGCCAAGCACATGCGGCGTCTGCTGGCCAAGACCAGTGGGTAATTGAATCTGGTGCAACACAACATGTCACCCCCAATGCAGCCTCGATCACTCCTCACTTGGCTTTTAATAACCCTGGTAAGCTGATGGTAGGAAGTGATGACTATCTACCAGTCCATTTAGTTGGTAAAGCTGAGCTACATGCTTCTTTTAGAACCTTGGCCTTAGTATCTTCTGTTCTTCAATAACAAAGAACTTGCTTTCTGTTTCAAAGCTTGCTAGGGATAACAGTGTACTCTTAGAATTTCATGCCAAAACTTGTTATGTTTGAGATGAAGCCTCCAAGACAATTTGGCTGCAAGGAGAAGAGTGAAATGGACTGTACACCTTCAAAGCAAGTGGAACTCGATGCAAAGATGGTTTGGTTGAAGCACAGACTGCTATAGCTTCCCCCACAGCCTCCTAATTTGGTGGAACAATCAAAGCTCTCCAAACTGATCGGGGAGGCGAGTTTCATCCTCTGACCGATGAGTTAATCAAATTTGGAGTCATTCATCATCTCACTTGTCCCCATACGTCCGAGCAGAATGGAGTAGTGGAACGAAAACATATACACCTAGTTGAGATGGCTTTAGTATTGCTTGCATAAGCCTCCATGCCTATTAAATTCTGGTCTTATGCTATTCAAACCACAATGCACTTTGTTAACAAGTTACCATCAAAGGTGCTTCTAGACAATCTCCCATTTAAGATTCTTCATGAGAAAACACCAGACTACATCAGACTGCGGGTGTTTGGATGTAGGTGTTTTCCGCATCTAAGTCGTTTTCTTTAGCATAAGCTCGAGTTTAGATCCCAGCTGTGTACCATTTTTAGGATACAGCTCGCAGCACAAAGGATTTCAGTGCTTAGAAAGCAATGGACGTGTTTACACTTGCAGACATGTGATATTTAATGAAAACAGATGGCTTTAGTATTGCTTGCATAAGCCTCCATGCCTATTAAATTCTGGTCTTATGCTATTCAAACCACAATGCACTTTGTTAACAAGTTACCATCAAAGGTGCTTCTAGACAAATCTCCATTTAAGATTCTTCATGAGAAAACACCAGACTACATCAGACTGCGGGTGTTTGGATGTAGGTGTTTTCCGCATCTAAGGTCGTTTCTTTAGCATAAGCTCGAGTTTAGATCCCAGCTGTGTACATTTTTAGGATACAGCTCGCAGCACAAAGGATTTCAGTGCTTAGAAAGCAATGGACGTGTTTACACTTGCAGACATGTGATATTTAATGAAAACATATTTCCTTTTGCAGGAAACTCTGCTGGAACTCTTGTAGCAGCTTCAATTGGGCAGACATCTCAGTCACTTAAACTGGTCACTGATGTTGCCAACTTGAAGCCTTCATGACATGATTGTAACAAGCTGTCACCAAGTGCTAGCAGCAATAGACCGACGAGCAACCTACAAGGTACAACTGCCAGTCATGATGTGGTACAAACTGAGTTTACTCTTGAAGTTCCTACTGTTGATACTCTTGAAGATCATCAGTATGAAGTACATTCATAACAAAATGCCCATTGTTCATCCATAAATGGTGGCACTGACATTGAGGAACAAATGTACATAGCTCGCCCATTAATGATGCCACTGACATTGAGGAACAAGATATACATAGCCCGACCATAAATGAAGACACTGAAAATGAGGTCGTTCAGGTCAATAATCATCTGATGGTGACTCGAAGCAAGCATGGGATATTTAAACCCAAAACATACCTAGGAGCTGCAGATGATGATGTTCCATGTAGTGTACACGAAGCACTTCAGTCACCAGATTGGAAGGCAACAGTTTTTGAAGAGTATAATGCTTTACAACGCAATGACACTTGGGAGTTAACAAAATTGCCAGAAGGTAGGAAGGTGATAGGCTGCAAATGGCTATTCAAGGTTAAAAGGAACCCTGATGGCACCATTCACCATTACAAAATATGGTTGGTGGCTAAAGGTTTCTCTCAGATTCAGACCATGATTTCAGGGATACTTTTAACCCCGTAGTCAGGTTCAACACGCTGAATATCATCCTACCATTGGCTGTAACGAACAACTGGACCTTAAGGCATGTTGATGTGAATAATGTCTTCCTGAATGGTGACTTTCAAGAGGTGGTCTTCATGTAGCAGCCACCAGGCTTCGAACAAAATGCCCCTGATGGAAGTAAACATGTGTGCTGTCTGAAAAAGGTATTGTATGGTTTGAGACAAGTACCGAGGAGTTGGCATACCAAGTTATGAGATAGCTTGTTGAGCATAGGGTTCAAAGAATCAAGAACTGATGTATCTCTGTTCATTAAGAAGGAGGGCTTACACTATGTGTACCTACTAGTTTATGTTGATGATATCATCATCACTGGTCACTCGAGTACTAGAGTCGATGAAGTGGTTCGACTACTGAGTGATAAGTTCTCACTAAAGGACTTGGGGTAGCTCTCGTACTTTTTGGGAATTGAGGTTAAAAGAACCAATGACTACCTAGAACTGTCACAAAAGAAGTTCATCATAGAACTCCTTGAGAAAGCTAATATGTTGAAAGCCTCTGCAATACCAACACCAATGGTAACAACAACCAAGCTACGTTGTGATAATGGGGACCTCATCACCGATGCATATTTCTGTCGCAACATTGTTGGAGGACTGCTCTACGTGGGCCATATAAGGCCCGAAATTGCCTTTAGTGTGAATAAAGTCGCTCAGTTCATGTATGCCCCACGACAATCGCATATGGCTGCAGTTAAACGAATCATGCGATACTTGGTTGCCACGGTGAATTTCGAGTTGGTGTTCACTGCTGCAGGATCGGGTGTGAAGGTGGCTGCCTTTACAGATGCAGATTGGGGTGGCAACCTCGATGATAGGAGGTATGTTTCTGGACATAGCGTGTTTGTTGGCAATAACCTGGTAGCCTGGAGTTCGAAAAAACAAAAGTATGTGTCGCGACCAACCATGGAGGCCGAGTACAAGAGCATAGCGGACATTGTTGCAGACGTGGTGTGGATTGGAGCCTTGCTGACTGAGCTTGGTGTCTATGAGAAAGAAGAACCCGTCATATGGTGCGACAACACCAATGCTGTAACTCTTAGTGCAAATCCTATGTATCATGCGCACACCAAACACGTTGACCTTGACATATATTTTGTACGCGAGAAGGTTGCAGCCAAGCTGATGAGAGTCAATTATGTTCCTACTGCTCATCAGATAGCTGATGGGTTAACTAAGCCTTTAGCTCGAAATGCTTTTCAATATTTTCGTGCCAAGCTGTGTGTGAAACTGTGCTGAGAAGAAGGAGATGAGAGAAAATAGGGAAAATGTTGAAGTATGATGAAGGAGCACATTGCATGTTGAGGAAGCATGTTTATGTGTTTGTACGTGATTGATCAATGGCTAGCATACACGAGTTGTTAGATCCATGAGTGCAACAAGCTACAACCTCTGTAGATACAACAGTTAATGTTGTTAATCAGTTTTGAGTCTTGTTAAAGCAGTTACAATTAGTTGAGTTCTTGTAATCTTGATAAGATCTTTTAATCTTGATTGCTATATAAGGAGTGTATGTGATTAATGAAAGCAGTGAAAAAAAGTTTTATCATTTCTAAAACTGTTATTGTTAAATACGAGAGTGTTGAGCTCTCTCAACAATCTTGGATTCAGAAAACTCCCAACAAACCAAACAACACCAACCAAAACTACCATTCCACTAAAATTCCAACTACCAAATCAAAATCAACACAAAACATACCACATCCAACATGGATATTGAAACACCAACCAAATCAAAAATCACTCTTGAAACCATTTCCACTATCAGCATCTCCTACCCACCCACATGCCTCCACAGATATGACCAAATCAGAATATATAGCATCCAACTTGCCTCCACAACTAGAATCAATATTGATATTAAAGTATCCAACACCACATAAAAACTGCTACATAGAACCAAAAATAAAGCTATAATCCTTCCCAGAAAAGAGAAAAAAAAAGACCAGTCCGCAACCTTAAAAGCCTCCAATATAATAGTTCATCCATACTAATTACTTCAGCAGACCAAAAATTATTGAAATCTAAGATAATCACAAACATCCAACGATACTTGATGCATTGCAAAAGCCCTAAGAAACGCCTAGTAAGCCTCCACTTAAGTTACTTCAGACCAGAACAAAAATGACACCAAAATCCAACCCTTGACGCTATGCAATGACAAAACATTGCTCTGTGGAAAAAAGCAATGTACGAGACCCCAAGGCAATCAAAATTGATCGAACTTATACCTCTACAAAACCTCATGCAATTCTTAAAAACTCCCACAATCCAAGATTCCAACCTCAATCGACATACCAACGACTCCCAAACAACCATCTCAACACACCATCATAGATTAAAGAAAAAAAACAAATTACACACTACAGATATCTAGAGACAACCCCCATCCTAAAACCCCACCACAATGCTAACATTAACCCATAAAAACTCACTTCATACTATCCTGCCGACTTAGATTTTGAGATCAAACTTGAAACCTTCCTAAATCTTCTATGGCCCTACAAAAAGAGCTTCTATATTAATCCACTCCATGTTTTCTAAAATCACGACAAGGACCTCAAAATCCAATCACAAAAAATCCACGCAACCCCTAAACACTCACACATAAACTTCAACACATTTCCAACGTTGATAAATCCTTTAGCACCTCACTTTCCGAACCAACAAACTTAATACCGAGACTCTTACCTAATGACAATGTTTTCTCCGCTTCAATAGATGCAACAACCCACCTTTTCTTCAAAACAAAATCTGAAAGAGATCTACCTGATAATTTAGAGGAAGTAAGATCAGACTTCTTCAAATTGGATCTCTTCGACGCTCGATCTCTTCTAGGTAAACCTCAAATAACATATAAATGTTTTCCAAAAAAAATAAATCAAGATAAAATCATTAGATCTATTAAATCTCATTTTAAGCTTTAAATTACGTTTAGAAATTGAGTAGTTTTACTTGATAGATGTGATTGTTGATTGTCTAAAAAATGGAAACTTTCTCTGAAAACCTTAATGGTATCATGAACCCTATAACCTATGAGAATCATAGTGGCCGTCCATCGGAAGGGTTAAGTCATATCAATATACCATCATTACTAGAACGATCAGGATCACCGTCAACTTTGAATGAACAAATAATGTCAAATAAGGGTAGGAATATTGATGTTCATGTGGTGTATGATAACCCAATGAGAACTATCGATATGAAAGTAGATGGTTGCATGAACTCTTTCAGAGAAGATGTATCTGTTGATACTATTGTGTTGGATGATCAGGATCTGAATCAAAAAGTGAGGGAGGGCTTAAAGGATCCTCAAAATGGTGGTAAGGTTTCATATGCTAGTATAGTATCGTCTGCATCGACTAAGGCTGAAGGTAAAAATCATGTTAGTTGATATGCTACAAATGATGTTATTACTCATGATGAAGATATCATTGTAGATCATTCCAGTCCGATTCCTATGGTCAGGTTTTCAGACAGAGTGCACGATCAAATTGACCAAGATATACAGAATGTACTGATAGTCAGACTACTAGGTCGATCTTTAGGGTATAAGGCTTTGTTGACTCGCATTCAGGCCATCTGGAAGCTAGTTGGGGAAATACAATTGATTGAATTGGATAACAGTTATTTCCAAGTGACGTTTGAAAAGGAGAGTGATTATGTTAAAGCACTTATTGAAGGCCCTTGGACTATCCATGAGAGTAATCTGACTGTCCAACCTTGGAGTAGATCTTTTCCAACATCGAAAAAACACTCATATCATGTTATGATTTGGATTCGCTCGTCAGGTCTTCCATATTGGTATTATTCGAAAGCTCTATTTAGACACATTGTAACGTATCAATTTTGGGCCTAATTGAAACATTTTTAAACTGTTGGTCATATTTAAAATTTCTCAATAGTGCGAGGGCTAATTCTTTAGTTTACCCAAAAGTTTGGGAGTTTAAATCACTTTTTCTTCTCTCTTTTCCTTCCTTCCCCATTTGTACAGTAAACCACTCCCCCAAACAATTTTTTCTTTCATTTATTCTTGTTTTTCTTTCGATTGGTCTTTGTTTTGGCCGCTGTGACTCTCACTGTTGGTGTCATTGTGTCATTCTCACCATCGCCGATCACCTGGTACCATTGGTTTGTCATTTTCCGTTACCGTTAGATGTGGGTAAGAGAGTTTAATTTAAGGATTTTAAAGAAATTCAATCCCATCGCTCCCCATCGTGAAACGATCCCGATAAGTTGTTCCCCGTATTTTGTTTTAATTTTCTGAAAATTTTCATGCAAAAACCGTCGTTGGACAGTGTCCCATACGCCCTCACGCACCACCGTGCGTGTGTGGGACTGTCCATGCGATTTTAAAATACAAAACTGGCTTAACTGGTTTACTGATGGACTGAAACGGTTGGACCGATCATCGACTCGTTGACCGACCCGACCAGTTGATCGTTGACCATTGACTTTGACTGTTGACTTGACCCGATGAGTTTTTTTGAAAACACATATCTTTATATTTTTTTAAGTCTTGAGTCTGTTTTCAAAGTTTGTTTGGCCAAATTCTGACCTAAAGGCCCTATTTTGCGTCATTTTCAATTTACAGTCTTAATTATGCTAAGTAATTTATGAGGTTTTGAACTCACTTTTGGGTCTAATTTTCTGAAGGTACCCTCGCATCTCTGGATCGCTCTCCAGTAGACCCCGATCAATCTCATCATTCTCAGTTCAATTTCGGTCACTCGTCCCGAGATACACATAAGTATTAATTAGTGATTTTATAGTATATTTCTGTTTGGTTTATTGGCATCTGTATTTATGGTAGAGTATTGTTTTAGGTTCCCGATCCGCAAGACCTAGTACTACTGATCATGGGAAACGTAAAGCCTAGTCGATTTTGATTATCTCTTTTAGATGTGTTCTCTAGACTTGTTCGATATTTTTCGATGTATAATGCTATTACATTGTATGTTCTATTTGAAAGCGCGTTCATCATTACAATTATCTGAGATATAACTGATTATTGAATAATGTTGCATCACTCATGACTTGCATATTGATTCATTTCTGATTCTGCATTGGCCTTTGTTCTCTATCCCGATTTTGCATGGGACATCGTTCCCCGTCCTAATTTTACATAGGATTTTGTTCCCCGTCTTGACTCTACATGGGACTTTGTTCCTCGACCTTATTTTGCATGTGACTTCGTTCCCTATCCTGATTCTGTTTGGTATCCTCTTCGGAGGGCTTTATCCCACCCTAATTTTCTATATTACCGTTGCAATTTAACTGAGTTGTATTATTTATAATGCAATATTTATTTTACCTAGAGGACACACTGGGCTCCTTAACTCACTTATAGTTTCTGTCTTTTTAGATTGATCATACCTTTAAGACTAGGACTGATACTTGGAGAATCGTTAGTAACCCATTTTACTATATTCATCGTATAGACGTTTCCAGACTTTTTTTTTTGTATTTGATTTCCGTTGGTGTTATGTTTATTTCTGGGAATTGGGAATATTAAATTGATTTATCTACTTTGGATTTAAAACCATAATACATTGTTTATATTTTGAACTATTACACCCACGTAAGGATTTCAATAATTTACTACTGATTTATTCTAAATATGAATTTTTCTTATATTTTCTCATCTTCTGCTCAACCAAAATTGTGTTTTAGGTATCTGAGATTTGGTCGTAATGTCCAGGCCTAGTCTAGGGGTTACATTTAGTGGTGCCAGAGCCTAGGTTTAACTCTCAGACTGTGTTACCCGTCAACTTTTATACTATTTTGAACAAAAAATATTTTTTATTTTTCTAAATTCCGTTTTGATTGTAAATTTCTGTTAAATAATTTTAAACTTCTCTATTTTCCAATATGTATATTCTGTTCCGAGACTCCAGTACCAGATCTTACTTTACATTATGTGTACTATTCTATTTTAGATATCACATGGTAGTTATTATGGCACCCCGTAGGAGTATACGTTGATATGTTCTTCCCCGTAAATATGATAGCGCTCGGGGCCATGGAGGCCAGACGACTATTTCTAATAGAGATCTTTATGTTCTTGAGGTCGAGTCATTTGATGGGTATACTAAGGCATCTGATTATTCTGACCCGACTAAACATGCATGATCGTGTGATTATTCTAATCCGACTGAGCATACCGAGCATACTGAGCATACACCTATTACTGGAGTCAGAGCTACTGACGAGTTAGATGATGTTGTTGTTTCACTATTAAAAGAGGATGCCATATGTTGGTGAAATTCTGTGAATATAACTACCCCGAAGGAATAGTTAACCTGCGAGTTTTTTTCGGAGTGCTTTTTAAAGTCGGTTTGTGGGCAGTTGCTATCTGAAAGAGCGGAAGTAAAAGTTTATTGACTTGAAATAGGGTGATATGACAGTACAAGATTATGAGTTGGAGTTTCTACGTCTTACTAGGTATGCTACTGGACTTATCATTGTTGAGGAATACAAGTGTCTATTGTTTGAGAAAGGTTTACGTATGGAGATTCGTAGCAAGATTGTTACCTTGCATATGAAGGAATTTATTAATCTCGTTGATCGAGATAAGATTGCTAAAGAGATAGAGGATCTCAATAGGGATCACTTCAATCGAAAAAGAAAGCAATCAAGTTCTAAGGGTCCTTCTGGATCTTCTTCTTGTCCGGGAAAATATTTGAAGAATGATACTTCGAGACTTGATTTTGGGTCTAGACATGTTGCCTCTTCTGGTCGATATGAGAGTAGGGGTGTTTCTTCTGCACAGCGGGTTGTTCCTACCTATATTTATTGTAGTAGACAACATGATGGTGAATGTCACAAGAAGATGAGAGTGTGTTTCAGATGTGGTTTTACTGAGCATTTCCTGAGAGATTGCTCGTAACCCACTCTGACTTATCAGACTCCTCGTTCTCAGAGATCATCTCAAACTCTGAGTGGTCAAATTCAGAGTCGACCTGTATCATCTAGCCATACACTCAGTTCTTCAAGTATGGGGAGATATGGCCTGATTAGAGGTTCTGTGAGGTCTAATTCCAGACAACTTACTCTTGGTTATGCTACGAGGTGCCTTGAGGATCGGGATAAGCCAGATGCTATTGTAGGTACTTTATTGTTCATTCTATTTATTATTTTGCTTTACTTGATGATGGGTCTACCCAGTCATATGTTGTGAGTTCCATAGCTCATAATCTTGATATTCTGCTTGAACATACTACCTATCCTACTATTGTTCAGTCTCTTATTGTTTGTCCGTTGTAGTTGACAAAATTTACCGAAACTGTCCTCTCGAGCTCTTTGGAAAGACCTCTCCGGTAAATCTTTTGGAAAAACTATTTGATGGGTTTGATCTTATTTTGTGTATCGACTGGTTGAAAAAACATCAAGTGGATCTGAATTAGGAACGCAAGAGAGTGATTCTAAAAACTCCTAATGATAGAGAGATTATTCTGACTGGTGAGCATCAGGGTTACCTGTCTAATGTCATATCACCCTTGGTAGCTGAGAAAATGATTTGGAAGGGTTTCGTTGCGTACCTTGCTTAGACTCGAGAAAGTCTACTTTTGAAATTGATCAAATTCGTACTGTGAGAGACTTTTTGGAGGTATTTCCAGAAGAGTTACCAAGTATACCACTTGATAGAGAAGTTGAATTTGGAATTGAATTGTATCCATGTACTACACTGGTGTCCATAGTTCCTTATCGCATGAAACCTAAGGAATTGAGTGTACTCAAGGTTCGGCTATAGAAGTTGTTAGAGATTGGGGGTTTATTCATCCCAATACCTCTGCATGGGGAGCTCTCATGCTATTTGTTAAGAAAAAATTGGTCTTTACGTTTATGTATTGATTATTGGAAGCTGAATAAGCTGACGGTTAAAAATAAATACCCATTGCTGCGTATTGATGATTTGTTTGACCAGTTCTGTGGTGTATTAGTTTTTCTATAAGATTGATCTTCGGTCTGGATATTATCAGGTCAAGGTGAAAGATTCAGATGTTTCAAAAACATCTTGTCGTACTCGATATGGTCATTATGAGTTTCTAGTGATACCATTGGGGTTGACTAAGGCTCATGTTTCTTTTATGGATATGATGAACCGAGTCTTCCAACCATATATGGGTTTTTTTGTCGTTGTTTTCATTGATGATCTTTTGATTTATTCGAAGTCTGAGGATAAACATGACGAGTATTTAAGAATTTTTTGTAGACTCTATAGGAAAAACAACTCTATGTAAAGTTCAGTAACTATGAATTCTAGCTTAGCGAGGAGATATTCTTGGGTCACATTATTTCATCCAAGGGTATTTCTGTTAATCCGAAAAAGATTGAGGCTATTATGAATTGGAAATAATCGAAAAATAAGGTTGAGGTTCATAGTTTTCTAGGCTTAGCGGGTTATTATCGGAGGTTTGTAGAGGGTTTTCTATGATTTCATCTCCTTTGACAAAACTTATACAGAAATATATGTCATTCTCCTATGGTGAAGCTCAACAATCGGGTTTCAAGCAGTTGAAATTTTGTTTTGACCCAAACACCAGTTTTGATCCAACTCGAGTCTTGGAAGGATTATACAATTTATAGTGATGCTTCATATACTAGTTTGGGTTCTATAATGATGCAGGATAATAGAGTGGTAGCTTATGCGTCTTGTTAGTTGAAGCCATAGGAGTGTAACTACCCTACGTATGATCTAGAGTTAGCTGCAGTGGTCATTACATTGAAAATCTGAAGGCATTACCTTTATGGTGAAAAGTATTATATCTACACCGATCACAAAAGCCTGAAATATCTGTTGAACCAGAGGGATCTGAATTTGAGACAACGTCTCTGGTTAGTGTTTCTGAAAAACTATGATTTCAAGATTGAATATCATCCTGAAAAGGCCAATGTAGTAGCTAATGCTTTGATTCGTAGGGCGACTACTGATTTGAGGGCGATGTTTGCTAGTATGAGTTTGTATGATGATGGCACCATGTTAGTTGAACTTCGAAATTATGCATACTATAGACACCCGTTTTTGACCGGGATTAAAATATATTATTATTATTATTATTATTAATATATTATTATTATTAATACTAATAATTTACAATTACATATTTTGTAACTCAAGCCCACTACAACAAAAGCAATCTCGGAGCCCAATGCAAGCCCAATAAAAATCCAACATCCCTAAAAATAATTACAAGTAAATCAGTTTAAGCACAAGAGGTGTTCCCATCCATGTGTATGAGCAACAACCAATCACGCTAATATCTCAACCTATCGCCACTGTTGGAGCTAATCTGCATAAAATCAACAATGCACCGAATCAAGGAAAAATTAATTAAACACTGAAAATTGTATCAAAGTCAATACTTGCTCAACCTAATATCACCAAACGCAGAGAAAATCAACATGCAAACAAAGTAATCGGTGAAGAAAATATTGATAAAATGGAGAGTTTATCAAGCAGAAGAAGGGGAAAAAGAAAAGAGAAAAAAAAGAAAATTTCTTGTAATTAGAGTATTAAAAAACCAGTAATAGATCTGTAAAATGGGATATTCCATTCTTCCATTCGAAAAAAATAGAAACGGGATTTTTCCTATCATCCAAGTCTATTCATCTCAAGGTTTTTTTCTTTATCCTTCATTGCAGTAGCATTTTCGTTATTTTTTTATTTTTAAAGCAATGTGCTAAAACAATCAAAACCAAGTCAAAAGCATAAAGAAGATAGCTTAAAACGTTTACCTTAGTTGTAGTTCATCTCGCTTTACTTCTTAACCATTCGAGTCTACACTGTCGAAGTAAGGGGTTGGGCTAGTTTTAGTAAGTTAAATAAGTTCGATAAAATAGGAGAAGAAGAGTTTTGGTGATTTACCTTGTGATGTTCGGGTTTCCATGGTTGAAGAGAAAGAGTTGAAATTAAAAAAAAAATCAAAACATGAGTAAGGAGATACCCTGTTTTTTATTAAGTTCATTTCTAGGTTCAATCGACCACCGTTGGGGGTGGTCGGGGTTTACGGTGGTGATAATTTACTGCCTGGAGATAGTAAACTGTTCGGATTCTCGTCGATAGGGGAGACTTTACTAGTCATTTAGACTATTGCTTCAGTATTTATGGGAGAGTATGATAACCACCGGAATCTGGTGGTCGGCATGGGTGTTAGACTCTTGAGGTCTCTGTCAAAAAGGGTTAGTAAAGGTAGCATCTTTGGGCTTTATAATGGTTGTTTTCGTTCGTGTATGGAGTCTATCGGGGTGGTAGTCAAGCGTTGGACATGGCGCTGTATGAGTGTTGAGGGAGTGAGTCTCGGTCGACAGTAAAAAGAAAGCTTAAAAAAATAGTATGTTTACCTTAGTGATTATGACCATTGTCGGTGCCGGTTGAGTGGATCTATGAGTAGCTGCTCTCGAGTGCAGAGTGGCCTCCAAGGTGGTAGCCAATAGAGTGGCCAAGCGTCGGCCATGGTGACCATTGTTCTGTTGGATTTTTAAGTTATGGTGGCCCCTAGTTCCGATCGAAGAAGAAGATTAGAGAGGGAGAAGAGAATGTTGTGCGGGTTCAGAGAAGAAGAAAAGATGTAGGGAGAGAGAAAAGAGTTTAGAAATTGCAGTTGATGAATGTTTAGATGATATTTTTAGGGTTTCTTTCTTACCCTTAGTAGTGTATATACACATGTATTAAAACTGCTGATTCATCGAAGATAGGAGGTACCCACTTCGCGCATGGGCTATTGGTTGTGTGAGCCATTTAGGTTTTATTTGTAACTCATTTTAGTCCTAAAATTGAGTCTTTTATGTTTTAATTTGGTCTCTTTATTTTACGCATATTTGATTTTAGTCCTAATTGTTGTTTATTTAATTTTGATTGTTTAGACATTTAACCTCAAATGTTTGTATGTTTCATTTTAGTCCCTGAATCTAGTTATTTTAAATTTTCATTTGTTTGTACATTGGGTCTGCTCCTGTTGAAATTTATATTTTAGTCATTTATGTAGTCGTGGGTTTATTTTGATTTTAGTAAACAAAATGTAAGAAGTTATGTTTTATGACTTGATTTTTGTTTAATTCATGGTTTTAGTCTTTAATTTATTTTACATTTATCTTCAGTCATTATGTTGTTACATTCTCAAGATAATTCTCATGTAGTTGTATTATTTTGGTATTCAATAAAATAGGTTTCACGTATATATTTTTAAAATTATATTTATAGTAAGTATAATTTTAGAATTAATATTGATTAATTTATTACATAGGTATATATATATATTTATTAATGGTTTTAAGTTTTGCATTCATTTTTTTCATGAATTCATTTCGTGGGGTATTAGCAATTTTTTAAAGTCATTTATATATTTTTAATTCGAATCCCAAATTTTGTTGCTTTTTATATATTTATATAATATATTTATTTTCTATATTTACATTTGTTTTGTTTTGTTTTTCTTTGTATCATTTTATTAATCTAGTGTTGTATTTTGCATGATATTTTCACGTGCATAACTTGATCTAACCACATAATTGGATTAAGGGTAATACCCTTTTAATTTAAAAATGTCAAAATGACTTTTCTTAACTTACAGGAAAGTTGTTCTTGACGATTTTAAATTACAAGTGTATCCCGTCATTGTCACTAAAAAATTTGATTATTCACTTTAAAATTAGGGAGTGAAAGAAAAAGAAATGTTCGGCTATTTAAATTTATTGAGAAAAGGTCGTTAGAGCTGACCTAAAGATCTGGTCTCAATATTTTTAAATAATCGAATATTATTTATCTTTCTAATGGCTTGGTAATTTTAATTTAACCCATTTCGTTGCTTTTGGATATTATAAAATCCGCATTTTGTTGTTTGAAGGGATCATAAATCAAATTAAACTCGAACTTGTAAATTTTGTTGCAAAGACATTAATTAATCGACTAGGTACCGATTTAGGGCGTCGCGGGGGTGCTAATCCTTCCCCACACGTAACCGACTCTCGAACCCAGATTTTGATAACGCAGACCACAATTTGTTGCTTTAATTAAAATTAATTTTTATTTAAAATGACAACGTTTTTGGGTGCCCAATCACACCCTAATCAAAGATTGGTGGTGACTCTTAGAACCATGTTTTTTATTCGTAAAGGAATTTCCAATTTTTCGAGACGATAGGTTTTTAAATCGCATTATTTTTAATTAAAAATTCAATCGTAAAGAGAATAGATTAAAAATTGTGTCGTTTTCAAAATTTCGCTCGCCATGAAAAAAAATCGTTTCGACACATACTTTATCAATTGAGATTAAGTCGGAACAATCTCATGATGCATCTCTGTTTTCGATTAAAAAGTGGACTGAGCAAGGTTTCTGATTCTGAGTACATGTTTGATGAGGATGGTGTATCGTGTTTCTGAGGGCATTACTGTGTTCTGAATTATCCTGAGTTACAGATTGCTATTTTACGTGAGGCTCACGATAGTCCCTATTCGATGCATTTTGGTTGTGTTAAGATGATCAGAATCTCAGAAAAAGTTACAACTCCTCTGGTTTGAAAAGAGATGTCATTGAGTATGTGGTTAAGTGTTTGACCTGTTAGCAAGTGAATGTTAAGCATCAGTTTCCGTCTAGTTTACTTCAACCCATTCAGATTCTTGAATAGAAATGAGAGCGGGTAACTATAGATTTTGTTAATGGATTGCATTTGACGCAGTTCAAGAAGGATTTATTATGGATTATCGTTAATCGTCTCACCAAATCTATTTACTTCATTCTAGTTTGAACTAACTATACTTTACATCACAATTCTGAGAGGCTCTTTATGAAGCTCTTGGTATTCGATTGAGTTTCAGTATAGCTTATCACTTTCCATTAGCTGAGTTTGCCTACAACAACAGTTATCAGACCTATATTCAGATGGCAACGTATGAGGCTTTATATGGTCATAAGTGTCGTACTCCGTTGTGTTAGACTGAGTTATCCGAGAGGAGGATCTTAGGACCTGATATTGTTTAGGAGACCGAGAGTACAATTATACTGATCCGAGATAGGCTTAAGGTTGCTTTTGATAGGCAAAAGTCGCATGTTGATTTGAAGAGACAATATATTGAGTTAGGTGTGGGTGACCGAGTCTTTCTGAAAGTATCTCATTAGAAAAACGTTCTCAGGTTTGGCCGTAAAGGCAAGTTGAGTCCGAGTTTTATTGACCCTTATCAGATTTTGCGTTGAGTTGGTCTCATTGCTTATCAGCTTGAATTGCCACCTGAACTTGAGTGCATCAATGATGTCTTCCATGTCTCTATGTTGAGACATTACCGTTTAAACCCATCCCGTGTTATTTCTGTTGAGAATATCCTGATTTGAGTTATGAGGAAGAGCCTATTCGGATTCTTGTCTATGAGGATCGAGTTATGAGAAGTCAATGTATACCAATGGTTATGGTTTTGTGGAGTAACCATAGTCCTTCAGAGGTGTAACACCCACAAACCAATGCAGGCGACCTGATCGTGTAACACCTACAAACTGATGCGGGTGACCCGATTCGATGTGTCACATTAGGGCCACCGGAATGACCCACAGTAAAAATCCCGAATTTTTTTTAAAATTTCTATTCAAACGAGTAAAATCATAAAACAATTTATAATTAAAATACAAGTTCAAAAAACCATTCATATATACAAACGTAATTAAAATCATACAAGCCCATACTTAGTATAAAAATCAAATGTGACATATATGCCCCATAATTACACTTGTATCGTACTCTTCAATCCAAGCCAACAAAGCACCCATTACAGATGTCGATATATGCACTGTATCAATTCTTTTAACCTGAAAACGAGAGTAAAAGAGTGAGATTTGGGGAGCTCAGTAATATAGAACTACCAAGTGATGCTGAAGGATATGAAGATAATAGGCAAGCATAAAAATTTCCTTATCGATTCGGACGTCTAAAGGTTTTCGGGATGAGCCGTGGTTCCACGGATATTTCTGCGAGTAAAATACATGAAGATTTTAGTTCAGAGGAAACATTCAGAGAACCAAGTTCAGGAGATCGAAATAGGATATCTAGTGTGTTAAAAAAACAAAGTAATGTATACAGATCCTTTAAAAAATGTTAGTAATTTAAAATATATTTTAAAATCACAGAAATACCCTCAAACCGATCACCTTTATGCAGTTTCCCCATAACTGCATCCATAAGGATTTACCCTAAGAACACAACAAATGGGCCACCCTAATGGAGTACCTTGGGGCCTACGGGCCTACCCAAAGGTATCCTTAGGTCCGTAAGAAATTACCAACCTGATCAGATCTGAACCTCTATACTCCAGAATCCTACTCATACAGTATCCAATAGAATCAAATTTAACAATAAACTGTAATATCATGATCTTGATCCAGTAAAATCTTATAAGAGTGACAATGAAATAAACTACATAACTACCCTTTATCCATACACCATATGCAGTCCTAGGATTTACCCAAGGGAGTGCCTTGGGGCCTCAGAGCCTACCCAAGAAAGTTTCTCTGGGCCTCAGAGCTTACCTAAGGGTCACCTTAGGTCCGTAAGGAACTACCCGCTTGATTATAGCTGAACCTCCATTCTCCAGCCTACCTAGATAATGTTCTAATAAAACAATTCAAGTAGTAACCAGTAGATCCCATGATCGATAAATAAGGAACGATTATATTTTCCAGTGAAAACAGGTAATCAAAGAACGCATATGTAGCCATAATTCATAATCAGTAAATCATAAATTTCGGTGAAATGCATTTCAAAATAGATAAAATAATCATATAGTACATAGGGAACACACTAAAGGATCCAATTATTTTATTTTTCGAAAGTACTTAAAATTATCAAGTGGGGGAAACATAAAACTTTTGCAAACTGATTAAATTTCAGAAATGAGATCCCTATAAAAAAGGGTTTGATAACTGACAGATTCATCATTTATTCGGGAAGTGATTTATCAAGATCATATAGTATGCATATATTTTTCAGAGACAATTGATCGTTATAAAGAAGAAAAAACGTATAAGTTCTGTAGATTGGACGGAATTTAGAATCAAGGTCCCTATGTTCATTAATATATCTAACAACCTGAAGAAATTGATGTTTCAAAAATCATTTAAGATTCGAGTTTATTAAAAAGGTACTCAAGAAACTTTACATCAAAATTTTTGAAGATCTAAAGATAACATGAATGTTTCCATTATTCAAACAATTAGGGATATTTTGAACATTTTAATTTCTGATGGTTTCTTAGTAACTTAATTCAGTAGGGTAAAACAATAGTTTGCATTATTCTGAATTTATATCGCATTATCATGACTTCGATTCAACTGGTACTAATCGATCTCCACCTTGTAAAACTTGTTAATAAACCGGACTGATATACTTCACGAATAATCAGTTTTTAATATTGATTACACTGGTTGAACTAGTCAATTCCAGAATCACCACTGAACGGAACTAGAGGAGACAATCATGAATTGGATGGTATTATATTTTTCTGTGATGTATCAGTATAAAGAATACCCAACATACTTGAGTTATACTCCATAACCTTTAGGGATGATACAACATAAGTTACTGGTGTTTCTAGAATTTATCCGAAGACATTCACTTATTCCAAGTCGTTAGGATATTTAGGTCACTTCAACACTCAAGGTTACTTCAGACATCTTGAAGTTCAAGGTATTTTTAATTTTTTTGGGGTTAAGGGTATTTCAATCATTTGAATATAGGAGGTTATTTTAGTTATTTCGCAGTTCAATGAAATTTCCGTAATTCCTTTCAATCCAAACATATGCACTTTTTTTTTATAATTGGCCAAGTATGTCATTTCCTTCTATCCAGACTTTTCATTTAATTCAATTTTTTTCAAAGAGCAGATTGGGAATTTAATAGACGAAATAATAATTTGTTGGATTAAATACGAATTCTCAGGGTACTTTCATTATCAGGGTCAGTCAACACCATTTTTACCTCACAGGGGTAATTTTTTAATTTCCTAACCATGTGATTTCGATATTAAAACTTTTAACGAAGATTATTAGAATTTAAAGATTTTGAGGTTGATTTCTTTATCAGTTAATCACTGAACCTGAAATTATTTCTTATTAGTCTTATAGTGTCTTTTGCATGAAATCTGAGTCATATTTAGTTTAATTACTTTTCATCGCATTTGGATCGAGTTTAGAAATATATTAATTAAACGCATGTATCCAAACATATTCGTCTATGCATTAACCATTGCCAACATGCTCCATAAAGTATACATAAGGTAGTAATATATTACCTCAATTTTCGTGCTTCACTGATAGAATATTTAAACTCCATTCGATTACCCTCAAACTTTAATTCCATTTCCCATAATGTCTTGGATACATAACAACAGAATTTACGTCAAAAACTAAACTTAATCGAAAAACCAAATTGAATCCGAAGATAAAACACTGAAAATGGCTTATCGAGTGAGAATTTGGTTAAATGGACTTCAGATTCGGACTCAGAACGTCGAAAAACATAAAATATGATTTTTTGAAAATTTTGACTTATCGGTCAATGTCAATAGGTTGACTCGGATGAGTTGACTCGGTCCGGGTTGACTTAGGCGAATTGACTCAGCTGAGTTGACTTGGCTCAGACCGGTTTGACTGGACTGGTTCAGTCCAGTTGGATAGTTTTGATAAGCTTCCTAGACCAACAGACGAATAATATTTGAATCTTACCTCCCAATGGAAGTTGACGGTGGTGCGACAATGAGGGACCAATTCGATTGAGTTTTGGTTGTACGATGCCGACGAATGCAATGGAGATGGCGGTGAGGCACGATGATCGACGGTTTGGCTGGAATATATGTAAAACCAAGGCGATCGGGGGTGGAGAAGACAAAGCTTTACAACGGGTTTTGCAGTGAACGACATAGATTTTGGACGAGGGGTTTGGGGGGTTTTGTTCACCAGTCACGAATCAATTGGGAGTGGTGGCGCTCGCGAGGGTGACCGAACGAAGGCAAAATTGGGGACGATGGCTTGGGCTCGGCTAAGGAAGAAATTTAGGGGTTAGGGATTAGGGTTTCTAATTTAGGGATATTTAGGGTTAACCAGGTTTTATCTAATATAATATATATTTAATAAAAATGTCTCAAACAGTTCCTAGCTTAAATGGCTAGGGCACGGCTGGCCTTATCCCCTAAGGCAGGGGTCAGGGGTTCGAGACTCCACAGTTGGTGCTTGTAGATTTTTTTATTATTCACTGTCAAGGAAAAATGGTAAAATTCAAGATTAAGTCCATAAAATTCCCATAGTTTTGAAACCGAGTTGTAAGTTTCTAAAACTTGCAATTAGTCCCTTAAATTTACTTAAATTAATTTCAACTTTTAATTTTTATTTTATTTAAAAGTGTGGTTATTACGATAGGCAACCTGGGAGACAAGGGAATCTGTGGAGGAGCAATCTTTTTCAGCCAGGTAAAATTTTGAGGCTGAAATTTTCTTAAGGGGATAGTTATAACGTCTTAATTTTAGGCCTAATTGAAACATTTTTAAATTGTTCGTCATATTTAAAATTTCTCGATAGTACAGGGGCTATTTCTACAGTTTACCTTTAAGGTTGAGAGTTTAAATCTCTTTTTCTTCTCATTTTTCATTCCTTCCCCGTTTGAGCGCTAAACCACTCCCCCAAACAGTTTTTTCTCATTTGTTATTGTAATTTCCTTCCGATTGGTCTCTGTTTCGGTCATCGTGACTCTCACCGCTAGCGTCATTATGCATGTCTCATTGTTGTCAATTGTCCAGTACCCTTGGTTTGTCGTTTTCTGTTACCATTAGCGGTGGGCGAGAGAGTTTAGTTTTGAGTTTTCAAAGAAATTCAATCCCGTCTCTCCACGTCGTGAATTGACCTTGATAAGTGGTTCCCCGTACTTTTTTTTTTCTAGAAATTTTTGTGCAAAAATCACTACTGGACGGCGTCCCACATGCCCTCACGCACCCTTGTGTATGTGGGACTGTCCATGCGGTTTTCAAATACAAAACCGGCTGAACTGATATTCTGATGGACCAAACTAGTTGGACCGGTCACTAACCTATTGATTGACCCGACCTGTTGACCAAACTGACCCAACTTGTTGACTAACTTGACCCGTTGACTTTGACCATTAATCTATTGACCGTTGATTTTGACTATTGACTTTTTTGAAAACACCTATCTTTATGTTTTTTGACGTCCTAAGTCCATTTTTGCAGTTTGTTTGGCCAAAATATGACATGAAGGCCCTATTTTGCATCATTTTTCGTTTACAGTCTTTATTATGCTAAGTAATTTGTGATGTTTTGAACTCATTTTTTGGTCTAATTTTTTGAAAGTACCTTCGTACCTTCGTATCTTTGGATCACTTTCTGATAGACCCTGATCAGTCTCGTCCTTCTTAGTTCGATTCTGATTGCTCGTCCCGAGATACACATAAGTATTAATTGGTAATTTTATAGTATATTTCTGTTTGGTTCATTGACATTTGTATTTATGGTTGAGTACTATTTTAGGTTCTCGATCCCTAAGACCTAGTACTACTGATCGTGGGAAACATAAAGCCTAGCCGATTTTGATCATCTCTTTTAGGTGTGTTCTTTAGACCTGTTCGATAATTTTCGATGTATTTATGCTATTACATTGTATGTTATATTTGAAAGCACGTTCATCATTAGAATTATCTGAGATATAACTGATTACTGGATAATATTGTATTGCTCATGACTTACATATTGATGCATTTATGATTCTGCATGGGACTTTGTTCCCCATCCTGATTCTACATGGGACTTCGTTCCATGTCTTAATTTTTCACGGGACTTTGTTCTCCGTCTTGATTACTGAAGGTTTGATGGTTAATCCAACTTCATCAAAAAGTACTTTTGTGATGGGATAATATGCTCATGAAGGTTTAGGTTCTATTCTGCACATGGACATTCCTATGGAGGATATGTTAGGAGATAGAATGCGTAATATGTTGTGTCCAAATGTCAAACACTAAGGTTCTTATTCTTAAAGATCATTTTTAATGACTGGTTTTATGTTATCGAATTGTCAAGGTGCTGCTTACCTGATATTTAGAAGGTATTTTAAAGCTTTTATTCGCGGTCACAGATGAGTGTTGTTACTTTGTTTGAACCTCACTTGAGTGGAAGGAATGCTGATAGTGTTGTTGTGAAGCTGGGTTGTTTGAATTTCTATCGTTTATGGTTTCAGTGGAGAAATTTGATTACTTTGGGAGGATAATATTATTTTGGAAGTTACTCACATTTCAAATCTATTTGTTAATGAGAGATTTTGTATTTCGGAACATGAAACTTGGATTCAGGTCCTCATTGTGTATGTAAGCCCCCATAGCTGTAAACGTAAACACTTATGGTATCAGCTTACGTCTTTAGACCTAGGTGATGCTGTTCCTTGGGTGATAGGGGTGACTTTAATGTAATTTTGAACTCATCTGGACAGGGGGCTCGGCCCACCATGTTGTACGTAGACAATAATTTTTCGAGTTCATTCATAAAGTCGGGTTATCCAACTTAGGGTTTCAAGGACCTTTCTTTACTTGGTCTCGAGAAAATTTATATCAAAGACTGGATAAATGTTTGAGAAACTCTATATCGGAAAATTCATTCCCTAATTCTTACTTCATTCATTAGGAAAGACTTGAATCAAATCATAGGCCTTTACTTCTTCAACTTGCAAACTTAGGTTCTCATAATTAAAATAGGTCTTTTCGATACATGGAGAATTGGCAAAATCATCCCAAATTCAAAGATTTTATAAGGTCTGTTTGGAAGAGGGATGCAACATTTGAATCTAATATCAATTCATTCCAATCAGAAGCGGAAGTTTGCAATAACGAGATATTTGATAATATTAGAAATAAGAAGATTTTATTAGCACAATTGAGGGGTTCAGACTGGGCTCTCTAGTTGGGTAATTCTAATTTTTTGGTCGATTTAGGGGATAACTTAAGAGTTGAATTAGAGGATATTGTTTTTGAACAAGAAGAGAAGTTTTGAAGACAAAAGGCGAGCATGCAATGAGTTTTAGAGGGAGACTGTAATACCAAATTTTATCATGCATCCATACTTGCTAGGTGAAGGCTGAACAAAATCGCAGCTTTAAAACATATCGATGGTACCAGGTGCATTGATGTAGATAAACTGTTGCGTATAGTGTAAGATTTTTATCAATCCCTCTTTACAAGTGAGAGTATTATAACCAATATTATGGTTCTTTTGGTCTGTTTTTGAGAAGTAATGAGGAAGATCTGGATAATTTGGTAGTTTCGGTTTCAGACTTGGAAATTAATAACGTCCTAATTGATATGGGGCCGTTTATATCACCTAGTGTCGATAGATTACACGATGGATTTTTTTCAGAAGAATTGGAACACTGTGGGTCAATCAGTTTTTGAGTGTTCTAAAAGATTTTTTTATCAATGAGGTACTACCAGATTCTTTAAACAAAAAACTTTTCTTGTTCTTTTCCCTAAAGTTTCCACTCCAAAATGGATGAGTTAATTTTGTTCGGTTAGTCTCTACATGATAATTTATAAAGTTGTCACTAAGATTATGTTAATAGGCTGAAACTATATCTGAGATGGGTCTCTAAGAACTAGACTAGCTTTGTACCTGACAAGCGTCATTTTACTCGTCAAAATAAAATAAGTCCTCTTCAAAATAAAATAAATAAAATTGAGAATAGTATAGTAAAAGGGGATCGTTCCATAGGGACTTAGTAATTTCTGATGTAGTTTTATATCGATCTCAAACTAGATAGCTGCAATAAGAATAAGTAAAAAGGGTGGCATGAATGAGGTGAATAATAAAAAATGATAAGTAGAGAATTAAAGAATTAAAATTGAGAATAATGAAGCGTAAATTAAGATTAAAAATAATAATGATAAAATCACCTCGAGTTAGCTTAATTAATGTCGGTTACAGTCTACAAGGCTCAACCCATTGTAACTTGCCTTTCTTTTTAATAACCAATCTTCCCAAGTCACTCTTCAAAAGCCGATTCTTGAATGAACTAACCACAACTATTGTCGTTAGAACAAACAATTTAAGTTCTGGAAAAGCCCGACTCATATTATGTTGTCTAGTTAAGAATCAAACCCAATCTCGATTTTCCTTAGCGAACCACCGCTAAGTGTGTTCACAGGAGGTCGAAAATGCCACAGACTGATCCCTCCTCCCAACTATATATTAAAGCAACATCCGGACCATGCCAACGTTTTGATATGAAAGAATTTTAATTTTGAAACTAAGATCGATTGTCAAACTAATAAAACAGAAAATCGAAAATGTAACTTGAAGGGCATTAAGTGTTGTATCAATTCTCACATATGAAATTGAATCATCGCTAGCTCTCGATTAATAAGAAAATTAGCTAAGTAAAAAGAAAGTGAAAAGGAAAAAGGAAAACAAACTTTTATTAAAATGAAAACAAAATAACAAAAATGAAACTCAAGATGAAGCTATCTAAGCCTTACCCTAAGGAGGGTATTTATAGGCTTCTAAAACCTTAAAGATAACATGGAAATTCAAATGAAAATAATCTAAAAATTGAATGATAATTCAAAATGTTTAAATACAAACTTAAAAACTAAGTTTCCTAAAGAATATCCTCAAATCGTGCTAACTTGACCTTCTAGAAACTTCCACGTCATATTGTGTCGTGCCCAGTGTTGTTCTCATGTCCTTAATAGCGATTAGATAATAAAGAAAAATTCGATCATCGTCTTTTTTACTGCTAATTCTGGAAAGTAGATCACTGCACTAAAATAAGCAAAACAAAACCCAAATCAGTAGTAATAAATTCATAAAATGGGGAAATTAACAAGTAAAAAGTGACAATTTAGAATGCTAATCAAATTCCTCATCACTTATCTCATGCTTGTCCTCAAGCATGCTTCAATCGAACAAGTTAAAAATCCAATTTACCTTCCTCCGCCTTGTCTCATATCAAAGCAAATCATGACAATTCCATAGGCTTGTAACACAATCAAATTAAATCTCCACTACTTAAGTTGAACAAGATGCATCAATCATTGGGTCTTGAAAAAAAAAAGGTTGTAACGGGGCTTAGGTAAATGAGGGGATAAAGGCTAAAAACATGGCTAAAGATCAAGACAAAAAACTCATAAATAATTAGATCAAATTTCACGAAATAGACAAAATAAGTAAAAAGGGATGCAAAAAATATGAAACAAACATTAAACAACCTTTTTTTCTTTTCTCTAATTTTCTTTTTATTCGTTTTTTCTTTTTTTTTTCTTTTCGAACTGCTTTTTGTTATTTTTTTGAGTTTTTTTTTCTTTTTTTGCTTTTTTTTTCTCGTGGAACATGATCTCACAACAGTCAACTCATATTCTTTGTCTTTACAAGGGTGGAAGAGAGGGATAAAAGAAAAGGCTCAGGTTTAATATCGTGACAAAAATGAGAATAGACTCAAACATGGTTAACTAATGGGAAAGAGTATGATATGCATTTTGGGAAAAAGTAGGTGAATCATAGGTGCCCAAATCATTTCAAAACATCAAGTTCTCATGTCGTATTGACATGCGTTGTACTACAAGTTATAGATTTTCAATGTTTTAATTCGTTGCACTTAAATAAAAAATAAGAGCAAGAATATAAAGAACATGCTCATCAAGGCTCAAATCTTACCAAAGTGGGTTTATGAATCGAGTTAGGCAAATTTCAATCAACAAAGCCATGGATAGTCATAAAAAAGTTCAACTCAAATCACTACCCCTATCATCCGCAATCATGAATGTCAAGACTTGAACAATCATGCGATTTCAACAAGCATGCCATGCTAAAATATTCAACAAGGGCGAAACATTTCAACAAAAATTTAAACCAATTCAACCAAGGCATACTAGAATCAAGAATAAAGATAAGCAAGTTGAAATTCAACGAATTCTCTACCCCACTTAAGTCGTATTGCCCCAATATGAAGAATTTAAAGTACAAGAGAAATGATAGAGAAAACTCTCCGAGTTCATTGGCAATCACGACAAAAAATTAAATGATGGCGAGAAGGCCAACTTAGAAAAGAAGTCGATAGAGTATAGATCGATGCCGAAGTTTCCTGCAAAGTCAAAAGGAAATATCATTAGTAATCGGTAACAAAAATAATCTTATTTATTTACCTCAATTTTTCCAATTTGGCAGTGGGCATTGGATATAACAATGCGGTAAATAACAATATCGTCTTCTTGATTTCTGGTTTGGACCATGGTGGATGGAGACAATGATGAAGAGCGGCGGTGCATGGATGGCGGATGAGCTGCTTCAAAACGATGAAAGGCGCAGCAAAAGAGTGTGGCCGGATATGGTTTGTTTGTAAAAAGAAAGAGACAAAGTGGAAAATAATGGGGCGGTTCGGTAGGGTTTAATGGGAGATAAAATGGCATTAAAATTTAAAAGGATGATAAGGATAGAAAAATTAAAAGCACGTGTGTCCCATGGTGAATGTTTGGTCGGTCAAAGGAGGTAAAAATGGGGGAAGAAGGAATCATAAAACGGGTGACAAAATGAAGTAAATTGCGGTTGGGGTTTTGCTAAAGTGTACCGCGCATGGGGAGTTTGCTAACACGCGTGGTTAATGAAACGGCGCACTTCATACCCTGCGAGATGCTGTTCGCGCGAGCTGCTGTGCAGGTGGTCTGAAAATGCATTGTTTGATCGAAAATATTACCTCCAACTTCGTTTAAGTTCGAATAAAAACACCTGAGTATCTGAAAAATTAAAAAAAAATAACACAAGTAAATACTCAAGAAAAAGATAAAAATAAAATAAAAATCAGAGAAATTTAAAGAATTGAAATTAAAAATGAGTTGCCTCCCATAAAGTGCTTTGTTTAATGTCGTTTAGCTCGACGACATAGTTCAAACTACAGGTTTTATTCGAGACATTTCCTTCATCAAAGCGTTTGGCCGTGGGTTCTACAAGCTCGCGTTTCGATCTCCGAGTCAATATCTACTAAATCTCCTGGATTGCCTCTGGTCATAAAATCAAAACAAAATTTAATCAGTAATTTGTCGAAATCCCTGACAACGACGCCAGTTTTGACAAGCGTCATTTTGCTCTTCAAAATAAAATAAACAAAATTGAGAAAGTATATTGAAAGAGGGTCGATCCACAGAGACTTAGTAATTCCTGATGTAGTTTTATGTCGATCTCAAACCAGGCACTTGCAACAAGAATAACTAAAAGGGGTGACGTGAATGAGGTGAATAAAAAAATGATAAGTAGAGAATTAAAGAATTAAAATTGAGAATAATGAGGCATAAATTAAAATTAATAATGATAGGGGTAAAATCATCTCGAGCTAGTTTTGTTTCAATTTTGTTGATCATCGAAATGGATTTTTCTTACGGGATTCATGTCGGTTACCGTCTACAAGACCCAACCCATTGTAATCTGCCTTTCTCTTTAAGAACCAATCTTCCCAAGTCACTCTTCGAAAGCCGATTCTTGAATGAACTAGCCACAACTATTGCCGTTAGAACAAACAATTTAAGTTCTAGAAAGCTCGACTCGGATTATGTAGTCTCTTCGAGAATTGAACCCGATCTCGATTTTCCTTAGCGTATCACCGCTAAGTGTGTTCACAGGAGGTCGAATATACCATAGGTCAATCCCTCCTCCTAACTATAAATTAAAACAACATCTGGACCAACGTCGACGTTTTGATTTGAAAGTAAGGTCGATTGTCAAACTAATAAAACAGAAAATCGAGAATGTAACCCGAAGGGTATTAAGTGCTATATCAATTCTCACATATGGGATTGAATCATTGCTAGCTCTCGGCTAATAAGAAAATTATATAAGTAAAAGAAAGTGAAAAGGAAAAAAGAAAAAAACTTTTATTAAAATGAAAACAAAATAACAAAAATGAAACTCAAGATGAAGCTATCTAAGCCTTACCCTAAGGAGGGTATTTATAGGCTTCTAAAATCCTAAAGATAACATGGAAATTCAAATGAAAATAATATAAAAATTAAAAGATAATTTCAAATGTTTAAATTCAAACTTAAAAATTAAGTTTCTTAAAGAATATCCTCGGATCGTGCTGATTGGGTTGCTTTTAGAATGTTCCACGTGCTTATTGGGCCTTTTAGAAACTGGCACGCCATACTGCATTGTGCCCATACTTAAAAATGTGAATAACCTAAATCAACAGTAATAAATTCATAAAATAGGGAAATTAACAAGTAAAAAGCGATAATTTAGAACGCTAATCACATCTAGACGGTCAATTACAAACAATAGTGTCATAACCAAGATATTATTCATACAATGATGAGGAAAAGTGGGAAGCATGGTTGAATAGATATTAAGATTTACTTAGAGAATGTGTATGATTGATTAGAATAGGGACTTTTTTTCCTCAGCAAAAGACAATTTATTAACATAAATAAAGAGTCGAAGTTCAACTTATTAGTCTCATTAAAAACCTCCCTAATCTAATTAGAGGAAAAGAGTACTACATAAGAGAACAATACAAACACATCGAACCAAAAACAGAAACCAAATACTCAAGAAACCCACCCCCTACAAAATCAACTCTTGACCATCTAAAAGAAACAAAACATTACAGCCATCAAAGCACTCAAAGGTAAAAAATAGCACATCAATTCCAGTCGACAGTTCAACATTAGACACCAGCAACTCATACCGAGGCACAAAAACATTTCCACACACTCCAAAGCGAGCCACCAGAATTAATTCTCGAAGAAGATTACGCTACCACAAAAATAATATGGAATCCAGTACAAGGTCCATTCTAATGTCACCAAAATTGGAGTCATAAAACTCTCAACAAACCATACGATCACCAACCAAGCAACCAGACCACAATCTTCTTTCAACCAGCAGTGCAATTACAACACCAATGATAATGGCTCTTCCTTAATTATTCCTGCTAAATAACATTCACTTAATATTCGTCAGAACATGACCTAATTGAAACCAAAATCTAGCCCTTGAATCTTCTTCACATACATTGCATTGAACAAATACTGCTCTGTTATACAATGCATTGTCCAATACCTCCGGCAATACTATCTTTCTCCCACAAAAAACATCTTACAAAACAAAATATCCAAATTTTCTAGCTTATCAAGGCCATTCACAGTCCATATTTCTCAAGATCAATGATACTTAAATTCAACACTTTAACCTTAGATTTGAAGTAATCCACCATAACGTCTCAGATGCCACTATTTCGAATTCAACAACATACCATCAACAACTAACTACCTTATCACAATTGACAATTTCTTGGACACGCACCATCTCATACCAGCAGAATCCAAACTTCTGTCTAACAACAGCATCATCCTCTGTTCCTTTCCAGACTCAAAAATAACAAACAAGTACTCTTCCCCCACAACCCCCAGGAAAGAACAACCATGAATTGAACACACAAACTCTCTAAATACACCGAATATAAAAGAAAGCTAGCATAGTAATGGAGAAAAATATAACAGATTAACAACGCCAGGATAATTTTTTTTTCTCGAAACTTCCCCTTATGAAGACAGCTAAAATTCAATGGACTTAGATTGAGATTCACCTTCCAATTCCTCCAAGGCTATTATTTCCCAAACCAACTTCTCTTCTGAGCCTTTGAACTCTATTCCTAATTCTCTACCAAGCTGTAACGTTAACATTGCTTCCCTCTTTAGTCTCTGGCATCCTGCTTGAATGTCAGAATCAGATAGGGAAATACCTTCAAGTTCATTCAATTCTTCCTCGCTCTGTTTCTTCTTTTGGCTTTTATTTATTCGACAAAATCTATTCTTCCTTCGTGAATTTGCGAATTTCTCCTGAATGCTTTGAAGAGAAGTGTATTTTTTGTTTTTCCC
Source organism: Hibiscus syriacus (assembly GCF_006381635.1). Taxonomy (NCBI): domain Eukaryota; kingdom Viridiplantae; phylum Streptophyta; class Magnoliopsida; order Malvales; family Malvaceae; genus Hibiscus; species Hibiscus syriacus. The sequence continues at coordinate 10,155,022 of NW_024062733.1, forward strand.
CGCCTTTGCTTTTTGGATCTGCCTGGATTTAAGAGTTAAAGTATACTCACTCAGCTCTTGGTTTGAGAGGCCCATATTAACCACATCCTACACAGCCCTCGTTTCTATTTGACCTTCCCATATCGTCAAGTCTTTAAGATTTTCCTTTATTTCCTCTTTATCACATACTGACATAAACATATTCCTACTGTCATCTTCTGCCACTATCTCCTCATGTTCCACCACTTCCTCGTTTTGCTTGTGAACCTTCCCCATTCCATCATCTTTATTCCTTAGTCCCGAAATTGATACAATGTGTGTCTTCAGTTTTGACACAGGTTCTCTAGAATGGATCAATGTCAGACTCCTTTAAACCTTATAGGGTATTCGTCGAGGTGATCCGATCTCCCGTATCTTTTTTGTGTGTGTATGGAATGACTTAATTAAAGGATTCATATAGAAGTTAATAGTCATCGATGATAGCCCTTTCAATCTTCTAAGCGGTGTCCAACAATTTCTCATCTCATTTTTGAATATGATACGATATTATTTGCAAAAGCTTCACTTGATCAATTAACGGTAATACGAGACATTCTTGATAAAATTTGCCTGGTATCAGTTTTAATGATCCACATTGCAAAGAACATGGTGTATTTTTCCAAGAATGTAGCTTTGGATTTACGCTCACATATAAGTTTGACCTTTGGCTTTTTTTGAGGTCTCGTCTAAAAAATTGTTTGGGTGTTCCTTTTCTCGATTCAATGGTTAATGACAAGCGTCGTAACTATTAAATAATTATTCTTTTTTCTCAAATGGAATAAATTAAAATGTAGTATAAAGAATTAAGGGTCCATCTGCAGGGACTTAGAAATTTCCATTATCGTATTGTGTTAATCCTGATCCAAGAAAATTGTAAGTAAAAAGAAAAGGGGGCTTGGTAATGTAAAAAATAAATAAAATGTACGAGTAAACGAAAAATAAATGAAAGTAAATAATTAAAAATAGAAATGAAGAAAATAACCTCAAGTTTCGCTTTGCCTCAATTTTTTTATCATCGATATGGATTCATGCTGATTATAGTCTAAAAGGTACAACCCTTGTAACTTCTCTCTCGTAAACCGATATTCTCAATTTCATCATTGGAATCCAGTCTTTGCTTGGACTAACCACAACTATTGGCGTTAGAACCAATACAACTTAAAGCATTGGAAAAGAATGACTTGGGTTTTGTTGTCTCAATGAGAATCAAACTTGATATTAATTTCTCTTAGCGGACCACTGCTAAATGTGTTCATATGAAGTCAAATTTTCTACCAGCTAATTCTTCCTCCCAAGTTTAAATCAGAACAACATTTAAACCAACGAGCTCTTTTAGAAATGAAAGTGTTGAGAATTTTTCAGAAAAAGCCGATTGTTAATCTAAGTTTGCAGAAAATTAAAAATGATATCCGAAGAAAGCTTTTCAATTCTCACCAAATGAATTGAGTCATTGCTAAGCCATCGACTAATTAAAAGTTTAGCTAAGCAAGATGAAAATCATGCTTAGAATTTTTCAAAAGAAAGTAAAAACTTAAAGTAAAAAGAAAGAAAAAAATTAACAAAAACTTTAGAGAACTTTATAAAAATCGAAAAAAGAAGTACATCTCAAGCAATACCCAAAACGGGTAGTATTCTAAAACCCTAAAGATGAAACAAGATAAATTTAAAATAAAAATATCTAAAAATTAATCTAAAATTAAATCCTAAAATGTTTTCAAGTTCAAATTTAAATTCTTAAATCAGCTCTACCCGTCCACCTTCTAGATTAATGTTGACTTGATTTTCTAGAAACTGTTGTTGATTGACCACGTTATGCCCATGTTTCGAGTCATGATTCCAGAAAATAAAAAAATTGCAGAATCATCCTTTTTAATGTTGTTTATGGAAAATAGCTCATGCACAAAAATGAGTGAAACATAACTAAATCAGAAGTAATAAAGCAACAACATGGCAGAATTAACAAGTAGATATCTTTAATTTAAATCGATCATCAGATAATGAAGTTTCTTATGATTATTTGCAATAAATGGTTTGGAAAAGATTGAGTGGGTGGAAGGTGAAGTCCTTTTCGCTTGCAGATATAATTTCCATCGCTAAAGCTATCTTATCGGTAATTCTTTCATATACTGTACAAACAACGATTCTTCTAAAGCGAATATGTATAGAATTGGAACGACTAAGTTATTGCTTCATATGAGGGATCTCATCAAATAATAAGGGTGTTCATATTGTTCGTTGGGAAGATGTTTGTAGGACCATTTCGTAAGGAGGTTTTGGATTTTAATCGATGAGTACCCAAAATAAAGCATTTCTCATGAAGTTGATATTTAATTTAGTCGCTAAGAAAGATGCCTTAAGGGTTCATTTTCTTCGTGCCAAATATAAATGCAAGGACAGTATCTGGCAACACTACGTAGTGGTAGTTTCTTAAGACTTTGGAAAGGACTCGACCTTGTTTGTAGTGATGTTCGTAGGCACATGTGCTGGAGTATTGGTAATGTGATGAATATGGACTTCTGTCTTGATGATTGGGTTCTGAATATTGGTCTCCTAATTAAACAGGTATTTACGTATGATGTTCCTAGCATTGGAAGTGCCCGAGTGACAGACATAATGGATCAGGAAGGCAATTGGTACTGGGAGCTCTTCCAACATTTACTTCCTTGTTAGATTCTATTAAGCATTGCTACTATCAAAGGGCCAAAATCTTCATTTATAGGAGTTTCATGTTGGGAAATAAACGAGTAATTTCCTTATAACCAGATTAGTGAGAATACGAAATAAAAGCGAAAAAATAATGCCCGAAATTGATAACAGAGTTCAGTCAATTATGCCTACGTCTCTGGACTGCTGCAGATCTTTGACTAAAGAGAGAAAATTTACAGGTGTTTACAAACACTCAAAACTCACAAGAAAGCTCTCCAGTATTGGGAGAAAGAAATGATTTGGGATGATTTTGAAGCTAAATGGGTTAGGGTATTTATAGTTGAAGCTTAATGACTAATCTTGTAAATACCCTAAAGTACAGGGAATAAAATGTAATTTTCCCATTACCATTTTCAACAAAAATTAAATGCACCGAATTCGGTGCCCAATCCACCGAATTCGATGCCCCCTTTATTGAAAACCATTCGCCCCCCTTTATTGAAAACCATTCGGCCCCCCTTTGTTGACTTTCACTTTCAACAATCTCCCACTTGAAGACTGATTTTAATCTGTCTTCACACCTCGATCAATGTAGCAACATTTCTGGTCTTGTTACTCTAGCATGCCAACTGAAGCTGAACACAACTTCAGTTTGTCAGTAGTCACCGTCTTTGTTAACATGTCTGCCAGATTTTGAGCTCTACTAATCTTTTCAAGTTTCAAAATCCCATCTTCCAGAAGAGATCTGATAAAATGATATCGCAATTGTATGTGCTTCGTCCTAGAATGAAAAGATGGATTCTTCACTAGATGGATAGCACTTTGACTGTCGCAATACAAGACATTGTTTTCTTGTTTCTTACCTAACTCTTCCAAGAAACTTTGGAGCCAAACTATCTCATTGATGGCTTCCGTAACAGTGACATATTCTGCTTCATTTGTGGAGAGAGCAACTATCTTCTGTAGTTGAGAAACCCAACTCACTGTAGTACCTCATAGAGTATAGACATACCTTGTAGTGCTCGTCAACATTTTCGGCTAAGTCAGTATATACATAGCCTGTCAGTTTTGTATCTCCACCTTTGAAACAAAGTGATGTTTGTGGTACCTTGCAAATATCTAAGGATCTATTTGACTGCTTCTCAGTGTACTTTTCCCAGATTATTCATGTACCTGCTAACAACTCCCACTGCATGAGCAATATCTGGTCTAGTACAAACCATGGCATACATCAGACTTCCAATTGCTGAGGCATACGACACCTTCACCACGTGTGCACGTTCTTCTTCCGTCTTTGGTGACTATTCTTTGGAGAGTCTAAAATGAACACCTAAAGGTGTACTTACTGGTTTAGCATCTTGTATGTTGAACCTGGATAGTACTTTGTTGATGTACTCAACCTGTGATAACATCAAAGTCCCCGACTTTGTGTCTCTCTTAATCCTCATCCCAAGAATCTGCTTTGCAGCGCCCATATCCTTCATTGCAAACTGCTTCGACAATTTTTGCTTCAAGTTTATAATCTCTTGCATGTCTGAGCCTGCAACGAGCATGCCATCAACGTACAATAATAAAATAATGAAGTTGTTGTCGAACTTCTTGATGTAGAAACAATGATCTGCTTGGCATTTGGTAAAACAACTGCTACACATGAAACTATCAAACTTCTTGTACACTGTCTAGGAGCTTGTTTTAAACCATACAAGCTCTTCTTCAACTTGCATACCAGGTTTTTCTTGTCTGCCTCTATGAAGCCTTCTGGCTGTCTTATATAGATTTTTTCTTCCAAATCACCATGAAGGAAAGCTGTCTTCACATCTAACTGCTCAAGATATAGATTCTCTACAACTACAATTTTTAACACCAGTCTGATTGTAGACAGCTTCACGACTGGAGATAAAATTTCATTGTAGTCAATACCTTCTTTTTTCTGAAAACCTTTGACAACCAATCTTGCTTTGTAGCGTTTGCTCTTTACTGAAAACCTTTGACAACCAATCTTGCTTTGTAGCGTTTGCTCCCATCGTGCTCTTCTTTGATCTTGTAAATCCACTTGTTATGGAGTACTTTCTTGCCTGGTGGTAATTTAGCTAATTCCCACGTCTGATTTTACATAAGTGAGTTCATCTCATCTTTCATGGAAGACTCCCACTTGACTGAATCCTCCACCTGCATTACTTCATCATAACACTCTGGTTCACCATTTTCAGTTAGCTACAAGTAGTACAAAGAAGACGAATAACGCTGGGTTGATTTAGGAATTTTGGAGGAGTGTCTCAGTTCTGGTGTGTCTTGTTCTTCTTGAACTGCTTCAGAACTGATATGAACATCATTTTCAGAAATCTTCTCAAACTCAACAAATTTCTTTGTTTCACCTTCGGTGTTGGAGCTACTTGATTCTATGGTTGACTTGTCTTTGTACATCACATTCTCATTGAAAATGACATCTCTGCTTCTGATGATTTTTCGATTTTCATAATCCCAAAATCGGTAACCGAACTCATCAGCACCATAACCAACAAAGACACATTTGTTGGATTTGGCATCAAGATTACTTCTTTAAGCAGAATTTATGTGTACATAAGAAATACAACCAAACACTATTAAGTGTGAAAGGTTTATTTCTTTCTAACTCCAAAATTCCTCTGGTATTCCACCATCCAAGGGAACTGAGGGCCCACAATTCATCAGGTAAGCTGCAATGTTGATAACTTCAACCCATAGCAATTTGGGCAAGCCGTCATATATCCTCATACTTCTGGCATGTTCATTCAGAGTTCTGTTTATGCGCTCTGCTATACCATTCTGCTAAGGTGTCATTGGAATTGTTGTCTCCATCTTGATCTCATTGTTTGTGCAAAAATCTCTGAATCTACTATTTCTGTACTCTCCTCTATTATCAGACCTCAACCGCTTGACTTTCAAACCAGTCTCATTTTCCACCATGGCCTTCCATTTCCTGAAGGTATCAAAGACTTCTGATTTCTTCTTCAGAAAATAATTCCTTACCTTCCTTGTAGAATCATCGATGAAGGTGACATAATATAGTGAGCCTGCAAGAGATGGAACTGGAGATGGTCCCCATACATCTGTATGAACCAACTCTAACTTTTCAGCCTTGGGTATCTTGCCAATCTTTGTAAAACTAAATTTCTTTTGTTTGCCAAAGATGCAATCTTCACATAGTCTGACATTTATGTTCTTTAGATCCGACAGCTTCCCTTTTGACAAAAGTGTCTTCATCCCTTTCTCGCTTATATGGCCAAGCCTTTGGTGTCATATGTTTGATTTTCCATTAGCATCTGCTACTGTAATGATATTCTCTAAATTTTAGGTTACATAGAGAGTACCAGTCTTCTTACCACGAGCAATGATGAGTGCTCCATTGGTAATCTTCCATTCACAGCCTGAAAAGGTTGTACTATATCCTTCTCCATCAAGTTGTCCTACAGAAATCAAATTTCTTTTGAGGCCATGAATATGTCTCACTCGTTTCATCTTCCAAGTGGTCTGGTTTGGCAATTTTAATTGGTTGTCTCCTTTTCCGACGATTTTCAAGGTTTCATCATCAGCTAGATGAACCTTCCCAAAATCACCACTGACATAGTTCTCCATGATTTCTTGGCATGGGGTGAAGTGGAAAGATGCCCTTGAATCCAAGATCCATGATTCAATTCGACTGTTGACGCTTAGAATCATGTCATCACTTGTCTCCTCTGTTATGTTGGCAGATTCCTGTGCGTCGGTATCTTTCTTCGGTGCTCGCCAATCTCTTTTAAAGCGACCCTTCTTGCCACAATTATAAAGTTATAATCTTTCTTTCCCTTTCTTGATTTTCCCCTTCTGGATTTCGATCTGCCACGATTTGAATTTTTTTATGAAGTTCTCCCTCTAGACTCCGTGTCCAAGGCTGAGGAGCTTGATGCTTCACGCGATTCTCTCCGTCGAATTTCTTCACTCAATGCCAGATCCCGAAATCGTCGAATTTTAATTTATTGTTTCTCGACGAGCTGCTGACTACTGTAACAGTAGCATTCCAACTATCTGGTAGAGATGATAAGAGAATTAAAGCTCGAACTTCATCATCAAATTTAATTTCCACGGAACTCAACTGGGTTGTGATTATGTTGAGTTCATTTAGGTGTTGAGTCACTGATGCCCCTTCCGCCATTCGCAAATTGAATAATCGCCTCATCAGATGAACTTTGTTTGAGGCCGATGGCCTCTCATACATACTGGAGAGAGCTGCCATGAGACTCGCCGTGGTCTTTTTCTTTGCTACACTACTAGAAAAACCCCCTTTAATGTCGCTCATTGCGCGTCATCTATGGGTGCAAATGACACACATTTACGTGTCATTGAAGCCACCGATATAAATCTTAGATGACACACAATTGTGTGTCATAAATATATGACGCGCATTTATGATGCTCATCTATGACGTGCATTGAGCGTCATTGAAACCCTCGTCATAAATAAAGATGACACACATTTGTGTGTCGTGATATTTCGTAAATTATATATATATATATATATATATATTGTAGATTGACAAATAATCAAACTAAATCACATTTAATGCCTTATAATACTAAATATATATATCATATTATATATAAACAATTCATATACTAAATATTCACATTAGTCAAAGAAAACAAAGAAAATATGTCATTGAGAAAGAACATATAACCATTATTATAAGTTAATAAACAAACACTGAAAGTTACAAATCTCCTTAAATGAATTCAACAATAGTCCTAGTTCACATAAAATTAGTTACTGCTCCCTGCTCGGATTAGCCATGAACTATACTATCTATGTTGCACAAAGAAGAATTGAAACCAAAGTCTATGTCTCTCCACCAAATGCATCTAATGTTTAGGTAAGTAGCACTGACTTTACCTTGCAGTAGATGCTAGTTTAAACCCATAGTACTACAGCTTTATTTTCCTGCAACCATCAGTTACAACAACTGCCCACATGGTCACTACAGTAAAAACACCTAATATAGCAAGCATGTACGACCACCAACTCATGGAAACAACAACTCCGATGCTGACCAGCACCATGTTTAAGAACACATCACACCTTGGTTTATCAGTACCACACACGACACAAATGAAAAATGTTGCCACTGGCACTGTAATATTACAAACATAAATAGCCAGTCATTACAATTATGGAGTGATTTCGTTGGATGTAATCAAATAATGCACTTTGTTTCCACATACTTAGAGCTTCGAGCATATGGATAAAGCCACAGATATGTGCAAATAAGCAGTGTTGCCAAACCTGTATTGACAACAAAAAAATGAGGATGCTTAGAATATGTAAAAACAATATCAACAAAAGGTAAGCAAAATAAAACAAAGATGTCAAAATTTTACACAACTAGTACATAATAAACTCCATATCGTATAAGCAATTTGCAGCCTATAGCATAAACCTTTTGGCAACTCAACAGCTTAAATGCATTTAAAATTTAATTTTCATTAAAAGTATAAGAAAAAAAAATTAGTGTTGTCAGAACCAGTTTCAAGGCAAGGCATTAAGATATGAAAACACGGAGCAAGACAAATGGTAGTAATTCAACAAATTAGGATCTTGCTTAATTAAGAAACTTCATTATGCAGAGAAAACAACTTGACCACTCTGCGAAACCCCCTTAATCGTAGTTCAAGTTTAAGAAATAAAATAAAAGATAAAACAATATATGTAACAGGTATTGCTACTGCATCTATACTTGATTTGAGCTTAACAATAATCATCCAGGTTTATTTAGTTGAGAATTTTCACAAACTCAAGTCAACCTACCAACTTGGGTACAATAACTCTTTAACAACCATTAGGATAAGAAAGCAGACAGATCATTGAGGAACAATATTATACTTAAAACAAAAAAGAGTCTGAAACAGGCAACAAGTTCACAAGTAATACTCTGCTTTCAGTCTCGGCAGGGTTTTCAAGCAGTATGTATTTTTTGCTGACAGAAGTAACTCATTACACAACACAAACCACACCATAATAAGGAAAACACTACAACACACACCAAACAAAAATTCCAGTCATACCACAGTTAAATACTTACCAAATAATTGATGCAAAGAAGGCACTTATAGGTATTACACATGTTGCATATCTACAACACCGAGAACATTTGTTTAGGAAAGAGAACATCGATACTGTAGCTAAGCAGTAACTGAGAATAATAACTGCTATTTTAGATAAAGAATAGCACTTACATTTCAAATGTCATTTTGACAAAAGCTACAACCTGCATGGAAAGATTGAGGGAGAGGAAAATGCATTACAAAACTAGGCAAAACAATGGAAGATGAAGCTTGCATAGAAAAATAATATATATGCTCTCAAATTTATATTTTGCCTCTGTAGGTAAAATAAAAAGCAAAAAAAAACACAATGGATCTTTAGTTTCTAGTCATAAAGAGACCACTAAGTTCTGAAAATGGGGACAATGTAACCAAAAACATATTTTATTGTGACAAACTTGGCATTCGTAGAACTAGTTGCATTTGCATATATATTATTGAGACGGGAGTATATGGTTTAGCATTCAATAGTTTAGTATTAAGACATTCCTTACAATAGTTAGCAATGCTAGATGGAAAAGAAATTGAAGTTAGTTGCATGTCAGTCATACCTTGAAAACACGGACATGGAAAAATGCAATGATTCCAGAGAATACCATGTGAATCATTATCAACGTCATAGAAAACGGGAAATTGAAGTACTTGGGAGACAACACCCACTACAATAAGAAATAAATAACGTAAAAATGGAGAGAATGAATTGCATAAATGAAAAGTTCATTCCTAATCAAATTGAAACCGAAAAAAAACATCATTGCTTTAATTGTAACCTAAACCTAACTATCACAAGTAATGAATTAATAAAGCTTGATCAGTTATGGACTTTTTTTTGCATGATATTGTAAAGGGAGAAAAGAACGGCACAATACAGTACAACTTACACAGTATGAAAGTTGGGGTGTAAATGAGCCATAATTTCTTGAATCGTTGAGATTGATCAACTATCGTTTGAGATAATCGGAAGTTCGGAACTCAAAATGAAAAACCAAGCAAAGACTATAACAATAATAATAAGGTGGAAAAGAATAAACTAGTATGCAGAAAGTTCTATGGCCGAGGATAATATCCAGGGATCTCATAATCGAAAAGAATTATCATACAAAAGCATTTCGACATCACTTACAAGAACTTCAGGGTATGATTTGCAATCAACAGTTCAGCATCGCACAACCATAACATTCTATAAATGAAATAAAACTTATAAATTTAGACCAATCTGTCATTTAAAATTGTAAATGTAAAGCTTAAAAGTTCTTAGCCGCAACACCAGGCTCGATCCGTTTCTATCCAACTAAATAGGAAGAAGAATAAGTTCAACACGAGCTAACAATTATCATATTCTTTAGAAACAATGACAAATTCACTAAAAGAAAAAACAGCAGTTTCACTCTCCCAAATACAGAGAATCATCTGTTGCAGGAATGTTGTCCTGAACCAAAATCTATCCGGTCAGCTGAGCACCCATCCAATCACTTGCATGCTCCATCTTCAGACAACTGGATTTCTTCTCCTGTATTTTTTCCATATCACTAGCAGCAGTCAGTTCAAATAATATTAACCAAATATCTTTATTCTTTGGTATAAAAGTTGCTATCAAATGAAGCTGGTGATGACTGGAAAACATGGAAGTTGATACCATGAAAACCTATCTCCCCAGTAAATATTATATTTGAGCATATAAAAAAAGCAAAATAAAGCAAATAGAGAAATCACCTCCTGGGTCGGATTCAAACCGACTTTGAGCTCACAGGCACTCTTTTTCCTCCATTTAGTTCTAGGGAGGTTTCTAACAAGGCCCCTAGCAATGAGTTCTATCCTTATTAATAAGAATTTCCCTTTTCTAAAAAATAAAAAAAAAAAGACGCTAGGAAAAAATCAAAGGAAATATTTGAAGGTAAAATTCATCGTTGAGCAATGGATTAGCTAAATAGTAAATAACAATAACCAATGACATGTATACCGACCTGAAAAGGAAATATGAGAGAACACATGTCATTACAAGACTGGCGAGCGTTGTTGGGGAGTACCACATCACAACATATGAGGCATTGCATTACAATATACTCCTCAATTTTCCTTGATACAGTTTCCACCATAACAGGAAGAGCTGAAATGATAATTGAAAATTTTACATCCAAGGCAAATTAACATAGGAGAAGAAAGCCAAAAGAACGAAAGACAATAATAGGGAAAAAATAAATTTAAATCCCAAATTGCTATGTAAAATAAATCAGACTACAAGTAGATTGAAAAAGAAAAAAAAAGAATGAAAGAAAAAAGCTTTGGTTGCCACTAAAATCGGATGTGATTTTTGTAGTGGTGAATTCCAGAACTGGTTAATTCCCCTTTTCCTTTCGGGAACTCTCTTCTGTAGGGATTCCTATTCTATTTCTATTGACCCTTTTCCGTCTACAACACAAAAAGTAAACAGAAGCAATGTAAAAGGAAAGGGAAAGCAGATGAGAGATCAAAGTTAGAGGTAAAAGGAAAGGAAATGAAAGGAAACAAACTTTATGTACAAGCAGAACTTTAGGGAATTTCCCTCTGGGAAAATCGAAATCTCGATTCAACGATGCATTGGCAAAGTCATCGCCATTTCCACGACTAGGTTCAGTGAGTGTCAACAAACCGAAACATTGGCCAACCGGTCTGAGATCAAAATTTTGGTTTAAGCCGGTAGAGTCATCAAGAGAAAACAAACATGAGGTAGAATCCCACGACGTTTAGTTTTACCCTCTGGGAAAATCAAAATCCAAAATCGAAACGGTGCTCAACACTTCTTTGTTAATGTTCACTCCTTTAACTTCTAGATTTTTCTAAAGAACCAAACAGAGGAAGACTAACCTGGAATTTTAAGGGGTTTTGGCGATAAGAGGCCAGGGCTGAGGTGATGAAAGCCGAGAAGCATTGCTTCCATTGTCCACCGATACAAATCCACTGATGCAAAGAGAAAAAGGGAAAAAGGGAAAAAGAGAAAAAAGGGGAACATGCGGCGTAAACTGATAATTATCGAGGGGAAGAAGCGGTAAAGGATGAAAATAATGGGGAATTAAAATACGATTTTTATAGATAACATACAATTAAAAGTGTACTTTGTGTTTTTGTAAATTTTTTGGATTATGACTATTAAATATGATATATATTATTGTAAGTCATAAATCGTTCAGATTTTAAAAAATATGACATTTTTTATGACACATTTTTTGCAAGTCATAAATTAGCGCGTGCCGTCGTTCGTGTGCCATTAAAGGTATATTTTCTTGTAGTGCTATGTTGAAAACAACATTACGGGATAACATCAATCGGATAACTCCGAGGGCTTATCTGTCGAGAATAGCCCAGTCTTCATTCTTCATGCCTTTTGGTTGCTTTCTTAAGAGAAGTTGATATATATTTTTCTGGTAAAGAAAATCTTCAATCTGTATCTTCCAAAAGCTAAAGTCTGCACCATCGAATTTATCAATTTTCACCTTCCCTTCGTCTGCAGTCATCGCTCCCACTCGAATCTGGCTTCTTTTGGATTGTTTCTGATAATTCTTGTGAACTACCGTGTATTAGAACACCTCCGTCGATAAACTCATATTACCGACCAAATTTTACTATTAACGAAATTCACTATTCACATAAATAGTAACCTCGCAGAAAAACTGACAAAATTATCCACTAAAAGCTCTGATACTAGTTGTTGGGAAATAAACGAGTAATTTCCTTATAACTAGATTAGTGAGAATGCGAAATAAAAGCGGAAAAAAATACCCGAAATTGATAACGGAGTTCAGCCAATTATGCCTACGTCTCCAAACTGCTACAGATTTTTTACTAAAGAGAGAAAATTTATAGGTGCTTACAAACACTCAAAACTCACAAGAAAACACTCTAATATTGGGGGAAATAAATGATTTGGGATGATTTTAAAGCTAAATGGGTTAGGGTATTTATAGTTAAAGCTTAATGGCTAATCTTGTAAATATCCTAAAGTGCATGGACTAAAATGTAATTCCCCCATTACCATATTCAAAAAAAAAAATTAAATGCACCGAATTCGGTGCACAATCCACCTAATTCGATGCCCCCTTGTTGAAAACTATTCGGCCCCTTTGTTGACTTTCACTTTCAACATTTCGGTGGGATGGTTGGGTCGAGAGGATAACAACTTCTCAGTATGGTTCATTGTTTCTGGGGAGCACAACGTATCAAAAATATTTATGTAGTTGGTGTTAGGGGTGTGCAAATCTAGGTACCCGGATTTTCGGGTACCCGATTTTCGGGTACCCGAAACTTCCGGGTCGACGATTTTTCGGCCCGTGTCCCGATCCGGATGTTACGGGTACCCGGTAATCGGGTACCCGGATTTTGCGGGTACCCGGTAATCGGGTACCCGATACCCGGTTTTTAATTTTTTATTTTTAAATTATTAATTTAAAAAAATATATACACAAATTTAAATGTTCGAAACTTCAAATTACATACTCTAATATCCGAACATAAAATTTAAAAGTTCAAAATACAAAATATAATAATCCATAATATAAATAATTCATTATATTTTATATAATTATATATATATAAAATAAAAAAAAAATAAAAACTAACCAGTTACTCGGGTAACCTGGTACCCAGAAAAACTAGATTTTGTGACCCGGGCCCGACCCGGGAAATGTCGGGCCGGGTACTCGACCCGGCCGGGTAATTGTTTTTAGAGAATTACCCTATTTTTTTAGATCTGGGTCGGCGGGTCGGGTCAACCGGGTCGGGTAATTTTACACACCCTAGTTGATGTGTTGTGGTAAGTTAATGACCAATGAGGAGAGAGTGCGACAACACTTAACCACGAATAGCCACTGTCCGATCTGTTTTGTGGAGTGGAAGATATCAATCACGTGCTTCACTTATGTCATGGTGCATACTCTATTTGGTCCATTATGATTAAAAGGGACAAGTGGGGGGGAGTTTCTTTGTTTGGATCTTCGATGCTGGATTGGTTTAAATATTACGAACTTGCGGTACTCCACGATTGAATCAAGAGAGTGGGATTTACTTTTTGGTGCAATTATTTGGAATCTTTGGCTTTTCAGAAATGATATGGCCTTTGGCAATCAAGTGGACTTTTTTAGATCTGTTATTGAGCGGAGTCGAGAACTTACGATAATAAAGGAGCATGTCGTTGATGGAGCAGGTACCATTACTCAAGTGGCTAATTTGATAATGGGCAGTCCCAATTTCTTGTCTCCTCCACCGGTGGGGTGGGTCAAGGTGAACACCGATGGTGCCAGAACTAAGTTGGATGGTCGTGCATCGTGTGGAGGGTGATACGTGACCAAACAGGCAGTTGGAGAGTTGGTTTTGCAAAGTTTATTGGGGGTATGTTCGATCTTGGACGCATAATTATATGGAATTTATGTTGGCATGAGATCTTGGTTTTATTCGGTTGATAGTAGAGTCCGAAAACAAGGAAGTGATTCCTCTCACACAAGAGGTAGCAGTTCGACAAGGATACACCTTCCTTTTACATATTCGTGAGTTGTGTCGAAAACAATGATCTATCAAGTTTCAACATGTGCGACGTGATGGTAACAAGGTAGCCGATAAATTGGTTAAGTTATCTAATCAGGATAACTAATATTATCCAATTTACAATTCTGCCTCCGAAACACGGGGAGCTACTGCATGCTGATAGCAGTAGTTAATTAGAAACCATTAAACATCATAAAAAATACTTCCAAAATCAATTAAAATTCAAGGTTTAGTAATGAAGAACGAAAATTACATTCAGAGAATCTCATACAAGTAATTCATCAAAATAAGATATTTCATTTGGAGGATCTAATCTTGATCTAAAATGTTTAAAAAATCCTTAAGATTCTAGAGAAATGATATCTTCCATAATATTGAAAGAATAGCAAAAATTGAAGTGTTCGAGTGAAAAACTAGGTAGAGAATAGATGAAGGAAAAACTAGTTATGATTAAAAAATACATAAAAAAATAGATATATCAAATTGCATAGTTATGATTAAATAGATTTAATTTGAGATTTTTTTTAGAATACAACACTTGTGGGGTTCGTCCGTTTTTCTTGTCAACTGCTTCTAACATTAACATCACTATAAAAGCTTCACAATGCTTTGCTTTCATGATATTGAATAAAATTTCTTTTTCTCTCTTCTGTCGATCGTTTTTATAAAATAGTCTTCAAAATGGCAAAGGTCACCCTTTCACCAATTTCAACCATTTTCCTTTTTATGTTGGTTCTTCTAGCAATAGGTTTGTTTCTCTCTCACATTTTCATTATTATTTTATAAATTAGTTACTTTAATATATATAGGTTATGATCCACTTACACAATGTAAAACATTTAGTTTTACACAGATTTAAAATCGTTGGACGAGTGAAAACATATAGCTGAGATTGACTCCTTGTTCTCTTAGTAAATATCTTCACATTTCCTACTTTTAATCTCATCCATCTGATTTTACTCATTCAATAGTATGAAATCTGTGTAAAACGCTGAGATTAACTAGTTATTTTTTCCATATATATATTCGACATTTTTTTGGAATAACATAATTCTTAGTTTTTCATTTAGCATGAAACTGTAAATAAGCCACAAGGGATTGATGTTGTCATATTTCTACTATAATAGTTTTGTTTTTCTTTTCTCTTTATCTTGTATATGCATGTATATGTATTTGCATTGGCTGATCTTGTTTGTATGACTTTGTAATAAAAACAGAGATGAGCCCTGTGATAGGGGAAGGTAAATCATGCGAAGCTCAAAGCGAATTGTTCAAGGGGATATGCACCAATGACGATAACTGTGAGACTATATGCAAGATTGAGGGTTTCGAAGATGGAGAATGTCAAGGCTTTCGTCGTCGGTGCATTTGCTCTAAGCCTTGTTTTTAAGTAATCCATTATATATGAGGACTAACCACATTCGGCGTCTTTTGTTTGTGCTTGAAAATTGACAGAATTGAGAGATTCTAATATTATCATCATATTTTTGTTATTATTTTGAATAAAACTATGCGATGTTTTTGTCGCATATAAATAATTTCTATTCAAATTGTTTAAATATTTCATATTTCTCATGAATTAACTGTGTTGAAAGCAATATTAATTACTAAGACACATCTAAATTTACTAATAGATTGATAAGATTTTATTAAAATAAAATTTCTTCTCAGTGAAGAAATTGACCGATTTAATGATTAATGTTGAAGTGGAAGTAGCCCTTGTTAGGAAATAAACCCAGTACAAGTAATTTTCCTATAACCAGATTAGTGAGAATGCAAAATAAAAGCGGAAAAATAATACCCGAAAAATTGATAACGGAGTTCAGCCAATTGTGCTTACGTCTCCGGACTGCTGCAGATCTTTTACTAGGAGAGAAAATTTACAGGTATTTACAAAACACTCACTACTCATAAGAAAGCTCTTTAGTATTGGAAGGAAGAAATGATTTTTTGATAATTTTGAAGCTAAATGAGCTAGGGTATTTATAGTTGAAACTTAAGGGCTAATCTTGAAAATACCCTAAAGTTCAATGACTCAATTTTATAATTATCCCTATTACAAAATAATAATAAAAAACCAGCAGCCTCAATTTTCCAAGCAGCCGGCTGCTTGACCTTTAGCAACTCATGTGCTTTTATTATTTTTCAACAATCTCCCACTTGAAGACTGATTTTAATCTGTCTTCACACCTCGATCAATGCAGCTGTCGCAACCGTCTTTCAGTTGGGCCCCAGAATTAGGCTTCGACTTGAAAAATGTGGATTGGAGTCGTCACCGATCATTTATTTAAAAATAAATGGGTTGATCGGATACCCTATTTCTTACCTGATCTGCGTCTTACCAGAAATATGTCGGGCTCGGGAGTCGGTTACGGTAAAGGAAGGATTAGCACCCTTGAACCGCCCTTTCGGTACTACGTAATTTCCAGTTATCTTAATTAAGAAAATTGTAATTTTAAATTAAAAGGTAAAATTTGATCATGAATTACTTACCTCTGATTAATTGACGAAAATACCCTTAAAAAGTCATAAGATGTGTTAGAGGGAAAAAATGAATAAATGACAAAAAAAAGAAGAATAAAAATAAGTAAAAATAAATAAAAATAAAAGGAAAAATAAATAAATAAATAAATGAAATATTAAAATATATATATATATATATATAAATGAGTAAAATAGAAAAATAATAATCATAACAATAATGATAGTAATATGAAAATATAATATAATATAAACAAATAAAAAAATAAAAACAAAAACAAATAAATATATAAATCAAATATAAAATTATACATATAATGATAATTGGCTTATAAATAAACTATTAAAACATACATATATACATATAATGATAAAGTAAAAAAACTAAATAAAGATAATTACAATATATATATATATGGTAATAATATGCTTATAAGTAAAATATTTTAAAAAAAGTATATATATATATATATATATATATAATAATATCTAAAAAATATATGTATATATAATAATAATATATAGTGTAAAAAATAAATTGAAAATCATTTAAAAAAACATACGTATATATATTTATATAATGACAATAATGTAAATAATAAATAAATAAAAATATCCATACAATAAATAAAATGACTAATATAAAGAAAAATAAAGATTGGGGCCAAATTTGAAAGACAATTAACGTTGATATTGCGCATTAGGGGGATAAAAAATGAACACGTCTCGGGATAGATCTAGGTTCGAAACTTCGAAACCCCACCCAATTTTGGTCATCGGCGCAACCCACGTTTTGGGTTATTCGAACCAAATCTCAAGAAAAATAACGTGCACATGCGAGAAATGAACGAATAAAAAAAATGCTACCTTTTATTTCCTTTTCGAATCATTTACAATAGCTTTGCCTTTGTATTTTCCGTGCTTTCCTCTGTATTTTGTCTGTAAATCGTGTGTTACAATAGTTAGTTTCAATGGCTATTTATAGTTCTTGTGGATCCTATATTTAGGAGTTTAAATCATAGTAGAACTCTATCCTATTTTTAGGAGTTTGAATCCTAGCAAAATTCTATCCTATTTTTAGGAGTTTGAATCCTAGTAGGACGAAAAGGTGTGTTGACAGCTGCCCCTCTTTGCCCATAGTCGTGTAACGGGGATAGGGCAAAGATTAAAAGACACACTTTTCGTTCGGTGGAGTTGAAAATTGACTCTGATGTTTCAATAACTCCCTGTCGAATTGAGTTACGGATGACTCCTCCGTCGTGAAGCCGAGTTCATCTTGAAATGATATGAAATTGAAGCCGTAGTTCGGAATTTGAATCAGCACATGGCTTCTCGTTGCCCTTCGGTCTTCTTCTCGGTTTAAAGACCTTGGATCGAAATCGAACTCAGAAATCTTCATTGACAGATAGCTTTTGCTTGAAAATGGTTGCTTGTCACTAAAGCACGGCTAACTCAGGTCCTCTTCTCGACTTGAAAACCTCAACTGCAACCGAAAAGTAGTTCGATTGATGTGTCATCGAGCTGAATGGAATCTAACTCGACAATTTTGATGGCAGATAACCCTTCTAGCCTTGAGTTATGATGTAAATGATGTGCCTTGGAGCTGAGCGTAGTCGAACTCGAAGGTCTTTATTGACAGATACTCCTTCTTTGAGTTGGATATCCTTTGTCTTGAAGTTGAAATTCAATCTAAAGATGGAATATGCTTGTGTGCACGATTCCCTTCGTCTTGAAGTTGAAACCGCGGGTGGCCCCTTCGTCGTGAAGTTGAGCCTGGAATTGGATATCCTTCGTCGTGAAGTTGAAATCCAAGTAAGTAGCATTGTTCCGAGTCCAATATCCTCCGTCGTGAAGTTGAAATTTGATCTGGAATTGGGAAGTTGTTTATTGACAACTAGCGATCCCTTCGTCGTGAAGTTGAACTCACATTGTCTTGAGTCCAATATCCTTCGCTGTGAAGTCGAAATTGACTCTAAAATTGGGAAGTTGTTTATTGACAACCAGCAGTCCCTTCGTCGTGAAGTTGAACTTTCGTTGTCTTGAATGCAATATCCTTCGTTGTGAAGTTGAAATTGACTCTGAAATTAGGAAATTGTTTATTGACAACCAGCGGTCCCTTCATTGTGAAGTTGAACTTGCGTTGTCTGGAGTCCAACATCCTTCGTTGTGAAGTTGAAATTGGCTCTGAAATTGAGAAGTTGTTTGTTGACAACCAGTGGTCCCTTCGTCGTGAAGTTGAACTTGCGTTGTTTGGAGTCCAATATCCTTCGCTATGAAGTTGAAATTGGCTCTGAAATTGGGAAGTTGTTTATTGACAACCAGCGGTCCCTTCGTCGTGAAGTTGAACTTGCGTTGTCTTGAGTCCAATATCCTTCACTGTGAAGTTGAAATTGGCTTTGAAATTGAGAAATTGTTTATTGACAACCAGCGGTCCCTTCTTCGTGAAGTTAAACTTGCGTTGTCTGGAGTCCAATATCCTTCGTTGTGAAGTTGAAATTGGCTCTGAAATTGAGAAGTTGTTTGTTGACAACCAGCGGTCCCTTCGTCGTGAAGTTGAACTTGCGTTTTCTGGAGTCCAATATCCTTTGCTATGAAGTTGAAATTGGCTCTGAAATTAGGGAGTTGTTTATTGACAACCAGCGGTCCCTTCGTCATGAAGTTGAACTTGCGTTGTTTGGAGTCCAATATCCTTCGTTGTGAAGTTGAAATTGGCTCTGAAATTGAGAAGTTGTTTATTGACAACCAGCGGTCCCTTCGTCGTGAAGTTGAACTTGCGTTGTCTGGAGTCCAATATCCTTCGCTGTGAAGTTGAAATTGGCTCTGAAATTGGGAAGTTGTTTGTTGACAACCAGCCATCCCTTCGTTGTGAAGTTGAACTTGTGTTGTCTCGAGTGGCACGATATCCTCCGTCGTGGAGTTGAAATCGTGGATGGCCCCTTCGTTCTGAAGTTGAGCCTTGACTTGAATATCCTTCGTCGTGAAGTTAAAATCCAAGTATTGTATATTACGGGTGGACACAATTCCCTTCGTTGTGAAGTTGAGCCTTGACTTGAATATCCTTCGTCATGAAGTTAAAATCCAAGTATTGTATGTTGCGGGTGGACACAATTCCCTTCGTCGTGAAGTTGAACTTGCGTTGTCTGGAGTCCAATATCCTTCGCTGTGAAGTTGAAATTGGCTCTGAAATTGGGAAGTTGTTTGTTGACAACCAGCCATCCCTTCGTTGTGAAGTTGAACTTGTGTTGTCTCGAGTGGCATGATATCCTCCGTCGTGGAGTTGAAATCGTGGATGGCCCCTTCGTTGTGAAGTTGAGCCTTGACTTGAATATCCTTCGTCGTGAAGTTAAAATCCAAGTATTGTATATTGCGGGTGGACACAATTCCCTTCGTCGTGAAGTTGAAACCGTGGAGACCCCTTTATTGTAAAGTTTGGCTTCGAGCTAGATATCCTTCGTCGTGAAGTTGAAATCCACTCTCGAGTAAATTGTGTTGTTTCGAGAGAAACTTTCAATCTATCGAGTTGGTCAAAGTGTAGCTTCTTGCTGCTGAGTTAAGCAACCAACATGAATCTTTAAAGGTGCTTTTGAATCGAGTATCCTTCGTCTTGAAGTCGAAACTTGACTCTAAAAGCTGCAAAAAATTATGTATGTGGAAAATGATAAATATGATGCTCTAAAATGTATGCATAAGATGCATGTAACATGAATTGGTTATATTTTATCTCCTGAAAAAGGTCTGATAATTTGCATTAGGATGTTGAATCCCCAAATGATGCCCCAATATCCAAAAATGCCCCAATATTTGATGTTGAATCTTCAAATATGCCCTAAATGTTCCTCATTTCTTGCTTCAGCATTGATTATGAGCATGAGTTTTATGTCTAAAAGTCACATGTCATTTACCAAGATCTACTCTAGAGAGACTGTCTTGTTTGAAAAAAAATGTTTTTCTTTCTCTTTTATTTTCAAAGTTATGAAAATATCAATTAAAAGAGTTTTGAAAAATGTTTGATCCAAAGTTTTGAAAATATTGTCACTTTGACGGTTTTACAATTGAGACGAATCATAAACTAGAGTTCTTCGGATATCAAAGAATTAATTATATTGTTAATCCTTCAATGAATTATAGCTATTTGACAAGTGCCAAGATCAAAGCTATTTTTGGGAAGTGGTTAAGTAAGCAAAGGATAAAAAAGTCTCAGGTTATTGTGTTTGGTCAAAGGTTTGATGGGGTATCTTACATGCTCCTCTACTAGAAGTGTTCTCTGACTCCCAACCTTAGTGGTCACACTTGGATTGTGCGATGCCGTATCAAGGAACTTGTGTGATCGCCTCAATTGCACAATTTTTATATTCAAGCCGCCTTTTCAGGTTTTCAACTCGAACCCTTCTTTGGTTTCAAGACGTTATTCAGGATTTACGTCTTGAACCCCCCTTTGTTATTTTTCTATACCATGCATTAATTACATTGTTTTTTTGCAAACAAAGATTAATCCTGATGGGCGGGATGAAATCTGAAGATAGTCTCTTCTGTTTAGAAATCCATGTATGATTAGAAGGGACTTTTAAGGCACGTAATGTAGGTCAGGGCTCATGGTTATGAAAGAAAAGGATAAATAGGCCCAAACAAGTGTTACAGGGTTTTGAACAAATGATCAATTCATTTTGATGCCTTCAATCTTGTCTTTCTCAAAATGCTCTTTCTCTTGATGCTCTATGATCTTCGAGTGAAGTGATTCAGTGATTCGGGAATGATTGTGCTTGATCAATCTCATAGTTTGAAGCTTGATGTGTCATTTGTCTTTAGGAAATCTTTGCATGTGTTTTTTGTCCCTTTTTCTTTTTGATTTTTCTTTTTTGTTTTTTCTTTTGTTTCTCTTTTTTCTTTGTTTTTTTTGCTTCTTTTCTTTTTTGTTCTTGATTGGATCTTCGCACTTGCCATTTGGTCCACCTTTGGATCGATGTCTTCACTCATGTGACCAGATTTCTTCCACCTTACCCCCCAGTGTGGAGGGTGATCCTTGGTTAGGGTTGAATCAAAAGAAAAAATACTATAGGCTCAAAATGGGACACAAGAGATATATATTTTCTCCTGTTGTGAAGGGATAAAGAAAGAAAACCATTCATCATTTCATACATGTAAGTCTTCACAGAAGAGGTATCCCCAGGGGGATAGATTTTCAGGATTAGTTCTATTCACATGAAAACAATGTAGTTAATGCATGATAGAATTATTTTGGATGAATTCTTCTTCTTTTTTCCCCAGATGTCTCAATGTTCAAGCTCTCCGCGAGATGCCCCAAGTTGTGTCTTTAGAATAATGCTCATGTTCAGATGAACAACTCAATGCCTTGGGTTTTAATGATATTAAAATGTCAATTTTGAGTCTAAAAAGACAGTGGTGTGATTTTATTGACTCAAAGAAAGGTATGGGTGTATCGAAAAGATAAAGGCAATGTTCAAGAATTTGGTCTTTTTGGTAATGAACATGAGTTATTTTGGGTAAAGAATCGAGGTATTTTATTTTGGGGTTTGAGAGAGGATAAGAAAGGTCTAATCTTGTTATATGTCAAAAATCTGTAATTCTTGAAGAATTAAAAGAATCCTTAATTCATTTAATATTCAAAGAACTAAAGATTAAAATTTGTTCAATTGCTCCACTTTAGAAAGTAGCATAAATTCAATCCTTTAAAAGATTAAGCAAACATGAAAGATCAAAGACGTGTTCAAACAAAACAATCCTCTAAGTGCAAATGGTATATGCCATACCCCCTTTTTCGGCAATCGCCTTACAGTTTTCAGAGGAATATTTGGGGCTTCTTAGGTGGTAACAGCTAACAGCTTCAACATCATAGCCCTTAGAATATGGGGATTCTTTTCTTAGATCATCCTGACAGGCTTTGTCCTACCATCAGCTGATCAAGCTCTTTAATGTTACAATCTTGCTTCCATATGGTTAAATCCACTTCATCGAGTCCTTCATGACTTAATTTCATGTTTGTGAAAATGCTTAAAAATGTAGATGAAGATGCAAAAAGGCAAAAATGCAAGAATGCATGAAATGTTTGAGGCATTGATCCAGAAAAGTGTCCATTATTATAAATAATATTTACTTAGACAAAAATGTTTTATCTTGTAAGAGACATAAAAACGATCAAAGGTAAATTCAGACTAAATCTTCTAGACCCCGAACAGCTTCTAATAGGTTGACAAGTCTTCTGTCTTCATCTGTCACTGGTTGTATGCCTTGTCGGACCATTCCAGCTTCCCTTGCCAGGCCCTGTAGATGACGAGCTGCCTTCTGTACTTGATCCAGGAAGTATCGGATGACTGTATCTCTGGCCTTCACCCTTTGTTGTGCTTGCTCCCAACGGAAACACCACTGTAAACATCCGTCGAAGGGCACTATCTGAAGCTTGCTTGCTTTCTTCTTGAACCCATCTATAGCTATTGTTTTGCCATCTCTCTCATGTTGTTTCTCCAGATCAGCCATCCGGATTCTCAAGCATTGGTTTTGATGTTGACTGCCTGCTAAGCGCCTCTGGGCAGTCTTCATCTGTTCCTTCCAAGCTCTCTCATTCCAGTTTTTAGAAGTCACTTTCAACTTGGAGTTATCCTTGACTTTATCTTGATACCCATTTCTCAAGTCTTCGAGCTTTAAACGGACTCTTTTTTGTTCTCTTTCTAGTTTGTCTGCTCGATCTTTCTGAGGGTCGGCATCTAGATTCCACTGATAGCGCTCAGCCTCAAGTTCCTTTATCCTCTTCCCCAGCTCATTGTTCACAGTTTCAAACTCTGTTTTGGCTATCTCAAGTCCAAAAGGGACATGCCTGAGATGCTCCTCCATGGTCCATGTGTCCTCACAGTTTGGCACCGGGGTGTTGTCTTTTTTCGCAATTTTTGCCACTCTAAATAGTCTGGGGTAAGCTTGTCTTTAGCAGCCACAATATCCATCCGTAACACTTTCTTCCATGAATTGACAATCTCTTTGATCCTCTTCTTATAACTGTCACCGTGATACTCAAACTCTGATTTAGCTAGTCCGCATATTGCTGGGACAAACTGACGTGCCCCATAATGTCTAAGTGCTAACAATGGAGCATACCCAACTGCACCCCAAAGTCCAAGTAAGGTCATAGTGTCGGAGTCCCCACATCAAAAAAGAACGTCACTAAGGAACAACCAAGGGGCTCTCCAGGTAATATCCTGATCTTGGAGATGAGTGAAGACTTTTATCCACTTCTCTTTTGAAGCGTCTTCGTGCCATTTCATGGTGATGAACTTTCTCAAAGGTGAATACGTAGTGCTAAATCGGCGGTAGGCAACCCATTATTCTTCCAGAAGTGGCTATGAATCCAGACTTGAAGGAGCTGAACACATTCAATGAATCCACCTCCGCCAGCTCTTCGGTAATGGTTGAGAGACCAAAATGTCTCGGCTAAGATGGTTGGTGTTGGGTTGACCCGTTTCGGAAGTTGCTCAAACAGTTCCACCACGGCTACATCAATACATCCCAAAATCTTCAGAAAGATGATCAAGCCATACATACCTAGTGCAAAAAAGGTTTATAGTCTTCCATTCATCAGGGTGGTCATTCATTAGTTTCTTTATGTGGATCCACTCAATTCCCTGCCCGTTACCTTTGTTTCGGAGTCGGTCAGTCACCCATTTTTCATCAACTCCTGCAATATTAGCCAGTCTGTTCTTGAAAGACTGACTCTTTATGTGTTTGATGTAGGCTCGCTCCAGTTTAATGCTTTCATAGTGCAATAGTGTAGTATACTCCTCGATGGTAGGTACCATGTCCTCCTGGTTAAAAGTGAAGCAACTGTATCCCGGGTTCCAGAGTCGAACCAAGGCTCTGATTAAGGGCTCATCGGTCTTAACATGAAGAAAAAGTGCAATGTCACCATATCGCTGACTGAACTTCTGTTTCCAATCATTCTTCAACTGCCCCAGATGTCCCGAAGCTCTTGCATGTCGTTCTGCTTTAGGCTAATAGTGGTGTAGCTAACCAGTTCTGACACATAGCTTCATTGAAGACTGTCTCCCTTTTCCTTCTGAGTCTTCTCGGACCATAGTCGTACCTCGGGGTTTTTAATCTCTTGTATTACAATATCTTTATCCATTAATTCAGATTATTTTGTGTAACAAACACCTTTTTAGGGATCAATGGCCTCTTATTATGATGCAAATGATGAAAATAAAATAAAAGATGACAAAATAAAAAAAATTAGTGAGGTAAATCAAAATAATAAAATGAAAAATCCTACCCCACATGATATCTACCCGAACATGCTTAGTATTCCTACTCGGACATGATCTCTATCTCGCATGCTAATTTCAAACAAATCCTAACCGCGTATTTGTCTAGTTCGTATGCTTTGAACAGAAAGTAAAGCATGAAATAATTCTGGCATCCTAGGGTTTGAAATGAGGTTTTGGGGTAGGCTCTAATTCTTCAAAGTCTCCCGATTTAGGTGCTAAAAAACGGTACCCGAGTTCTCCTTGTTGGTGCCCCCTTGGGCTTGCCAGACCCTTAGTCCTAAACCTATCACAGGCTTGTATGGACTAAGTTAAACTCGAGAGGACACATTCCCTTATGTCTATACGGAGAATAAATTCACACGAAGACATAAGGTATATGAATCCCGAAGGCTACTTGCTAGGCATATGCAGTGAATAAATTCACACGAATGCGTCGCTTTCACCCCCACTTAAAATGGGTTCGGAGCTCGGTTTTAAAGCCTTAGATGAAAAAAGACTTTAAGGGCTGAAATCATTGAGAAAACGGTTAGTACAACAATTTACTCGAAAAAATATAATCAAAAGTAAGCAATAAGGATCGAAATGTTACCTTAAAATTTAAACTTACCCTTTTCGTTAAAAAGACAACTGAAAATTACCTTAGCCTGACTCACTTGAGAATCCCCAGCGGAGTCGCCAAGCTGTCGCAACCGTCTTTCGGTTGGGCCCCGGAATTGGGCTTCGACTTGAAAAATATGGGTTGGAGTCGCCATCGATCATTTATTTAAAAATAAATGGGTTGATTGGATACCCTATTTCTTACCTGATCTGCGTCTTACCAGAAATATGTCGGGCTCGGGAGTCGGTTACGGTCAATGAAGGATTAGCACCCTTGAACCGCCCTTTCGGTACTACGTAATTTCCAGTTGTCTTAATTAAGAAAATTGTAATTTTAAATTAAAAGGTAAAATTTGATCATGAATTACTTACCTCTGATTAATTAACGAAAATACCCTTAAAAAGTCATAAGATGTGTTAGAGGGAAAAAATGAATAAATGAAAAAAAAATTGAAGAATAAAAATAAGTAAAAATAAATAAAAATAAAAGGAAAAATAAATAAATAAATGAAATATTAATATATATATATATATAAATGAGTAAAATAGAAAAATAATAATCATAACAATAATGATAGTAATATGAAAATATAATATAATATAAACAAATAAAAAAACCAAAACCAAAAATAAATAAATATATAAATCAAATATAAAAGTATACATATAATGATAATTGGCTTATAAATAAACTATTAAAACATACATATATACATATAATGATAAAGTAAAAAAAACTAAATAAAGATAATTACAATATATATATATGGTAATAATACGCTTATAAGTAAAATATTTAAAAAAAGTATATATATATATATATAAATAATATCTAAAAAATATATGTATATATAATAATAATATATAGTGTAAAAAAAATCAATTGAAAATCATTTAAAAAAACATACGTATATATATTTATATAATGACAATAATGTAAATAATAAATAAATAAAAATATCCATACAATAAATAAAATGACTAATATAAAGAAAAATAAAGATTGGGGCCAAATTTGAAAGACAATTAACGTTGATATTGCGCATTAGGGGGATAAAAAATGAACATGCCTCGGGATAGATCTAGGTTCGAAACTTCGACACCACACCCATTTTTGGTTATCGGCGCAACCCACGTTTTGGGTTATTCGAACCAAATCTCAAGAAAAATAACGTGCACATGCGAGAAATGAACGAATCAAAAAAAATTCTACCTTTTATTTCCTTTTCGAATCGTTTACAATAGCTTTGCCTTTGTATTTTCCGTGTTTTCCTCTGTATTTTGTCTGTAAATCGTGTGTTACAATAGTGAGTTACAATGGCTATTTATAGTGCTTGTGGATCCTATCTTTAGGAGTTTAAATCATAGTAGAACTCTATCCTATTTTTAGGAGTTTGAATCCTAGCAAAATTCTATCCTATTTTTATCCTAGTAGGACGAAAAGGTGTGTTGACAACAGCAACATTTCTAGTCTTGTTATTCTAGCATGCCAACTGAAGCTGAACACAACTTCAGTTTGTCCGTAGTCACCGTCTTTGTCAACATGTCTGCCGGATTTTGAGCTCCACTAATCTTTTCAAGTTTTAAAATCCCATCTTCCAGAAGAGACCGGATAAAATGATATCTCAATTATATGTGCTTCGTTTTGGAATGAAAAGACGGATTCTTTGCTAAATGGATAGCACTTTTACTGTCGCAATACAAGACATTGTTTTCTTGTTTCTTGCCTAACTCTATCAAGAAACTTTGGAGCCAAACCATCTCCTTGCTGGCTTCTGTAACAGCGACATATTCTGCTTCAGTTGTGGAGAGAGCAACTATCTTCTGTAGTTGAGAAACCCAACTCACTACAGTTCCTCCTAGAGTATAGACTTACCCTGTAGTGCTCCTTCTAATGTCAAAATTTCCGGCTAAGTTAGCATCTACATAGCCTGTCAGTATCGTATCTCCACATTTGAAACAAAGAGCTTTGTCTGTGGTGCCCCGAAGATATATGAGGATCCATTTGACTGGTTCCCAGTGTACCTTGCCCGGATTATTCATGTACCTGCTAACAGCTCCCACTGCATGAGAAATATCTGGTCTGGTACAAACCATGGCATACATCAGACTTTCAATTGCTGAGGCATACTGCACCTGCACCATGTGTGCACGTTCTTCCTCCGTCTTTGGTGATTGGTCTTTGGAGAGTCTGAAATGAACACCTAAAGGTGTACTTACTGGTTTAGCATCTTGCATGTTGAACCTAGAGAGTACTTTGTTGATGTACTCAGCTTGTGATAACATCAAAGTCCCCGACTTTGTGTCTCTCTTGATCCTCATCCCAAGAATCTGCTTTACAGTACCCATATCTTTCATTGCAAACTACTTCGATAATTTTTACTTCAAGTTTATGATCTCTTGCATGTTTGAGCCTGCAACGAACATGTCATCAACGTACAACAATAAAATAATGAAGCTATTGTCGAACCTCTTGATGTAGCAACAATGATCTGCTTGGCATCTGGTAAAACCACTGCTACCCATGAAACTATCGAACTTTTTGTACCACTGTCTATGAGCTTGTTTTAGACCATACAAGCTCTTCTTCAACCTACATACCAGGTTTTTCTTGTCTGCCTCTATGAAGCCTTCTGGCTGCCTCATATAGATTTCTTCCTCCAAATCACCATGAAGGAAAGTTGTCTTTACATCTAACTGCTCAAGATGTAAATTTTCTGCAGCTACAATTTTCAACACCAGTCTGATTGTAGACAGTTTCACGACTGGAGAGAAAATTTCATTGTAGTCAATACCTTCTTTTTGCTGAAAACCTTTGACTACCAATCTTGATTTGTAGCGTTTGCTCCCATCGTGCTCTTCTTTGATCCTGTAAATCCACTTGTTGTGGAGGGCTTTCTTGCCTAGTGGTAATTCAGATAATTCCCACGTCTAATTTGACATAAGCGAGTTCATCTCATCTTTCATGGAAGACTCCCACTTGACTGAGTCCTCCACCTACATTGCTTCATCATAGCACTCTGGTTCATCATTGTCAGTCAGCAACAAGTAGTCAAAGAAGGTGAATAACACTGGGTTGGTTTAGGAATTCTGGAGGAGCATCTCAGTTCTGGTGTGTGTGGTTCTTCTTGAACTGCTTCAAGATTGATCTGAATATCATGTCCAGAAATCTCCTCAAACTCAGCAAATTCCTTTGTTTCAGCTTCGGTATTAGAGCTACTTGATTCTACGGTTGACCTGTCTTTGTACATCACATTCTCATTGAAAATGACGTCTCTGCTTCTGATGATCTTCCAATTTTCGTAGTCCCAAAACCGGTAACCGAACTCATCACTGCCATAACCAACAAAGGCATATTTGTTGGACTTAGCATCAAGTTTACTTCTTTCAGTAGAATCTATGTGTACATAAGAAATACAACCAAACACTCTTAAGTGTGAAAGGTTTATTTCTTTCTTGCTCCAAGCTTCCTCTGGTATTCTACCATCCAAGGGAACTGAGGGCCCATGGTTGATCAGGTAAGAATAAGTGTTGATAGCTTCGGCCTATAGAAATTTGGGCAATCCGACATGTATCCTCATGCTTCTGGCACGTTCATTCAGAGTTCTGTTCATGCGCTCTGCTACGCCATTTTGCTGTGGTGTCATGGGAACTGTTGTCTCCATCTTGATCACATTACTTGCACAGAAATCTTTGAATCTGCTATTTTTGTACTCTCCTCCATTATCAGACCTCAACCGCTTGACTTTCAGGCCAGTCTCATTTTCCACCATGGCCTTCCATTTTCTGAAGGTATCAAAGACGTCTGATTTCTTCTTCAGAAAATAAACCCACACATTCATCGATGATTCTACAAGGAATGTGTGGATTTATTTTCTGAAGAAGAAATCAGACGTCTTTGATACCTTCAGAAAATAGAAGGCCATGGTTGAAAATGAGACTGGCCTGAAAGTCAAGCGGTTGAGGTCTGATAATGGAGGAGAGTACAAAAATAGCAGATTCAAAGATTTATGTGCAAGCAATAAGATCAAGATGGAGACAATAGTTCCCATGACACCACAGCAAAATGGCGTAGCAGAGTGCATGAACAGAACTCTGAATGAACGTGCTAGAAGCATGAGGATACATGTCGGATTGCCCAAATTTCTATGGGCCGAAGCTATCAACACTTATTCTTACCTGATCAACCGTGGGCCCTCAGTTCCCTTGGATGGTGGAATACTAGAGGAAGCTTGGAGCAAGAAAGAAATAAACCTTTCACACTTAAGAGTGTTTGGTTGTATTTCTTATGTACACATAGATTCTACTGAAAGAAGTAAACTTGATGCTAAGTCCAACAAATATGCCTTTGTTGGTTATGGCGGTGATGAGTTCGGTTACTGGTTTTGGGACTACGAAAATTGGAAGATCATCTGAAGCAGAGACGTCATTTTCAATGAGAATGTGATGTATAAAGACAGGTCAACCGTAGAATCAAGTAGCTCTAATACCGAAGCTGAAACAAAGGAATTTGTTGAGTTTGAGGAGATTTCTGGAAATGATGTTCAGATCAATCTTGAAGCAGTTCAAGAAGAACCACACACACCAGAACTGAGACGCTTCTCCAGAATTCCTAAACCAACCCAGTGTTATTCGCCTTCTTTGACTACTTGTTGCTGACTGACAATGGTGAACCAGAGTGCTATGATGAAGCAATGCAGGTGGAGGACTCAGTCAAGTGGGAGTATTCCATGAAAGATGAGATGGACTCGCTTATGTCAAATTAGACGTGGGAATTATCTGAATTACCATCAGGCAAGAAAGCGCTCCACAACAAGTGGATTTACAGGATCAAAGAAGAGCACGATGGGAGAAAACGCTACAAATCAAGATTGGTAGTCAAAGGTTTTCAGCAAAAAGAAGGTATTGACTACAATGAAATTTTCTCTCCAGTCGTGAAACTGTCTACAATCAGACTGGTGTTGAAAATTGTAGCTACAGAAAATTTACATCTTGAGCAGTTAGATGTAAAGACAGCTTTCCTTCATGGTGATTTGGAGGAAGAAATCTATATGAGGTAGCCAGAAGGCTTCATAGAGGCAGACAAGAAAAACCTGGTATGCAGGTTGAAGAAGAGCTTGTATGGTCTAAAACAAGCTCCTAGACAGTGGTACAAAAAGTTCGATAGTTTCATGGGTAGCAGTGGTTTTACCAGATGCCAAGCAGATCATTGTTACTACATCAAGAGGTTCGACAATATCTTTATTATTTTATTGTTGTACGTTGATGACATGCTCGTTGCAGGCTCAAACATGCAAGAGGTCATAAACTTGAAGCAAAAATTATCGAAGTAGTTTGCAATGAAAGATATGGGTGCTGCAAAGCAGATTCTTGGGATGAGGATCAAGAGAGACATCAGTATGAACCAACTCTAACTTTTCTGCCTTGGGTGTCTTGCCAATCTTTGCAAAGCTGACTTTCTTTTGTTTGCCAAAGATGCAATCCTCGCATAGTCCGACATCTACATTCTTTAGATCCGGCAGCTTCCCTTTTGCAAAAGCGTCGTCATCCCTTTCTCGCTCATATGGCCAAGCCTTTGGTGCCATATGTTTGATTTTCCATCAGCATCTGCTACTGCAATGATATTCTCTAAATTTGAGGTTATATAGAGAGTACCAGTTTTCTTACCACGAGCAATGACGAGTGCTCCTTTGGTAATCTTTCATTCACAGCCTGAAAAGGTTGTACTATATCCTTCTCCATCAAGCTGTCCAACAGATTTCTTTTGAGGCCAGGAATATGTCTCACTCCTTTCAGCGTCCAGGTGGTCTGGTTTAGCAACTTTAGTCGGATGTCTCCTTTTCCGACGATCTTCAAGGTTTCATCATCAGCTAGATGAACCTTCCCAAAATCACCACTGACATAATTTTCCATGATTTCTCGGCATGGGGTGGAGTGGAAAGATGCCCCTAAATCCAAGATCCATGATTCAATCGGACTGTTTATGCTTAGAATCATGGCATCACCTGTCTCCTCTGTCACGTTGTTAGATTCCTGTGCGCCGGTATTTTTCTTCAATGCTCGGCAATCTCTTTTAAAGTGACCTTTCTTGCCAGAATTATAACAGGTAAAATCTTTCTTTCCCGTTCTGGATTTCCCCGTTTGGATTTCGATCTGCCATGATTTGAATTTCTTTATGAAGTTCTCCCTCTGGACTCCATGTGCAAGGCTGAGGAGGTTGATGCTTCACCCGATTCTCTCTGTCGAATTTCTTTGCTCAGTACTAGATCCTGAACATCATCGAATTTCAATTTACTATTTCCCGACGAGCTGCTAACTGCTGTAACAGTAGCATTCCAACTGTCTGGTAGAGATGAGAAGAGAATTAAAGCTCAAACTTCATCATCAAATTCAATTTCCACTGAACTCAACTGAGTTGTAATTGTGTTGAGTTCATTTAGGTGTTGTGCCATCGATGCCCCTTTCGTCATCCGCAAATTGAATAATCGCCTCATCAAGTGCACTTTGTTTGAGGCTGATGGCTTCTCATACATACTGGAGAGAGCCGCCATAAGACTCGCCGTGATCTTTTCCTTTGATATGTTGAAAGCAACATTGCGGGACAACGTCATTCGGATAACTCCAAGGGCTTGTCTATTGAAAAGAGCCCAGTCTTCATTCTTCATGCCCTCTGGTTGTTTTCCTGAGAGAGGTTGATATAAATTTTTCTGGTACAAAAAATCTTCAATCTGCATCTTCCAAAAGCCAAAGTCCGCACCATCAAACTTTTTAATTTTCACCTTCCCTTCGTCTGCAGCCATCGCTCCCACTCGAATCTGGCTTCTTTAGATCGTTTCTGACAATTCTTGCGAACCACCGTGTATTAGAACACCTCCGTCGACAAATTCGTTTCTGACAAATTTCTTCTCAGTGAAGAAATTTACCGATTTAATGATTAATGTTGAAGTGGAAGTAGCCCTAATGTGGATTAAAGCTTTCAAATTGGACTCTTTTGTGGAATCGGAACTTTGGTGGGATAGCCCAACTCTTTGCTGTATTGATAGGAAAGCTATTAATTGTGCCAGAATTACTTGTTCCATCTCCTACAGCCGGGACAGTAAAGAATAACCTGGATTCAAGCCATTGGGGTTCCATTACTTTGTTGGAACCATGATACTTTTAAAAGAATTGATGCACAATTGGGGGGGGGGGGGGGGGAGTTAGTTGCATTAGGAGAAAATGCAACTCAAATTTTGGACTGTGAGAAGGTGTGTCTCCTTGTGTCTACTACGAATCAAGTGGAAAATATTTATCAATAATCATTCGCTAGAATTGGAGGTGGGGAATTATTGCTTTGTGATCGGAATTAAAGAAATAAACGAGAACTTTTTGAGTAATCAGATCGATGGAACAAATAAGCAGGTTAACAAGGAAGAATCTTCTGGAAAAATAAAATAAAAGCTAATATGAATCTTCATCGGAAGTTGTTCGGCGGGATGCTCCGACGAGTCTGGAAAAAAATCAAATATCCGTTGCTAGAGAAAGATACAATTAATGAGATGTGTCCGGGGACTTTAGTAAATGTGGGGCACCGTCAATGATGATTTTCTCGATCCTAGATTCATTGGAGAAGCTGATATTGGGGGCTGCAGTTTTAATAGCTCTGATGGGATGAATGAAGTTGATTAGTCAATTGATCTCATTATTGGCGAACTTAATATAAAAATAAGTGTAAATTATATCTCGAAATATAATTTTGTGTTTAAATTTTTTTCGTGGATTATAAGAACCGTTAAATTTGACTGTTTTCTGACACATGTTATGCATATAAAATTTCACAAATTATTTTATTTAAAATAAATTAATATTATAATTAAAAACAAAAATAAAAACAAAAAACCAAATTTTACATTTTCCATCGCCATCCATTGACACTATTAGAATCGTCTCGCCATCGCGACCAAAATTCAATACCCCACCCACCGTGAAACTACGCTGATCATCGTGAAAAATACCGCGAAGGATTGTCGGTTTTTAGGTTTTTAGGTTTTTCGTTTAAGTTTTCGACTATTTCGACGTCTACAGCCGCCCTTACTTTACATGGCCGTTACTGTTGTGCTCATGATCGTGTTCCGAATAAAATCCGACTGATGATGATTGTTTGCCATCAGAGGTGGGATGACGGGAGGGAGAGGGACCACGAGGGGAAGGGGGTTTTGATTTTTTTTTTTGAAAAAATCAATATTTTTATTATTAAAAAAATTGATATCTAAAAGTATAACAGAGAAAACCTTATGCACCAATTTTTAATAAAAATTCTTTAGACACTAAAACGTATTTAAAAACATAATTTAAGTGCTTATTTTTGTATTAAGTCTTAGAAATTCTACCAAAGTAGTACTTGGGGTTAATAAAGGACTGGTTTTGGGCGGCCCACCCCGGGCAGAAGTTATAGCGAGGGCTAATGTAGGTGAGGTCGCAGGCTATGGTATTGAATTGGACCCAAGGAAGGAGCGGGATATGATTGACTTAAAAATTATGGGGTCAAAGAATTGGAGTTAAGTCAAAATGTTGAAAATATGATCAGCTCGGAGGAAGACATCTCTGATGAGCAAGATTGCTTGTTTCTTTCCAAGAATCGGCCCCAATATGATACCAATTGATAGGGAAGCGGTGGCGGATTAATGAACGTTGCTCTTGTTGAAGAATCAAACCTAGAAAGCTCTAGACTCGATGAAGAACAAAGGGGATGAATAGGGGAAGGTGGCGGTAGCAGCTAGGATTCTTTAGGGTTTCTTTTATATGCTGGAATCAAGGCAATAAGATTAGAATAAAATAAACAAAAGATAAATAAATGGAAGATGAAATAAGTTAATAAAGAAATCAGAAGATCTCCCTTATGAAGGTGAACGGTAAAGATGATTGATGGTGCGAATGGATTTGTGGATAATAGATGGATAAGTGTCCTATCGAGCCCTCCTAGTCGCAATTAAAAGGCAAACACGATAAATGGCTCTAACCAACCCTCCTAGTCGCGATGAAAAGGCAAATTGGAGTGTGAAGATTAATCTCCCTCACAAGAACTTGAAAGAACTCCAGGAGAAGAAGCTTCGAAGGCACAAGGCAATCAGCACTTGCAAAAACAAACTCTCGTTGTATTATTGATCAAACAAATCTGAATTACAAAGTTGAATGAAGCCTCCTTTATATAGGGGCTGAATTCTAAAGGTCCTAAATAACTAAAGAATAAAATAATAATAAACTAAACATGTTCTAACTCTAATTCCTAATAAAATAATAATAACTAAAAATATTGTTTTAACCCAACCTTAATTCCTAATAAAATAATAAATCTGATCCTAAAAGATAATTAATCATCCTATATTAAATTATATTACAAATAATCAATATAAATATTGAAAATTCGTAATATTTACAAAATAACGTATTAATCCCGGATAGGATTTCCTGCATGCACCATCTTCAGTAAAATGGTCATATCTTGAGTTCCCGATATCGGATTGATGCGATTCAAGAACCGTTGAAAAGATAAGAGACAGAAGGTTGTATGTACAGAAGACATGTTGACCAAATAAGATCAGGATCCCATTCAAAAAGTCGTATCAAGTCTGCTATTGTTTTGGTCTTCTTTTCCAATGCTTGGACGAGTGGATCATTTGGAAGAGTTATTACTTCTTCCTTTGATGTAATCCTTGTGATTCATGTATCATCCTCCCTTTCTTCAAAAAGATTCGACCTCAAATCTGAAACATTAAAGGGAGCAACATTAGAATCGTTTAATGATTCATTCACATTATTCTTACCGAATAGATATGCTTTGAATCTTCGAGACTTTGTTCTTCTAATAGGTTCGAGTAGAAACATTAGTCCAAAGAAGCATGTTTTCTGGACTCTGGTGCATGTATCATTCCCCCACTCCTCAAAAGGATTCGTCCTCGAATCTGAAAATCCAAAAGAAAGAGAATTAGATGTGTTGAACGGAAAACTTGTGAAACATTTACCAGGATCAATGTGATATGTATTTATGCATTTTAATTGAGGTTTCTTCTTTATAGGAACTGATTTATTGTAGTCTTGAAATCCTCTTTTGCATATAAGTCTTGTAATATGATGTTTTGGTTGAAATTCAACATGGCGTCGACCTCTGTTGGCTTTCTGTATGATTGCTTCAGATAATTTCTCCATGGTTTTATTCTTGTGTGGCGAGAATGAGTGTTTAAAAACCATGTCAACTGGTTTGTTAAAGTAATCCCTTAAGTCTCCTAAGTGTGGTTCATGAATTAAGAATTCTCGGGAGGAGATTTGTGGACTGTAAAACCTATTTAGTTGGCAAGGAAACTCATATACAAGATAAAGCTCCTTAGAAGCACTTTTAAAAGTATGGGTAGAATTATCAGAAATATCCGAGTTATTATGATATACATCTTTGATATGTTCAACTCTCGGAATAGTAGTATGCGTTTGATAGGTAAGAGTATACCTTCGTGGTAGTGCATCGTCTATTGTGTTTTGCTTACCTCGGTCTTTGGACTCCCGTAAATCGTGACTCTTAATTGATATGGCATAGTGATTAGGGCTTTCAGGTGGTAACCCGTCAGGAGGGTCACCTAGCACTATTCGACAACTCTTGGCGATGGAAGATGGTGTGGTCCAGTCTCGTGTTGCTTTTACTTTCTCATCATTTACATGGATTCTCTGTGCATGAACTATAAAGCATGTGGAGTTGTTCAAGTCATGTTTCGTTATTAAGATGGCGTCACGACTAAGGCTTTCCTGGATGTAGCCTTTTTGTAACAAATCTAACTCTTTGGTTTCTTCGAGATTGTATGTTTGACGAGGTATGATGCAACCTTGAATTAGATTGGTTTGGTGTTATTTTCCTCTTTTCGGTGGTAATTCGTTAGGTGGATCACCTAACACTTCTTGAAAATCCTGTAACAAAGATGAAAACACACTAGGCAAATCCTTGTTAATGTTAGAAATCGAAACAATTGATTCCCTAAAGTAAACAAGGATGGAAGGTTGTTTGTAAAGAAGGTTCTCTCTCAATTCTTTTATGCTCACACATAGATTTTGAGTCACTCTTTTCTTCTCACAATTAGGTTCACTCACCTCCCATGGGTCATTATTCTTTTGGTTTTTGAAACTAGTGACCTCTTTTTCTTTTGCCTCTTTCTCAGCTTTTTCTTTTTTTACTTTCTCTACCTCCTCACAAATTATCATTTGATCTTTAGGGGTTGGAAGTGTGTCATTCTTTGCTGGTCGTTCTTTCTCCTTGTCAGGTTTGCCATCTCTTGGCTTTTTCAGAGAAGATGGAGTAGAAGATGAGGAAGGATTTGAAGGATTACCTTGGTAAGAGGATGAAATACCTTGGTAATATTCTCTGAATCGGAATCTCCTTTGTATTTGTGTTTCGATTGTCATTGCTTTCTTTAGTGTATCTTCGAGGTTTTTATACTCATGGAGATCAAGAAGATCAGTGATGTTTGAGTTTAAGCCGACGACGAATCTTGACACGGTTACCTCTTCTTTTTCGGTTATGTTAGCCCTATTGAGTAAGGACTGCATCTCCTTCTAGTAGTCTTCAACTGAACTTCTACCTTGTCGAAGTTGGTGTAGTCGTAGTTTAACTTCTCGTGTATAATGTGTCGGTAGGAATCACTTCCTCATGGTTTGTTTGAGGTCGTTCCAAGAAGTGATTGTTGGAATTTGGAAGTTCTGGATCTTTTTCCTTGTTTGCATCCACCAAGTTCGAGCATATCCTTCGAATTGCATGGTGATGAGGTGAACATGTTTAGCTTGGGGGCAATCATGGTATACGAACATGAGATCAACGTTTCCTTCCCAATCGATGTACCTGTCTGGATCGTTGTCTCCTTTGAAAGACGGGATCGTGAACTTTGGTTTTGCAAAGAGTTCGGGTGCTTGTAAACGTGGTTGTTCTCGCCTGGGTACCAAAAGTTCAACATTGTTTGGTCTTGGATTTTGGTTTGGTAGATCCAGTTATGGTTTTTGTCGTTTTCTCATGGTTTCATCAAATCTTTCAACTTGAGTCGTGAGTCGGGAAAGTGTGGCTAAGATAGCCGTAAGTGTCTTGTTGTTATTGTCGCCCATCCTGAAATCATAATACTCAAAAGAAAATTTTAAAGTAAAATAAAAATAAAAGAAAGAAAATTCAACAAAGCAAGAAACCTCACAAGTCACTCCAAAAAAAGTAACACAACGAGAGGCAAGTAAGCCGATCTTTTACTCTTTAAAACTCACTTTACCAAGTAGTCTTCCACAGTTCGTATCGGAGTTTGATTACTAGCAAAGGCGATAAGAAAAACCTAAAAGTTCTAAGAGGCCAAACAAGGGTTAGACTCCAAGAGAATGAGAATGCAAAGAAGGAAGAAGTATGCAAACTCTTTAGTCCTACTAACACAATGAAGATAATGTGTTAGAT
The DNA here is from genome assembly GCF_006381635.1 of Hibiscus syriacus. Classification (NCBI taxonomy): domain Eukaryota; kingdom Viridiplantae; phylum Streptophyta; class Magnoliopsida; order Malvales; family Malvaceae; genus Hibiscus; species Hibiscus syriacus. Next base: position 10,193,103 of record NW_024062733.1, read on the forward strand.
AATGCAAAAGAACAATAACAAGGAAAAACAAAAGAACCTAAAGCACTAAGAGTCAAAGAAAAAAAAGAACCAACCCAGAAACCTGAAAAACGCTGGATCAATTTGAGCAACGTTTTTGAGGGGGTTACCGGTGTCAAAAAATTCTGGAAAAATTTTTAAATGTCTTTTGATGCGTCAAGAAACCACCTGTAAAATTTCATAACCAAATACCTTCAGTAGTATCTAGTAGACTCTGTTGAACGGTGAGTCCTCAAACAATCTGTTTTTCTTGATCTCTTTGTTCGAAGGTGTTTTGGATCTCCAAAATTCTGATTTTTTGTTTGAATGATCTTCAATATATGAATTTTCAATATGAAAATTTTCACCATGAAATTCCTCCTGTAAAATTTTCAAGAAATTCGACAAGATTCTAAACTGAATCTGTCGATGAAACTTGAATGATGTATTTGAAGGCTCCAATGAACTCCGATTGGGGTGAAATTTGGACTGGGGATTAATCTTAGAATGAATATGATATATGGATAAAATCAGTCCTAAATATCTTTGTTTGCAATTTTTTGAAATTTTGGCTTTTTTTGCCTTTTTTTGTTTTTTTGAAAAAAATAGCAAACTAACAAGAATGATTTAAATCTAAATTAAAATTAAATAAAAAGAACCTGAAACGCTGAATCTTTTGTGAACTAGCTCCGTTGGGGTACCTTGACGGTTTTGTGTGCAAGAACAAGCAAGATTGCTTGTTTCTTTCCAAGAATCGGCCCTACTCTGATACCAATTGAGAGGGAAGCGGTGGCGGATTGATGAACGTTGCTCTTGTTGAAGAATCAAACCTAGAAAGCTCTAGACTCGATGAAGAACAAAGGGGATGAATAGGGGAAGGTGGCGGCAGCAGCTAGGATTCTTTAGGGTTTCTTTTATGTGCTGGAATCAAGGCAATAAGATTAGAATAAAATAAAAAAAGATAAATAAAAGGAAGATGAAATAAGATAATAAAGAAATCAGAAGATCTCCCTTATGAAGGTGAACGGTAAAGATGATTGATGGTGCGAATGAATTTGTGGATAATAGATAGATAAGTGTCCTATCGAGCCCTCCTATTCGCAATTAAAAGGCAAACACGATAAATGGCTCTAACCAACCCTCCTAGTCGTGATGAAAAGGCAAATTGGAGTGTGAAGATTAATCTCCCTCACAAGAACTTGAAAGAACTCCAGGAGAAGAAGCTTCGAAGGCACAAGGCAATCAGCACTTGCAAAAACAAACTCTCGTTGTATTATTGATCAAAGAAATTTGAATTACAAAGTTGAATGAAGCCTTCTTTATATAGGGGCTGAATTCTAAAGGTCTTAAATAACTAAAGAATAAAATAATAATAAACTAAACATGTTCTAACTCTAATTCCTAATAAAATAATAATAACTAAAAATATTGTTTTAACCCAACCTTAATTCCTAATAAAATAATAAATCTGATCCTAAAAGATAATTAATCATCCTATATTAAATTATATTACAAATAATCAATATAAATATTGAAAATTCGTAATATTTACAAAATAACGTATTAATCCCGTATAGGATTTCCTGCATGCACCATCTTCAGTAAAATGGTCATATCTTGAGTTCCCGATATCGGATTGATGTGATTCAAGAACCGTTGAAAAGATAAGAGACAGAAGGTTGTATGTACAGAAGATATGTTGACCAAATAAGATCAGGATCCCATTCAAAAAGTCGTCTCAAGTCTGCTATTGTTCTGGTCTTCTTTTCCAATGCTTGGACGAGTGGATCATTTGGAAGAGTTATTACTTATTCCTTTAATGTGATCCTTGTGATGCATGTATCAAATGATACATGCACCAGAGTCCATAATACATGCTTCTTTGGACTAATGTTTATACTCGAACCTATTAGAAGAACAAAGTCTCGAAGATTCAAAGCATATCTATTCGGTAAGTATAATGTGAATGAATCATTAAATGATTCTAATGTTGCTCCCTTTAATGTTTCAGATTCGAGGTCGAATCTTTTTGAAGAAAGGGAGGATGATACATGCATCACAAGGCTCACATCAAAGGAAGAAGTAATAACTCTTCCAAATGATCCACTCGTCCAAGCATTGGAAAAGAAGATCAGAACAGAAGCAGACTTACGACTTTTTGAATGGGATCCTGATCTTATTTAGTCAAGACGTCTTATGGATATACAACCGTCTGTCTCTTATCTTTCCAACAGTTCTTGAATCGCATCAATCCGATATCGGGAACTCAAGATATGGCTATTTTACTGAAGACGGTGCATGCAGAAAATCCTATACGGGATTAATACGGGATTTTGTAAATATTACGAATTTTCAATATTTTTATTGATTATTTGTAATATAACTTAATATAGGATGATGCATTATCTTTTAGGATTAGATTTATTATTTTATTAGGAATTAAGATTGGGTTAAAAATATTATCTTTAGTTATTATTATTTTATTAGGAATTAGAGTTAATATATGTTTAGTTTATTATTATTTTATTCATTAGTTATTTAGGACCTTTAGAACTCAGCCCCTATATAAAGGAGGATTCATTAAACTTTGTAATTCAAGATTTCTTTGATTAATAATACAACGAGAGTTCGTTTTTGCAAGTGCTGATTGCCTTGTGCCTTCGAAGCTTCTTCTCCTTGAGTTCTTTCAAGTTCTTGTGAGGGAGATTAATCTTCACACTCCAATTTGCCTTTTCATCGCGACTAGGAGGGTTGGTTAGAGCCATATTATCGTGTTTGCCTTTTCATTGCGACTAGGAGGGCTCGATAGGACATTATCCATCGATTTTCTACATATCCATCCACGTCATCAATCATCTTTATCGTTCACCTTCATAAGGGAGATCTTTTGATTTCTTGGTTATCTTATTTTATTTGCAATTCATTTATCTTTTCTTTATCTTGTTTTAATCTTATTTTTATCTTGTTTCCAGCACCAAAAAGAAACCCTAAAGAACCCTATCTATTGCCGCCACCTTCCCGATTCATCCCTTATTGTTCTTCATCGAGTTTAGATCTTTTCTAGGTTTGATTCTTCAACAAGAGCAACGTTCATTAATCCGCCACCGCTTCCCTATCAATTGGGCTGAGTGGGTTGATAGCCTAAACACACCATATGCAAACGGGCTTGAATGGAGCAAAAGGAAGTTCATGCTTTAAGAAGGAAGAAGGGTAACGAATCAATTGCTGATGTATCCGAGCCAGATGACAGGTCTTTGTTCGATTGCGATATGCAGTGACGCTGGAAATTTTTTACCAAAGAAGTGAGAGACCCCCGAAGTTAGGGAAATTGTTATGCATCCAAATTTAAGGCTCCGAACATGAAGTTGTTAAGGAAATCGCACAATTAGAGTACCAAGAGTGCTTCAGCAAGCAGAATTAGAGGTGGGCAGTTTTTATATGAAGATTGGTTTATGAAGCTATTCTTCGGGTACATTCATGGTCTGGCTGATTGTCGGACGTCACGGTGATATGGAGTATAAGCAACTGAACGCCAACAAAATAATAATCCCAACATTTTCACCTCGGGTAGATAAAGCCAAGGATCGCAGCAAGTAAACAATCCGCAACAACATTTCAGCGCGGAACATTACCAATCACTTTGTGGGGGTTAACCCAATTTGTTGAATTGAACTTTGATTTTGAATTTTTAATTGATTTAAGTTGTTAAAATTTGTATTTTATGATTTTATAAATAATTTATCATAAACTATTTTAAAGTGTTTCTTAAGTGTAAAAAATAAACACAAGTGTTATTGAATAATTTCACAAATTATTTGTATTGCTTTAAAGCTCAAAACATTTTATTTTAAGCCAAAACCCCTCCCAGTCTTGAGACTAGCATGCCGGTCTCTATATCAAAATTCCAGAAGGTTTTTTGGTATCGAAACCGGTTGGTGAATATCGATACTCACATAAACAATATCGATACTGATTATTCAACGGCTGTAAATTTGACAAACATCCTGGTATCGATACCAAATGTGCAGGTGGACGTAAATGCTCAAAATCAATGAATACAATGGTTCTATTCAATCCCCAGTTCCAAATGACTAGATTGATATTAGAAGACATAAAAGGGACCAATATTCAAATGGAGATCAACAAGAAAAAGTCAATTGCAAGATCAAACCAACATTAATAAGTTTTAGAGCAAAAATTATCAAATTCTTTGTAACACACTTGTGAGCTACATTGTTAAATTTGCTCAAGTGTGATTTGGGTGAGTACTTAAATTTGTGCAATCACATTTGCCTTGTTTTTCTTTTGTTTGCTAAATTTGTAATTACTCTTTGAGAGATTGTATATTCAAGGTTTTGCGTATAAACCTTGAAGTATTTGTGAGGTTATACTTTGTCCTTAAAGATTTATAAATCTAGTGGATTTGAGAAATCCTTAGTGTGAAAGCTATGGTAGTCAATGTAGACTTGGTTTAGAAGTCAAATCACTATAAATTTCTTGTGCAAAGTTTTTAATTTCGATTGCTTCTATCATAATTTTTCTAAAGGTCAATTCACCCTCTTTTGATATATTTCGATCGATAAATCTAACACAATTGAATACTAAGAGATTTTCGTAGTGGGATTTTGCTTAACTCCTATATCAATCGAAGAGATTTGAGTGGAAAACTGAAGCCAAAGATCAATGCAACAGAATTTCAGTTTGGATTGAAATTTGTGGACAGCACATCGAAGTTAATTAAGGTATTGGTGAGTGTGAATGTGGTGCTTCCCCTTTTGTGTTTGGAGTTTTTATTAAGAAACAATATTTTTTTTACTAAAGAGTTATATTTAAAGAACTTTTGACGGAGGTGAAAATTTATTAAATTTTTTTTTATATGAGGTAAGTTTTGTTTTAAGAGAAATTATCTTAAATAAGATAAATTTTTATTTTTAAAAGAAACACTCATTTAATCATAGTCTCGAATCGTATCTGTCATGCTCGACAAACTCTTCATGGGATTCGCCCCACATTTCGATAAAAACTTTCGCGCGCTCTTCCATAATACTGTTGTGGGATAGGATCCAAATATTGGGCCCATCTACTTTAACATTATTTTTTATTAATATAGAGTAAATAAAAAGTAATATCTATTTAAAGATAAATGTTAATTTTTTGACATTAAAAGTTTATACCTTTAATATCTATGGTGTTCGAACTCGGATATTCAAAGAATAACAATAATTCTTTTACCAACTACGAAGATCACTTGGTTCGTGTTACTCTAACATTATCACCCAAACAATTGGCCACATTATTTGTGTTAAAGATCCTAACACATCTAAAATTAATATGGAGAATCTTATATTGAATTTAATTACACACAACCAATAAAAATGTTACAAATTTATAATATTAAAAAATTTATATTATAATCATATTTAATTTTATATATGCATTTTCTTCATTAAAAATGACATATTTTGAGTTTCTAAAATCTGTTTGAGATAATTTAATATGTGTTTGAAAGGTAATTGATAATCAATTATTTCGTAATAAGAAATATTATCCTGAAAAAAATGTTAGAATCTCATCTAAAAAAATCATCACAAGTCAACTGATGTTCCATCCTTCAAAAATAACTTTAATTTCTTGTTTAGAATGACTAATTTTACCCCTACTATACATGTATCTATGAATATATAAGAAAGAAGAAGATGATAATTCAATAAAAGAAAGAACATATGTTATATTTGATTGTTTCTTGTTAAGAAAAATAACAATAAACATGCTTTTATTGGTTGGGAATTATAAAGTTAAAGTTTGACAAGGTATCTTTTTCCTAATCTTATTCTCCTTTAAAAAAGAAAAAAAAACTTATCTGGTCTTCTAATAAGATTAAACCTAATTATAAAGAAAAAAGTAAATTAGAATTGAAGATACAAAAATTCCTTTTTCTAATATCTTTTCAAATACAATAGTTTTTTCACACTCCCTCAAGTCGAGCTGTATATGTTGTATAAATCCAACTTAAATTATTGGAAGGGCTTTGGTAAGAATATCGACAAGCTGTTGTTGATTAGGAATGTAGTTCAATTCCACCATCCCATTGTTAACTTTTTATGAAATAAAGTGTCTATCAATCTTCACATGTTTGTTATGATATAATGACTACAATTTTTAGTAATGGTTGATTAATTGTCACTTAATATCTTGAAGTGATCCTTTGAATCAACCTTCAACTATTTTAGTAGTCTTTGAATCCATATTCTTTCGCAAATTTCTAAAGTACATCCTTGAAACTCAACCTCTGCACTATTTCTTGAGACTAAAAACAAATTTTTTCTTCTCCATGCGACAAGATTACCCCAACTAATACAGAAATAACCACTTGTAGACCTCATTTTAGTTAATTCTTCATTACAAGTTGCATTAGTGAATAAACAAATGTTTTGTTCATTATTTTTTAAATTATAAAAAATAGAAATTTAGAAACTTAATAATAAATAACAAATAAGCTGACCTGAAATAGATTATTTATTTGAAAGAAATATTAGAAAATGAGAAAAAAAAGTGTTAGATATAATAAATTGCCTCATTATGATTTAAATAGATATAATTTGAGATTACTTTAAAATACGACTTAAATGGATATATTTTGAGATTACTTTAAAATACAACACATGTGAGTTTTGTCCATTTTTCTTGTCAACTATTTTTAAGATTAACCTCAATATAAAGGCCTCACGATGCTTTGCTTTCAGTGATATCGAATAAACTCTCTTTCTCTCTTCTGTCAATAGTTAACTTTTTAAAACAGTCTTCAAAATGACAAAAGTAACTCATTCTTCAATTTCAACTGCTCTCCTTCTTCTGTTGGTTCTTCTAGCAATAGGTTTGTTTCTCTCGCTTTTCTATTTATTATCTTTAGAATCAGTTATTTTGGGTGAGCAAACTTTGATTCGACTCTAACAAATTGAATTTTTCGATTTGACTCATAAAACTCAACTTGAAAAATTTTCAATTTCGAGTTGAGTTATAAAATAGAACTCAAATAACTTGAAAGTTTTAGTGGAAATGATCCCCTACGAGATTCATACAAAATCCACGTCTAAAAAACAAAACGTTCAAAAGAACCTCAATAACAACCCCTTACTAAAATAGTTATTATCTCTTTATATTTCTACTTATTATATCCTAAACTACGATCGAAAAAAGAACCATTACAATCAAGTCAATTTAATATTATTATATGGATATTAGTTTATGGGATTCGGAGGAGTGATTGCTTATTTTCCTTTTTTGATGTGGCGCTAAGGAGTTCCAATGTAGTTTGCTACAAAAAAATTTGAGGAGTTTGTGGTTTATACTTTCAAGTAAATTTTAAGGCTTAGGAGATGTAGGGTTTAATATATCTCAAGTATGCAGGCACGGCAACTTGCGAGATATTAGACGAAACTGAATTGTTTTGGTTGTATTATCGTGTTAATTTTAGTGCGAGACGAATATGTAAAAATATTTTATCTTTTCCGCATTGTGGAAGATCTGATCCTTTCTTTACTATTTTTCTTTGTTTTTCATTTAATATGAAGATAACTACACATAAACCAAAAGGGGATTGATGCTGCCGTATTTATCCTATAATAGTTTCGTTATTCTTTTCTTTTTATCTTGCATATGTATGTATTATATACTTGCATTGTCTGATCTTGTTTGCTTGATTTCGTAATAAAATAGAGATGAGCCCTATGATAGTGTAGGGTAAAACATGCGAAACTAAAAGCAGTGTGTACAAGGAGATATGCATTCTAAACAAAGACTGTGAGACCGTCTGCAACAATGTTGGTTTCCAAGGTGGAAAATGCAAAGGCCTTCTCCGTAAGTGCGTTTGCATAGTGCCTTGTTGACAGAATTGACCAAGTTGGCAGAATTGGCAGAATTGGCAGAATTGGCAGAATTGAGACTTGAGAGATCCTAATATCATCACCGCATTTGTATTATTATTTTAAATGATACTTTGTGATGATTATATCGAATATAAATAATTTGAATGTATATTTCTATTTAAATTGTTTAAATATTTCATATTTCCTCGGCATACAAGATATATAAATATTGGTTGTTAATAATCTCTAGTGCAAGTTGTTAATATTTCTCAATTGATACATTCATTCTTTTTTAGGTTGTGGGTTAAATCATTATTAGGAGTAAAATTATATTTCTCCCTCTTCCTAAGTAATTTTTTTTCAAAAAACAGATATTCATATCGGACGGCTCATAGTCCAACCTCGAGATCTCAACAACTTGAGAAGATCAAGATGTTATTATGAAACCTAGAAGCAAAATGATTGGAGCAATAAAAATAAAAATGGGCTCAATAAAAATGGTTCCAGAATAAAAATAAAAGATTGGAGAAAAGAATTAAATCAAAAGCCCTTGAATAACAAGACATGATAAGTATAGGATATTATAACATGCTTTCAAGCTATATTCTATCACAAGGGCCAAGGCATCATATTTATGATAGACATGACATTACATCAGATTCGAGATATAATATATCGCACAAAGTCAACTAAATAAAAGCTCTTTTCTCAAAATTTAGCAAGTTTTCTTTTACATCTAGGTCTAGAGGGCTCTCCATGTTCTTTTTCTAATCAAATAATAGCAAAACAGAAATCCAATCATTCTAAATGATAGGACAAAGGCCAAGGAGATATTTAGAGACATGATACTGTTTTAAAACTATCTTAACTTAGCCATGAAGCCTAAATGTTGGGAAATAAACGAGTAACAAGTAATTTCCCTATAGCCAGATTAGTGAGAATACAAAATAAAAGCAGAAAAATAATACCCGAAAAATTGATAACGGAGTTCAGCCAATTGTGCTTACGTCTCCGGACTGCTGCAGATCTTTTACTAAAGAGAAAAAATTACAGGTGTTTACAAAACACACTTGAGAGAGAACTGGAAGATTTTGGGATGATTTTGAAGCTAAATGGGCTAGGGTATTTATAGTTGAAACTTAGGGACTAATCTTGTAATTACCCTAAAATACAGTGGCTAAATGTATGATTTAACTATTTCCAAAAATCAACATTTTCTGCACCAAATTTTGACAATTGCACCGAATGGATCTTCTTACAAATTGCCCACCGAAAGAATGCATTTAATCATCAACAATTTCAACAATTGTTGGCTGAATTTGTTTGTGCATTAGGCGGTGCCCCCTTGACTTTACAATCTCCCACTTGAAGACTGATTTTAATATGTCTTCACACCTCGATCAATGTAGCAGTATTTCTGGTCTTGTTACTCTAGTATGCCAACTGAAGCTGAACACAACTTCAGTTTGTCCGTGGTCACCGTCTTTGTCAACATGTCTGCTGGATTTTGAGCTCCACTAATCTTTTCAAGCTTTAAAATCCCATCTTCCAGAATAGACCGGATAAAATGATATCTCAATTGTATGTGCTTCGTCCTGGAATGAAAAGACGGATTCTTTGCTAGATGAATAGCACTTTGACTATCACAATACAAGACATTGCTTTCTTATTTCTTGCCTAACTCTTCCAAAAAACTTTGGAACCAAACCATCTCCTTGCTGGCTTCCGTAACAGCAACATATTCTGCTTCAGTTGTGGAGAGAGCGACTATATTCTGTAGTTGAGAAACCAACTCACTGCGGTTCCTCCTAGTGTATAGACATACCCTGTAGTACTCCTTATGATGTCAACATTTCCGGCTAAGTCAGCATCTACATAGCCTGTCAGTATCGTATCTCCATCTTTGAAACAAAGTGCTTTGTTTGTAGTACCCCTCAGATATCTGAGGATCCATTTGACTGCTTCCCAGTGTACCTTTCCCGGATTATTCATGTATCTGCTAACAGCTCCCACTGCATGAGCAATATCTGGTCTAGTACAAACCATTGCATACATCAGACTTCCAATTGCTGAGGCATACGACACCTTCACCATGTATGCACGTTCTTCCTCTGTCTTTGGTGACTGTTCTTTGGAGAGTCTGAAATGAACACCTAAAGGAGTACTTACTGGTTTATAATCTTGCATGTTGAACCTAGAGAGTACTTTGTTGATGTACTCAGCCTGTGATAACATCAAAGTCCCAGACTTTGTGTCTCTTTTGATCCTCATCCCAAGAATCTGCTTTGCAGCGCCCAGATCCTTCATAGCAAATTGCTTCGACAATTTTTGCTTCAAGTTTATGATCTCTTGCATGTTTGAGCCTGCAACGAGCATGTCATCAACGTACAACAATAAAATAATGAAGTTGTTGTCGAACCTCTTGATGTAGCAACAACGATCTGCTTGGCATCTGGTAAAACCACTGCTACCCATGAAACTATCAAACTTTTTGTACCACTGTCTAGGAGCTTGTTTTAGACCATACAAGCTCTTCTTCAACCTGCATACCATGTTTTTCTTGCATGTATTTATGAAGCCTTCTGGCTGCCTCATATAGATTTCTTCCTCCAAATCACCATGAAGGAAAGCTGTCTTTACATCTAACTGCTCAAGATGTAAATTCTCTGCAGCTACAATTTTCAACACCAATCTGATTGTAGACAATTTTACGACTGGAGAGAAAATTTCATTGTAGTCAATACCTTCTTTTTGCTGAAAACCTTTGACTACCAATCTTGCTTTTTAGCGTTTGCTCCCATCGTGCTCTTCTTTGATCCTGTAAATCCACTTGTTATGGAGCGCTTTCTTGCCTGGTGGTAATTCAGATAATTCCCACGTCTGATTTGACATAAGTGAGTCCATCTCATCTTTCATGGAGGACTCCCACTTGACTGAGTCCTCCACCTGCATTGCTTCATCATAGGACTCTGGTTCACCATTGTCAGTCAACAACAAGTGTTGTAAAGAAGGCGAATACCGTTTGGTTGGTTTAGGAATTCTGGAGGAGCGTCTCAGTTCTGGTGTGCCTGGTTCTTCCTCTTGAACTGCTTCAGGACTGATCTGAACATCATTTCCAGAAATCTCCTTGAACTCAGCAAATTCCTTTGTTTCAGCTTCGGTATTACTTGATTCTGCGGTTGACCTGTCTTTGTACATCACATTTTCATTGAAAATGACGTGTCTGCTTCTAATGATCTTCCGATTTTCGTAGTCCCAAAACCGATAACCAAACTCATCACCACCGTAACCAACAAATACGCATTTGTTGGACTTGGCATCAAGTTTATTCTTTCAGCAGAGTTTATGTGTACATAAGAAATACAACCAAACACTCTTAAGTGTGAAAGGTTTATTTCTTTCTTTCTCCAAGCTTCCTCTGGTATTCCGCCATCCAAAGGAACTGAGGGCCCACGGTTGATCAGGTAAGCAACAGTGTTGATAGCTTCAGCCCATAGAAATTTGGGCAATCCGGCATGTATCCTTATGCTTCTGGCATGTTCATTCAGATTTCTGTTCATGCGCTCTGCTACGCCATTCTGCTACGTTGTTATCGGAACTGTTGTCTCCATCTTGATCCCATTGTTTGCGCAGAAATCTCTGAATCTACTGTCTCTATACTCTCCTCCATTGTCAGACCTCAACCGTTTGACTTTCAAACCAGTCTCATTTTCTACTATGGCCTTCCATTTTCTGAAGGTATCGAAGACTTCTGATTTCTTATTCAGAAAATAAACCCACACCTTCCTTGTTGAATCATCGATGAAGGTGACATAATTTAGTGAGCCTGCAAGAGATAGAACTGGGGATGGTCCCCATACATCAGTATGAACCAATTCTAACCTTTTTGCCTTGGGTGTCTTGCCAATCTTTGCAAAACTGACTTTCTTTTATTTGCCAAAGATGCAATCCTCGCATAGTCCGACATCTACATTCTTTAGATCCGGCAGCTTCCCTTTTTACAGAAGTATCTTCATTCCTTTCTCGCTCATATGGCCAAGCCTTTGGAGCCATAGGTTTGATTTTCCATCAGCATCTGCTACTGCAATGATATTCTCTAAATTTGAGGTTATATAGAGAGTACCAGTCTTTTTACCACGAGCAATGACAAGTGCTTCACAACCTGAAAAGGTTGTACTGTATCCTTCTCCATCAAGCTGTCATACAGAAATCAAATTTCTTTTGAGACCAGGAATATGTCTCACTCCTGTCAGCTTCCAGGTGGTCTGGTTTGGCAGCTTTAGTCGGATGTCTCCTTTTCCGACGATCTTCAAGGTTTCATCAACAGCAAGATGAACCTTCCCAAAATCACCACTGACATAGTTCTCCATGATTTCTTGGCATGGCGTGGAGTTGAAAGATGCCCCTGAATCCAAAATCCATGATTCAATCAGACTGTTGACGCTTAAAATCATGGCATCACCTGTCTCCTCCGTCATGTTGGCAGATTCCTGTGCGCCGATATTTTTTTTCGGTGCTCGGCAATCTCTTTTGAAGTGACCCTTCTTGCCGCAATTGTAACAGGTAAAATCTTTATTTCCTGTTCTTGATTTTCCCTTCTGGATTTCGATATGCCACGATTTGAATTTCTTTCTGAAATTCTCCCTCTGGACTCCGTGTGCAAGGCTGAGGAGGTTGATGCTTCACCCGATTCTCTCCGTCGAATTTCTTCGCTTAGTACCAGATCCCGAACATTGTCGAATTTTAATTTGATGTTTCCCGACGAACTGCTGACTGCTGTAACAGTAGCATTCCAACTGTCTGGTAAAGATGATAAGAGAATTAAAGCTCAAACTTCATCATCAAATTCAATTTCCACTGAACTCAACTGAGTTGTGATTATGTTGAGTTCATTTAGGTGTTGTGCCACCGATGCCCCTTCCGTCATCCGCAAATTGAATAATTGCCTCATCAAATAAACTTTGTTTGAGGCCGATGGCTTCTCATACATACTGGAGAGAGCTGTCATAAGACTTGTCGTGGTCTTTTCCTTTGCTATGTTGAAAGCAACATTGCGGGATAACGTCAGTCGGATAACTCCGAGGGCTTGTCTGTCGAGAAGAGCCCAGTCTTCATTCTTCATGCCCTCTGGTTGTTTTCCTGAGAGGGTTTGATATAGATTTTTCTGGTATAGAAAATCTTCAATTTGCATCTTCCAAAGTCCGCACCATCAAACTTTTCAATTTTCACATTCCCTTCGTCTGCAGCCATCGCTCCCACTCGAATCTGGCTTTGTGTGGATCGTTTCTGACAAATTCTGTGAACCGCCGTGTATTAGAACACCTCCGTCGACAAACTCGTATCGCCGACCGAATTTCACTATTCACGAAATTCACTATTCACGTGAATAGTAACCCAAATAGTAACCTCACAAAAAATTAACAAAATTCACAACCCAAAAGCTCTGATACCAGTTGTTGGGAAATAAACGAGTAACAAGTAATTTCCCTATAGCTAGATTAGTGAGAATACGAAATAAAAGTGAAAAAATAATACCCGAAAAATTGATAACGGAGTTCAGCCAATTGTGCTTACGTCTCCGGACTGCTGCAGATCTTTTACTAAAGAGAAAAAATTACAGGTGTTTATAAAACACACTTGAGAGAGAACTGGAAGATTTTGGGATGATTTTGAAGCTAAATGGGCTAGGGTATTTATAGTTGAAACTTAGGGACTAATCTTGTAATTACCCTAAAATATAATGGCTAAATGTATGATTTAACCATTTCCAAAAATCAACATTTTCTGCACCCAATTTTGACAATTGCACCGAATGGATCTTCTTACAAATTGCCCACCGAAAGAATGCATTTAATCATCAACAATTTCAACAATTGTTGGCTGAATTTGTTTGTGCATTAGGCGGTGCCCCCTTGACTTTACACTAAACCCCTATTCATTGAGCTCTTACCTTCAAAATACATGGAATGAAACTCATCTTGATTCTCTTGAATTAAATGAAATGTTTCTTTCTTTAAGCTGGTATTCTAACAAAAATTTTCTAAATGAGAGATTGGGTCAAGAAAAAGGAAGAAAAAGAAAAAGAGAAGGGAAATGGAAATGGAGATGAAAAGGATTGGGTAGAAAAAAGCCTTCTTCTTTCCTCTATATGGCACACGATGACCTCACCCAAGTCAAGAGAGAAATCAACTTGATTTTCCTCAATAGGTATATTGCCTTTTTGGTCCCTTAACATTATATATCAATGCAAAATACACCTTCCCACCAGGCCCAAGGCCCAATTCTCACCTGAATGAGACCTGACGTGCCTCAAAGGTCTAATTAATTCCAAAACTATCGTAAGGGTATATCGGATCAACTCTCATATGTTGACTTAAAAATTCAGTCAGTTATAAGAACCTAGGGATGTAAAATCAGATAATCGTTCATGTTTTAATTGGATCATGTCAGGACAGGTAAAATCGGATATAGGTCATGTTAGGCCAATTTGATGGTTCAACTCGAATCAGGTCGGGTCTAGGTCAAATCAGTTCGGATCATTTTCAGGTTGATTTGACACCAGATTTAGTTTGGGTTGAGGTCGGGTTAATTTCAATTCGGATCGATGTCACTTTAGGTCAAAATAGTTGAGGTCCGAAGCAGTTAAACATCAGGTTAATTTAGGTTCAGATGGACTTTAGTTGGATCTTGTTCAGATCGGGTCACATCATTGACAGATAAAATTCAAGTCGGATCTTGGTCGGATACGGATTAAGTTCAGGTCGAGTTATTTTTTATTTTTGGATTAATTATTTTTCGCCTTTCGTGAATGTTGTATCGCAACTTGTAATTGTATATGATTTAGAGTAAATTACTAAAAATATAAATAATCATGGATTAATTTTTATAAATATATATATAAGGACTAAATTGAACAAATATGAAATTACAAATAAAAATTTAAATAAATTAAATAACACGCATTGATGAGGTACCAAATCGAAATAATTTTAAAATGTGAGGTTGAAATTAATATAAAAAGAACTAAATTATACCCATTTAAAAAGTTATGGGCCAATTATAAAATATAAATAAGAAATAATGTAACATCCTCAGACCAATACAAGTGACCAGATCTGATCCGAGGTGTCACATTAGGGCCACCGGAGTGACCCACAATAAAAATCCAGGAAAATTTAAAATTTTTGTCGATCCATTTAAATCTGTAAAATAATTTATGGATAAAATACAAGTTCATACTCAATATATATAAAAAGATAAAATGTGGCATAAATGATGCTGAAACGGTGACTAAAAGAGTGATCTTTGGGAAGCTCAGTAATACAGAACCACTAAATGATACTGAAGGATATGTTCATAAATGAAAAAACATAAATTTTCCTTATTGATTCAGACGTTTACAGTTTAAAACATATTTTTAAGACCACAGTAAAACCATCCAACTAAACACCAATTTGCATTTCCCCATAACTGTATCCATAAGGACTTACCCTAGGCTCATTTGGCGTAGGTGCCAACCTAAGGGAGCACCTTGGGTCCATAAGGTCTTACCCTAGCCGAAGCGTAGGTGCCCACCTAAGGGGTGTTCCCTCAAGCCCATAAGGACTTACCCAATGCACACAGTAGAGGAGCCACCCTAAGGGAGTACCTTAGGGTCCATAAGGTCTTACCACAAGGCCATTCGGCCCAGGAGCCCACTCAAGGATCGTTGTAGGTTGATAAAGAACTACCAACTCAATTGGTCTAAACTTATATAAGGAATTACCAGTTTGACTGAAGTTGAACCTACAATAAGGATTTACCAGTTGATCGGTGCTGAACCTATATAAGGAATTACCAACTTGATCAGAACTGAACCTGCAGAGACTTCAAGTCAGATCCCAGAGTACCCCTAAGAAAAATAATTTTTAGATAGTAACCAGTGGTAGCAGGAAATCAGAGTTCAGACATACCAATTCAGTAGAAACGGTATCCAGAGATCATGAATCAGACGTGCAGGCTTAAAACTTCAGTATCTCAGAAATCTCAGTAAAACACATTTTAAAATAGATAAAATAATTATATAACACATATGGAACATACTAGATGATCCAATTATTTTTTGAAGGTACTTGGTAATTATCAAGTGAGATGAACATGAAACTTCTTCAACTGATCGAACTTGAGGAATGGGATCCCTTTTTAAAAAAGTTGGATTACTAATAGACTGATCAGTCATTAGGACAGGGATACATTAGTATCGTATAATATTCGGATATAACCCTAGGATATGTCAGAAAATGCTATATCATATTTATTTAAGATTCAGATATTTCCATGGTGATTCCGTAAATCATACACATGTAAGGGTATTATAGTCATTTAAATTCTTGAGAGATTTTGCTAATTCAGTTTAATAAAGGCAAGCAATGATTTACAGTATTTTAGATTTCAAGTGTCTTATTCAGCTTCCAAATCCAGTCGAACCGATCAGATCCCAATAATGTGATACTTACCGAGTTTGTGGGTAGAGTAGTCTCACGAATATTCATTTCTTAGTACTAATTGTGCCATAGAGTAGAGTTAAGCTGAGCTAAACACTTTCAGAATTATGTCGAATGAACCTTGAAGAGAGGAACATGTATTCAATCATTCCATGACTTGGGGGTATTCTTAGGTCATTTACCCTCCAGAGGCATTTTGGTCATTTTACAGTTCAAGGGTATTCATTCATTTCCTTAAATTCAAACGTATGAATTATTCTAGTAATTTATTTATCACGTGGTTTTATGCAAAAAACAAAAATTCTAAATATTTTTCCATCCTGGAGGTTAAAAATCAGTTATCCAGGATTTTCTAAGTAAAACTAGCATTTTCCATGTACATCAGTAGTTTCATCGGATCAATATGTCTTTTCAGAGTTATTTTTCCACTTTCAGGGATAATTCTTGACTTTTTACAACATAAGGGTATTTTTATAATTTTTTCTAACATAAGGCTTTTCATAATTTCTCATCCAAGTACTTTGGCATTTAACCTTTAAAGAGATAAATCAAAATTTACAGATCTTGAGGTTGATTTCTTTACCATTTAATCACGGAACTTGTAATTTAATTCCTATCGATCTCCCAATTTCTTATATGAGTCATCCGAGTCATATTCAGTTGCCAACATTTTACCGCATTCAGATTGAGTTTAAAAATAATTAACTATACATATGAGATCAAACATATTCATCCATGCATTTTCCAATACCAACATTTTTCATAAAGCATGCATAAGGTAGTAATGTATTGGTTTTTGTGCTCTACTGATTGAACATTTAAACTCCATTCGACCACTCTCGACCTTGAATCCAACGTCCAATAATATCTCGAATACATATAAACAGAAATTACATAAGAAATTACATATAAACAGATCGAATCAGAAGGTAAAATGCTGCAAAATAGCTTACCGGGTTGAATTTGGGGAAACGAACTTCGGATTCGGACTCAAGACATCGAAAAACATAAAATATGACTTTTCAGAAATTTTAACTTTTTGGGTCAAAGTCAACAGTCAATGATTAAAGTCAATGGTCAACGATTAAAGTCAACATTCAACTCTGGTCAAAGTCAACAGGTCAAGTCAAAGTTAATGGGCCAGTCAAAATCAATGTGCCGGGTTGGGTTGATTCAGTTTGGGTCAAAAAGACCCGGTTCAGACCCGGTCAGGTCAGTTTGGACCTCCTAGATCGCTTCTAGAAGGAACCAGAGTTATAGATGTACCCCACGTGCCGGCACGTGAGGCGGCGACGGAGGCCATTTGGACCGACCGATTCTCCCTTGAGCAACTTATCACCAAAAACAACCCATAATCAATCAAAAATCAACCAAATCAATGCTAAATCAATCGAAAAACGCTCAAAGCTTACCCCCAACGATGATCGAAGATGATGCAGCAATGAAGGCTTCGCTCACCTGGGTTTCTCCCCGAATTGATTGAATGTCGACAAAATCAACCAGAAAATAAAAATTTTATGGCATTGCAAGGTTTCTCCCCGAATTGATTGAATATTGAATAACGACAAACAACACTGGTTCTCGACTTGAAATTGTAGGGATTTTGGTCGCCATACAGAGACAGATCAAATGTGGGGAACAGTGTAGGCTACGACAGCCGATGGTGAAGAAATTGGTGAGGCAACGGTGGGGGTTCGGTTGGGGGATAGGGATTTGAGAAATTGGGGATTTGTTATTGTTGGAGAAGAAGAAGGACGATAAAGTATCGATGAGGAGAGGCGAGGAAGCATTGAGGAATAATTGGGAAATAGGGATCGAGGGTTAGGGATTGAAGATAGAGATTGGGAATTAAATCACGTGGTAGGCACGGGGAAACTTACCATAGTAGAGGAGCAGGCCGGGCGAGATGGTTGTCTGTTGGAGCTGCCCAAGAACGAAGGCCCAGTACCTGAAGAAGAAAATAAAGAGAATAATCATTCTGTTAGTAAGCTATTATAAATCTTGGACAGCTGGCAGACATTCTATGGCTATTGTAACTAAATAATACCAGCTCTGATTGTAAAAATTTCTTATGCATTAAATGAATGAACTCTTTTCTTCTGTAAATTTCTCCCTCGAATCCTATTCTATTTCTTTAATTCCATAAAAAAAAGGTATCGAGAGCTTCGGTTCTGGCAAGTAAATCACGAGCATGACAAATAAAAATCAGAGTATGGAGGCAGATTTAGCTGGGTTACAGAAACAGATGGAAGATTTGACAACATTGGTGAAAAAGGGTAACGATGATTCTAATCCATCTAAATGGTAGGAGGCCCAAGAGAACAAAATTACTGCAATGGAGACTAGAATAGCTACTAACCAAGGATATGTGGAAAAACTCTCAAAGATTTTAATTGGCAGAGATGGAGAACAAGAGCAGTCTGAAGGTGATCATGTAAACACTCCTGATAATTCTAAAAATAGGGAGAAGACTCATGTTTTAGTGACTGTGGTGAATGATAAGTCTAGATTTACCTACACTCAGAGATGATATTAAGCATAGGGTCAAGGCTTTAGATCCTAAGAACTTGTCTGAAGCATGTAAACAAGCCAAGCTTTATGAACTGTCAATAGAATTTGAAAATAGAAGATTCAGGCCTTCTTTTAAAGCTCCACCCTACCCAAGCCCCATAAATACATCTAAGCCAACTGCACTGCCAATAACTACAAAGTCTACTTCTATACCAAATCCAAAATAAAATCTTATGGATTATAGAAGACAAAACATTCTCTGTTTTAAATGTGGTGAAAAATACATTCCAGGTCATCAGTGCAAGACCAGGCAGTTAAATATGATTACTGAAGAAGTTGACACTTCTCCAGTAGAAGTTTGTCCTAATGATGCAGAGCAGTTTCAACAACAAGAGGAGGAAAATCTGGAAATTTCTATGAATGCTATTACTGGCTGCATTGGCCATAGTACATTAAGAATTCAAGGTAATATTCAGGGAAAAACTTTGTATCCTAATTGACAGTGGCAGTACACACAATTTCTTGACTCCTAAATGGGCTGATACTGGCATAGAGGTGAATATTGCTTATCCTTTGGCCATTACTGTGGCTAATGGCCAACAGTTGTTCAGTTCTGCTAGATGCAACAAGGTACAATGGGAAATACAAGGGCATACTTTTTTACATGATTTTAGGCTGCTTAAATTGGGAGGAAGTGACATGGTCTTAGGAGTTAATTGGATTAAATTATTCAGTCCAATTTTAATGGATTTCAATAATATGACCTTAAGCTTTGACCATGGAGGGGAGCAGATTTGTATTCAAGGTCAACAATCCTCAACTAAATTACATCAAATATCAGGAGCTACATTACTTAAAATGAGTGCAAGGGATTCTGATATTATGGGCCATATTGTCCTATTGACTATGGCAGGAAACTCTTCTTCAGTTCCTATTGAACTGCAGCCTATCTTGGATAAATACAGCAAAAGTTTTGCTGAACCTCAAGGAATACCTCCTCAGAGGACACATGACCATGCAATTCCTCTAATTCTTAATGCTACACCAGTTAATCTAAGGCCTTATCGATTTCCTCACAATCAGAAGGCTGAAGTGGAAAAACAGATAGCTACTATGCTTTCTTCTTCTGTTATTCAACCTAGCAGGAGTCTTTTTGCTTTTCCCTGCCTTCTTATTAAAAAGAAGGATGTCACTTGGAGATTTTGTGTGGATTATAGATAACTAAACAGTTTGACCATCAAAGATAAATTCCCTATTCCTATAGTGGAGGACTTATTGGATGAGTTACATGGGGCAGTTTATTTTTCAAAGATTGATTTGAGGTCAGGTTATTGGCAGATTCGAATTAAAACAAATGATATCCATAAGACAACCTTTAGAACTCATCAGGGGCATTATGAGTTTAAGGTAATGCCTTTTGGCCTTACTAATGCACCTGCTACATTTCAAGCTCTTACGAATGAATTATTCAGTTCTTTTCTTAGAAAATTTGTTTTAGTTTTCTTTGATTATATTCTGGTATATAACAGCAGTATGCAGCAGCATGTTAAACATTTACAGCTTGTTTTGGAAGTTTTGAAGGTGAATCAGTTATTTACAAAATGGTCCAAATGGTTTTTTGGACAGACTAAGGTGGAGTATCTTGGTCATATTATTTCTGTTGCAGAGGTGTCTACTGATCCTAGCAAGGTGGAAGTTATGCAGACTTGGCCTCAGCCTAAAACCCTTAAATCTCTCAGAGGGTTTCTAGGTCTAACAGGTTACTACAGAATATTTATAAGGAATTATGGTATTATTAGTAAACCATTGACAGAGCTATTAAAGAAAGATGGATTTTATTAGAATTCTGCTGCTTACACTACCTTTGAATGTCTTAAGAAAGCTATGTGTTCTGCTCCAGTTTTAGCATTGCCAGATTTTTCTAAGCCATTTTATTTGGAAGCAGATGCTAGTTCTGGAGGTATTGGGGATGTTCTTTCCCAAGATGGAAGACCTATTGCTTATTTGAGTCAAGCTCTAAGCCCTAGACATTTAGCTTTATCTATTTATGAAAGAGAATATCTTGCTATTCTTTAGGTTGTTTCTAAATGAAGGCATTATTTGGAGAGTGCACCTTTTGTTATTAAGGCTGACCATGAACCATTGAAGTTTCTGTTGGAACAGAAGCTGACTACTACCATTCAGAAAAAAGGGTTGACAAAGTTATTGGGGCTAGACTATACTATTCAATATAGAAAAGGGAAATCAAATGTGGTTACTGATGCCTTATCTAGAAGATAGGAGGATGAAGCTCAATGTTTGGCTATGGGGGTGATAGTTTTGATACCTAGTTGGGTTTAGGAGATTGAAGAAAGTTATAAGGGTGATTCTTTAGCTCAAAATTGGATTTCAATTTTGACTATTAGTCTTATGACTGCCAGTAAATGGAAGTATTCTGGAGCTATTGGATGCCTTAGAGTCCAGATTATACAGTCTTTACATGATTCTCCTCAGGTGGACATTCAGGTGCGCAGGCAACATATTATAGGATTAGGTCCAATTTTTATTGGCCAAATCTTAAAGCTATGGTTCCTACTTATGTTAGATGTTGTAAGACTTGCCAGCAAACAAAAGTGGAACATTTAGCAAAGCCTGGATTACTACAGCCACTGCCTATTCCTAACCAGGCTTGGGAGATCATTACTATGGATTTTATTGAAGGTTTGCCTACTTCATTTAAGAAAAACTGTATTTTGGTAATTGTGGATAAATTTACCAAGTACAATCATTTTCTACCTTTAGCTCACCCCTCTCACCCCTATTCTGTAGTAGAGGTGGCTAAGCTTTATTTGGATAATGTGTACAAGTTACATGGCCAGCCTAAAATGGCCATTTCTGATAGAGATAAGACCTTCACTAGTATTTTTTGGAAGGAATTCATGAAACAGTTGGGAACTAAGACAGTGTTCAGCAATGCTTACCATCCAAAAACAGATGGGCAAACAGAGAGAGTTAATCAGTGTGTGGAGCAGTATTTGAGAGGGCTTTGTTTTTATCAACCCAAGCAGTGGGCTAAGTGGCTACCCTATGCTGAATGGTGGTACAATACCACTTATCATACTGCCCTAAAGTTAACACCCTTTCAGGCTTTATATGGTTAAAAACCACCTATTATGGTTTGGCCTACAGAGTCTACAGTACAAACAGTTACATAAATTATGAATACTAGAGAGGCTACTAGACAGTTGCTTAAGACTCAACTATAGATGGCAAGCAATCGAATGAAGCAACAGCAGGATAAGAATAGAACTGAAAGGGTTTTTAAAGTAGGAGATATGGTTTACCTAAAATTGCAACCCTACAGGCAGACATCCATTGCCCTAAGAAAAAAATTTGAAGTTAGTAGCGAAATATTTCAAGCCTTATCGAATTCTAGAAAAGATTGGAACAGTCGCATATCGTTTAGACTTACCAGAGTCCTCTCGATTACATCCAGTTTTTCATGTCAGTTTTTTAAAAAAATTCATCGGAGAGTCAACAAATGCTGTCACCGAACCCCCTACAGTAGATGAAGACAGAATGTTACAAATCAAACCTTTACAGATTATGGCTCGAAGAATCGTAAATAGAAACGGAAAACCTGTGACTCAACTTTTGGTTCGCTGGGAGAATCTTGCTGAAGAAAATGACACTTGGGAGGATTATTCGACTCTCAAGGGCCGGTTTCCTACGTTTGATCCTTGGGAACAAGGCTCGTCTCGACGGGTGGGTATTGTTATGGTTGGAGAAGAAGAAGGACGAGAAAGTATCGATGAGGAGAGGCGAGGAAGCATTGAGGAATAATTGGGAAATGGGGATCGAGGGTTAGGGATTGAAGATAGAGATTGGGAATTAAATCATGTGGTAGGCACGGGGAAACTTACCACAGCAGAGGAGCAGGCCGGGTGAGATGGTTGTCTGTTGGAGCAGCCCAAGAACGAAGGCCCAGTACCTGAAGAAGAAAAGAAAGAGAAGAATCATTCTGTTAGTAAGCTATTATAAATCTTGGACAGCTGGCAGACATTCTATGGCTATTGTAACTAAATAATACCAGCTCTGATTGTAAAAATTCCTTATGCATTAAATGAATGAACTCTTTTCTTCTATAAATTCTCTCATTCTTCCTCGAATCCTATTCTATTTCTTTAATTCCATAACAGGATTTTTGGGGGTGTTTTAACCGAGCCTTAGGTAAAATTTTTACCATGAAAAAAATTAACAACATTGCTTAGCCTAGTGCCTAATGCATGGGCACCCATGACCCTAGGGTTACGAGTTCAAGCCCCTTCATACACCAAATCCATTTTTTTTTACTTTTCAATTGACCAAAAAATGGGTTAATTTAGAGTTAGGTCCCTAAACTTCTCATATTTTTGAAACTAGCCCAAAAGGTTTAAGAATTTGCATTTTAGTCTGGAAAAATAATTAATTTATATTTTTTATTTTTAAATTGAAAATTGGGGTGTGACAATTTTTTTGGTGGGAAACCTTTAAATGACATTTAGATAAAATAATGGCATTGTAAAATCGTCTTTAATGAAAAACAGGTATTAGTGACGATTTATTATAATGACGATTCAATTTGAATTAGTGGCGTTGCACATTTATCACTAATAAGTTTTATTCGTGACAATTTAATTTGTCATATTTTATAAGACACTAAAAGTGGCATTTTATTATTGTCACAAAAATAGTTTTAGCACGACGAAATCAATTATTTGTCACTTATTTTTATCACTTATTTTTATCTCTCTTTTTTATATAACGATTTCAAAAGACGTCGTGAAATTATGTCACTTAATGTTAAAAAATAAGATAATCTAACAACCTTATTAAATAATGAAATTTATAGAGTTTTTTTTGTGTTTTTTATTTTATTGACGTTATTCTATATTAGATTATCTCACATTCAAAGTTTTTTAGACTAGAACATAGAATAATAAATCGTAAAAAAGAAATGACCAAATAATTTTTTATATATTATTATACTTCTATGATTTCCATGATGTTACATCAAAGTTTCTAAAGAGTAATTATTTATTATTAAATTGTTAAAAATAGTATTTACTTCAATTATTTTATATTTTTAAAATTTCTAAAGAGAAATCTTTTTACTATTTTTAATTATTTTTAATTTATCTAAATTTTCTATATTTTTCTAATTTTTAATAATTATGTTTAGATATATTGGAGGTAATTTTTCAACTTCCCTCCAAATAAAATTTATGTCCCCTCTAATAAAATTGAATATTCCTCATTCATAGCAGTATTTTTTCTCATTCATAATGAATCATTATTGTTTTCCTTATTCATTGATTTTCATTTTGTAAAAGCATCTGTGTATTTGATTTCCTTTAGGGTTAAGAATACTATCATAAACAAGTAGGTGAAATAAGAAAATTCTTTTCTATATTCTATATTGAGATAATTTTGCTTTATAGTTTTATTATTTTTATAATTATTTTTTGTTTTGATTCAAATTGCAATAGTACGAAGGTTTCTCCAACTTTAATTTGCAGGTAATTGTTTGTTTTCTTTTAAAGTTATTTTCTTGGCTGTTAAATATGGTTTTTTTTTATATTGTTGAATTCATATGGTTTAGGGTTAGTTTTATTATTCGATTTCTAATTTTTTGCTAACGCTGCAACTTTTATTATTCGATATTGTGCAATCTGATTGGAAAGCTCATTCAAAAACCTGTGCATGTCTTGTTTCCTTTTCACATTGATAATTCTTCATTTAATAAATAAATGTTGCTGATGTAAAATTTCACCTTCACAAGGTATGCTCAAACTCTGCTACGTTTTTATGCTTCCTTTAGGTGCATGTGTTTGTGAATTCTGAATTTATATTATTCTTTTTGTTTATGTTAATTTATTTACATTTCCATTTAAACTATTGAAAATATTGTTATTAGCATCATTTTAGTGTAAGTTTGCAAAATGCTGCAATTTAGCATAATTATCAATGTAGTTGGATTGCAAATGAATCATTCTCTCAGTGTAACCGAACTGTTGTATTTATGAATTAAGTTGTAGAATGCTCTGCCAGTGGAGAGCAGTTGTGCTATAATAATGGATGATTTTGGTTGTGGTTTAATGTTCCTTTGCAGTTCCCTCTAATATCTAAGAGCAATAGATTGCAAAAGCTAGTGAAAGTATTTATAATAGTTTTTATATGTTTGTAGAAATGAAATTATTATGTATTTAGTGAAATATTTGTTTAAATCTTATTATTTTGCAATAAGTGAACTATTTTATTTTTTATTTAGATTTGTATAAATAATTTTATTTTAATATATATTGTCATTAAAATGGTCATAGAATATAAATTATTTGTGTTTTGCTACATTATCTCATTCGTCACACATAATTTGATTTTAATGCATTATTTGTTACAATATAAATTATCAAGAATGAAATCTCATTCATAATATTATTAGGTAACATTTATATTATGTCACTAAAAATGTGACAATATCTCTTTTGTCACATATATGTTGATTTTAATGTATTATCAATGACGATATAAATCATCAATAACTATATTTTACATTGTTTAGTGACATAATTAGTTGTCATTGAATATTAATTATATAGTGGCGTTATATATAAATGTCATCCATGCTACTATTAGGTGACGATATACTACGTTACTAACAATGTGACAATTTTCTTTTCGTCACGTATACAATGAAATTATTATATTATTGGTGATGATATGATTTATTAATGACGAAAATGTACATCATTTGGTGACAAAAGTAATTGTCGATGAATGCAAATTAAACTGTGACGTTATCCATTAGCGTCACTATATATATAATAATACATGACGATAACACATACATCGTCACTTTTGACATTTAGTGACACACCTAGGGTGACGATCGGCGTGACATTGAGTTTTACGTCACAAAATACATCTAGTGATATAAATTGAAGTTTTAGTGACAATAACCTAGATGCCACTAATAAGAAAATTTGTTGTAGTGAACAAATTCTTATAAGAATGTGCCAAATTCAAATGTAAATATAAATTTAAGGATTAAATTGAATAAATATGAAAGGGAACAAATTAAAATTTAAATAAATTAAAGAACATAAAAGGATGAAATGAAAATAATTGTAAAATATAAAAAATCTAAAAAATATAATAAATTGCATTCATTTCAAAAGTTGAGAAAAAAATTAAAACAATTATAATAT
The DNA here is from genome assembly GCF_006381635.1 of Hibiscus syriacus. Lineage (NCBI taxonomy): Eukaryota > Viridiplantae > Streptophyta > Magnoliopsida > Malvales > Malvaceae > Hibiscus > Hibiscus syriacus. The sequence continues at coordinate 10,219,185 of NW_024062733.1, forward strand.
AATATAATATAATATAATATAATATAATATAATATAATATAATATAATATAATAATATATAATATAATATAATAAATATAATATAATATAATATAATATATATAATATAATATAATATAATATAATATAATATAATATAATATAATATAATATATAATATAATAAATATAATATAATATATATAATATAATATAATATAATATAATATAATATAATATAATATAATATAATATAATATATATAATATAATATAATATAATATAATATAATATAATATAATATAATATAATATAATATAATATAATATAATATAATATAATATAATATATATAATATAATATAATATAATATAATATAATATAATATAATATAATATAATATAATATAATATAATAATAATATAATATAATAATATAATATAATAATATAATATATATAATATATATAATATAATATAATATAATATATATAATATAATATAATAAATATATATATAAACTATATAATGTATATATGAACTATATATATATATATATATTAAACTATATAGTTTATTACCATAAACTATTTAAACTATTTATATAATCTATAGATAAATTATATGTATAAACTATATATATATATATATATATATATATATATATATACATATAGTTTATCTATATAGATTATATAAATAGTTTATTACTATATATGTATAAACTATATGAACAAATATATATAAACTATAATATATAAACTATATATTATATAGTTCATTAATATAAACTATATATTAATTTATTAATATTTTATATATATATATAGTTCATTAATATAAACTATGTATTAATTTATTAATATAAACTATATATATTATATAGTTCATTAGTATAAACTATATGAGTTATAGTTTATTAATATTAATTATATAGTTTATTAATATAAATAGTTTATACATATAATACTAATTGAATGAATTGAAAAATATATAGGGATCAAATTGAAAGAATTGAAAATATAAAGTTTATATTTCATCATTAAATTTGGACTACATTGAATAAATTTAAAACATGGGGACGATGCTACAATGCCAATTGAACTTCAAAAAGACACGAGCCAAGAAGCCCGAATTTGGACTAATATATAAACAAAAAATTTCTAATTTCGGTCATTTTTCGTGTTTTTCTCATTTTGTGATTTTGCTCTCTCTAACACTCCGATTCTCTCAAAATTCTCTGACTTCTCTCTAAAATCTTATCGACAAACACTCTAAACCCATATTGTTTTTATTTTTTGATCAAAAACCCCCAAATTCTTCCCTTGTTCATCTGTATTCATCCCAAAACCATCCTTTGATATTCACAAACACCAAAACCTAAACCCTATATCCTATACCCCAAATTCAACTCTTGTTCATCCCAAACCCTTTTTTGATCCTTATAAACACCTAAAACCAAAACCAACCTATTTTTCGATCAAACCCTCAACATTTGTTCATCTATTTTCATCCCAAACCCTTGTTTGATCCTTATAAACACCCAAAACCAAAACCAAAACTATTTTTTTAGATCAAACCCAATATTGTTCATCTTCTAACTTCTTATTTTTAACCCTAAACTCTAACCGAGCCTCCTCCTCTTCTTTATCTTTTTATCTTCTCTAACCTAAACCCTAATTAAGCCTCTTCATCTTCTATCTCTATTCATCCTTAATAACCCCAAACCCTAATTAAGCCTCTTCATCTTCTCTCTCTTTTCATCTTCTCTAACCCTAAACCCTAATTAAGCTTCTTCTTCTTCTTCTTCTTTTATAACTATAACCGATAATGTTCATCATCATCATCTTCTATCTTTTTTCATCTTCTGTAACCCTAGATTTAACCGAGACTATTCATCTACTTCTGTCTTTGTTCATCTTATCTAATCGAGACTATTACACTTCTCAATACGAAACCTTTATTTTTTTTCTACGCTTTCATAGATAGTTCATCTTACAAGTTGAATTTTCCAGGTATTTTGTTCATTCCTTTTTTATTTTTATTTTTTAAATTTTAATATTTTAATTAATAAATTCTTTTTTGTTTTGTAGGATAAACCCAATAGATCAGAATAAAGAACCTTATGAAATATGTAAGTTGTATCATTATCTCTCTATTCGATTCCTTAAATACTTTTTTTTAAATTTTTATATGAGTGGTATATTAACCTTAAGTTTTTTAAGGGGATGTAAATGATCAACTGTACAAAGCAGTTGATGTCAATAAATCCTCTAAGAGGAGGGCCACATGTTCGTCCGAGTTTGGGAGAAGAACTTCTCTTGTTTGGGAGCCCTACACCTTCATCAAATCTATTGATGGTTATGTTTATGTCAAGTGTAAGTATTGCAAAGCGATAAGGTATAAAGCTGATTCTTATATTGGTACATCTAACCCTAGAAGGCATACTGAGAAATGTCAAGCTTATAAGGAATTTCATGTTAAAAATCCTGGTGTGATAAGTTCTTTTTATCAAAACAAATACTGTCAATTGTTTGTTGAGTCTGTTATATGTCATGGTTATGCTTTCAGTATTGTTGAGCATGAAAAACTTAGGGATTTTCACCATTACCTTAATTCTTCTGTTAAGGATATATCTAGGTATATTGTTACAAAGTATTGCATGTTGGAGCATGAAAAGCATAAAAAATGGCTACTTGATTCAATGCATTCTGTTTCAATTCGTATTTGTTTTACATGTGATGGATGGTATTCATGCACTTCACATTCTTATTTTGCTCCTACTGCTCATTACGTTGATAATAATTGGAAACTTTAGTCTAAAATATTAAATTTTCACCTTTAGTATGAGGGGTCTAATTTTGAACAAATTGAGAGTTAAACTCTTACCTAAAAATATTGAGATTTTTGTAACAACCCGTAATTAATTGTATGGTTTTGAGCCGGAGGAAACGGATGAAGAATATCTTACTTTGGTTAATGAGTCTGCTATGTAAAGGTAATTAAATTATTTAATTTTTATTTTAATTTCAATAATATTACAAATTGCTTATTAATGATTTTAATTTTAATTTTGTAGGGTGTTTAATGGTAAGTCAAAACATTGGAATTGGTTTATGAACGATTCTGTCTTATTTCTTCCCCTCAGAGGTAACTTTTGTTTATTTATGTTTACTAAATTAATTTTTATATTTATTATGTTTATTCAATTAATTTTTTAATATGTTTATTAATGCTTCTGTTTTTTGTAAGGCGCCTTACAAGTTACAACAAGCATCATCCTAAATGCTTTTTGATGTTTTTTCCTGATTTTGCTTTAATTTGTTTATGTTATTAAATGTTTGTTGAATGTTTGATTCTGTAAGGGTTTGGTAAAGTCGAAAATGTTTGGCACTGTTGGCCATTGTATTCCTTTTGGCTTTACCTCTAACTGCATGCTTGTTTAATGCAAAAATGATGCTTGTTGCTACCTGCTACCTGCTGCTTCATGTTGCTTGTTGCTACCTTGTAAATTATTGTTGGTCTGGCTTAAATAAATTATTGTAACTTGTAAATTATTTTCTAAATAGTTACTCATGTTAAATTATGTTGGTGGCATTTCGACTTTTAAAGCTGAAAAATTGTCTGTAATTTAACAATGTAACCCCCTCAGATCGATGCGGATAGCCTGATCCGATCTGGAGTGTCACATTAGGCCACCAGAGCGACCTACTGTAAAAATAGCGGAAAATTTAAAACTTTTCTTAAAACATGTAAAATCATAAAATGATTTATTATTATGCAGAAATTAAACAGGTTTTTCAAACTCAGATATAAAACAAAATACAATCTACATACCCCTAATCACATGTACCATACTCTGCAGACAACGCCAGAAGAGCTTCGAAAAGCTTAGTAATACAGAACTACCAGATGATGCTACATGACATGAAAATAAATGGGAAGCCATAATTTCCTTATTGAATCAAACGTATACCAATTGCGGAATAATCTGGGGTTCCATTAGTAGTTCATCGAGTAGAAGCCATGAATCTCAGTTCATAAGAAACCTTTCATACTATCACGTTTTCATGAGGACGAATAGGATGCCTAGTGTGTTCCATCAGTACGATAAAACCATAATAGGTACACTAATCAAATGATAGTTCAGTAAAATCCCATAAATCATACCGTAGTGGATCTTTTTAAACATGTATTTTAAAACCATCTTACAAAGAGTTAACCTAAGGGAACATCTTAGGGCCTGAGAGCCTACCCAAGATAGATTTTGGGGTCATGGGGCCTATCTAAGAACATATCTTAAGGCTATAGGGCCTACCCGAGAATGATCTCAGGGCCGCAGAGCCTACCTAAGAGTCACATTAGGTCCATAAAAATTTTCCAGCTTGATCAGAGCTGTACTTTACAAATCTGTATCTCCAAGATACAATTTATACAATGATACAAATCCATAAGCAATCACCATTAAGTCTGTACATCCATAAAACAGTAACAATAGATTTCAGTGTACCACATTTTAAAACAATAAAACAATTTTTCAAAATATAAGGAACACACTAGAGAATCCAAATATTTTTCAGATGCATTTTGTAGTTATCAATATGGATAACATGAACTTGTGCAATTTGATCGGATTCGAGTAATAAGATCTTATTGAAGAGAATCGATTTCTAACCGATCTAATCAGACATTTCATATTGATACTTTAGAATTTCACTAAGTTTCTATGTGCATCAAGAAAACGTTCAAGAACCTTTATACATAATAATTCTAAATTCAGATTTATTGCTAGTAATTCCATTACCCAAACAATCAGGGGTATTCAGGAATATATTTTGAATTCAAAGGATTTCAGCCCAATTAAACCAAATGAGGTATTCAGAATCTTTTCCTTATGCGTTACTTGCGTTTTCAAACATGACCGAAGTGATTTTAGATGAAAATATAAAATTGAAGATTCAAGTCATTTACAATCTATGACTATCGATCGTATTATCAAACAACTCGAGTTACACAACTCCCAAACTGATGCATGTCACAAGTCAATTCATTATCCTTTCAGTGTATTCACTCTTTAATACCATAATGCAGATCCATAGATCATCCCCATAATCATCGTTGAATAGATCTTCCAACGGTCTTTATTTCATTTTCATTTTTCAATGATATTAGGAAATACAGACGTACTTGATTCATGGTTCATAACCCATAAGGACAATTCATCATGTAAGTTCAACAGTATTTCCAAACTCATCCAATTACCTATTTAATCCTCAGTCATTGAGGTTACTTAGTTCGTTTAGTAAGCAAGTCTATCCTAGTTACTTTAGAGTTTTCCAGAATAATTCAAACGTTTCTGAATTTCAAATACATGTTGTACTTCCTTTCAGTTCAATTTAGTCATATAATAAAGTAATTATGGTATTCGTGGTTGATTTGTAGAACAAACATCCAATTCTTAGTACTGAATGCGATATAGAGTTGAGCTGAGCTGAATACTTCCAAAATTTATCATCAAGCCAAACTTGAGAAAACGAACATGTATTCCAGTAATATCTATGCCATTCAAGTTTTGACATAGCTTTAGGGTTGATCTACTCACTTAAATTATGTTCCATTACTTTTAAAGGTAGTCTAATACCTATGTTTATTTGGATTTCTTAATTAATCCAAGACATTTACTTAGTATAGGCCATAAGGGTATTTTGGTCATTTTGGTATTCAGTTTTATAACAATCATTACAGAGCTCAAGGATATCCCATAATTCCTGAGCTTGGTGGTATTCTTGGGTCATTTCTATTATAGGGATATTTTGGTTATTTTACAGATTCAGTGTATTTTAATCCTTTCCTTCTGGCCGTGCTTACTATTAAATTAAATCTTATCATTTATTTCAGTCATTTCGAATAATTCTGACAGCAAAATACCCCCGATAAATTATTCTTTAGGTATTTACTCATACTAAGATATTTTCGGGTCAAGTGCCTTCTCAGATTTTACAAACGGAATATCATGAATTTTTCTGTACAAAGATAGGATCTTAATAATTAAATTCGTACTTAATCGAGTTAAGTACAAATACTCAAAGTACTTTCTCATTCAGGGTCAACTAAAACTATTTTACCTCTCAAGGACAATTTTGTAATTTCTTAACCAGATAATTTCGATATTAGTTCTTAATGAAAATAATTATAATTTAAAGATCCTATGGTCAATTGCTTTCCCAAACCTTCTTTGATCTTGAAATTATTTCTTAACAAACTTTTAGCATCTTGCGCAAACCCTTGTTTGGCATTAAAAACCAATTATCCAAATTTTCTAAACAAAACTATTATTTCTTATGAACATCTGTAATTATATCGAATTAATATGTCTTTTCAGAGTTATTAACCAACTTCCAGGGACAATTCTTGACATCCTACAATATAAGGGTATTTTCGTAATTTTACCTTACTAGAGTATTCTCATAATTTCCCATCCAAGTACCTTTAACATTTAACCTTTGATGATATAAAATATAAGTTACAAATCCAGGGCTGAGTTCTTTATCACTAATCATAAACTTGTAATTTAATTCTAACAATTTCTCAATCCCCTATTTTAGTCATTTCATCCGTATTCAGTTACAGAATTTCTACCACATTCATATCAAGTGTATAAATTATTCAACTCCACAAAAATGACCAACATTATCTTATTCATGAATTTACCAATATCAACATGTTCCATAAAGCATAAAGAGGTAGTAAAGTATTACATCGATTTCCGTGCAATACTGATCAACCATAAAAGTTCCATTCGATCTCCCTCGATCTTGAAATCAACTTCCAATAATTCCTCATATCCATATCAACATAAATTACATCAAAACGGAGCTTAATTCTGAAAAACGGATCGAATCGGATGATAAATCAGTGAAAATAGCTTACCGGGTTCGAATTTGGCGAAACGGACTTCGGATTCGGATTCGGATTCAGGACATCAACAAAATCCAAAATATGACTCTTGAAATCCAGCTCACCAACTTGATTTCTGGCTTACAATCTTTTTCTAACAAGCACGGACCATCTATTGTACAAATACGACTTCAAATAATTTTCCTCGCCATAAAAATAACTTATTAGAATCTAATTAATAATTCGAGAACCAAATTGATAAAACTAAAAACTTATGGAGCCACTATATATATATTCAATTACTAAAATCAGGGACTAAATTAATCTTATTGAAACCATTATGCCATAATCATAACAATATGGAAGCTAGAAAACAAGGTTAGCTTTTACCAAACTTGGATGACTCACCTTGTAATTTACCCCTTTTGCACTTTATCAATAATTCACCAAAACCACGTGAATGATTTCTTTGCTCCCTTTTCAATTTCCAAATCCATGTTCACTCTGCTATTCCTTCATTTCCACGCAGGTTTGCCAATTCTCATTTCTTTTTTTTTTTCAAGTCATGCTCTAAAGGTGAACAAAGAACCTTCATCGGCAGCAGTCGAACGCCGGTGACCACCGTCTCTGATCACCGTTCAAGACATAAAATACATCGTTCGAACCACTTCATGCTACTCGTCACAAATTTGACCTCCAATCATTCAAAAACATCGTCGATCGTTGTGGATCTAGTGAAAACCATTAGATTTTCTTGAAGTAAAACACTCCGGTCCGCTTCATATTACCGTTTGATGGAGCCAAAACAAAGTTATATCGTTCCTTACAACAACTCCGACCTTTCCATAGCACTAATCTTCCTATCGATGTCTGAAACACTAAAAATACAAACCCCCATCGACGTTTTCTCTCTCTTTTTTCTAATTATTTCCAACAACTCGGTTTTAAACTAAGTCTTAACACTATTATATCAAAATATCATTCAAATTGTGGTTTTTTATTTTCCATATAATAATAATAATAATAATAAACAATTTCACATCACACAAATAAGAGCTTTCACGTGAACTCTAACATGTCCCAAAACTAAAAACGGACAATTTACAATTAAAATCCTTAAAAAAGTTTTACAAAAAACCACTTTAATTCAATACTTTATAATTTCTAAAATTTAGCCCCTAAATTAGGGTGTGACAATTCTCCCCTCCTTAAAAGAATTTTATCCTCGAAATTGACCCATGTCACATAATTACATAAATGAAACTTCATCAACTCTTCCATATCTTCAAGTAGCTTTTATAGAAATAAGAATCCTCTACTAATCCTTAACAAGTTGAGTATACATTCTTATCAGAACTTTTCCTTATTTCAATAAAAGAATCCAAACGAAAATTTCCTTGAGTAATCAATTCTGTCTTGGTCATGAGAATAGGCTCATAAAGCAGTAGCATATCCCAATTTCATTTACGGAGTCGAGTCAAAATTTCTCAAATGAGTAACTCTCACATGGCTCGTGTGGTACTTTACAAAATTTAGACAGTCGTTACTGGTATTCCTTTTTGTACAAGTATAGCCTTAACGGATAGAAACTTTGGTTTACTCGTTACAGATAGGGACTCAGCCCTGGAGTTTCCGGCTTAGAGAGGTAAGATTGCAGCCTAGGGGCATGTACTGATCAGACATATTTTGACATTCGACCGACCGGTCTATCTTGAAAATTTTATACTCAAACCATAGCTCTGATACCACTAAATGTAACCCCCTCAGACCAGTGCGGATAGCCCGATCCGACCTGGAGTGTCACATTAGGCCACCGGAGCGACCTACTGTAAAAATAGCGGAAAATTTAAAACTTTTCTTAAAACATGTAAAATCATAAAATGATTTATTATTATTTAGAAATTAAAATGGTTTTTCAAACTCAGATACAAAACAAAATACAATCTACATGCCCCCTAATCACATGTACCATACTCTGCAAACAACGCCAGAAGAGCTTCCTTACTGAATTTGATAGATGCACTGGTACAATTCTTTTAACCTGCAATGGTGAGTAATAGAGTGAGCTTCGGAAATCTCAATAATACATAACTACCAGATAATGCTATTGTGGAATAATCTGGGGTTCCATTAATAGTTCATTGAGTAGAAGCCATGAATCACAGTTCATAAGAAACCTTTCATACTATCACGTTTTCATGAGGTCGAATAGGATGCCTAGTGTGTTCCATCAGTACGATAAAACCATAATAGGTACACTAATCAAATGATAGTTCAGTAAAATCCCATAAACCATACCGTAGTGGAGCTTTTTAAACTCGTATTTTAAAACCATCTTACAAAGAGTTAACATAAGGGAACATCTTAGGGCTTGAGAGCCTACCCAAGATAGATTTTGGGGCTGTGGGGCCTACCTAAGAACACATCTTAGTGCCGCAGGGCCTACCCGAGAATGATCTCAAGGCCGCAGAGCCTACCTAAGAGTCACATTAGGTCCATAAAAATTTTTCAGCTTTATCAGAGCTGTACTTTACAAATCTGTATCTCCAAGATACAATTTATATAATGATACAAATCCATAAGCCATAAAACAGTAACCATAGATTTCAGTGTACCACATGTTAAAACAATAAAATAATTTTTCAAAATATAAGGAACACACTAGATAATCCAAATATTTTTCATATGCATTTTGTAGTTATCAATATGGATAATATGAACTTGTGCAATTTGATCGGATTTGAGTAATAAGATCTTATTGAAGAGAATCGATTTCTAACTGATCTAATCAGACATTTCGGATTGATACTTTAGAATTCCACTAAGTTTATATGTGCATCACAAAAACGTTCAGGAACCTTTATACATAATAATTCTAAATTCAGATTTACTGCTAGTAATTCCATTACCCAAACAATCAGGGGTATTCAGGAATATACTTTGAATTCATAGGATTTCAGCCCAATTAAACCAAATGTTGTATTCAGAATCTTTTCATTCTACGTTACTTGCGTTTTCAAACATGACCGAAGTGATTTTAGATGAAAATATAAAATTAAAGATTCAAGTCATTTACAATCTATGACTATCGATCGTATTATCAAACAACTCGAGTTACACAACTCCCAAACTGATGCATGTCACAAGTCAGTTCATTATCCTTTCAGTGTATTCACTCTTTAATACCATAATGCAGATCCATAGATCATCCCCATAATCATCGCTGAATAGATCTTCCAACGGTCTTTATTTCAGTTCCATGTTTCAACGATATCAGGAAATACAAACGTACTTGATTCATGGTTCATAACCTAAAAGGACAATTCATCATGTAAGTTCAACAATGTTTCCAAACTTATCCAATCACCTATTTAATCCTCAGTCATTGAGGTTACTTAGTTCGTTTAGTAAGCAAGTCTATCCCAATTACTTTAGAGTTTTCCAGAATAATTCAGTCGTTTCTGAATTTCAAATACATGTTGTACTTCCTTTCAGTTCAATTAAGTCATATAATAAAGTAATTCTGGTATTCGTGGTTGATTTGTCGAACAAACAATTCTTAGTACTGAATGCGATCTAGAGTTGAGTTGAGCTTAATACTTCCAAAATTTATCATCGAGCCAAACTTGAGAAAACGAACACGCATTCCAGTAATATCTATGCTATTCATGTATTGACATAGCTTTAGGGTTGATCTACTCACTTAAATTATGTTCCATTACTTTTAAAGGTAGTCCAATACCTATGTTTATTTGGATTTCTTAATTAATCCAAGACATTTACTTAGTATAGGCCATAAGGGTATTTTGGTCATTTTGGTATTCAGTTTTATTCCAATCATTACATAGCTCAAGGATATCCCATTATTCATGAGCTTGGTGGTATTCTTGGGTCATTTTCATTACAGGGGTTTTTTGGTCATTTTACAGATTCAGTGTATTTTAATCCTTTCATTCCGTCTGATCTTACTATTAAATTCAATCTTATCATTTATTTCAGTCATTTCGAACAATTCTGAGCAGAATACCCCCTATAAATTATTCTTCAGGTATTTACTCATACTAAGATATTTTCGGGTCAAGTGCCTTCTCAGATTTTACAAACGAAATATCATGAATTTTTCTGTACAAAGACAGGATCTTAACAATTAAATTCGTACTTAATCGAGTTAAGTACAAATACTCTAAGTACTTTCTCATTCAGGGTCAACTAAAACTATTTTACCTCTGAAGGGCATTTTCGTAATTTCTTAACCAGATAATTTCGATATTAGTTCTTAACGAAAATAATTATAATTTAAAGATCCTATGGTCAATTGCTTTCCCGAACCTTCTCTAATCTTGAAATTATTTCTTAATAAACTTTTAGCATCTTGCGCAAACCCTTATTTGGCATTAAAAACCAATTATCCAAATTTTCTAAACATAATTATTATTTCTTATGCACATCTGTAATTATATCGAATCAATATGTCTTTTCAGAGTTATTAACCAACTTCCAGGGACAATTCTTGTCATCCTACAACATAAGGGTATTTTCATAATTTTACCCTACCAGAGTATTCTCATAATTTCCCATCCAAGTACCTTTAACATTTAACCTTTGATGATATAATATATAAGTTACAAATTCATGGCTGATTTCTTTATCACTAATCATAAACTTGTAATTTAATTCTAACAATTTCTCAATCTCTTATTTTAGTCATTTCATCCGTATTCAGTTACATAATTTCTACCACATTCATATCAAGTGTATAAATTATTCAACTCCACAAAAGTGACCAACATTATCTTATTCATGCATTTACCAATATCAACATATTCCATAAAGCATAAAGAGGTAGTAAAGTATTACATCGATTTTCGTGCAATATTGATCGAACATAAAAATTCCATTCGATCACCCTCGATCTTGAAATCAACTTCCAATAATTCCTCAGATCCATATCAACAGAAATTACATCAAAACGGAGCTTAATTCTGAAAAACGGATCAAATCGGATGATAAATCAGTGAAAATAGCTTACCGGGTTCAAATTTGGCGAAACGGACTTCGGATTCGGATTCAGAACATCAACAAAATCCAAAATATTACTCTTGAAATCCAACTCACCAACTTGATTTCTGTCTTACAATCTTTTTCTAACAAACACGGACCATCTATCGTATAAATACGACTTCAAATAATTTTCCTCGCCATAAAAATAATTTATTAGAATCTAATTAATAATTCAAGAACCCAATTGATAAAACTAAAAACTTATGGAGGCACTATATATATTCAATTACTAAAATCAGGGACTAATTTGATCTTATTGAAACCATTATGCCATAATCATAACAATATGGAAGCTAGAAAACAAGGTTAGCTTTTACCAAACTTGGATGACTCACCTTGTAATTTACCCCTTTTTCACTTTATCAATAATTCACCAAAACCACGTGAATGATTTCTTTGCTCCCTTTTCAATTTCCAAAGCCATGTGCACTATGCTATTCCTTCATTTCCACACAGCTTTGCCAATTCTCATTTCTTTTTTTTCAAGTCATGCTCTAAAGGTGAACAAAGAACCTTCATCGGCAACAGTCGAACGTCGGCGACCACCGTGTTGACCACCGTCTCCGATCACCGTTCAAGACATAAAATACATCGTTCGATCCACCTCATGCTACTCGTCTCGAATTTGACCTCCAATCATTCAAAAACATCGTCGATCGTTGTAGATCTAGTGAAAACCATTAGATTTTCTTGAAGTAAAACACTCCGGTCCACTTCATATTACCGTCCGATGGAGCCAAAACCAAGTTATATCGTTCCTTACAACAACTCCAACCTTTCCACAGCACGAATCTTCCTATCGATGTCTGAAACACTAAAAATACAAACCCCATCTCTCACCGACATTTTCTCTCTCTTTTTTCTAATTATTTCAAACAACTCAGTTTTAAACTAAGCCTTAACACTATTATATCAAAATATCATTCAAATTGTGGTTTTTATTTTCCATATAATAATAATAATAAACAATTTCACATCACACAAATAAGAGCTTTCACGTGAACTCTAACATGTCCCAAAACTAATGAAGGACAATTTACAATTAAAATCCTTAAATATTTTTTACAAAATACCACTTTAATTCAATACTTTATAATTTCTTAAATTTAGCCCCTAAATTAGGGTATGACAAACAATGTTGACAGTATTTAGATATTTTGATACAAAAGCTCGATGAAGAAATTTCTGGTAGGAAAGTAAGGCTTTTAGCCTTATAAAACGTTTGTTATAAGATCTCATAGCTTACATTTTAACTTTGTTTTTGTTCATTTTATTGTATTGAACTGTCATAAATTTTATGTTATTCAAAATTTCAATCAAATGTTATTCAGATTTTCAATATCAATCAAATTAATCTTTTATATTATGTTTTATATATATGTTATAATTTTTAGATAAATTATCTTTACATAATTAATTAATTATTACATAAAACATAAATTAAACTATATAGTTTACATTTAAATTAATTTTATTAATCATGTACAATGCAAATAAATTATTCTAACTTATAAGCATTATAATTAATTTAATTGATCATGTTCAATAAATAAATTACTTAATGAAATAAAATTAATGATTATATTGAAGATTTATAACATAAGAAACATAATGTAATAATTATAATTAATACAATAAGTCCATTTATTAATTTAATTATCATAATTAATATTTTATTATAATATTTAAAAATTAATCATATTAATTAGCATGATTTATTATAAACTTAATATCTCACAACTTTTTTAAAATCTGATAATTTCATCAATGGTAATATACAAGTCAGGTAAATATCAAGTTAGGTAAATATCATATCAATTCAATAACAAGTCGGATCATTTACAGGTTGAGTCAATTACAGGTCTGATTCATAAAAAGTTAGGTTGAAAACAAGTCAAGTAATACCAGTAATTTACCAGGTTAGTATCGGGTTCAAATTCATATTTGTTGGATGCATGTCGGGTTCGATTATCATATTTTCGGTTCAATTCGGATTCATGTCATTCTCAAATTAAGTACAGATCAAGTTCAGATCCACAATTTTTAGGTCTAGCTCGGGTTCAAATCAACACCAATTTCGACTTGAATCAGTTTCGGATCGCCACAGCTCATGTCAAAAAAGTTGACTCAATTTAATTTTAATCAGTTTGACAGGTCGAATGAGCTTTTTACATCCCTACAAGAACCGATATGTTGGTTAATGAATGTGCAAGCCAATAGGTGCTCACTTGCGCACGGGCACATAAGGTGCAAATTAATCCCATTTAGGGTTGGAGGTGCACCCATGTGATGTGGGCCACACAAATGAGTAAATTACCCTACGAGTCCTCACCTTCCTTTGCTTCTTAATTCCTCACTCTTTTGGGCTTAAGAACTTAGGCTCCCTATTTAAACAAAATTCCTAATAAGCTAACCCAAATCTTTTAAGCTTTCCAGTGATTTTCCCGAGTCAACGTCCCAACATTGACTGGGTTCATTCCCTACCATTACATTTTAATGATTCCATTTCTCTTGTATTTCACTGTGAGAATCCACTTGCACCCCATTGTTTTCTTTCTTTGTGGTAGTTCTGTGAGAACTCAACAAGCAGTTCCCACGTACAATGTAAATATGTAATGCTTAAAGACAGACTTCATTAGACATAAAACTTAGTTGATGTAATTTTTAAGTTTGAGATTCAATTAAGTACACTTTTTTGGAGGAGTTTAATTGATTTTTTTTAAATGTACAACCATATGAGTCTGGATATTATAAATTCGGAAAAAGGAGTATAACTACAAATGTCCAAGATTAAAATATAATAATATATTCAACTATTTTATTGCATTATAATCAATATGATTTTAATTTATTAAATTTTGAAATTATAAAAAATATATATCTATAAACTTAACACTAAATAAAAAACAAATTGGCATGGAAATATTGTTTTAATAAGATTAGGAAAAAAAGTTAATTTTAATATATTGCTTAGCTATAATTTAAGATTATTTTAGAATACAACACATGTCGTTTCATCCATTTTTCTTGTTAACCAATTCTATCATTAACCTTAATATAATGGTCTCACGATGCTTTGCTTTCATGACATCGAATAAAATCTCTCTTTCTCTCTTCTATCTCTTCAATTGATCTTTGTAAAATAGTTTTCCAAATGGCAAAGGTCGCCCGTTCATCAGTTTCAAGTGCTTTTCTTCTTCTGCTGGTTCTTCTAGCAGTAGGTTTGTTTCTCCCACCCCTTTTTCAACTTATTGCCTTTTGAATCAGTTATTTGATTTGCTATAGATTTAAGTTACGTATAAAATATTAGTATTAAATACATTCAATCGGATTAAAAAAATATAGGAGTTGAATATATACGTATTCATATTTGACATTCCTGTTTTGGAATAACATATTTCTTTGTTTTTCATTTAATATGAAGCTAACTATAAATAAACCAGAAGGGATTGATGTTGCCATATTTCTCCTATAATAGTTTCGTTGTTCTTTTCCTTTTATCCTGCATCTGCATATGTATGTATATATTATATATTTGCATTGTCTGATCTTGTTCGCTTGACTTTGCAATAAAATAGAGATGAGCCCTATGATAGTGGAGGGTAAAACATGCGAAACAAAAAGCAGAGTGTACAAGGGGATATGCATACTAAACAAAGACTGTGAGACTGTCTGCAAGAATGATGGTTTCGAAGGTGGAGAATGCCGTGGCTTTACTCGTAAGTGCGTTTGCACTAAGCTTTGTTGACATAATTGTCAGAATTGAGAGATTCTAATATCATCAATGTACTTTTATTATTATTTTAAATAAGACTTTGAGAATAAATAATTTCTATTCAAATTGCTTAAATATTTCATACTTCTTCTGAACTAAATGTGTTGAAAGCAATATCAATTATAAACAACAACAACAACAAAACCTTATTCCCATATGTAATGGGGTATGGGGAGGTAGGGTAGTAGGCTGCCCCCTACGTCAGGTTGAGAGCAGCTTCCGTGGAAGACCTCCGGCAGTCAGAAAATTAAAAATAAAGATAAAATACAATGCATGTATAAATAAATAAATACATAGTTGGACAGTATTCATATGCGTGTCTGTAATGGGAAGTAATCCCTGCAAATAAATCCCTGCGTAAAAATCTCTGCATATCGACAGAAACGTAAGTCCCGACTAAATTTAAAAAGAGGGAACATGAAGAGAAGGATGCACAAAAGTCAGCGATAACAAGCTACGAGAAGTAATAAAGTCAAATGAGTTAAAACCTAAACTAAGGCAACACTACTCTGCTACCCTAGTTCTAAGCCTTCATTATTTTCAATGACAGAAACGTATAAAAAGTAGAAGTCATGGAAAATTACTACAAAGGCATTAAAAAGAAGACATAGATGCTACACCCTATGGCTGTAACCCATACTACTCGGCTACCCTGGTCTTAAGTCACCATACTTTCCTATCAGAGGTCATGTCCTCGGTAAGTGCTAAATCCTTCAAATCAGCTCTCGAGCAATCTGGCCACTTCCTCCTTGGTCGTCCTCTCCTTCTGGCACCGTCGGCTATAATCGGCTCTACCCTCCTGATTGCATCCGACGGTTGTCGCCTAAGGACATGCCCAAACCACCGTAGTTTTCCCTCCCTCAATATTTCGGATACAGATACCACCCCCAAGGACATCCTAATTGCAGAGTTTAGTGTCATGTCCCACAGAGTCCTACCACATGCCCATCGAAGCATTCTCATTTGTGCGGCCTCCATACTCATTACGTGACCCTTCTTGATTGCCCAACATTCTAATCCATACGGCAGTGCTGGTCATTTTGTCATTCTATAAAATTTTCCCTTAAGTTTTAGAGGCACCTTCTTGTCACACAAAACTCCAGTAGCAGCCCTCCTCTTTAGCCATCCCGCCTTTATACGGTGTGTAACGTCATCATCTACACCCCCATCTTTATGTATCATAGACCCTAGAACGTGTCATTCGATGCATACTTCTACATCTTCATCATTTTGGTTCCCACTGAAGTTTGAACATAAATACTCTGTCTTATCAATATTGATTCTTAGACCTTTTCCTTCTAAAGCAGTCTTCCAGGTAGTCAGTCTACTATTCAGCTCAGTTTTTATTTTAACAACTAGGACAATGTTGTCAGCGAAAAGCATACACCATGGAACACCGTCTAGTATCGCACAATAGATGTCGTCCATAATCAAGACGAAGATGTAAGGGCTAAGAGTAGACCCCTGGTGGAGTCTGATTTCCACCGGAAAAGCCTCGGTGTCGCCAAATGTAATCCTGACGTATGTAGTAGATCTACAGTACATATCACGAATCGCCTAGATATAATCAGTTGGGATTCGTCTCGTTTCCAAGGTCTTCCAGATCGTATCGCAGGGAACGCTATCATATGCCTTCTCAAGGTCAATGAACGCCATGTGAAGATCTCTATTTTTTCCCTATATTTCTCCATAAGCCGTCGAAGTAGATGAATCGCCTCCGTAGTAGTCCTGTTTGGTATAAAGCCAAAATGGTTTTCCGAAACCCTAGTAACCTATCTCAACCTAGCTTCTATCACCCTTTCCCATAGCTTCATGGTATGACTGAGTAGTTTAATACCTCTGTAGTTACCACAACGTTATTCTTATAGATTTGTATCACCATAGACTCTCTCCACTCCTCTGGCATCTTGGCAGTCTCTAAAATAATATTAAAGATATGGGTCAACAACTTAACTCCCTCTTCTCCTAGGGCCAACCACACAGTGATAGGAATTTGATCTGGACTGACAAATTTGTCTTTCCCCATCTTTCTAAGAGCCATTTTGACTTCCTCAATCCCAATCCTACTTGTAGGGAAATCATTGGCCGTAGTATGATGGTCGGCTGACCCATCAACGATACTATCTCTACAGGGAGAGGCACCGTCATTAAATAAGCCAAAGAAGTAACTACCCCAAACTCTCTTAATATCATGATCTTTCACTAAAAGAACACCATTGTTGTCCTTAATAAACCTAATGCTACCTAGATCCTTTTTCCTATTCTCCCTGGATTTTGCAAGCCTGAAGATGCCATTTTGTCCTTCCTTGGTGTCTAATCTCTTGTACATTTCCTCGTATTCCTTATCCTTTGCTTTAGCCACTGTTTTCTTGGCTTCCCAATTTGCCTCCTTGTATCTTTGTTTAGCTATCGATCTTTCTTCGTCGTCATTGCATTGTAGAAACTCCTTGAAGCAAGTTTGCTTTATCTTCACCTTAGTTTAGACTTCGTCGTTCCACCACCACAATTCTTTATGTTCCTTGACCTTTCCTGTCGACAACCCAATAGTGTTTTTTTCCCATATCTCTGATGGAATTTGCCATATTTTTCCATAACATATCTGCATTATTTGAGTTTGTAGTTCCAAAACCTGTATGAGACAAAACCTTACTCCTAAAGTCATCAGCTGTCGCTCCATGTAAGTTCTTCCAAAGGATCCTAGGTTTACCTAGTTTAGCCCTCCTATGAGTGCTACGCACGTGGCGTACGCAGAACACCAAAACCAACAATCTGTGTTGTGATGCACATGCCTCTTCAGGGAATACTTTACAGTCAATACAAGCCCATCGATCCCGATTTCGAACCAGGATGTAGTCGATTTGGGTACAATGTCCCCTGCTATGGAACGTAATCAAGTTCACATCTCTCTTGTTAAAGGATTTAGTGACCACCATATCGTGTGCAGTAGCAAATTCAAGCAACGTACGCCCTTCCTCATTCCTACTTCCAAAACCGAAACCCCCATGAACACCGTCATACCCGTTGATTTCACTACCTATATGACCATTGAAGTCTCCCCCTATGAAAACTCTTTGGTCCTATGGAATGCTCCTAAGTACATCATCTAATGAATCCCAGAAGCAACGTTTTTCCCCCTCCCCTAGTCCGACGTGTGGGGCGTACACTGATAGGACATTCACCACTTCTGCTTCTATAATAACTTTAATCATCATGATCCTATCACAGTATCTATAAACTTCAACTACATTTTCCTAGAGCCTAGAGGATACCAAGATACCCACCCCATTTCTAGCTTTATCTACGCTTGAATACCACAACTTGTACCCGTTACACTCTCTAGCGCGAGTCCCCCTCCACCTAGTCTCTTGAATACATGCAAAATCTATTTTCCTATTATTTAGTACGTCGGTCAGCTCCAGCAGCCTTGCATTTAATGTGCCTACATTCAACGTACAAACTCTAAGTCTAGTCTCCTTGACAGCACTCTGTCGAGCCCGTCCCCTATACGCCCTATGGGATCTAAAAGAAGGACATGACCTCAAGTAATCATCTATAGCCGAAGCTATGAGGAACTATGAAAAGGGAATCCAAAGAAGACAGAAGATGCACCAATAAAACGCTAGAGAATTGAGGGGTACTAAGAAGCCTAGTTGGTTACTTAATAGGATTTTAAATTATATAAAACTATTGTTATTATTATTGCTAAAAGCCTAGTGTTAAAAGGGAAGAAAATAGAATAATATTGATTTTTATTATTATGTGGGGGTAAATATTTATGAATATATTTAATTGCTAAAAGCTTAGTGTTAAAAGGGAAGAAAAAATAATAATATTGATTGTAAATTTATAAAATACGTTCTAATGTTTACTGTCAATATCAATTATAAAGACACGTCTAAATTCGATTATAATTTCGACCAGGTGAATTAAAGTAAAAAAAAAATTGTAATGTATCCAAAAATAAATAAAGTGAACCATTTAAGATTTTGTTGGCAGGATAAATGAAATACTCAGTAATAGTGACGGAAAACTTGGAGTATATTGTAAAGTATGTATGTTAAACAATCTATATACACTACTATAAAAGCACGGAAACATCAGTAAACGAATTAGACAAACTGGTCTTAATGACCAAAAAACAACCCCAAGAAGAAAAACAAAGTTTGTAGAAAGGGAAATAGAAGGTTGGAACTTCGGATACTGCTATCAAACTAAAACCCCATAGTGCAGGCTTACCAGTTCTAGGAAATAAGCAACAATTTTCTGGGCAGCATTTCTAGTTCATGCCTCCGGTTATATGTAGCCTGAAAGGCTGTATCATCCATCAGCTCCCCGGTAAAGTGTGCATACTCTCGAGTAGCAACATGGAAGATGACTTCCAAATTGCCGGACAGGCAGACATCATCACATGGACGAGCCAAATTTCCAAATTGCCCTGATAATATGTTATTATAATTATCTACTAATAATATGTTATTATAATTATCTAATAATTGATCTTTGTGTATACTTTAACATCGTGAGTATCTCACAATTGATAAAGTTTAGAACTCTTTATCCTCGTATGAGAAGCACCTTATGGATGAATTTGACTCTGTAGGAAAGGATCTCGTTATTTACGGAAGAACTCAAAAAAAAGATTTTGATAATGATGCCAAGACAAGGTCAAAACCTAGGGACGCATAAAAACATATTATTGTAGAAAAAAAAAGGGAGGGGGCATTTAAAGGTCAAATGTTATAAGTTGCAAAAGAATAACTAAAGGGATGGTACGGATAAAAAGGAAAAATAATAAGGGGCAGTTCATATAGTTGAAAAGTACAATGATGGTGAACTTTTAGTTGCTTTCGGTAAAGACTCTATAGTTAACTATGATTGAATTTTTGGCTATGATGACAGTTTTTGTATGAGTCCTAATTGATATTGGTTTACAACATATAAAATTTTGTCTACAAGTGTTGGTTTTTGGTGAAATAATGTCTCTTATAAAGTCACAAGTATTGATACAATCAAGATTAAGATGTTTGAGAAGACTGTTCAAATGCTTGATAATGCAATATATGTTTCAGATTAGAGAATAAATCTAATTTTGCTTGGTACACTAGATTCAAAAAAGCATAAATTTTTCAATTAAGATTAAACTATGAAAATATGCAAGGGCCTCTCGTTGTGATGAAAGGGTAGAGAAAGATTGTCAAATCCTTTCGTTCCAAATGGTAATGTTACTGGTTAAGACGTCTTAACTGAATGAAAAAAGAGGGTTTCATATTGAATGAGACAATCATAGGTATAAAATTTTGGAAAAAGTGATTTCAAATTCGTGGGTGTAAAGAATTTGAAAAGTAGATGATAGTACAATTCATCACAAAGTTTAAAAATAAAAAAGATAAAATTGTTATTGATGATCAGGATTGTGTTGTGTATGATATTGCCTATGGTGATACAATTGTGACTAAAGTTGGCATCTCTAATTATCTCATCGATGTAAAGATTAAATTTAAACTTGGGCAAGGCTTGGATTCATTTGACAATCATTATTGAAGAATACTCCTTTAAGGGGTTTTGTGGAAATATAAATAATATTTCTTTTGAAAAAAACAATTAAATATTACTTTAAAAACGATGATGACTTTAATTTTAAAAATTTGACGGATTTTAAATTGATTTGGATTAAATTGGAAAGAGAGTCACCATCGATCTTTGGGTTAGATAGTCGAATACCTAATAAAGCCTTTTTAAAACAATTTTAAGAAAAATCATTTTTAGACGAAATTCGGTCTGCGTTTACCAGAAATTCAATTTTATAGGTCAGGAAGTCGGTTACGCGTGGGGAAAGATTAAAACCCCCATAGCGCCCAAAATTGGTATTGTGTCGTTTATACGTTGTCGTAAATGGTGAAAAATTACAAATCGAATATAAAATTAAAATATGATATGTTTATTGAACATGAATTAATTTGCTTTGAATTAATTTGCTTTGAATTAATTAATTAATTAGAGAAAATTCTTTAACTTGAAAAGAAATCTCGAAATTAGCAATCCTCCGTCGGGAAAACTATTTCGACTATTTCTTATCAGTAAAGAATATTCCCTCTTCAATAAAACGCGAATCAAATATAAATTGAAAAGCGACATTTACGTAAAATGAATTGTTTTTTAGAAACATGCATTGCATAGTTCTAATTAAAATAAAAAGAATTAATTAGCAAAATAAAATTAATTTTATTCCAAGTTCACATTTGTTCTAATGTCGTATCGGATTACACCACTTCGATCAAGCGATGCTTTTCACGCCCATTGTACAAATAGTTTTTCTTGAAAATATTCGAATAAAATAAAGGAGTATAAAAATAATGATGAAAAATATTACATGCATGCTCGTAAAAAAATATATAAAGAATAACATATATCTAATGTAAATAGGGTTAATAATATTTATTTAATTTATGCGTGTATGTGTGCGCTTATTTGATGCATAAAAGGATGCACAAAATGTAACATGGCGATATATATATATATATATATATATATATATATATATATGTTTAGTATATAAAATACATTTTTTATTACATAATCTAATAAACCATAATATACAAGCAGTGCTTCATACATGCACGAATATATATATATATATGCGTGTATGTGTGCGCTTATTTGATGCATAAAAGGATGCACAAAATGTAACATGGCGATATATATATATATATATATATATATATATATATATATATATATATATATATATATGTGCATAAAGGACTAAAATATATAAAAAGACATTATTGATCAAAATACAAAGGAAGCTTAAACACTTGGTGATATAAAACACCAAAATGATATCGAAGGTAACTTGAAAGGCCAAACAGCAAGATCAACAATAATTAGGGTATCAATCGAGGATATTAAACAAATAAGGTACTAAAAATAGAAATAAATCATAGATAATACTAAGGGCTAAAGTAAAATAAACCAGAAACATGGAAGAATAAATAACAATTCTACCTAAATCATCCATACCAAAATAGTAACCAAAATAAAAGATTCATAAACATTAAGGTCATAGTCGAATATTAACGAAAATTGCATAATAAATATGATGGTGACTTAAATGTAAATGTGGAGAATTAAATGCTTGAAACAAAATAATGCAAAGCTTGGATTAATGAACATATGATGAGCTTACAAAACTATAGGGACCTAGCATTTAATTATCCCTTAAATAGGCGCTAAAGCCTTGTACATTTCCCAAAAACACCATCGTTCAGTGGCCATATATATGGCTAAAATTAAAGCCAAAGCATATTCATTCTGCCCATATTTAGCCTAGCCCTAAAAAATTAAAATGCTCTCCCCCTTTATTCATTTGTTACCTGACGCCGCATGAAGTAAAGACAGCTCCGGCTATCGTGAATCGCGTCGGAAATGAGATGAAACGCCTCCCAAGAGACAACCACTCATGACCAAACCCCTAAAAATCCTACCTTCACATGCATCCAAACTCGAAAAGCAAAACTCCTTTATTTACCTTCGGTTCTCTTCTCCCGGTGAGGTAACGGTGGCCACGTTTTGCAAAAAAAAAAAGTAAACTTTTCCTCCTCTTTTTTAGCTCGAATGGCACTCTGTTTTTGTCTCTTGATGGCTTTTTTTTTATTTGGTTCGAATCTGTTTGGGTTTGAATCCTTGATTTTTTCCCCTGATTTTTCTTTTCATTGTCCCCGAATGGGTCTCCCTGTTCACTCCTCGTTTCTTTTATCTTCTGTCTGTGATGGATTTGTTGTTGATTTGAGTTCTCAGATAGGGTAATATTATCCTATGTTTCTACGATATGATTTTCTGACTTGGATAGGTTTTGGGTCACTGTTGGTGCAGGGGAGGATGACGGCGGCGGCAGCAATGGCAGGCGACGGCGGCTACAACAAATCATATCACTAGGGTTAGCTTTCAGAAACCTTAGGGGGACCGGGTCGGATCGGGTCGTTGGGCCGATTCGGGTTACTGCTATCTGGGTTGCTGAGTGTTGGGGCTGGATCGGTTCCCTTCGAGTCAGGTTGGGTACGATTGATCTTCAGGTTGGTTGCTGAGTGAGCTGTACCTGGGTTAGTCTCAGTTGGGCTTGTAATTGGGTCTTGACTTGTAATTTGATTACAAAATTAAGCCTGCAAAATGTAATTAAAACATTAATAATAATAATAATAATAATTTTAATATACCCGAACAAAAATGGGTGTCTACAATTTTCTTAATCGCCTTTTTTAGGTATTGCAAGATAATTAACTTGGAGTGCAACCTCAACGTCTTCATGCATATCTGGTTTACAAGTGCATGCATGAAAAACTAGGTCAAACTTGGCGATTTGATCAGATATGGTTTAAGAGAACATTTTTTTTGATAAAATTATAAGACAACATTTTGAGTAGGTTTTGCACTTCAATTTTATTGTTTCAGAAGATTATAATATAATCATAAACACTTAATTAGCCTATTCAAATAGATTGCTTAGGATCGTGACCTTCATTTTGTAAGCGAGATGTCGATCGACTTTCTTTCGAAACGTGATGGCTGGCTAGCATGTAATCGAGCTTGTTTTGTTTTTCAGACAATTACTATCGATCTGCTTAGCTCACAAGATTTCTTGTTACCTCTTGTTCTCATTTGAAAATAGTTTATGCTTATTAATTGGACTGTAATATCTCGGTTAGATTGCGCGAGCTTGTTTTTGTTTTATTAATTTGGGAAACGATTAGTGGATAAGAAAATAAATTAGCTGTTCCAAGACTTCTTTAACCAACTTTATTTATTAACCTATAAGCTGCTTAGACTCAGACGAAAACTATTTAACCAAACATCTTCCGAAACAGCTGGAACAACATAATATTATACATGTGCATATATCAAACATTAATCAACTATTGCTTGATTATAATTTTGTTTAATATTTTTTCATATATATTTCACAATTTATATTTAAAGTTTATTGGTGAATTTAGAGAAACATAAAAAAAGACGTTATTTATGGAGCAGGACATGAGGAGATAATCTAACGTTGTTTTGGCTTGACTGAGTCAGCGGGATGTTCGGATGTCTAAAACGAAATCTTGCTATGTCACAAAACTAAAAAAAATAGATCGGCAGCCAACACTCATCTTTTGACTTTAACCATTCTGACGTATTGAAAATATGTATAACAACTCGAAAATTAAAAATTACAAACTAATTAACCAGTAGTACTGTTTTAAAAATAGTGAAAAATTTAAAAGAAACATTTCCTAAAAGAACATATGCATATCAGCTTCTTAATATACCAGCACACCGTATACAACTCGATTAATTATCTAGAGATTTTACTTTTGCAACTAATGAATTTTAGTGCACATTAATGATGTAGACGTTGTCACAGGCTTCGTAGGAAAGGGTTACAATGTCATCGATATTATATGAATTAAAGAAATTTCTCTACCTAGAGCCGCTGATGGTGAACCAGCCTCCACCTTCACTCCTGCAGTTGAAGTTCCAAGACCTGCCATATCCATTTCTAACCCTCAGCACACTGGGTAGAGCGCCGCCACCGTAGTGAAACCTGAACCTTGATCCATTGTCACCTCTAAGAGTGATCGAGAAGATCTCTACCATTTTATCTGTTACTAGGTCTAGCCCTTACAAAGATATTTGTAATATGATTGTTGTTATGAAGCTCTTTGTTCTGAACGAGGGACTTATATAGAGTGATAAAGCAACTCTTCTTACTCGATCAAACAATGAAAGTTTATAATATAGACTATAGAGAGCAGAACCATCTTTTCTTACTTGATCAAATGAAGAAAAAGAAAGAAAAAACCATGAAATCTGATGCATCGCGAGCATAGGCTTAAAAGTTTTGTAAACTGTCGACAATCTTCAAAGTCGAATGTATTTACATAAACTTTAGATGTTTTCTGTCATAACCATTTCTTTTGAAAAAAAACAATTAAATATTATCTTAAAAACGATGAAGACTTTAATTTTAAAATTTTGACGGATTTTAAATTGATTTGGATTAAATTGGAAAGAGAGTCGCCATCGATCTTTAGGTTAGATAGTCGAATACCTAAAAACGTCTTTTTAAAACAATTTTAAGAAAAACCATTTTTAGACGAAATTCGGTCTACGTTTACCAAATATTCAATTTAATAGGTCCAGAAGTCGGTTACGCGTGGGGAAAGATTAACACCCCCATAGCGCCCAAAATTGGTATTGTGTCGTTTATACGTTGTCGTAAATGGTGAAAATTACAAATCAAATATAAAATTAAAATATGATATGTTTATTGAACATGAATTAATTTGCTTTGAATTAATTAATTAATTAGAGAAAATTCTTTAACTTGAAAAGAAATCTCGAAATTAGCTATCCTCCTCGGGAAAACTATTTCGACTATTTCTTATCAGTAAAGAATATTCCCTCTTCAATAAAATACGAATCAAATATAAATTGAAAAGTGACATTTACGTAAAATGAATTGTTATTTAGAAACATGCATTGCATTGTTCTACTTAAAATAAAAAGAATTAATTAGGAAAATAAAATTAATTTTATTCCAAGTTCACATTTGTTCAAATGTCGTATCGGATTACACCACTTCGATCAAGCAATTCTTTTCACGTCCAATCTACAAATCATTGTTCTTGAAAATATTCGAATAAAATAAAAGAGTATAAAAATAATGATGAAAAATATTACATGCATGCTCGTAATAAAATATATAAAGAATAACGTATATCTAATGTAAATAGGGTTAATAATATTTATTTAATTTATGCGTGTGTGTGTGCGCTTATTTGATGCATAAAAGGATGCACAAAATGTAACATGGCGATATATATATATATATATATATATATATATATATATATATATATATATGTTTAGTATATAAAATACATTTTTTATTACATAATCTAATAAACCATAATCTACAAGCAGTGCTTCATACATGCACGAATATATATATATATATATATGTGCATAAAGGACTAAAATATATAAAAAGACATTATTGATCAAAATACAAAGGAAGCTTAAACACTTGGTGATATAAAGGACCAAAATGATATCGATGGTAACTTGAAAGCCCAAACAGCAAGATAAACAATAATTAGGGTATCAATCAAGGATATTAAACAAATAAGGTACTAAAAATAGAAATACATCATAGATAATACTAAGGGTTAAAATAAAATAAACCAGAAACAGGGAAGAATAAATAACAATTCTACCTAAATCATCCATACCAAAATAGTAAACAAAATAAAAGATTCATAAACATTAAGGTCATAGTCGAATATTAACGAAAATTGCATAATAAATATGATGGTGACTTAAATGTAAATGTGGAGAATTAAATGCTTGAAACAATATAATGCAAAGCTTGGATTAATGGCCATATGATGAGCTTACAAAACTATGGGGTCATAGCATGCAATTATCCCTTAAATAGGCGCAAGCCTTATTCATTTCCCCAAAACACCATCGTTCCAGTGGACATATATATGGCTAAAATTAAAGCCAAAGCAGATTCATTATGCCCATATTTAGCCTAACCCTTAAAAATTAAAATGCTCTCCCCCTTTATTCATTTGTTACCCGTCGCCGCATGAAGCAAAGACAGCTCCGACTGCCGTGAATCGCGTCGGAAATAAGATGAAATGCCTCCCAAGAGACAATCACTCATGACCAAACCCCTAAAAATCCTACCTTCACATGCATCCAAACTCGAAAATCAAAACTTCTTTATTTACCTTCGGTTTTCTTCTCCCGGTGAGGTAACGTTGGCCAAGTTTTGTAAAAAAAAAGTAAACTTTTCCTCCTCTTTTTTAGCTCGAATGGAACTCCGTTTTTTGGTCTTGATGGCTTTTTTTTATTTGGTTCGAATCTGTTTGGGTTTAAATCCTTGATTTTTTTCTCTGATTTTTCTTTTCTTTGTCCCCGAATGGGTCTCCCTATTCTCTCCTCGTTTCTTTTATCTTCTGTCTGTGATGGATTTGTTGTTGATTTGAGTTCTCAGATAGGATAATATTATCCTATGTTTCTAAGATATGATTTTCTGACTTGGATAGGTTATGGGTCAGTGTTGGTGCAGGGGAGGATGACGGTGGCGGCAGCAATGGCAGGCGACGACGGCTATAACAAATCATATCCCTAGGGTTAGGTTTCAGAAACCTTAGGGGGACTGGGTAGGATCGGGCCGTTAGGCCGGTTCGGGTTACTGCTATCTGGGTTGCTGAGTGTTGGGTCTGGATCGGTTCCCTTCGAGTCGGGTTGGATCCGATTGGTCTTCAGGTTGGTTGTTGAGTGGGTTGTACCTGGGTTAGTCTCAGGTGGGCTTGTAATTGGGTCTTGACTTGTAATTTGATTGCAAAATTAAGCTTGCATAATGTAATTAAAACATTAATAATAATAATAATATTTTTAATAGGCTCGTACAAAAACGGGTGTCTACAGTTTTCTTAATCGCCTTTTTTAGGTATTGCAAGATAATTAACTTGGAGTGCAACCTCAACGTCTTCATGCGTATTTGGTTTACAAGTGCATGCATGAAAAACTAGGTCAAACTTGGCGATTTGATCAGATATGGTTTAAGAGAACATTTTTTTTGATAAAATTATAAGACAACATTTTGAGTTGGTTTTGCACTTCAATTTTATTGTTTCAGAAGATTATAATATAATCATAAACACTTAATTAGCCTATTCAACTAGATTGCTTAGGATCGTGACCTTCATTTTGTAAGCGAGATGTCGATCGACTTTCTTTCGAAACGTGATGGCTGGCTAGCATGTAATCGAGCTTGTTTTGTTTTTCAGACAATTACTATCGATCTGCTTAGCTCGTAAGATTTCATGT
This sequence comes from Hibiscus syriacus, assembly GCF_006381635.1. Taxonomy (NCBI): domain Eukaryota; kingdom Viridiplantae; phylum Streptophyta; class Magnoliopsida; order Malvales; family Malvaceae; genus Hibiscus; species Hibiscus syriacus. Next base: position 10,247,777 of record NW_024062733.1, read on the forward strand.
TACCTCTTGTTCTCATTTGACAATAGTTTATGCTTATTAATTGGACTGTAATGTCTCGGTTAGATTGCGCGAGCTTGTTTTTGTTTTATAAATTTGGGAAACGATTAGTGGATAAGAAAATAAATTGGATATTCCAAGACTTCTTTAACCAACTTTATTTATTAACCTATGCGCTGATTAGACTCAGATGAAAACTATTTATCCAAACATCTTCCGAAATAGCTGGAACAACATAATATTATACATGTGCATATATCAGACATTAATCAACTATTGCTTGATTATAATTTTTTTAATATTTTTTCATATATATTTCACAATTTATATTTGAAGTTTATTGGTGAATTTAGTGAAACAGAAAAAAAAAGACGTTATTTATGGAGCAGGACATGAGGAGATAATCTAACGTTGTTTTGGCTTGAGTGAGTCAGCGGGATGTTCGGATGTCTAAAACGAAATCTTGCTATGTCACAAAACTAAAAAAAATAGATCGGCAGCCAACACTCATCTTTTGACTTTAACCATTCTAACGTATTGAAAATATGTATAATAACTTGAAAATAAAAAATTACAAACTAATTAACCAGTTGTACTGTTTTAAAAATAGTGAAAAATTAAAAAGAAACATTTCCTAAAAGAACATATGCATATCAGCTTCTTAATATACCAGCACACCGTAGACAACTCGATTAATTATCTAGAGATTTTACTTTTGCAACTAATGAATTTTAGTGCACATTAATAATGTAGATGTTGTCACTGGCTTCGTAGGAAAGGGTTACAATGTCATCGATTTTATACGAAAGAAATTTCTCCAGCCAGAGCCGCTAATGGTGAACCAGCCTCCACCTTCACTCCTGCAGTTGAAGTTCCAAGACCTGCCATATCCATTTCTAACCCTCAGCACACCGGGGAGATCACCGCCGCCGTAGTGAAACCTGAACCTTGATCCATTGTCACCTCTAAGACTGATCGAGAAGTTCTCTGCCATTTTATCTACTACTAGTTCTAGCCCTTACAAAGATATTTGTAATATGATTGTTGTTATAAAGCTCTTTGTTCTGTACGAGGGGCTTATATAGAGTGATAAAGCAGCTCTTCTTACTCGATCAAATAATGAAAGATTATAATATAGACTATAGAGAGCATAACAGCTTTTCTTACTCGATCATATAAAAAAAAGAAAGAAAATACCATGAAATCTGATGCATCGCGAGCATAGGCTTAAAAGTTTTGTAAACTGTCGACAATCTTCAAAGTCGAAAGTATTTACATAAACTTTAGATGTTTTCTGTCATAACCATTTCTTTTGAAAAAAAAATTAAATATTATTTTAAAAACGATGATGACTTTAATTTTAAAATTTTGATGGATTTTAAATTGATTTGGATTAAAATGGAAAGAGAGTCGCCATCAATCTTTGGGTTAGATAGTCGAATTCCTAAAAACGACTTTTTAAAACAATTTTAAGAAAAATCATTTTTAGACGAAATTCGGTCTGCGATTACTAGAAATTCAATTTGATAGGTCCGGAAGTCGGTTGCGTGTGGGGAAAGATTAACACTCCCATAGCGCCCAAAATTGGTATTGTGTCATTTATACGTTGTCGTAAATGGTGAAAATTACAAATCGAATATAAAATTAAAATATGATATGTTTATTGAACATGAATTAATTTGCTTTGAATTAATTTGCTTTGAATTAATTAATTAATTATTGAAAATTCTTTAACTTGAAAAGAAATCTCGAAATTAGCAATCCTCCGTCGGGAAAACTATTTCGACTATTTCTTATCAGTAAAGAATATTTCCTCTTCAATTAAACGCGAATCAAATATAAATTGAAAAGCAACATTTACAAAATGAATTGTTTTTAGAAACAAGCATTGCATAGTTCTAATTAAAATACAAAGAATTAATTAGCAAAATAAAATTAATTTTATTCCAAGTTCACATTTGTTCTAATGTCGTATCGGATTACACCACTTCGATCAAGCGATGTTTTTCACGCCCAATCTACAAATTGTTGTTCTTGAAAATATTCTAATAAAATAATGGAGTATAAAAATAATGATGAAAAATATTACATGCATGCTCGTAATAAAATATATAAAGAATAACGTATATCTAATGTAAATAGGGTTAATAATATTTATTTAATTTATGCGTGTATGTGTGAGCTTATTTGATGCATAAAAGGATGCGCAAAATGTAACATGGCGATATATATATGTATATGTTTAGTATATAAAATACATATTTTATTACATAATCTAATAAACTATAATCTACAAGCAGTGCTTCATACATGCACGAATATATATATATATATGTGCATAAAGGACTAAAATATATAAAAAGACATAATTGATCAAAATACAAAGGAAGCTTAAACACTTGGTGATATAAAGGACCAAAATGATATCGATGGTAAGTTGAAAGGCCAAACAACAAGATCAACAATATTTAGGGTATCAATCGAGGATATTAATCAAATATGGTGCTAAAAATAGAAATAAATCATAGATAATACTAAGGGCTAAAGTAAAATAAACCAGAAATAGGGAAGAATAAATAACAATTCTACCTAAATCATCCATACCAAAATAGTAACCAAAATGAAAGATTCATAAAAATTAAGGTCATAGTCGAATATTAACGAAAATTGCATAATAAATATGATGGTGACTTAAATGTAAATGTGGAGAATTAAATGTTTGAAACAAAATAATGCAAAGCTTGGATTAATGGCCATATGATGAGCTTACAAAACTATAGGGACCTAGCATGCAATTATCCCTTAAATAGGCGCTGAAGCCTTGTTCATTTCCCCAAAACACCGTCGTTCTAGTTGTCATATATATGGCTAAAATTAAAGCCAAAGCAGATTCATTCTGCCCATATTTAGCCTAACCCTTAAAAATTAAAATGCTCTCCCCCTTTATTCATTTGTTACCCGACGCCGCATGAAGCAAAGACAGCTCCGGCTGCCGTAAATCACGTCGGAAATGAGATGAAACGCCTCTCAAGAGACAACCACTCATGACCAAACCCCTAAAAATCCTACCTTCACATGTACCCGATCTCGAAAATCAAAACTCCTTTATTTACCTTCGGTTTTCTTCTCCCGGTGAGGTAACGGTGGCCAAGTTTTGCAAAAAAAAAAAGTAAACTTTTCATCCACTTTTTTAGCTCGAATGGGACTCCGTTTTTGGCTCTTGATGGCTTTTTTTTATTTGGTTCGAATCTGTTTGGGTTTGAATCCTTGATTTTTTTTCTCTGATTTTTCTTTTCTTTTTCCCCGAATGGGTCTCCCTGTTCTCTCCTCGTTTCTTTTATCTTCTGTTGTGATGGATTGTTGTTGATTTGAGTTCTCAGATGGTAATATATCCTATGTTTCTAGGATATGATTTTCTGACTTGGATAGGTTCTGGGTCACTGTTGGTGCAGGGAAGGATGACGGCGGCGGCAGCAATGGCAGGCGACGACGGCTACAACAAATCATATCCCTAGGGTTAGGTTTCAGAAACCTTAGGGGGACCGGGTAGGATCGGGCCGTTGGGCCGATTCGGGTTGCTGCTATCTGGGTTGCTGAGTGTTGGGTCTGGATCGGTTCCCTTCGAGTCGGGTTGGGTCCGATTGGTCTTCAGGTTGGTTGCTGAGTGGGCTGTACCTGGGCTAGTCTCAGCTGGGCTTGTAATTGGGTCTTGACTTGTAATTTGATTGCAAAATTAAGCCTGCATAATGTAATTAAAACATTAATAATAATAATAATAATAATATTTTTAATAGACCCGGACAAAAACGGGTGTCTACAGTTTTCTTTATCGCCTTTTTTAGGTATTGCAAGATAATTAACTTGGAGTTCAACCTCAACGTCTTCATGCGTATTTGGTTTACAAGCGCATGCATGAAAAACTAGGTCAAACTTGGCGACGTCATCAGATATGGTTTAAGAGAACATTTTTTTTATAAAATTATAAGACAACATTTTGAGTAGGTTTTGCACTTAAATTTTATTGTTTCAGAAGATTATAATATAATAATAAACACTTAATTAGCTTATTCAACTAGATTGCTTAGGATCGTGACCTTCATTTTGTAAGTGAGTTGTCGATCGACTTTCTTTCGAAACGTGATGGCTGGCTAGCATGTAATCGAGCTTGTTTTGTTTTTCAGACAATTACTATCAATCTGCTTAGCTCGTAAGATTTCATGTTACCTCTTGTTCTCATTTGACAATAGTTTATACTTATTAATTGGACTGTATTGTCTCGATTAGATTGCGCGAGCTTGTTTTTGTTTTATAAATTTGGGAAACGATTAGTGGATAAGAAAATAAATTAGTTGTTCCAAGACTTCTTTAACCAACTTTATATATTAACCTATGCGCTGATTAGACTCAGACGAAAACTATTTATCCAAACATCTTCCGAAACAGCTGGAACAACATAATATTATACATGTGCATATATCAGACATTAATCAACTATTGCTTGATTATAATTTTTTTAATATTTTTTCACATATATTTCACAATTTATATTTGAAGTTTATTGGTGAATTTAGTGAAACAGAAAAAAAAGATGTTATTTATGGAGCAGGACATGAGGAGATAATCTAACGTTGTTTTGGCTTGAGTGAGTCAGTGAGATGTTCGGATGTCTAAAACGAAATCTTGCTATGTCACAAAACTAAAAAAATAGATCGCCAGCCAACATTCATCTTTTGACTTTAACCATTCTGACGTATTGAAAATATGTATAATAACTTGAAAATAAAAAATTACAAACTAATTAAACAGTAGTACTGTTTTAAAAATAGTGAAAAATTAAAAAGAAACATTTCCTAAAAGAACATATGCATATCAGCTTCTTAATATACCAGCACACCATAGACAACTCGATTAATTATCTAGAGATTTTACTTTTGCAACTAATGAATTTTAGTGCACATTAATGATGTAGACGTTGTCATTGGCTTCGTCGGAATGGGTTACAATGTCGTCGATATTATATGAATTAAAGAAATTTCTTCAGCCAGAGCCGCTGATGGTGAACCAGCCTCCACCTTCACTCCTGCAGTTGAAGTTCCAAGACCTGCCATATCCATTTCTAACCCTCAGCACACCGGGGAAAGCACCGCCGTCGTAGTGAAACCTGAACATTGATCCATTGTCACCTCTAAGAGTGGTCGAGAAGATCTCTGCCATTTTATCTGCTACTAGGTCTAGCCCTTACAAAGATATTTGTAATATGATTGTTGTTATGAAGCTCTTTGTTCTGTATGAGGGGCTTATATAGAGTGATAAAGCAGCTCTTCTTACTCGATCAAACAATGAAAGTTTATAATATAGACTATAGAGAGCAGAACCAGCTTTTCTTACTCGATCAAATAAAGAAAAGGAAAGAAAATACCATGAAATCTGATGCATCGTGAGCATAGGCTTAAAAGTTTTGTAAACTGTCGACAATCTTCAAAGTCGAATGTATTTACATAAACTTTAGATGTTTTCTGTCATAACCATTTACTTTGAAAAAAAATTAAATATTATTTTAAAAACGATGATGACTTTAATTTTAAAATTTTGACGGATTTTAAAATGATTTGGATTAAATTGGACAGAGAGTCGCTATCGATCTTTGGGTTAGATAGTCGAATACCTAAAAACGTCTATTTAAAATAATTTTAAGAAAAATCATTTTTAGACGAAATTCGGTCTGCGTTTACCAGAAATTCAATTTGATAGGTCCGAAAGTTGATTGCGCGTGGGGAAAGATTAACACCCCCATAGCGCCAAAAAAGTTAATTTGCTTTGAATTAATTAATTAATTATTGAAAATTCTTTAACTTGAAAAGAAATCTCGAAATTAGCAATCCTCCGACGGGAAAACTATTTTGACTATTTCTTATCAGTAAAGAATATTCCCTATTCAATAAAACGCGAATCAAATATAAATTGAAAAGCAACATTTACGTAAAATGAATTGTTTGTTAGAAACAAGCATTGCATAGTTCTAATTAAAATACAAAGAATTAATTAGCAAAATAAAATTAATTTTATTCCAAGTTCACATTTGTTCTAATGTCGTATCGGATTACACCACTTCGATCAAGCGATGTTTTTCACGCCCAATCTACAATACAAAGAATTAATTAGCAAAATAAAATTAATTTTATTCCAAGTTCACATTTGTTCTAATGTTGTATCGGATTACACCACTTCGATCAAGCGATGTTTTTCACGCCCAATCTTCAAATCGTAGTTCTTGAAAATATTCGAATAAAATAAAGGAGTATAAAAATAATGATGAAAAATATTACATGCATGCTCGTAATAAAATATATAAAGAATAACGTATATCTAATGTAAATAGGGTTAATAATATTTATTTAATTTATGTGTGTATGTGTGCGCTTTTTTGATGCATAAAAGGATGCGCAAAATGTAACATGGCGATATATATATGTATATATTTAGTATATAAAATACATTTTTTTATTACATTATCTAATAAACCATAATCTACAAGCAGTGCTTCATACATACACGAATATATATATATATATATATATATATATATATGTGTGCATAAAGGACTAAAATATATAAAAAGACATTATTAATCAAAATACAAAGGAAGCTTAAACACTTGGTGATATAAAGGACCAAAATGATATTGATGGTAACTTGAAAGGCCAAACAACAAGATCAACAATAATTAGGGTATCAATCGAGGATATTAATCAAATATGGTGCTAAAAATAGAAATAAATCATAGATAATACTAAGGGCTAAAGTAATATAAACCAGAAACATGGAAGAATAAATAACAATTCTACCTAAATCATCCATACCAAAATAGTAACCAAAATAAAAGATTCATAAACATTAAGGTCATAGTAGAATATTAACGAAAAATGCATAATAAATATGATGGTGACTTAAATTTAAATGTGGAGAATTAAATGTTTGAAACAAAATAATGCAAAGCTTGGATTAATGGCCATATGATGAGCTTACAAATCTATGGGGACCTAGCATGCAATTATCCCTTAAATAGGCGTTGAAGCCTTGTTCATTTCCTCAAAACACCGTCGTTCTAGTTGCCATATATATGGCTAAAATTAGAGCCAAAGCAGATTCATTCTGCCCATATTTAGCATAGCCCTTAAAAATTAAAATGCTCTCCCCCTTTATTCATTTGTTACCCGACACTGCATGAAGCAAAGACAGCTCCGGCTGCCGTGAATCGCGTCGGAAATGAGATGAAACGCCTCTCAAGAGACAACCACTCATGACCAAACCCCTAAAACTCTTACCTTCACCTGCATCCGAACTCGAAAATCAAAACTCCTTTATTTACCTTCGGTTTTCTTCTCCCGATGAAGTAAAGGTGGCCACGTTTTGCAAAAAAAAAAAGTAAACTTTTCCTCCTCTTTTTTAGCTCGAATGGGACTCCGTTTTTGGCTCATGATGGCTTTTTTTTATTTGGTTCGAATCTGTTTGGGTTTGAATCCTTGATTTTTTTCTCTGATTTTTCTTTTCTTTTTCCCCGAATGGGTCTCCCTATTCACTCCTCATTTCTTTTATCTTCTGTCTGTGATGGATTTGTTGTTGATTTGAGTTCGCAGATAGGTATTGCAAGATAATTAACTTGGAGTGCATCCTCAACGTCTTCATGTTCTCTTTTGACAATAGTTTATGCTTATTAATTGGACTGTAATGTCTCGGTTAGATTGCGCAAGCTTGTTTTTGATTTATAAATTTGGGAAACGATTAGTGGATAAGAAAATAAATTAGATATTCCAAGACTTCTTTAACCAACTTTATTTATTAACCTATGCGCTGATTAGACTCAGACGAAAACTATTTATCCAAACATCTTCCGAAACAGCTAGAACAACATAATATTATACATGTGCATATATCAGACATTAATCAACAATTGCTTGATTATAATTTTTTTAATATTTTTTCGTATATATTTCACAATTTATATTTAAAGTTTATTCGTGAATTTAGAGAAACAGAAAAAAAGACGTTATTTATGGAGCAGGACATGAGGAGATAATCTAACGTTGTTTTGGCTTGAGTGAGTCAGCGGGATGTTCGGATGTCTAAAACGAAATCTTGCTATGTCACAAAACTAAAAAAAATAGATCGGCAGCCAACACTCATATTTTGGCTTTAACCATTCTGACGTATTGAAAATATGTATAATAACTTGAAAATAAAAAATTACAAACTAATTAACCAGTAGTACTGTTTTAAAAATAGTGAAAAATTAAAAAGAAACATTTCCTAAAAGAACATATGCATATCAGCTTCTTAATATACGAGCACACCGTAGACAACTCGATTAATTATCTAGAGATTTTACTTTTGCAACGAATGAATTTTAGTGCACATTAATGATGTAGACATTTTCATCGGCTTCATCGGAAAGGGTTACAATATCGTCGATATTATATGAATTAAAGAAATTTCCCCAGCCAGAGCCACTAATGGTGAACCAGCCTCCACCTTCACTCCTGCAGTTGAAGTTCCAAGACCTGCCATATCCATTTCTAACCCTCAGCACACCGGGGAGAGCGCCGCCGCCGTAGTGAAACCTGAACCTTGATCCATTGTCACCTGTAAGAGTGATCGAGAAGATCTCTTCCATTTTATATAATACTAGGTCTAGCCCTTACAAAGATATTTGTAATATGATCGTTGTTATGAAGCTCTTTGTTCTGTACGAGGGGCTTATATAGAGTGAAAAAGCAGCTCTTCTTACTCGATCAAACAATGAAAGATTATAATATAGACTATAGAGAGCAGAACAAGCTTTTCTTACTCGATCAAATGAAGAAAAAGAAAGAAAAAACCATGAAATCTGATGCATCGCAAGCATAGGCTTAAATGTTTTGTAAACTGTCGACAATCTTCAAAGTCGAATGTATTTACATAAACTTTAGATGTTTTCTGTCATAACCATTTCTTTTGAAAAAAATAATTAAATATTATTTTAAAAATGATGATGACTTTAATTTTAAAGTTTTGACGAATTTTAAATTGATTTGGATTAAATTGGAAAGAGAGTCGCCATCGATCTTTGGGTTAGATAGTCGAATACCTAAAAACGTCTTTTTAAAATAATTTTAACAAAAATCATTTTTAGACGAAATTCGATATGCCTTTGCCAGAAATTCAATTTGATAGGTCCAGAAGTCAGTTACGCGTGGGGAAAGATTAAAATCCCCATAGCGCCCAAAATTGGAATTGTGTCGTTTATACGTTGTCGTAAATGGTGAAAATTACAAATCGAATATAAAATTAAAATATGATATGATTATTGAACATGAATTAATTTTCTTTGAATTAATTTGCTTTTAATTAATTAATTAATTAGAGAAAATTCTTTAACTTGAAAAGAAATCTCGAAATTAGCAATCCTCCGTCGGTAAAACTATTTCGACTATTTCTTATCAGTACATAATATTCCCTCTTCAATAAAACGTGAATCAAATATAAATTGAAAAGCGACATTTACGTAAAATGAATTGTTATTTAGAAACATGCATTGCATTGTTCTACTTAAAAGAAAAAGAATTAATTAGTAAAATAAAGTTAATTTTATTCCAAGTTCACATTTGTTCAAATGTCGTATCGGATTACACCACTTCGATCAAGCGATGCTTTTCACGCCCATTCTACAAATCGTTGTTCTTGAAAATATTCGAATAAAATAAAGGAGTATAAAAATAATGATGAAAAATATTACATGCATGCTAGTAATAAAATATATAAAGAATAACATATATCTAATGTAAATAGGGTTAATAATATTTATTTAATTTATGCGTGTATGTGTGCGCTTATTTGATGCATAAAAGGATGCATAAAATGTAACATGGCTATATATATATATATATATATGTTTAGTATATAAAATACATTTTTTATTACATAATCTAATAAACCATAATCTACAAGAAGTGCTTCATACATGCACGAATATATATATATATATATATATATATATATATATATATATATCTGTGTGTGTGTGCATAAAGGACTAAAATATATAGAAAGACATTATTGATCAAAATACAAAGGAAGCTTAAACACTTGGTGATATAAAGGACCAAAATGATATCGATGGTAACTTGAAAGGCCAAACAGCAAGATCAACAATAATTAGGGTATCAATCGAGGATATTAAACAAATAAGGTACTAAAAATAGAAATAAATCATAGATAATACTAAGGGCTAAAATAAAATAAACCAGAAATAGGGAAGAATAAATAACAATTCTATGTAAATCATCCATACCAAAATAGTAACCAAAATAAAAGATTCATAAACATTAAGGTCATAGTCGAATATTAACGAAAATTGCATAATAAATATGATGGTGACTTAAATGAAAATGTGGAGAATTAAATGCTTGAAACAAAATAATGCAAAGCTTGGATTAATGGCCATATGATGAGCTTACAAAACTATGGGGACCTAGCATGTAATTATCCCTTAAATAGGCACTGAAGCCTTGTATATTTTCCCAGAACACCGTCGTTCCAGTGGCCATATATATGGCTAAAATTAAAGCTAAAGCAGATTCATTCTGCCCATATTTAGCCTAGCCCTAAAAAATTAAAATGCTCTCCCCCTTTATTCATTTGTTACCCGACGCCGCGTGAAGCAAAGATAGCTCCGGCTGCCGTGAATCGCGTCGGAAATGAGATGAAATGCCTCCCAAGAGACAACCACTCAGGAAAAAATCACCTAAAAATCCTACCTTTATATGCATCCGAACTCGAAAATTAAAACTCCTTTATATACCTTCAGTTTTCTTCTCCCAGTGAGGTAACGGTGGCCACGTTTTGCAAAAAAAAAAAGTAAACTTCCTCCTCTTTCTTAGCTCGAATGGCACTCCGTTTTTGGCTCTTGATGGCTTTTTTTATTTGGTTCGAATCTGTTTGGGTTTGAATCCTTGATTTTTTTCTATGAGTTTTATTTTCTTTGTCCCCGAATGGGTCTCCCTGTTCTCTCCTCGATTCTTTTATCTTCTGTCTGTGATAGATTTGTTGTTGATTTGAGTTCTCAGATAGGGTAATATTATCCTATGTTTCTAGGATATGATTTTCTGACTTGGATAGGTTTTGGGTCACTGTTGGTGCAGGGGAGGACGACGGCGGTGGCAGCAATGGCAGGCGACGGTGGCTACAACAAATCATATCCCTAGGGTTAGGTTTCAGAAACCTTAGGGGACCGGGTTGGATCGAGCCGTTGGGCAGGTTCGGGTTGCTACTATCTGGGTTACTGAGTGTTGGGTCTGGATCGGTTCCCTTCGAGCCAGGTTGGGTTCGATTGGTCTTCAGGTTGGTTGCTGAGTGGGCTGTACCTGTGTTAGTCTCAACTGGGCTTTTAATTGTGTCTTGACTTGAAATTTTATTGCAAAACTAAGCCTGCAAAATGTAATTAAAACATTAATAATAATAATAATAATAATAATAATATTTTTAATAGGCATGTACAAAAACGGGTATCTACAGTTTTCTTAAAAACCTTTTTAGGTATTGCAAGATAATTAACTTGGAGTGCAACCTCAACGTCTTCATGCATATCTGGTTTACAAGTGCATGCATGAAAAACTAGGTCAAACTTGGCGATGTCATTAGATATGGTTTAAGTGAACTTTTTTTTTGATAAAATTATAAGACAACATTTTGAGTAGGTTTTGCACTTCAATTTTATTGTTTCAGAAGATTATAATATAATCATAAACACTTAATTAGCCTATTCAACTAGATTGCTTAGGATCATGACCTTCATTTTGTAAGCGAGATGTCGATCGACTTTCTTTCGAAACGTGATGGCTAGCTAGCATGTAATCGATCTTGCTTTGTTTTTCAGACAATTACTATCGATCTGCTTAGCTCGCAAGATTTCATGTTACCTATTGTTCTCATTTGACAATAGTTTATACTTATTAATTGGACTGTAATGTCTCGGTTAGATTGCGCGAGCTTGTTTTTGTTTTATAAATTTGGGAAACGATTAGTGGATAAGAAAATAAATTAGTTGTTCCAAGACTTCTTTAACCAACTTTATTTATTAACCTATTCGATGATTAGACTCAGACGAAAACTATTTATCCAAACATCTTCCGAAACAGCTGGAACAACATAATATTATACATGTGCATATATCAGACATTAATCAACTATTGCTTGATTATAATTTTTTTAATATTTTTTCATATATATTTCACAATTTATATTTAAAGTTTTTTCCTGAATTTAGAGAAACAGAAAAAAAAAGACGTTATTTATGGTGCAGGACATGAGGAGAAAATCTAACGTTGTTTTGGCTTGAGTGAGTGAGCGGGATGTTCGGATGTCTAAAACGAAATCTTACTGTGTCACAAAACTAAAAAAAATAGATCGGTAGCCAACACTCATATTTTGACTTTAACCATTCTGACGTATTGAAAATATGTATAATAACATGAAAATAAAAAATTACAAACTAATTAACCAGTAGTATTGTTTTAAAAATAGTGAAAAATTAAAAATAAACATTTCCTAAAAGAACATATGCATTTCAGCTTCTTAATATACCAGCGCACCGTAGACAGCTCGATTAATTATCTAGAGATTTTACTTTTGCAACTAATGAATTTTAGTGCACATTAATGATGTAGATGTTGTCACCGGCTTCGTCGGAAAGGGTTACAATGTCGTCGATATTATATGAATTAAAGAAATTTCTCCAGCCAGAGCCGCTGATGGTGAGCCAGCCTCCATCTTCACTCCTGCAGTTGAAGTTCCAAGACCTGCCATATCCATTTCTAACCCTCAGCACACCGGGGAGAGCGTCGTCGCCGTAGTGAAACCTGAACCTTGATCCATTGTCACCTCTAAGAGTGGTCGAGAAGATCTCTGCCATTTTATCTGCTACTAGGTCTAGCCCTTACAAAGATATTTGTAATATGATTGTTGTTATGAAGCTCTTTGTTCTGTATGAGGGGCTTATATAGAGTGAAAAAACAGCTCTTCTTACTCGATCAAACAATGAAAGATTATAATATAGACTATAGAGAGCAGAACCAGCTTTTTTTACTCGATCAAATGAAGAAAAAGAAAGAAAAAACCATGAAATCTAATGCATCGCGAGCATAGGCTTAAAAGTTTTGTAAACTGTCGACAATCTTCAAAGTCGAATGTATTTACATAAACTTTAGATGTTTTCTGTCATAACCATTTCTTTTGAAAAAAAAAACAATTAAATATTTTTTTAAAAACGATGATGACTTTAATTTTAAAATTTTGACGGATTTTAAATTGATATGGATTAAATTGGAAAGAGAGTCGCCATCGATCTTTGGGTTAGATAGTCGAATACCTAAAAACGTCTTTTTAAAAAAATTTTAAGAAAAATCATTTTTAGACGAAATTCAATTTGATAGGTCCGGAAGTCGGTTACGCGTGGGGAAAGATTAACCCCCCATAGCGCCCAAAATTGGTATTGTGTCGTTTATACGTTGTCGTAAATGGTGAAAATTACAAATCGAATATAAAATTAAAATATGATATGTTTATTGAACATGAATTAATTTGCTTTGAATTAATTTGCTTTGAATTAATTAATTAATTATTGAAAATTCTTTAACTTGAAATGAAATCTCGAAATTAGCAATCCTCCGTCGGAAAAACTATTTCGACTATTTCTTATCAGTAAAGAATATTTCCTCTTCAATTAAACACGAATCAAATATAAATTGAAAAGCAACATTTACATAAAATGAATTGTTTTTTAGAAACAAGCATTGCATTGTTATACTTAAAATAAAAAGAATTAATTAGCAAAATAAAAAGAATTAATTAGCTAAAATAGGCGCTGAAGCCTTGTACATTACCCTAAAACATCATCGTTCCAGTGGCCATATATATGGCTAAAATTAAAGCCAAAGCAGATTCATTCTGCCCATATTTAGCCTAGCCCTAAAAAATTAAAATGCTCTCCCCCTTTATTCATTTGTTACCCGATGCCGCGTGAAGAAAAGACAGCTCCGGCTGCCGTGAATCGCGTTGGAAATGAGATGAAACGCCACCCAAGAGACAACCACTAATGAAAAAACCCCTAAAAATCCTACCTTCATATGCATCCGAACTCGAAAATTAAAACTCCTTTATATACCTTCGGTTTTCTTCTCCCGATGAGGTAACGGTGGCCACGTTTTGCAAAAAAAAAAACTTTTTCTCCTCTTTTTTAGCTCGAATGGCACTCCATTTTTGGCTCTTGATGGCTTTTTTTATTTGGTTCGAACCTGTTTGGGTTGAATCCTTGATTTTTTTCTATGAGTTTTTTTTCTTTGTCCCCGAATGGGTCTCCCTGTTCTATCCTCGTTTCTTTTATATTCTGTTTGTGATAGATTTGTTGTTGATTTGAGTTCTCAGATAGGGTAATATTATCCTATGTTTCTAGGACATGATTTTCTGACTTGGATAGGTTTTGGGTCACTGTTGGTGCAGGGGTGGATGACGGCGGTGGCAGTAATGGCAGGCGACGGCGGCTACAACAAATCATATCCCTAGGGTTAGGTTTCAGAAACCTTAGGGGGACCGGGTCGGATCGGGCCGTTGGGCCGATTCGGGTTACTGCTATCTGGGTTGCTGAGTGTTGGGTCTGGATCGGTTCAATTCGAGTCGGGTTTGGTCCGATTTGTCTTCAGGTTGGTTGCTGAGTGGGTTGTACCTGGGTTAGTCTCAGCTGGGCTTTTAATTGGGTCTTGACTTGTAATTTGATTGAAAAATTAAGCTTGAATAATGTAATTAAAACATTAATAATAGTAATAATAATAATAATTTTATTAGGCCAGTACAAAAACGGGTGTCTACAGTTTTCTTAATCGCCTTTTTTAGGTATTGCAAGATAATTAACTTGGAGTGCAACCTCAACGTCTTTATGCGTATTTGGTTTACAAGTGCATGCATGAAAAACTAGGTCAAACTTGGCGACGTCATCAAATATGGTTTAAGAGAACATTGTTTTTTTATAAAATTATAAGACAACATTTTGAGTAGGTTTTTCACTTCAATTTTATTGTTTCAGAAGATTATAATATATTCATAAACACTTAATTAGCCTATTCAACTAGATTGCTTAGGATCGTGACCTTCATTTTGTAAGAGAGATGTCGATCGACTTTCTTTCGAAACGTGATGGCTAGCTAGCATGTAATCGATCTTGCTTTGTTTTTCAGACAATTACTATCGATCTGCTTAGCTCGCAAGATTTCATGTTACCTCTTGTTCTCATTTGACAATAGTTTATACTTATTAATTGGACTGTATTGTCTCGATTAGATTGCGCGAGCTTTTTTTTGTTTTATAAATTTGGGAAACGATTAGTGGATAAGAAAATAAATTAGTTGATCCAAGACTTCTATAACCAACTTTATTTATTAACCAATGTGCTGATTAGACTCAGACGAAAACTATTTATCCAAACATCTTCCGAAACAGCTGGAACAACATAATATTATACATGTGCATATATCAGACATTAATCAACTACTGCTTGATTATAATTTTTTAAATATTTTTTCATATATATTTCACAATTTATATTTCAAGTTTATTGGTGAATTTAGAGAAACGGAAAAAAAAGACGTTATTTATGGAGCAGGACATGAGATAATCTAACGTTGTTTTGGCTTGAGTGAGTCAGCGGGATGTTCGGATGTCTAAAACGAAATCTTGCTATGTCACAAAACTAAAAAAAAATAGATCGGCAGCCAACACTCATCTTTTGACTTTAACCATTATGACGTATTGAAAATATGTATAATAACTTGAAAATAAAAAATTACAAACTAATTAACCAGTAGTATTGTTTTAAAAATAGTGAAAAATTAAAAAGAAACATTTCCTAAAAGAACATATGCATATCAGCTTCTTAATATACCAGCACACCGTAGACAACTCGATTAATTATCTAGAGATTTTACTTTTGCAACTAATGAATTTTAGTGCACATTAATGATGTAGATGTTGTCATCGGCTTCGTCGAAAAGGGTTACAATGTCGTCGATATTATATGAATTGAAGAAATTTCTCCAGCCAGAGCCGCTGATGGTGAACCAGCCTCCACCTTCACTCCTGCAGTTGAAGTTCCAAGACCTGCCATATCCATTTCTAACCCTCAGCACACCGAGGAGAGCGTCGTCGCCGTAGTGAAACCTGACCTTGATCCATTGTCACCTCTAAGAGTGATCGAGAAGATCTCTGCCATTTTATCTGCTACTAGGTCTAGCCCTTACAAAGATATTTGTAATATGACTGTTGTTATGAAGCTCTTTGTTCTGTACGAGGGGCTTATATAGAGTGATAAAGCAGCTCTTCTTACTCGATCAAACAATAAAAGATTATAATATAGACTATAGAGAGCAGAACTAGCTTTTCTTACTCGATCAAATGAAGAAAAAGAAAGAAAAAACCATGAAATCTGATGCATCGCGAGCATAGACTTAAAAGTTTTATAAACTGTCGACAATCTTCAAAGTTAAATGTATTTACATAAACTTTAGATGTTTTCTGTCATAACCATTTCTTTTGAAAAAAACAATTAAATATTATTTTAAAATAGATGATGACTTTAATTTTAAAATTTTGACGGATTTTAAATTGATTTGGATTAAATTGGAGAACTATTTCGAAACAATTAATTAATTAGAGAAAATTATTTAACTTGAAAAGAAATCTCGAAATTAGCAATCCTCCGTCGGAAAAACTATTTTGACTATTTCTTATTAGTAAAGAATATTCCCTCTTCAATAAAACGCGAATCAAATATAAATTGAAAAGCAACATTTTCGTAAAATGAATTGTTATTTAGAAACATGCATTGCATTGTTCTACTTAAAATAAAAAGAATTAATTAGCAAAATAAAATTAATTTTATTCCAAGTTCACATTTGTTCAAATGTCGTATCGGATTACACCACTTCAATCAAGCGATGCTTTTCACGCCCATTCTACAAATCGTTGTTCTTGAAAATATTCGAATAAACTAAAGGAGTATAAAATGTGTGTATGTGTGCGTTTATTTGATGCATAAAATATATAAAGAATAACGTATATCTAATGTAAATAGGGTTAATAATATTTATTTAATTTATGTGTGTATGTGTGCGTTTATTTGATGCATGAAAGGATGCATAAATGTAACATGGCGATATATATATGTTTAGTATATAAAATACATTTTTTATTACATAATCTAATAAACCATAATCTACAAGCAGTGCTTTATACATGCACGAATATATATATATATATATGTGTGTGCGCGCGCGCGCGCGCATAAAGGACTAAAATATATAAAAAGACATTATTGTTCAAAATACAAAGGAAGCTTAAACACTTGGTGATATAAAGGACCAAAATGATATCGATGTTAACTTGAGAGGCCAAACAGCAAGATCAACAATAATTAGGGTATCAATCGAGGATATTAAACAAATATGGTACTAAAAATAGAAATAAATCATAGATAATACTAAGGGCTAATGTAAAATAAACCAGAAACAGGGAAGAATAAATAACAATTCTACCTAAATCATCCATACCAAAATATTAACCAAAATAAAAGATTCATAAACATTAAGGTCATAGTCGAATATTAACGAAAATTGCTTAATAAATATGATGGTAACTTAAATATAAATTTGGAGAATTAAATGCTTGAAACAAAATAATGCAAAGCTTGGATTAATGGCCATATGATGAGCTTACAAAACTATGGGGATTTAGCACGTAATTATCCCTTAAATTAGAGCCAAAGCAGATTCATTCTGCCCATATTTAGCCTAGCCCTTAAAAATTAAAATGCTCTCCCCCTTTATTCATTTGTTATCCGACGCCGCATGAAACAAAGACAGCTCCGGCTGCCGTGAATCGCGTCGAAAATGAGATGAAACGCCTTTCAAGAGACAACCACTCATGATCAAACCCCTAAAATCCTACCTTCACATGCATCCAAACTCGAAAACCAAAACTCCTTTATTTACCTTCGGTTTTCTTCTCCCGGTGATGTAAAGGTGGCCAAGTTTTGCAAAAAAAAAAAAAAGTAAACTTTTCCTCCTCTTTTTTAGCTTGAATGGCACTCCGTTTTTGGCTCTTGATGGCTTTTTTTTATTTGGTTCGAATCTGTTTGGGTTTGAATCCTTTATTTTTTTTCTCTGATTTTTCTTTTCTTTTTCCCCTAATGGGTCTCCCTGTTCTCTCCTCGTTTCTTTTATCTTCTGTCTGTGATGGATTTGTTGTTGATTTGAGTTCTAATATAGGGTAATATTATCCTATGTTTCTAGGATATGATTTTCTGACTTGGATAGGTTCTGGGCCAGTGTTGGTGCAGGGGAGGATGACGGCGTCGGCAGTAATGGCAGGCGACGGCGGCTACAACAAATCATATCCCTAGGGTTATGTTTCAGAAACCTTAGGGGGGCCAGGTCGGATCGGGCCGTTAGGTCGATTCGGGTTGCTGCTATCTGGGATGCTGGGTGTTGGGTCTAGATCGGTTCCCTTCGAGTCAGGTTGGCTCCGATTGGTCTTCAGGTTGGTTGTTGAGTGGGTTGTACCTGGGTTAGTCTCAGCTGGGCTTTTAATTGGGTCTTGACTTGTAATTTGATTGAAAAATTAAGCTTGAATAATGTAATTAAAACATTAATAATAATTATAATAATAATATTTTTATTAGGCCAGTACAAAAACGGGTGTCTACAGTTTTCTTAATCGCCTTTTTTAGGTATTGCAAGATAATTAACTTGGAGTGCAACCTCAACGTCTTCATGCGTATTTGGTTTACAAGTGCATGCATGAAAAACTAGGTCAAACTTGGCGACGTCATCAAATATGGTTTAAGAGAACATTGTTTTTTTATAAAATTATAAGACAACATTTTGAGTAGGTTTTGCACTTCAATTTTATTGTTTCAGAAGATTATAATATAATCATAAACACTTAATTAGCCTATTCAAATAGATTGCTTAGGATCGTGACCTTCATTTTGTAAGCGAGATGTCGATCGACTTTCTTTCGAAACGTGATGGCTAGCTAGCATGTAATCGATCTTGCTTTGTTTTTCAGACAATTACTATCGATCTGCTTAGCTCGCAAGATTTCATGTTACCTCTTGTTCTCATTTGACAATAGTTTATGCTTATTAATTGGACTGTAATGCCTCGGTTAGATTGCGCGAGCTTGTTTTTGTTTTATAAATTTAGTAAACGATTAGTGGATAAGAAAATAAATTAGATATTCCAAGACTTCTTTAACCAACTTTATTTATTAACCTATGCGCTGATTAGACTCAGACGAAAACTATTTATCCAAACATCTCCCGAAACAGCTGGAACAACATAATATTATACATGTGCTTATATCAGACATTAATCAACTATTGCTTGATTATAATTTTTTAATATTTTTCATATATATTTCACAATTTATATTTAAAGTTTATCCGTGAATTTGGAGAAACAGAAAAAAAGACGTTATTTATGGAGTAAGATATGAGGAGATAATCTAACGTTGTTTTGGCTTGAGTGAGTCAGCGGGATGTTCGGATGTCTAAACGAAATCTTGCTATGTCACAAAACTAAAAAAAATAGATCGGCAGCCAACACTCATCTTTTGACTTTAACCATTCTGACGTATTGAAAATATGTATAATAACTTGAAAAAAAAAGATTACAAACTAATTAACCAGTAGTACTATTTTAAAAATAGTGAAAAATTAAAAAGAAACATTTCCTAAAAGAACATATGCATATCAGTTTCTTAATATACCAGCACACCGTAGACAACTCGATTAATTATTTAGAGATTTACTTTTGCAACTAATGAATTTTAGTGCACATTAATGATGTAGACGTTGTCACCGGCTTCATCGGAAAGGGTTACAATGTCATCGATATTATATGAATTAAAGAAATTTCTCCAGCCAGAGCCGCTGATGGTGAACCAGCCTCCACCTTCACTCGTGCAGTTGAAGTTCCAAGACCTTCCATATCCATTTCTAACCCTCAGCACACTGGGGAGAGCGCCGTCGCCGTAGTGAAACCTGAACCTTGATCCATTGTCACCTCTAAGATTGATCGAGAAGATCTCCGCCATTTTATCTACTACTAGGTCTAGCCCTTACAAAGATATTTGTAATATTATTGTTGTTATGAAGCTCTTTGTTCTGTACGAGGGGCTTATATAGAGTGATAAAGCAGCTCTTCTTACTCGATCAAACAATGAAAGATTATAATAGACTATAGAGAGCAGAACCAGCTTTTCTTACTCGATCAAATAAAGAAAAAGAAAGAAAATACCATGAAATCTGATGCATCGCGAGCATAGGCTTAAAAGTTTTGTAAACTGTCGACAATCTTCAAAGTCGAATGTATTTACATAAACTTTAGATGTTTTCTGTCATAACCATTTCTTTTGAAAAAAACAATTAAATATTATTTTAAAAACGATGATGACTTTAATGTTAAAATTTTGACGGATTTTAAATTGGTTTGGATTAAATTAGAAAGAGAATCGCCATAGATCTTTGGGTTAGATAGTCGAATACCTAAAAACGTCTTTTTAAAACAATTTTAAGAAAAATCATTTTTAGACGAAATTCGGTCTGTCTTTTCCAGAAATTCAATTTGATAGGTCCGGAAGTCGGTTGCGCGTGGGGAAAGATTAACACCCCCATTGCGCCCAAAATTGGTATTGTGTCGTTTATACGTTGTCGTAAATGGTGAAAATTACAAATCGAATATAAAATTAAAATATGATATGTTTATTGAACATGAATTAATTTGCTTTGAATTAATTTGCTTTGAATTAATTAATTAATTATTGAAAATTCTTTAACTTGAAATGAAATCTCGAAATTAGCAATCCTCCGTCGGAAAAACTATTTCGACTATTTCTTATCAGTAAAGAATATTTCCTCTTCAATTAAACACGAATCAAATATAAATTGAAAAGCAACATTTACATAAAATGAATTGTTTTTTAGAAACAAGCATTGCATTGTTATACTTAAAATAAAAAGAATTAATTAGCAAAATAAAAAGAATTAATTAGCTAAAATAGGCGCTGAAGCCTTGTACATTACCCTAAAACATCATCGTTCTAGTGGCCATATATGGCTAAAATTAAAGCCAAAGCAGATTCATTCTGCCCATATTTAGCCTAGCCCTAAAAAATTAAAATGCTCTCCCCCTTTATTCATTTGTTACCCGATGCCGCGTGAAGAAAAGACAGCTCCGGCTGCCGTGAATCGCGTTGGAAATGAGATGAAACGCCACCCAAGAGACAACCACTAATGAAAAAACCCCTAAAAATCCTACCTTCATATGCATCCGAACTCGAAAATTAAAACTCCTTTATATACCTTCGGTTTTCTTCTCCCGATGAGGTAACGGTGGCCACGTTTTGCAAAAAAAAAACTTTTTCTCCTCTTTTTTAGCTCGAATGGCACTCCATTTTTGGCTCTTGATGGCTTTTTTTATTTGGTTCGAACCTGTTTGGGTTGAATCCTTGATTTTTTTCTATGAGTTTTCTTTTCTTTGTCCCCGAATGGGTCTCCCTGTTCTATCCTCGTTTCTTTTATATTCTGTTTGTGATAGATTTGTTGTTGATTTGAGTTCTCAGATAGGGTAATATTATCCTATGTTTCTAGGACATGATTTTCTGACTTGGATAGGTTTTGGGTCACTGTTGGTGCAGGGGTGGATGACGGCGGTGGCAGTAATGGCAGGCGACGGCGGCTACAACAAATCATATCCCTAGGGTTAGGTTTCAGAAACCTTAGGGGGACCGGGTCGGATCGGGCCGTTGGGCCGATTCGGGTTACTGCTATCTGGGTTGCTGAGTGTTGGGTCTGGATCGGTTCAATTCGAGTCGGGTTTGGTCCGATTTGTCTTCAGGTTGGTTGCTGAGTGGGTTGTACCTGGGTTAGTCTCAGCTGGGCTTTTAATTGGGTCTTGACTTGTAATTTGATTGAAAAATTAAGCTTGAATAATGTAATTAAAACATTAATAATAGTAATAATAATAATAATTTTATTAGGCCAGTACAAAAACGGGTGTCTACAGTTTTCTTAATCGCCTTTTTTAGGTATTGCAAGATAATTAACTTGGAGTGCAACCTCAACGTCTTTATGCGTATTTGGTTTACAAGTGCATGCATGAAAAACTAGGTCAAACTTGGCGACGTCATCAAATATGGTTTAAGAGAACATTGTTTTTTTATAAAATTATAAGACAACATTTTGAGTAGGTTTTTCACTTCAATTTTATTGTTTCAGAAGATTATAATATATTCATAAACACTTAATTAGCCTATTCAACTAGATTGCCTAGGATCGTGACCTTCATTTTGTAAGAGAGATGTCGATTGACTTTCTTTCGAAACGTGATGGCTAGCTAGCATGTAATCGATCTTGCTTTGTTTTTCAGACAATTACTATCGATCTGCTTAGCTCGCAAGATTTCATGTTACCTCTTGTTCTCATTTGACAATAGTTTATACTTATTAATTGGACTGTATTGTCTCGATTAGATTGCGCGAGCTTTTTTTTGTTTTATAAATTTGGGAAACGATTAGTGGATAAGAAAATAAATTAGTTGATCCAAGACTTCTATAACCAACTTTATTTATTAACCAATGTGCTGATTAGACTCAGACGAAAACTATTTATCCAAACATCTTCCGAAACAGCTGGAACAACATAATATTATACATGTGCATATATCAGACATTAATCAACTACTGCTTGATTATAATTTTTTAAATATTTTTTCATATATATTTCACAATTTATATTTCAAGTTTATTGGTGAATTTAGAGAAACAGAAAAAAAAGACGTTATTTATGGAGCAGGACATGAGATAATCTAACGTTGTTTTGGCTTGAGTGAGTCAGCGGGATGTTCGGATGTCTAAAACGAAATCTTGCTATGTCACAAAACTAAAAAAAAATAGATCGGCAGCCAACACTCATCTTTTGACTTTAACCATTATGACGTATTGAAAATATGTATAATAACTTGAAAATAAAAAATTACAAACTAATTAACCAGTAGTATTGTTTTAAAAATAGTGAAAAATTAAAAAGAAACATTTCCTAAAAGAACATATGCATATCAGCTTCTTAATATACCAGCACACCGTAGACAACTCGATTAATTATCTAGAGATTTTACTTTTGCAACTAATGAATTTTAGTGCACATTAATGATGTAGATGTTGTCACCGGCTTCGTCGAAAAGGGTTACAATGTCGTCGATATTATATGAATTGAAGAAATTTCTCCAGCCAGAGCCGCTGATGGTGAACCAGCCTCCACCTTCACTCCTGCAGTTGAAGTTCCAAGACCTGCCATATCCATTTCTAACCCTCAGCACACCGAGGAGAGCGTCGTCGCCGTAGTGAAACCTGACCTTGATCCATTGTCACCTCTAAGAGTGATCGAGAAGATCTCTGCCATTTTATCTGCTACTAGGTCTAGCCCTTACAAAGATATTTGTAATATGACTGTTGTTATGAAGCTCTTTGTTCTGTACGAGGGGCTTATATAGAGTGATAAAGCAGCTCTTCTTACTCGATCAAACAATAAAAGATTATAATATAGACTATAGAGAGCAGAACTAGCTTTTCTTACTCGATCAAATGAAGAAAAAGAAAGAAAAAACCATGAAATCTGATGCATCGCGAGCATAGACTTAAAAGTTTTATAAACTGTCGACAATCTTCAAAGTTAAATGTATTTACATAAACTTTAGATGTTTTCTGTCATAACCATTTCTTTTGAAAAAACAATTAAATATTATTTTAAAATAGATGATGACTTTAATTTTAAAATTTTGACGGATTTTAAATTGATTTGGATTAAATTGGAGAACTATTTCGAAACAATTAATTAATTAGAGAAAATTATTTAACTTGAAAAGAAATCTCGAAATTAGCAATCCTCCGTCGGAAAAACTATTTTGACTATTTCTTATTAGTAAAGAATATTCCCTCTTCAATAAAACGCGAATCAAATATAAATTGAAAAGCAACATTTTCGTAAAATGAATTGTTATTTAGAAACATGCATTGCATTGTTCTACTTAAAATAAAAAGAATTAATTAGCAAAATAAAATTAATTTTATTCCAAGTTCACATTTGTTCAAATGTCGTATAGGATTACACCACTTCAATCAAGCGATGCTTTTCACGCCCATTCTACAAATCGTTGTTCTTGAAAATATTCGAATAAACTAAAGGAGTATAAAATGTGTGTATGTGTGCGTTTATTTGATGCATAAAATATATAAAGAATAACGTATATCTAATGTAAATAGGGTTAATAATATTTATTTAATTTATGTGTGTATGTGTGCGTTTATTTGATGCATGAAAGGATGCATAAAATGTAACATGGCGATATATATATGTTTAGTATATAAATACATTTTTTATTACATAATCTAATAAACCATAATCTACAAGCAGTGCTTTATACATGCACGAATATATATATATATATATATATATATATATATATATATATATATATATATATATATATATGTGCGCGCGCGCGCGCACGCATAAAGGACTAAAATATATAAAAGACATTATTGTTCAAAATACAAAGGAAGCTTAAACACTTGGTGATATAAAGGACCAAAATGATATCGATGTTAACTTGAGAGGCCAAACAGCAAGATCAACAATAATTAGGGTATCAATCGAGGATATTAAACAAATATGGTACTAAAAATAGAAATAAATCATAGATAATACTAAGGGCTAATGTAAAATAAACCAGAAACAGGGAAGAATAAATAACAATTCTACCTAAATCATCCATACCAAAATATTAACCAAAATAAAAGATTCATAAACATTAAGGTCATAGTCGAATATTAACGAAAATTGCTTAATAAATATGATGGTAACTTAAATATAAATTTGGAGAATTAAATGCTTGAAACAAAATAATGCAAAGCTTGGATTAATGGCCATATGATGAGCTTACAAAACTATGGGGATTTAGCACGTAATTATCCCTTAAATTAGAGCCAAAGCAGATTCATTCTGCCCATATTTAGCCTAGCCCTTAAAAATTAAAATGCTCTCCCCCTTTATTCATTTGTTATCCGACGCCGAATGAAACAAAGACAGCTCCGGCTGCCGTGAATCGCGTCGAAAATGAGATGAAACGCCTTTCAAGAGACAACCACTCATGATCAAACCCCTAAAATCCTACCTTCACATGCATCCAAACTCGAAAACCAAAACTCCTTTATTTACCTTCGGTTTTCTTCTCCCGGTGATGTAAAGGTGGCCAAGTTTTGCAAAAAAAAAAAAAAAAGTAAACTTTTCCTCCTCTTTTTTAGCTTGAATGGCACTCCGTTTTTGGCTCTTGATGGCTTTTTTTTATTTGGTTCGAATCTGTTTGGGTTTGAATCCTTTATTTTTTTTCTCTGATTTTTCTTTTCTTTTTCCCCTAATGGGTCTCCCTGTTCTCTCCTCGTTTCTTTATCTTCTGTCTGTGATGGATTTGTTGTTGATTTGAGTTCTAATATAGGGTAATATTATCCTATGTTTCTAGGATATGATTTTCTGACTTGGATAGGTTCTGGGCCAGTGTTGGTGCAGGGGAGGATGACGGCGTCGGCAGTAATGGCAGGCGACGGCGGCTACAACAAATCATATCCCTAGGGTTATGTTTCAGAAACCTTAGGGGGGCCAGGTCGGATCGGGCCGTTAGGCCGATTCGGGTTGCTGCTATCTGGGATGCTGGGTGTTGGGTCTGGATCGGTTCCCTTCGAGTCAGGTTGGCTCCGATTGGTCTTCAGGTTGGTTGTTGAGTGGGTTGTACCTGGGTTAGTCTCAGCTGGGCTTTTAATTGGGTCTTGACTTGTAATTTGATTGAAAAATTAAGCTTGAATAATGTAATTAAAACATTAATAATATTATAATAAATATTTTTATTAGGCCAGTACAAAAACGGGTGTCTACAGTTTTCTTAATCGCCTTTTTTAGGTATTGCAAGATAATTAACTTGGAGTGCAACCTCAACGTCTTCATGCGTATTTGGTTTACAAGTGCATGCATGAAAAACTAGGTCAAACTTGGCGACGTCATCAAATATGGTTTAAGAGAACATTGTTTTTTTATAAAATTATAAGACAACATTTTGAGTAGGTTTTGCACTTCAATTTTATTGTTTCAGAAGATTATAATATAATCATAAACACTTAATTAGCCTATTCAAATAGATTGCTTAGGATCGTGACCTTCATTTTGTAAGCGAGATGTCGATCGACTTTCTTTCGAAACGTGATGGCTAGCTAGCATGTAATCGATCTTGCTTTGTTTTTCAGACAATTACTATCGATCTGCTTAGCTCGCAAGATTTCATGTTACCTCTTGTTCTCATTTGACAATAGTTTATGCTTATTAATTGGACTGTAATGCCTCGGTTAGATTGCGCGAGCTTGTTTTTGTTTTATAAATTTAGTAAACGATTAGTGGATAAGAAAATAAATTAGATATTCCAAGACTTCTTTAACCAACTTTATTTATTAACCTATGCGCTGATTAGACTCAGACGAAAACTATTTATCCAAACATCTCCCGAACAGCTGGAACAACATAATATTATACATGTGCTTATATCAGACATTAATCAACTATTGCTTGATTATAATTTTTTTAATATTTTTTCATATATATTTCACAATTTATATTTAAAGTTTATCCGTGAATTTGGAGAAACAGAAAAAAAGACGTTATTTATGGAGTAAGATATGAGGAGATAATCTAACGTTGTTTTGGCTTGAGTGAGTCAGCGGGATGTTCGGATGTCTAAAACGAAATCTTGCTATGTCACAAAACTAAAAAAAATAGATCGGCAGCCAACACTCATCTTTTGACTTTAACCATTCTGACGTATTGAAAATGTATAATAACTTGAAAAAAAAGATTACAAACTAATTAACCAGTAGTACTATTTTAAAAATAGTGAAAAATTAAAAAGAAACATTTCCTAAAAGAACATATGCATATCAGTTTCTTAATATACCAGCACACCGTAGACAACTCGATTAATTATTTAGAGATTTTACTTTTGCAACTAATGAATTTTAGTGCACATTAATGATGTAGACGTTGTCACCGGCTTCATCGGAAAGGGTTACAATGTCATCGATATTATATGAATTAAAGAAATTTCTCCAGCCAGAGCCGCTGATGGTGAACCAGCCTCCACCTTCACTCCTGCAGTTGAAGTTCCAAGACCTTCCATATCCATTTCTAACCCTCAGCACACTGGGGAGAGCGCCGTCGCCGTAGTGAAACCTGAACCTTGATCCATTGTCACCTCTAAGATTGATCGAGAAGATCTCCGCCATTTTATCTACTACTAGGTCTAGCCCTTACAAAGATATTTGTAATATTATTGTTGTTATGAAGCTCTTTGTTCTGTACGAGGGGCTTATATAGAGTGATAAAGCAGCTCTTCTTACTCGATCAAACAATGAAAGATTATAATAGACTATAGAGAGCAGAACCAGCTTTTCTTACTCGATCAAATAAAGAAAAAGAAAGAAAATACCATGAAATCTGATGCATCGCGAGCATAGGCTTAAAAGTTTTGTAAACTGTCGACAATCTTCAAAGTCGAATGTATTTACATAAACTTTAGATGTTTTCTGTCATAACCATTTCTTTTGAAAAAAACAATTAAATATTATTTTAAAAACGATGATGACTTTAATGTTAAAATTTTGACGGATTTTAAATTGGTTTGGATTAAATTAGAAAGAGAATCGCCATAGATCTTTGGGTTAGATAGTCGAATACCTAAAAACGTCTTTTTAAAACAATTTTAAGAAAAATCATTTTTAGACGAAATTCGGTCTGTCTTTTCCAGAAATTCAATTTGATAGGTCCGGAAGTCGGTTGCGCGTGGGAAAGATTAACACCCCCATTGCGCCCAAAATTGGTATTGTGTCGTTTATACGTTGTCGTAAATGGTGAAAATTACAAATCGAATATAAAATTAAAATATGATATGTTTATTGAACATGAATTAATTTGCTTTGAATTAATTTGCTTTGAATTAATTAATTAATTATTGAAAATTCTTTAACTTGAAATGAAATCTCGAAATTAGCAATCCTCCGTCGGAAAAACTATTTCGACTATTTCTTATCAGTAAAGAATATTTCCTCTTCAATTAAACACGAATCAAATATAAATTGAAAAGCAACATTTACATAAAATGAATTGTTTTTTAGAAACAAGCATTGCATTGTTATACTTAAAATAAAAAGAATTAATTAGCAAAATAAAAAGAATTAATTAGCTAAAATAGGCGCTGAAGCCTTGTACATTACCCTAAAACATCATCGTTCCAGTGGCCATATATATGGCTAAAATTAAAGCCAAAGCAGATTCATTCTGCCCATATTTAGCCTAGCCCTAAAAAATTAAAATGCTCTCCCCCTTTATTCATTTGTTACCCGATGCCGCGTGAAGAAAAGACAGCTCCGGCTGCCGTGAATCGCGTTGGAAATGAGATGAAACGCCACCCAAGAGACAACCACTAATGAAAAAACCCCTAAAAATCCTACCTTCATATGCATCCGAACTCGAAAATTAAAACTCCTTTATATACCTTCGGTTTTCTTCTCCCGATGAGGTAACGGTGGCCACGTTTTGCAAAAAAAAAAACTTTTTCTCCTCTTTTTTAGCTCGAATGGCACTCCATTTTTGGCTCTTGATGGCTTTTTTTATTTGGTTCGAACCTGTTTGGGTTGAATCCTTGATTTTTTTCTATGAGTTTTCTTTTCTTTGTCCCCGAATGGGTCTCCCTATTCTATCCTCGTTTCTTTTATATTCTGTTTGTGATAGATTTGTTGTTGATTTGAGTTCTCAGATAGGGTAATATTATCCTATGTTTCTAGGACATGATTTTCTGACTTGGATAGGTTTTGGGTCACTGTTGGTGCAGGGGTGGATGACGGCGGTGGCAGTAATGGTAGGCGACGGCGGCTACAACAAATCATATCCCTAGGGTTAGGTTTCAGAAACCTTAGGGGGACCGGGTCGGATCGGGCCGTTGGGCCGATTCGGGTTACTGCTATCTGGGTTGCTGAGTGTTGGGTCTGGATCGGTTCAATTCGAGTCGGGTTTGGTCCGATTTGTCTTCAGGTTGGTTGCTGAGTGGGTTGTACCTGGGTTAGTCTCAGCTGGGCTTTTAATTGGGTCTTGACTTGTAATTTGATTGAAAAATTAAGCTTGAATAATGTAATTAAAACATTAATAATAGTAATAATAATAATAATTTTATTAGGCCAGTACAAAAACGGGTGTCTACAGTTTTCTTAATCGCCTTTTTTAGGTATTGCAAGATAATTAACTTGGAGTGCAACCTCAACGTCTTTATGCGTATTTGGTTTACAAGTGCATGCATGAAAAACTAGGTCAAACTTGGCGACGTCATCAAATATGGTTTAAGAGAACATTGTTTTTTTATAAAATTATAAGACAACATTTTGAGTAGGTTTTTCACTTCAATTTTATTGTTTCAGAAGATTATAATATATTCATAAACACTTAATTAGCCTATTAAACTAGATTGCCTAGGATCGTGACCTTCATTTTGTAAGAGAGATGTCGATTGACTTTCTTTCGAAACGTGATGGCTAGCTAGCATGTAATCGATCTTGCTTTGTTTTTCAGACAATTACTATCGATCTGCTTAGCTCGCAAGATTTCATGTTACCTCTTGTTCTCATTTGACAATAGTTTATACTTATTAATTGGACTGTATTGTCTCGATTAGATTGCGCGAGCTTTTTTTTGTTTTATAAATTTGGGAAACGATTAGTGGATAAGAAAATAAATTAGTTGATCCAAGACTTCTATAACCAACTTTATTTATTAACCAATGTGCTGATTAGACTCAGACGAAAACTATTTATCCAAACATCTTCCGAAACAGCTGGAACAACATAATATTATACATGTGCATATATCAGACATTAATCAACTACTGCTTGATTATAATTTTTTAAATATTTTTTCATATATATTTCACAATTTATATTTCAAGTTTATTGGTGAATTTAGAGAAACGGAAAAAAAAGACGTTATTTATGGA
This sequence comes from Hibiscus syriacus, assembly GCF_006381635.1. Classification (NCBI taxonomy): domain Eukaryota; kingdom Viridiplantae; phylum Streptophyta; class Magnoliopsida; order Malvales; family Malvaceae; genus Hibiscus; species Hibiscus syriacus. Next base: position 10,277,992 of record NW_024062733.1, read on the forward strand.
GCAGGACATGAGATAATCTAACGTTGTTTTGGCTTGAGTGAGTCAGCGGGATGTTCGGATGTCTAAAACGAAATCTTGCTATGTCACAAAACTAAAAAAAATAGATCGGCAGCCAACACTCATCTTTTGACTTTAACCATTATGACGTATTGAAAATATGTATAATAACTTGAAAATAAAAAATTACAAACTAATTAACCAGTAGTATTGTTTTAAAAATAGTGAAAAATTAAAAAGAAACATTTCCTAAAAGAACATATGCATATCAGATTCTTAATATACCAGCACACCGTAGACAACTCGATTAATTATCTAGAGATTTTACTTTTGCAACTAATGAATTTTAGTGCACATTAATGATGTAGATGTTGTCACCGGCTTCGTCGAAAAGGGTTACAATGTCGTCGATATTATATGAATTGAAGAAATTTCTCCAGCCAGAGCCGCTGATGGTGAACCAGCCTCCACCTTCACTCCTGCAGTTGAAGTTCCAAGACCTGCCATATCCATTTCTAACCCTCAGCACACCGAGGAGAGCGTCGTCGCCGTAGTGAAACCTGACCTTGATCCATTGTCACCTCTAAGAGTGATCGAGAAGATCTCTGCCATTTTATCTGCTACTAGGTCTAGCCCTTACAAAGATATTTGTAATATGACTGTTGTTATGAAGCTCTTTGTTCTGTACGAGGGGCTTATATAGAGTGATAAAGCAGCTCTTCTTACTCGATCAAACAATAAAAGATTATAATATAGACTATAGAGAGCAGAACTAGCTTTTCTTACTCGATCAAATGAAGAAAAAGAAAGAAAAAACCATGAAATCTTATGCATCGCGAGCATAGACTTAAAAGTTTTATAAACTGTCGACAATCTTCAAAGTTAAATGTATTTACATAAACTTTAGATGTTTTCTGTCATAACCATTTCTTTTGAAAAAAACAATTAAATATTATTTTAAAATAGATGATGACTTTAATTTTAAAATTTTGACGGATTTTAAATTGATTTGGATTAAATTGGAGAACTATTTCGAAACAATTAATTAATTAGAGAAAATTCTTTAACTTGAAAAGAAATCTCGAAATTAGCAATCCTCCGTCGGAAAAACTATTTTGACTATTTCTTATTAGTAAAGAATATTCCCTCTTCAATAAAACGCGAATCAAATATAAATTGAAAAGCAACATTTTCGTAAAATGAATTGTTATTTAGAAACATGCATTGCATTGTTCTACTTAAAATAAAAAGAATTAATTAGCAAAATAAAATTAATTTTATTCCAAGTTCACATTTCTTCAAATGTCGTATCGGATTACACCACTTCAATCAAGCGATGCTTTTCACGCCCATTCTACAAATCGTTGTTCTTGAAAATATTCGAATAAACTAAAGGAGTATAAAATGTGTGTATGTGTGCGTTTATTTGATGCATAAAATATATAAAGAATAACGTATATCTAATGTAAATAGGGTTAATAATATTTATTTAATTTATGTGTGTATGTGTGCGTTTATTTGATGCATGAAAGGATGCATAAAATGTAACATGGCGATATATATATATGTTTAGTATATAAAATACATTTTTTATTACATAATCTAATAAACCATAATCTACAAGCAGTGCTTTATACATGCACGAATATATATATATATATATATATATATATATATATATATATATATATATATATATATATGTGCGCGCGCGCGCATAAAGGACTAAAATATATAAAAAGACATTATTGTTCAAAATACAAAGGAAGCTTAAACACTTGGTGATATAAAGGACCAAAATGATATCGATGTTAACTTGAGAGGCCAAACAGCAAGATCAACAATAATTAGGGTATCAATCGAGGATATTAAACAAATATGGTACTAAAAATAGAAATAAATCATAGATAATACTAAGGGCTAATGTAAAATAAACCAGAAACAGGGAAGAATAAATAACAATTCTACCTAAATCATCCATACCAAAATATTAACCAAAATAAAAGATTCATAAACATTAAGGTCATAGTCGAATATTAACGAAAATTGCTTAATAAATATGATGGTAACTTAAATATAAATTTGGAGAATTAAATGCTTGAAACAAAATAATGCAAAGCTTGGATTAATGGCCATATGATGAGCTTACAAAACTATGGGGATTTAGCACGTAATTATCCCTTAAATTAGAGCCAAAGCAGATTCATTCTGCCCATATTTAGCCTAGCCCTTAAAAATTAAAATGCTCTCCCCCTTTATTCATTTGTTATCCGACGCCGCATGAAACAAAGACAGCTCCGGCTGCCGTGAATCGCGTCGAAAATGAGATGAAACGCCTTTCAAGAGACAACCACTCATGATCAAACCCCTAAAATCCTACCTTCACATGCATCCAAACTCGAAAACCAAAACTCCTTTATTTACCTTCGGTTTTCTTCTCCCGGTGATGTAAAGGTGGCCAAGTTTTGCAAAAAAAAAAAAAGTAAACTTTTCCTCCTCTTTTTTAGCTTGAATGGCACTCCGTTTTTGGCTCTTGATGGCTTTTTTTTATTTGGTTCGAATCTGTTTGGGTTTGAATCCTTTATTTTTTTTCTCTGATTTTTCTTTTCTTTTTCCCCTAATGGGTCTCCCTGTTCTCTCCTCGTTTCTTTTATCTTCTGTCTGTGATGGATTTGTTGTTGATTTGAGTTCTAATATAGGGTAATATTATCCTATGTTTCTAGGATATGATTTTCTGACTTGGATAGGTTCTGGGCCAGTGTTGGTGCAGGGGAGGATGACGGCGTCGGCAGTAATGGCAGGCGACGGCGGCTACAACAAATCATATCCCTAGGGTTATGTTTCAGAAACCTTAGGGGGGCCAGGTCGGATCGGGCCGTTAGGCCGATTCGGGTTGCTGCTATCTGGGATGCTGGGTGTTGGGTCTGGATCGGTTCCCTTCGAGTCAGGTTGGCTCCGATTGGTCTTCAGGTTGGTTGTTGAGTGGGTTGTACCTGGGTTAGTCTCAGCTGGGCTTTTAATTGGGTCTTGACTTGTAATTTGATTGAAAAATTAAGCTTGAATAATGTAATTAAAACATTAATAATAATTATAATAATAATATTTTTATTAGGCCAGTACAAAAACGGGTGTCTACAGTTTTCTTAATCGCCTTTTTTAGGTATTGCAAGATAATTAACTTGGAGTGCAACCTCAACGTCTTCATGCGTATTTGGTTTACAAGTGCATGCATGAAAAACTAGGTCAAACTTGGCGACGTCATCAAATATGGTTTAAGAGAACATTGTTTTTTTATAAAATTATAAGACAACATTTTGAGTAGGTTTTGCACTTCAATTTTATTGTTTCAGAAGATTATAATATAATCATAAACACTTAATTAGCCTATTCAAATAGATTGCTTAGGATCGTGACCTTCATTTTGTAAGCGAGATGTCGATCGACTTTCTTTCGAAACGTGATGGCTAGCTAGCATGTAATCGATCTTGCTTTGTTTTTCAGACAATTACTATCGATCTGCTTAGCTCGCAAGATTTCATGTTACCTCTTGTTCTCATTTGACAATAGTTTATGCTTATTAATTGGACTGTAATGCCTCGGTTAGATTGCGCGAGCTTGTTTTTGTTTTATAAATTTAGTAAACGATTAGTGGATAAGAAAATAAATTAGATATTCCAAGACTTCTTTAACCAACTTTATTTATTAACCTATGCGCTGATTAGACTCAGACGAAAACTATTTATCCAAACATCTCCCGAAACAGCTGGAACAACATAATATTATACATGTGCTTATATCAGACATTAATCAACTATTGCTTGATTATAATTTTTTTAATATTTTTTCATATATATTTCACAATTTATATTTAAAGTTTATCCGTGAATTTGGAGAAACAGAAAAAAAGACGTTATTTATGGAGTAAGATATGAGGAGATAATCTAACGTTGTTTTGGCTTGAGTGAGTCAGCGGGATGTTCGGATGTCTAAAACGAAATCTTGCTATGTCACAAAACTAAAAAAAATAGATCGGCAGCCAACACTCATCTTTTGACTTTAACCATTCTGACGTATTGAAAATATGTATAATAACTTGAAAAAAAAAGATTACAAACTAATTAACCAGTAGTACTATTTTAAAAATAGTGAAAAATTAAAAAGAAACATTTCCTAAAAGAACATATGCATATCAGTTTCTTAATATACCAGCACACCGTAGACAACTCGATTAATTATTTAGAGATTTTACTTTTGCAACTAATGAATTTTAGTGCACATTAATGATGTAGACGTTGTCACCGGCTTCATCGGAAAGGGTTACAATGTCATCGATATTATATGAATTAAAGAAATTTCTCCAGCCAGAGCCGCTGATGGTGAACCAGCCTCCACCTTCACTCCTGCAGTTGAAGTTCCAAGACCTTCCATATCCATTTCTAACCCTCAGCACACTGGGGAGAGCGCCGTCGCCGTAGTGAAACCTGAACCTTGATCCATTGTCACCTCTAAGATTGATCGAGAAGATCTCCGCCATTTTATCTACTACTAGGTCTAGCCCTTACAAAGATATTTGTAATATTATTGTTGTTATGAAGCTCTTTGTTCTGTACGAGGGGCTTATATAGAGTGATAAAGCAGCTCTTCTTACTCGATCAAACAATGAAAGATTATAATAGACTATAGAGAGCAGAACCAGCTTTTCTTACTCGATCAAATAAAGAAAAAGAAAGAAAATACCATGAAATCTGATGCATCGCGAGCATAGGCTTAAAAGTTTTGTAAACTGTCGACAATCTTCAAAGTCGAATGTATTTACATAAACTTTAGATGTTTTCTGTCATAACCATTTCTTTTGAAAAAAACAATTAAATATTATTTTAAAAACGATGATGACTTTAATGTTAAAATTTTGACGGATTTTAAATTGGTTTGGATTAAATTAGAAAGAGAATCGCCATAGATCTTTGGGTTAGATAGTCGAATACCTAAAAACGTCTTTTTAAAACAATTTTAAGAAAAATCATTTTTAGACGAAATTCGGTCTGTCTTTTCCAGAAATTCAATTTGATAGGTCCGGAAGTCGGTTGCGCGTGGGGAAAGATTAACACCCCCATTGCGCCCAAAATTGGTATTGTGTCGTTTATACGTTGTCGTAAATGGTGAAAATTACAAATCGAATATAAAATTAAAATATGATATGTTTATTGAACATGAATTAATTTGTTTTGAAATAATTTGCTTTGAATTAATTAATTAATTAGAGAAAATTCTTTAACTTGAAAAGAAATCTCGAAATTAGCAATCCTCCGTCGGGAAAACTATTTCGACTATTTCCTATCAGTAAACAATATTCCCTCTTCAATAAAACGCGAATCAAATATAAATTGAAAAGCGACATTTACGTAAAATGAATTGTTATTTAGAAACATGCATTGCATTGTTCTACTTAAAATAAAAAGAATTAATTAGAAAAATTAAATTAATTTTATTCCAAGTTCACATTGGTCAAATGTCGTATTGGATTACACCACTTCGATCAAGCGATGCTTTTCACGCCCATTCAATAAATCGTTGTTCTTAAAAATATTCGAATAAAATAAAAGTGTATAAAAATAATGATGAAAAATATTACATGCATAATCGTAATAAAATATATAAAGAATAACGTATATCTAATGTAAATAGGGTTAATAATATTTATTTAATTTATGTGTGTATGTGTGCGCTTATTTGATGCATAAAATGTAACATGGCGATATATATATATGTTTAGTAAATAAAATAATTTTTTTATTACATAATCTAATAAACCATAATCTTCAAGCAGTGCTTCATACATGCATGAATATATATATATATATATATATATATATGTGCATAAAGGACTAAAATATATAAAAAGACATTATTGATCAAAATACAAAGGAAGCTTAAACACTTGGTGATGTAAAGGACCAAAATGATATCGATGGTAACTTGAAAGCCCAAACAGTAAGATCAACAATAATTAGGGTATCATTCGAGGATATTAAACAAATAAGGTACTAAAAATAGAAATAAATCATAGATAATACTAAGGGCTAAAATAAAATAAACCAGAAACAGGGAAGAATAAATAACAATTCTACCTAAATCATCTATACCAAAATAGTAACCAAAATAAAAGATTCATAAACATTAAGGTCATAGTCGAATATTAACGAAAATTGCATAATAAATATGATGGTGACTTAAATGTAAATGTGGAGAATTAAATGCTTGAAACAAAATAATGCAAAGCTTGGATTAATGGCCATATGATGAGTTTACAAAACTATGGGGACCTAGCATGTAATTATCCCTTAAATAGGCGCTGAAGCCTTGTACATTTCCCCAAAACACAGACGTTCCAGTGGCCATATATATCGCTAAAATTAAAGTCAAAACAGATTCATTCTGCCCATATTTAGCCTAACCCTAAAAAATTAAAATGCTCTCCTCTTTTATTCATTTGTTACTCGACGCCGCATGAAGCAAAGACAGCTCTGGCTACCTTGAATCGCGTCGGAACTGAGATGAAACACCTCCCAAGAGACAACCACTCATGACCAAACCCCTAAAAATCCTACCTTCATATGCATCCGAACTCGAAAATTAAAACTCCTTTATTTACCTTCAGTTTTCTTCTCCCGGTGAGGTAACGGTGGCCACGTTTTGCAAAAAAAAAGTAACTTTTCCTCCTCGTTTTTAGCTCAAATGGCACTCCGTTTTTGGCTATTAATGGCTTTTTTTATTTGGTTCAAATCTATTTGGGTTTGAATCCTTGATTTTTTTCTCTGATTTTTCTTTTCTTTGTCCCCGAATGGGTCTCCATGTTCTCTCCTCATTTCTTTTATCTTCTGTCTATGATGGATTTGTTGTTGATTTGGGTTCTCAGATAGGGTAATATTATCCTATGTTTCTAGGATATGATTTTCTGACTTGGATAGGTTCTGGGTCACTGTTGGTGCAGGGGAGGACGACGGCGGCGACAGCAATGGCAGGCGATAGCGGCTACAACAAATCATATCCCTAAGGTTAGGTTTCAGAAACCTTAGGGGGAACGGGTCGAATCGGGCCATTGGGCCGATTCGGGTTGCTGCTATCTGGGTTGTTGAGTGTTGGGTCTAGATCGGTTCCCTTCGAGTCGGGTTGGGTCCGATTGGTCTTCAGGTTGGTTGCTGAGTGGGCTGTACCTGGGTTAGTCTCAGCTGGGCTTGTAATTGGGTCTTGACTTGTAATTTGATTTCAAAATTAAGCATGCAAAATGTAATTAAAACGTTAATCATAATAATATAATATTTTTAATAGGCCCGTACAAAAATGGGTGTCTACAATTTTCTAAATTGCCTTTTTTAGGTATTGCAAGATAATTAACTTGGAGTGCAACCTCAACGTCTTCATGCGTATTTGGTTTACAAGTGCATGCATGAAAAACTAGGTCAAACTTGGTGACGTCATCAGATATGGTTTAAGAGAACATTTTTTTTTTGATAAAATTATAAGACAACATTTTTAGTAGGTTTTGCACTTCAATTTTATTGTTTCAGAATATTATAATATAATCATAAACACTTAATTAGCATATTCAACTAGATTGCTTAGGATCGTGACCTTTATTTTGTAAGCGAGATGTCGATTGACTTTCTTTCGAAACGTGATGGCTGGCTAGTATGTAATCGATCTTGTTTTGTTTTTCAGACAATTACTATCAATCTGCTTAGCTCGCAACATTTCATGTAACCTCTTGTTCTCATTTGACAATAGTTTATACTTATTAATTGGACTGTAATGTATCGGTTAGATTGCGCGAGCTTGTTTTTGTTTTATAAATGTGGGAAACGATTAGTGGATAAGAAAATAAATTAGCTGTTCCAAGACTTCTTTAACCAACTTTATTTATTAACCTATGCGCTGATTAGACTCAGACGAAAACTATTTATCCAAACATCTTCCGAAACAGCTGGAACAACAAAATATTATACATGTGCATATATCAAACATTAATCAACTATTGCTTGATTGTAATGTTTTTAATATTTTTTCATATATATTTCTTAACTGTCGTTTCGATGTCAAAATAAATTCCTTTTTCTCGGATAATAATTAAAGGAAAATTCGTAGTGTAGAGAAGTAGGGTCGAATCCACAGGGACTTAGAAAATTATAAATTTTTGTCTGATTTATTTATGCCAGGCGTGAAAAGTAATAAAAAGGGGGGTTTTGGTAGAAAGGTAATAAAAGCGATTAAATAAATAAAAACAATTGAAGTAAAAATAAGATAATAAAGACTGTAAATAAATACTGTAAAAATAGCCTCGAGCTTCGCTTTGACTCAATTTCCTTAGATCATCGAATAAGATTTTCTCTTCGGGATTCACGTCGGTTACTTTGTCTACAAAGGCTATCCTTGTGACTCTATCTTGTATACCGGATACCCAAGGCAATCTTTGATTCCGGCTTCGGTAATTGATTCTAACAACATCTATTGTCGTAGATCAAATACCGTTTAAGTTCGTGGCGACCGACTCGGATTGTTGTTTCTATAACCGTCAATTCCGATCTCAATTCCCTCTTGGCGAAGCTATCTCGCCAAGTGTGTTCCCAGGAAGTCGAATTGCTTTCTATAAGCCGAATCTTCCTCCCACACGTTTTAATCGCAACAACCTCTTGACCAAAGTCAATCTTTGATTTTGAAAACTGTTTTGATTTGTGAAAAATAAGCGCAAAGATTGAGAGAGATATTCCGAAGATATTAAGGGACCGTTTCAATTCTCCCGTTGGAATTGAATCATCGCGACAGCTCTCGGCTTATGAAAACAAAACTTGAAAAGTAAAAAGAAAAGATTTAATAAAAACTAGAGAGAAAAGAAGAATGTATTCTGAATGATTATTTTAGGCTTACCCCAAGTGGGTATTTATAGCCTCTCAAAGCCTAAAGGATAAACAAAGAAAATAATAAAATAATACAAAAGATAATTATTTTTAATTTAAATTCAAACTTAAACTAGTCTCCTAATGCAACTCTGCTCGTCAATCTTCCAGAAGGCGTGCGGACGAAGTCTTCTAGAAGCCGCCGCTGACTGGACCTTCTAGAAACTGCCACGTCAGACCGCGTCATGCCCAGAGTCGTGCCCATGTCTCCAGCCGCGACCAAATAATAAAAAAATGCAGAATTCGTCTGTTTTATCACTAATTCTGGAAAGTAAGGACCTGCACGAAAATAGGCATAACACAACCAAATCAGCAGCAATAACTCCAATAAATCGAAGAAATAACGAACAAAGATTAACGATTCTTAACACTCATCAAATTCCCCCTCTCTTATCTCATGCTTGTCCTCAAGTATGATTAACCAAATCAGTCAAAAACTTCATTAAACATTCTTTGTCAAGTTTCATATTCAAGGAAGCAAGGTAGAGACCACAGTAATTATTCAAGTCAAGAAATCAATCAATTGAACATCACCAATTGGAACAAGTTAAGTGCAATTTTAATATCCATTCATTCATTAATTTCAATGTTCATAACTCAACACCTTACCGGGATTCACTCAAATCACTCAATGTGTTTGGGGTAAAGAAACGCTCAATGTCAGAATTGACACGATATTACCATAGGCCTGCAAGTAAATCAAATCTCCACTACTAATAAGAACAAGATGCATAAATCAAAGGGTCTTTTATTGGTTGTAATGGGGCTTAGGTAAAGGTGGGGAAAAGGCTAAACATAGGGATAAATATTCAAGGCAAGGAACTAACAAATAATAATCTCAACTCCATCAAAACATTAAGCACAACAAGATAAAAAGACAACATATCAAACAACAAATTTCTTTTTGAAATGCATTTTTTTCCTCTTTGTTGTTGTTTTCGTTTTCCATTTTTTTACGTCTTTTTTCTGTTTTTTTTTCCGAACAGTTTTTTCCTTTCTTTTCAAACTGCTATTTTTTTTTCCGATGGAGAATACAATTGTAAAATTATTCACTTGCCCTGAAAAAGGTAGAAAAGAGGGATAAAATAAAAAAGGCTTGGGTTTATGAATATGGTGAACACAAAGAAGCGGGAATAGGCTCAAAAGTGGTTAACTAAGGGAAAATATGCATGGGTAGGCTATTTAGTGGGAAAACGGAATGGTTAATCCTAAGGTGCCCAAATCATCTTTAAGCATCATGTTCATGTGTAATCTCGACAGTATTTAACATGCAGGTTCTAGAATACCAATGCCAAATTCGACATACTCAATCAAACAAAATGAGAGCGAAAATGATATGCTCGTAAAGGCTCAAATCTCACCAAATTGTTTCATGAATTGAGCTAATCACATTTCAACCAACGAAGTCATGGAATATCACAAAAACACCAACTTATCACAATTCATGCTTATTCATTATCAAGAATATCATAACCTAAATAATCATGTGTTCCCAAACAAGCATAGCATTCTAAAAATTTTCAACAAGACAAAGATAATTAATGAAATTTCCGACCAATTCAACCAGCACATACTAGATTCAAAGCATAAAGATAAGCGAAATGAAATTCAATCCTACACTCTACTCCCCCTCACTTAAAGCGTTTTGCCTCAAAACGGATAATTAAAGTGCAAGAGAAGGAATAGAGGACTCCCCTGAACTAGTGTCGACTGCGGCCATGGCCTCGGCCGCGGTGAGAGGTGCTAGGACGGAGGTATGAGAGAATTTCTGTGATGTTCGTCTCGATAGAGTGGAGGCGGTCGTGAACTTCATCCATTTGTGACTGCATATCTGAGCATGGTTCTGCAGGAGGTGGCGCTAGTGTGTTTCGACAAATGAAGACTCGCTCGCAGCGAGGAGTGAGGACACCCGGTGAAACAAAGTAAGGTGCAGTTGGGGTTCCGGCAAGTAGGCCCATTGAATCCAAGCAACGCTCATCTAAAGCATCTGTAGAAAAAGCATAAGTAAAATGTGTTACATCAAAGTGAGCGATGCGAGAAGCTAAATATGTAATGTAAGGGCCAAGGATAAGTAAGCGGTTGGATCGGATAACGATCTCAAAAGCCCGAGCAAACCAAAATCCTAGGTTCACATGCTCGCCGGAGGACATGCACCATAAAAAGAATAGCTCGACTCGGCTTAAGGAGGACGATGAGTCATTCCGGCCAGAATAGTTGTAAGCGAGGAAGCGATGGATATAGCGCAAGGCCGGGTCGTGGATAAGGTGGGCTCGCGTCGAGCGGGCGTTGAATGGTTGTTCGGCTAAACCTGTGAGCGTCTCATAAGCCGTATCGGCATCGAAACTCTGTGGAATCTCAAGTAAAGTGGTTAGATATGAATGACTCATGACATCCGTCACGAACCCCATAACAAGATTAAATTCCGATATAGACATTGAAAAGTAAGACCCACACAATCGGAACGAGACATCATCAGGTGAATTAACATTAAGCATGCGTTGGGGCGAAAAATTAAAAGTGGCATAAAATTCAAACACAAGTTCATAAAACGTTCCACAGTTAATCATCGGAAAAAGTTCCCAACCAATGGCAGCAAAGTATGCATGAACAGACTCACGTAAATGCAATATTTCTAGAGTACGCGTCGGAATATATTTAGCAACACGGAAAGGGCGGTGTCTTACCGATTCGAAACGTACCAGTTCGTCATTGGAGAATTGTAAATAGCCGTGCAGCATCTCCTCAGGGGGAACTGCGTATGATCAGCCCCGACGGTTGCGCTCCGGGTTTTCATGGGTTGGTGGCGGGTCATCGGGCACATCCCCCGAGCTAGGTGGATGGGTGTGCAAAGCATCATGGTCGTGGTGTGGCCGAGAGCTGGACGTCGCGGGTGAGGGATCCGGGGGTGGAAATCCGGCAGTGAAGTCCTCTGTAAAACCATAGACAGGGTGGTACATTAGCAAAGGTTGAATCGATACGGGGCTAGAGTTTACCTCGGGAGCAGTATCCGACGCAGCCGAGTGCATCGAGTATGACGGGAATGCCGTCCGTCGCGAGTGAGATGATGATGCTTCAGTCGGCAGGGAATGAAACGATGGGGACGGAGATCGTGGAGGGGACGGGCGACGAGACGTGCTCGGTCCGGGACGTAAGGAGGCAGTCGGCGTAAAAGACGAGTGATACGGGGATATCGATACTTGGCCATGACCTTACTTCGGTTGAGTCAGATGAGGCGGCGGAATGGAGTCGGAGTCGCTCGGCAATTCGACGAACGCCGACGCGTTTGAACGGCGTCGTCCTCCTAGGACGGTGGGCGGAGGGGCGTTGGCGTTCTCGGGTCGGTTTCGTGTGCGTACCATAGTGGATGGAGGGGATGAAACACGTTAGCAAGGCGTAGATGCCGCCAGTGGTGAGTAGAAGGAAGGCGATGGTTTCGTGCTTTGGGAGAGGAGCGATCGGGGATGGGGGAGATGAAGAGAGTTGGGTTAAGTTTGGCTCTGCCGTGCGTTGGGGGTGGGTGTTTGAGTTGGAATGAAATATGGGGTTTTGTTTTTAATGATAAAGTGTTTTGAAATTTGAAAAAGTATATGAAAGGTGATAGGGTGGGGTCCACGGTATAGTAAAATAAAAAAGGATGAGAAGGGATTGGGGTGATAGGCGGTAGGAAGATAACAAAAAGGGAAAAGAGAAAATTGAGGTTTTGCTAACGCCGGTCCCTTCTATGAGTTTTGCTAACGTGCGCCATTAATAGAACGGTGCGCACAACTGGGCTTCTCCTCTTTTCTTGCTTTGTTCGACTATTTACTGCTCAACAAACTCTGAAATTAGAACTGTTCGAATCATAATCTTGCAAATCCTCGTCGTTTAAGTTTGAATAAAAATATTTGATTCCTGCAAAATAAAAATAAAAATTAAATTAAACATGCTTGAATGAATAAAAATAAAATGAAACAAAAAGTAAAGATAAATAAAAAAAATATGACGAAATTGAAAACAATGGGTTGCCTCCCATGAAGCGCTTTATTTAACGTCATTAGCTCGAAGACCTGGTTCAGACTACATGTTTCGTGACAAACACTTCAACTTCATTCGTTTTTTCCAACTAAGAAATTCTTCATGAGAAATTTGAAAATTCTCACAAAGATCTCTTAAAATCTTGGCCAGAAGTGTTTGTGCGTGGAGTCTCCTAGCTTCAGCTTCGATCTCCGAGTTGTACTCCATTAATGTGCCCGGATTAGTCCTGGTCATAAATCAAGAACAAAAAAAAATTAGTAACTTTGGAGAAGTCCCCGGCAACGGCGCCAATTTGACAACTGTCGTTTCGATGTCAAAATAAATTCCTTCTTCTCGGATAATAATTAAAGGAAAATTCGTAGCGTAGAGAAGTAGGGTCGAATCCACAGGGACTTAGAAAATTATAAATTTATGTCTGATTTATTTATGCCAGGCGTGAAAAGTAATAAAAAGGGGGGTTTTGGTATAAAGGTAATAAAAGCGATTAAATAAATAAAAACAATTGAAGTAAAAATAAGATAATAAAGACTGTAAATAAATACTGTAAAAATAGCCTCGAGCTTCGCTTTGACTCAATTTCCTTAGATCATCGAATAAGATTTTCTCTTCGGGATTCACGTCGTTTACTTTGTCTACAAGGGCTATCCTTGTGACTCTATCTTGTATACCGGATACCCAAGGCAATCTTTGATTCCGGCTTCGGTAATTGATTCTAACAACATCTATTGTCGTAGATCAAATACCGTGTAAGTTCGTGGCGACCGACTCGGATTGTTGTTTCTATAACCGTCAATTCCGATCTCAATTCCCTCTTGGCGAAGCTATCTCGCCAAGTGTGTTCCCAGGAAGTCGAATTGCTTTCTATAAGCCGAATCTTCCTCCCACATGTTTTAATCGCAACAACCTCTTGACCAAAGTCAATCTTTGATTTTGAAAACTGTTTTGATTTGTGAAAAATAAGCGCAGAGATTGAGAGAGATATTCCGAAGATATTAAGAGACCGTTTCAATTCTCCCATTGGAATTGAATCATCGCGACAGCTCTCGGCTTATGAAAACAAAACTTGAAAAGTAAAAAAGAAAAGATTTAATAAAAACTAGAGAGAAAAGAAGAATGTATTCTGAATGATTATTTTAGGCTTACCCCAAGTGGTTATTTATAGCCTCTCAAAGCCTAAAGGATAAACAAAGAAAATAATAAAATAATACAAAAGATAATTGTTTTTAATTTAAATTCAAACTTAAACTAGTCTCCTAATGCAACTATGCTCGTCAATCTTCCAGAAGGCGTGCGGACGAAGTCTTCTAGAAGCCGCCGCTGACTGGACCTTCTAGAAACTGCCACGTCAGACCGCGTCATGCCCAGAGTCGTGCCCATGTCTCCAGCCGCGACCAAATAATAAAAAACATGCAGAATTCATTTGTTTTATCACTAATTCTGGAAAGTAAGGACCTGCACGAAAAAAGGCATAACATAACAAAATCAGCAGCAAGAACTCCACAAAATCGAAGAAATAACGAACAAAGATTAACGATTCTGAACACTCATCAATTTCATAATTTATATTTGAAGTTTATTGGTGAATTTAGTGAAACAGAAAAAAAAGACGTTATTTATGGAGCAGGATAAGAGGAGATAATCTAACATTGTTTTGGCTTGAGTGAGTCAGCGGGATGTTCGGATGTCTAAAACGAAATCTTGCTATGTCACAAAACTAAAAAAATAGATCGGCAACCAACACTCATCTTTTAACTTTAACCATTATGACGTATTGAAAATATGTATAATAACTTGAAAATAAAAATTAACAAACTAATTAACCAGTAGTACTGTTTTAAAAATAGTGAAAAAATAAAAAGAAACATTTCCTAAAAGAAAATATGCATATCAGCTTCTTAATATACCAACACACCGTAGACAACTCGATTAATTATCTAGAGATTTTACTTTTACAACTAATGAATTTTAGTGCACATTAATGATGTAGACGTTGTCACCGGCTTCATCGAAAAGGGTTACAATGTCGTCGATATTATATGAATTAAAGAAATTTCTCCAGCCAGAGTCGCTGATGGTGAACCAGCCTCCACCTCCACTCCTGCAGTTGAAGTTCCAAGACCTGCCATATCCATTTCTAACCCTCAGCACACCGGGGAGAGCGCCGCAGCCGTAGTGAAACCAGAACCTTGATCCATTGTCACCTCTAAGAGTGATCGAGAAGATCTCTGCCATTTTATCTGCTACTAGGTCTAGCCCTTACAAAGATATTTGTAATATAATTGTTGTTATGAAGCTCTTTGTTCTGTACGAGGGGCTTATATAGAGTGATAAAGCAGCTCTTCTTACTCGATGAAACAATGAAAGATTATAATATAGACTATAGAGAGCAGAACCGGCTTTTCTTACTCGATCAAATGAAGAAAAAGAAAGAAAAAACCATGAAATCTGATGCGTCGCGAGCATAGGCTTAAAGGTTTTGTAAACTGTCGACAATCTTCAAAGTCGAATGTATTTACATAAACTTTAGATGTTTTTTGTCATAACCATTTCTTTTGAAAAAAAACAATTAAATATTATTTTAAAAAGGATGATGGCTTTAATTTTAAAATTTTGACGGATTTTAAATTGATTTGGATTAAATTGGAAAGAGAGTTGCCATCGATATTTGGGTTAGATAGTCGAATACCTAAAAATGTCTTTTTCAAACAATTTTAAGAAAAATCATTTTTAGACGAAATTCGGTCTGCGTTTACTAGAAGTTCAATTTGATAGGTCCGGAAGTCGGTTGCGCGTGGGAAACGATTAACACCCCCATAGCGCCCAAAATTGGTATTGTGTCGTTTATACGTTGTCGTAAATAGTGAAAATTACAAATCGAATATAAAATTAAAATATGATATGTTTATTTAACATGAATTAATTTGCTTTGAATTAATTAATTAATTAGATAAAATTCTTTAACTTGAAAAGAAATCTCGAAATTAGCAATCCTCCGTCGGGAAAACTATTTCGACTATTTCTTATCAGTAAAGAATATTCTCTCTTCAATAAAACGCAAATCAAATATAAATTGAAAAGCGACATTTAAGTAAAATGAATTGTTTTTTTAGAAACATGCACTGCATAGTTCTACTTAAAATACAAAGAATTAATTAGCAAAATAAAATTAATTTTATTCCAAGTTCACATTTGTTCTAATGTCTTATCGGATTACACCACTTCGATCAAGCGATGCTTTTCACGTCCATTCTACAAATCGTTGTTCTTGAAAATATTCGAATAAAATAAAGGAGTATAAAAATAATGATGAAAAATATTACATGCATGCTCGTAATAAAATACATAAAGAATAACGTATATCTAATGTAAATAGGGTTAATAATATTTATTTAATTTATGTGTGTAGGTGTGCGCTTATTTGATGCATAAAAGGATGCATAAATTGTAAAATGGCGATATATATATATATATATATGTTTAGTATATAAAATACATTTTTTATTACGTAATCTAATAAACCATAATCTACAAGCAGTGCTTCATACATGCACGAATATATATATATATATATATATATATATATATATATATATATATGCATAAAGGACTAAAATATATAAAAAGACATTATTGATCAAAATACAAAGGAAGCTTAAACACTTGGTGATATAAAGGACCAAAATGATATCGATGGTAACTTGAAAGCCCAAACAGCAAGATCAACAATAATTAGGGTATCAATCGAGGATATTAAACAAATATGGTACTAAAAATAGAAATAAATCATAGATAATACTAAGGGCTAAAGTAAAATAAACCAGAAACAGGGAAGAATAAATAACAATTCTACCTAAATCATCCATACCAAAATAGTAACCAAAATAAAAGATTCATAAACATTAAGGTCATAGTCGAATATTAATGAAAATTGCATAATAAATATGATGGTGACTTAAATATAAATGTGGAGAATTAAATGCTTGAAACAAAATAATGCAAAGCTTGGATTAATGGCCATATGATGAGCTTACAAAACTATGGGGACCTAGCATGTAATTATCCCACAAATAGACGCTGAAGCCTTGTTCATTTCCCCAAAACACTGTCATTCCAGTTGCCATATATATGGCTAAAATTAAAGCCAAAGCAGATTCATTCTGCCCATATTTAGCCTAGCCCTTAAAAATTAAAATGCTCTCCCCCCTTTATTCATTTGTTACTCGACGCCGCATGAAGCAAAGACAGCTCCGGCTGCCGTGAATCGCGTCGGAAATGAGATGAAATGCCTCTCAAGAGACAACCACTCATGATCAAACCCCTAAAAATCCTACCTTCACATGCATCCGAACTCGAAAATCAAAACTCCTTTATTTACCTTCGGTTTTCTTCTCCCGGTGTTGTAACGGTGGTAACGTTTTACAAAAAAAAAAGTTAACTTTTCCTCCTCTTTTTTAGCTCAAATGGCACTCCGTTTTTGGCTCTTGATGGCTTTTTTTTATTTGGTTCGAATATGTTTGGGTTTGAATCCTTGATTTTTTTTTCTGATTTTTCTTTTCTTTTTCCCCGAATGGGTCTCTCTGTTCACTCCTCGTTTCTTTTATCTTCTGTCTGTGATGGATTTGATGTTGATTTGAGTTCTCAGATAGGGTAATATTATCCTATGTTTCTAGGATATGATTTTCTGATTTGGATAGGTTCTGGGTCACTGTTGGTGCAGGGGAGGACGACGGCGGCGGCAGCAATGCCAAGCGACGACGGCTACAACAAATCATATCCCTAGGGTTAGGTTTCACAAACCTTAGGGGGACTAGGTCGGATCGGGTCGTTGGGCTGGTTCGAGTTGCTGCTATCTGGGTTGCTGAGTGTTGGGTCTGGATCGGTTCCCTTCGAGTCGGGTTGGGTCCGATTGGTCTTCAGGTTAGTTGCTGAGTGGGTTGTACCTGGGTTAGTCTCAGCTGGGCTTGTAATTCGGTCTTGACTTGTAATTTCATTGGAAAATTATGCCTGCAAAATGTAATTAACACATTAATAATAATAATAATAATAATAATAATAATAATATTTTTAATAGACCCGGATAAAAACGGGTGTCTACAGTTTTCTTAATCGCCTTTTTTAGGTATTGCAAGATAATTAACTTGGAGTGCAACCTCAACGTCTTAATGCGTATTTGGTTTACAAGTGCATGCATGAAAAACTAGGTAAAACTTGGCGACGTCATCAGATATGGTTTAAGAGAACATTTTGTTTTATAAAATTATAAGACAACATTTTGAGTAGGTTTTGCACTTCAATTTTATTAATACAGAAGATTATAATATAATCATAAACACTTAATTAGCCTATTCAACTAGATTGCTTAGGATCGTGACCTTTATTTTGTAAGCGAGATGTCGATCGACTTTCTTTTGAAACGTGATGGTTGGCTAGCATGTAATCGAGCTTGTTTTGTTTTTCAGACAATTACTATCGATATGCTTAGCTCGCAACATTTCATGTTACCTCTTGTTCTCATTTGACAATAGTTTATACTTATTAATTGGACTGTAATGTCTCGGTTAGATTGCGCGAGCTTGTTTTTGTTTTATAAATTTGGTAAACGATTAGTGGATAAGAAAATAAATTAGATGTTCCAAGACTTCTTTAACCAACTTTATTTATTAACGTATGCGCTGATTAGACTCAGACGAATCATCCAAACATCTTCCGAAACAGCTGGAACAACATAATATTATACATGTGCATATATCAGACATTAATCAACTATTGCTTGATTATAATTTTTTTATATTTTTTCATATATATTTCACAATTTATATTTAAAGTTTATTCGTGAATTTAGAGAAACATAAAAAAAAAGACGTTATTTATGGAGCAGGACATGAGGAGATAATCTAACGTTGTTTTGGCTTGAGTGAGTTAGCGGGATGTTCGGATGTCTAAAATGAAATCTTGCTATGTCACAAAACTAAAAAAAATAGATCGGCATCCAACACTCATCTTTTGACTTTAACCATTCTGACGTATTGAAAATATGTATAATAACTTGAAAATAAAAATTACAAACTAATTAACCAGAAGTACTTGTAGATGCTCGTTTCTGTCCGTGGCTAAGTCAGAGCAGACCCAAAGCAGAGCTGACCCGAAGCAGAACAATTGGAGGCCCAATTCAGCGATCTAACTTCTATCCCACATGAAGATTACCTGGAAAACACGAACAGTTACTGGAAGATTGAGCAAAAAAAACATGGAGACCAGTTTTTCGTGGGGATTGAGAAAGAAACTGTAAATGGGGTGGGTGGTCGGTTTTTTTATTGGCAATTAACCTCCAGAAATAGATAGAACACTATCATCACAAATTACAGAAAAAAGAGAAAAGAAAAACCAGAGAAGAATTAACCGAGAGGACAGGGAGAGTTGGAAAGCATAGAGCAAAAACAGAGGAGAAACCAGTAACCATTACCAACCATTAACAATCCATCAAGAACAAAAAATCGGTAGCCATTCCCAACTATTAACACGCATCAAAAAAAAGAGAGAGAGATTCCAATCGGAAAATACCCATTCAAATATATTCATTTAGCCAAAAATCCAAGCCAAAAAATAGCCATCAACAACAAGACATAAGCTTTTCAACGAGGTAACGTAACCCTTACCTTCCGGAGTTGAAGAGGAGAACCACCACGATGCTTGAAACCCGAATCTAGTCATCGAGGGTAAGACTTTCATATTTCTGAGTTAGTCATTGTAATATAGGGTTGGTGGGGTTTGTTTTTTCGAAAGAGAGGGTCACGTTGGTTTGGGATTTCTGCTGGTGAGGAGCTGAGAGATTTGGTTTAGATTTGGGGTTATGTTGTTAATTTAGAATGGAGTTTCAGTTGGGTTTAGAAGCAGAGGTGAGTTCGTACCTGTGTGGCTCTTCATCGGAACCCCAGGCAGTAACGGCCATGGTGGCCACGGGTTTGTTTGGGTCGCGTTAAGGGTCAGAGAGACTTTGGGAGAGAGCGGCTGAGGTCTTTGGGGGAGAGGATGAGAATGATTTAGGGTTAGAAGTGTTACCTTAAAATCCCATATATCAGAACGCCCAAACGGCGTCGTTTAGCCAGGTCCAAAACGGTGGTGTTTCATCAGGCTGGAACCTTCTGTGTTCTATGATAGTGGGTTAATTGCGTGATAGGTCATTCCGTTTTTGGCCTGCTTCTTTATGGTCCCTAAATTGAATTTTATTGGGTTTTTGATTTCGTATCTTAATTTTAAGCGTTTTATATCTTAGCCCAGAATCATGTTAAGGCCATTTTTGCACTGTTTTTATATTGGTTGTGTAATTTACGGAACTTTCATTTTGGTCCTTGAACGAATCTTTTGCGCCTTCTTAATTTGGTCTTCATATTTATGAGCGCTTTTGATTTTAGTCTTGAAATGTTTTTATGTTTTATTTTTGAAATGTAATTTGTAATTTTGGTTGTTTGACAATTTAGTCACTTAGCATGCTTGTTTAATTTAATGTTAATTCCTACTTTGCATGCTTAGTTTAATTTTATTTTATTCTAGTCCTTCATGGTAATTTTGAATATGAAATCGAGTTATTAATAGTATGTTTTATTGTATATATTGTTTTATTCTAATGTATGTCAATGTCGTTATATGCATGTATGTACCATATCACCATACTTTATTTTAGGCCATGTAAATATAAGATGAATATTAATTTGGGTATTAATTGATTTAGGATAAAAGTCTTTGTCACACATTTATGTGAATAGGATATGTTTAATAATTTAAATGTAAAGAATTTAAAAATTCCTTTGTAAAATAGATAACCATAAGTGCATGTGTATGTATTATTTTAGACCTAGGTGTTCATTTGAATATATGACATTATTTAATTAGTTTTTGCATGACATCATTTTGCATAATATGCATGATAGCCTCATTTGCATAATATGCATGATAGCCTCATTTGCATAACTCGACATATTACATAATTGGATTAAGGGTAATATACTTTTAGTTTAAAATTGTTTTAAGTGGGCAGTCATAACTGATTTGAGGTCCTCTTTTAATGATTTTAAAATAAAACTGTATCCCGAAAGTGAAACCAAAAAATTGATTCGTCACCTAAAATTTGGGAATGAAAGAAAAGGAGATGTTCGCTTATTTAAATTTATCGAGAAAAGGTTGTTATAACTTTTAAGATCTGGTCTCGATATTTGTAAATAATCGAACATTCTTTATCTTTCTATAACGACTCGGTAATTTTAATTTAGTTTATTTGAATGCTTTTGAATGTTTTTTAAATTTACATCTTTGTTTTACGGGATCAAAAGCCAAATTAAGTTCGAATTTGTAAAGTTCATTGCAAAGACGTAAATTAATCGACTAGGTACCGATTTAGGGCGTTGTGGGGGTGCTAATCCTTCCCCACACGTAACCGACTCCCGAACTCATTTTTTTAGTAATGCAGACCTCAATTTGTTGTTTTAATTAAAATTAAATTTTATTTAAAATGACAAAGCATTTTTGGGTGCCCAATCACACCCTAATCAAATATTGGTGGCGACTCTTCGAACAGTATTTTTTTATCGTAAAGGAAATTCAAAATATTTCGAGATGAGGGGTCTTTTAAATCACATTTTTTTAAATTAAAAAGAGATAATTAAGAATCAATGTGATTTTCAAAATCTCACCTTTTTCACCTTCAAAAAAAATCGTTTCGACAGCTTGGCGACTCTGTTGGGGATTTTTTTTTAGAGAGTCAGGCCGATAGTCGATTAATTAAGTGTCTTTGCAATTGAAAGTTATAAATTTGTTTTAAATTGGTTTTTTATCCCTTGTTTGGTTTTTAATAAGTTTTGTTTGTATTTTGATTTAATTCGATTAACAATTAAATAGTTGTATTGATCTGTTTGCTAATGGTTTTAGATTATTTTTGAATTGAGAATTGATTTTTGAGTGCTTTTATTATGTGTTTTTTTGCTTTTCCTCACACACTGCATAGTTGCATTTTCATGACATGAGCTAAAACCGCGCTCCATCCTAATTAAGTAGGAATGAGAGACTATGCCCTCGTGTCGTTTTCACCTCCGCATGGGATAGTGGATCGCTCCTGGAGCTCACACCTTATGGTCCTCTTGATGGTATTCACCTCTGCATGGACATAAGGGTGTGTGTTCCCTCGAAATTGAACTTGATCCCCTAAAGCTTGTGATGGGCCAGGATTGAGGGTTCGGCAACCCAAGGGGGCACCGGCAAGGACAATTCGAGAACCTATTACTTTAGAACCGAACCAAGCATATAGTGAACATAGAGCCCAAACTTAGGTCGAGCCAAACCCGAACCTTAAGAGTCCCATGAGGAGGGTACACAAGGAAAAGCTTTTTGAGTCATTCATTTTCGTTTTTTCGAATAAATGCATGTGAACTAAATATCATGCGGTTAGGTTTATTTATCAAGCAAGCATGCGAATTAGATATCATGCGGTTAGGATTTTTTGTGAATGACAAGGCATGGGGGTAGATATCATGTTGGGTAGGATTTGCTAAAGCATGATTGGGTAGCCGCATGTGAGGGTAGGTTTTATTTAATGACTTTGATACTTATTATTGTGTTGTTTATATTATGTGTACTAACCCATTTTTGTTTTATGTCTGTTTTATTTTGGATTTATTGCATTTGCATATTCTTCATCCAAAGGTGTTAATTCACAAGTGATTGACTAATAAGAAGGCTGGTCATAATGAGACAAGAAATTCTTAACCATGTAATCAAAATCGGGAGATCCAGAGGCGTTCAGATGATTCATGAATAAGGACATCCAATGAATGAAGAAATTGAACCTGACTGAAGAACGATTCATGAAGAAGGACATCCAATGAATGAAGAAATTTGAAACTGATTGAAGACTGATCCACAAAGAAAGGCATCCTGAAGATGTTCCCTCAGGAGATAGATACAATAATGCCAAGGACGAAAAAGACCCTTCACAAAGACGTGAAGAGCACTTTCCATTGAAAGTGGAGATGGAGATCCCAAGATTCAATTCAAGGACAATTGATTTCATCAAATGTGATAAGATACGCCGACCATTTTGGAGATGCAATGTCAGATTCCATGAAGAGTACGGTTCAAGGAAATGAAGAATCACAATTGTATTTTGATTACATGGTGTAATGAAATCTTGTTATCTAAATGAACGTTGTTCTATAGTGGTCACTTTTGGGATTAACACCTTTTGCATTTGCATTTTGCATCCACATTTGCATTCGCATCGCTTTAATTTAAGCAATTTTACACGCATCAATCATGAAAACGTGAGAGTAACTCATGAAAGATACTGTTACAGAAGCTCTGGAAGCAAATTGAAGTTACCCTGAGACGTGTTTCTAGAAAGATAGACAACAATGAATGAGATCTTAGCACGAGTTAGTAAGATCGAGAGAATTCAAGAACAACTTGTAAGGACCCAACAAGAAATGATTGATGAAGCAAGGAAGTTCCAAGTTGAATCCATGGGATAGATGTCCAAGTTGATGAGCATGATGATTACAGTGATATATGGGGAGAAATCATCAGATGACCCTATTACACAAGAAAATATGAAGACTTTGGGTGAGAATCTGAATGTTAGTGGTGCAACCAATGTGATGATAGCAAATGATCAAGAACAGATGAAGACTTCGGGTGAGAATCTGAATGTTAGTGGTGCAACAAATGTGATGATAGCAAATGATCAAGAACAGATGAAGACTTCGGGTGAGAATCTGAATGTTAGTGATGCAGCCAATGTGATGATAGCAACTGATCAAGAACCTGTTAGGGGATGTGGTAATTCAAGTCAACTCCAAAAATCAAGTAAGATTCCAGAAGATGCTACGGAGATCATACTGGGAAAAGCAGAAGTTAAGGGTGAAACTTCTAATACGAAAGTGGAGTCGGACTCAAAGAAAAGAGGCATAGAGGAGGCTCAAATGCCAGTAAAGAAGGCCAAAAAGAATAGAAAAAAGAAGAAGATGACACCTCTGATTCCGATTCTGATCTCATATTCAGACTTGTTACCCTTTCTCTTTGAAAGTGGGCTCTTAAAGCCTTTTCCTCTGAGGTACAACACTTATTTGCGTCTAGAGTGGCAAGGCGTCAAAAGATCATGCGGTTATCATTCTCAAGAGTTTAGCCACTCTACAGAAGATTGTACGATCCTGATATTTAAAGTTTAAAACTTCATCACGGAAGGGTTGTTATGCTTTGAAAATGGAAAACCTAAACTCCCCGGAAGCTCAAAACTTGTCGATGAAGGGAGATCTGCAAATCAATGTCTCTCCCAAGATGTTGGTCAAACGTTAAGCCTTCAAAGCGAACGTTCCAGTGGTTAGTCACAAGGTCTTCAATATGATCATAATAACGGCAAGGAGAAAGTGGGATCAAAAGAGCTTTCATATAGCCAGATATATCCAAATTTGCTCCAAGCCTAACTGATTGTCCCACGTCTGTCCAAGCCTTTACTGCCCCCTTATCCGAGTTGGTATAATGAGTATGTTACTTGTGAATATCATGCTGGAGCCCGAGGACACTCCATCGAGAATTGTAGCAACTTCAAGCGACAGGTTCGAGATCTTTTGGCTCATGGAGTTATAGAGGTGGATGCTCAGCAGTTGAAAATTAATTGCCAGAATGAAGTTGATGGGGTTGAAACAAGTGAAGTATATGCCAAAGAGAGTGTTAAAAGGGAGAAAAATAAAATCAAGAAAAGCAAGATATGTAAAGCAGAGATAAATGAGTCAACTCTTGAGACCTCTCTGACGCTAAAAAAGAAGATAGAAGTGGGAAGTGACAAGAAGAAAGTTAAAGGAGAGGTAGTCCGAGAATAGCCGCAGAAGATGTCTTGGGAAAATACGACCCTCAAGGTTTTTCAAGTGCCTATTTCCGACTTGTTATCCCCTTTAATCAAGAATCAGTACCTCACTCCAAGGCCATTAAGAATGAAGACTAGCCCATCCGATTATGGCTACGACCCGAATAGTGCTTGTGATTTTCATATAGGGGCATTAGGTCATCCCACTGACAAGTGCATACCGTTGATGGAAGAGATAGAAAATCTCGTTGATAAAGGAGTCCTGATATGAGAAATGATCGAGATATGGGGAGAGAATGCGGATGAAAACCCTAATCCAACGGGGAACCCGCCATTCTAGGGAAAGTAGGGCCTTTTGGTTGAACAAGTGAAGGTTGTGCTCCACCACAATCGCATTTCCCATTTGCAACATCATGTTTGAACTTGTTTTTCATCCTTTCTCAGATTTTTTTTATAATGATATTTAAATGAACTCATGTTACTTTAAAAATGGTGATCATTGAATCAAATTCATGATTTAAAATTCTTTTAATATCAATTGAATTAAAAGCTCTTTAATGGTTAGAGTTATAAATTTTTGACAAAATGGAAAGGTTGAAACCTGATAAAACAAGGACCTTGACCTTATCCCCAGAAGATACAATTGAACACCATACCTTTTTATTGCAGGGACCGATATAGCCTTCTTCTATCATAATAGAATGAACCATAGGCTTGGTATTCAGGTATGCATAGGAGCGGACAACATGGGGCATCTTTTGCGTATGACATTACAAAACTATCTAGACCATACTTTTGTTGACGACGTTCGATGATGATTATGATCTTTACGGATGGAATAGTCAAGTAGATGAGTCTAGTTTAGGTCAGTTGCTTGGGAATTGAACTCTAACGATGAGATTTTCTGACTTTCAATAACACCTAAACTATGACAGGTTCTTCTTGACAAGCTTAAGAAATTGGATCCGTATACCCATATTATAATAGTATATGTATATAATAAAGCTTGAGGTGTCCCTCTAGAGCAATTAGTTAAAAGCCCCGGCTTTATGGATAGAATTCAGCTACCATGATAAAGATAATTATATTATATGTATACAATAAAGCTGAGCTATTTCGCTAAAGCAATTGGTTATAGAGGAAACTCGAAACCCTGGCTTTATGAATAGATTATATTCAAACCATTACCTTGATTGGGTACTTGGCAATTCGGCGTATGCTCCACTGTGATTGTTAAGTCAAAGACTTTGTGATGAGATGAACCCTTCAGCTAGCCCGATAAAGGCAAATTACAATAAAACTGATTTCAGCTAGCCAGGCAATGGCAAATTAAATCAATTTTATAAATAAGGAGTTTCGGTAAAGATGGACTAAGGGAGTCAAGTAACACCTGTTATAGTTAATTTCACACGAGCACTCAGAAATTTCATTTTTAGATCGATATTTCTGCACTGCCTTTGTTAGAGGAGTCTACGAAGCTTGAACAAATGGAAGATTTCAGAGAACTAAAATAGAAGTGTTCTAGAAAGTCTAGTAATTGATTATGCTAGTTGCACCATTTTGTCCGTATCCGATTAAAATACCAAGCCAGAAGGAGGGGCATGTTGTGATATTCATAAGGACCGAGAAAGAAATGTAAGTTTGTTGGCCAAAACCTTAAAAAATAGGAAGCC
Source organism: Hibiscus syriacus (assembly GCF_006381635.1). Lineage (NCBI taxonomy): Eukaryota > Viridiplantae > Streptophyta > Magnoliopsida > Malvales > Malvaceae > Hibiscus > Hibiscus syriacus. The sequence goes on from NW_024062733.1 coordinate 10,304,475, forward strand.
AACCTGAAGCCAACCCCTTAATTTTGACACTTGTCAAAGAACTATAACCCTGAAAATATTAAAGAGCTATTGATTCTTTTGATATTCCATGAACTCTTGTTTCTGATTTGATTCAATTGTGATCCTGAATTAAGGGGCAGTGTTTTAAAAAATTATTTCATTCTTTGATCCCTAAAATAAGAGAAAAAGGAAAAATATTTTCAAACAGGATAGTCTCAAATGTGAAAGGTTTTTGAGGTTGGCGAGGCTCTTTTTGCCTCCATTGAAGAAAGAATAAGCGATGCCAGAACATGAAGCATTCCACAGTGTTGATAGCAAATAGACCGAGAGATCAGAAGGACTGGGGAATGGAGCTTGTAACACTCCTTTGTGACGTTGTCAGTAACCATTCAAGAAGATGATCACCATATGGGAAGGAGGCATATATCCTAGTGCACAGCATAGATGCAAGTGTGCGACCAATTGAGAATAAGATGATCATTTTATTTGAAGAGTATGGCTCACATATCCCAGCTCATAACAAAATGTAAGACATTATGTTAGAACTGATCATTTCTTAAGTGTTTAAGGCAACTTGAAGAGAAGCCCTTAAGATATTCAGCTACACTGTTGTGTAGCGACACTAGAATGTGAGCATTCAAGGTTAAGAGATTTTGGTACGGAGAGAGCCATGAATACCCACATTGGGTCATTTTGAAGGCTCGTACCAGTATGAGATAATATCGGGGCACGACTGAACCCACATCATGTTGAGATGATAAGATTCAGACCAAGAAGGCATTGAAAATGAGCCTTATAATTTGAGGTGTTGGGGCATTTTGAAGGCTCTTACCTGAATAAGATAATGTTGCGACATTAGTGAAGGCTTGTTTCAGCTAGAGGTATTATTGTGGGGCATCTTTGAAAGCCAATGAAGACCTGTAGAATGATCATTGAATTGAAAAATGGTTCCAAGGGGATAAAAATGTATGAAGAATGAAAATGGTGAAACAATGACAGTGGAGTTTACCATATATGATCATTTTGTCCATCATTAGTTGCATTATTCTGGTGATGTTACATGCATCAATATTGGTGAGCCGAAACATCACACTTTAATCTTCATTGAGTTTTGGTATTCTTGTAATCCCATACAAAAACTCTGGATGTTATGCAAAGAGATTCTCTGGTTAAAAGATATGGGCAGAAGCCACAAGAAAAGATGAATGTGTTGACAAATGATTTACGAACCAGTAAATATGATGTTGAATCAATGTTGCAATCATGTTTTGTTTCCATTATCCGAGATGAAGGTTGTCATACGCAACTCCTAGGTTAAAATGAGAAATGACGTGGTGACATGAAAAATTTGGATAAATCCTCCTTGTGATATGAGTTAAAGCAGAATATATGCTACTATCCCATTGATCTTTGTGGAGTTTGGCGCAGTCATGTATAGTCTCCAAAAACGGGGCAACACAATCATGCTTCTGACCATAGCAAGAAGTTGAGAGAGAAAACACTTTCTCCGAAATAAAGATAGATAACAAAGACGGCAAGGAGATAGAAGAAGATCAGAGGGCTCGTCAAAGATACAAGTTAGAAACTATGAGTTGCTACACGGGTATATAAAGCAGACCCTGGAAAGGAATGATCAAGTATAAGAAGACTAAGTTCACCACTTTGAAGTCAAATGAAGATGGAATCGACATTTATGCATTCATGAGAACATCGTTTGCATAAAAGAAAATGCATTACAATAATACATTTAATTGCATTCGTGTTCGTGTTTCATGCATAAACACATGGTTTTGACAGATCTTCCAGTAAAAAGAGAAGATGTAGGATGTCAAAAGGCCAACAAGTTGAAAGGAAGATTTCAAACCTCGAACGCAAGGAATCACGTTTAGAGAGGCATACCCTGAAGAATTGAGAGGTCTAATCCACAGAAGAAGCATTACTCTAAAGTGATAACCATCATATATAGAAGAAAAATAGAGATGTTCGTGTATGAAGAGAGGAATCACTCGATTAAAGTGACTTGTACACAGAAGATTGGGACAAAGCCAAGTCTTCACCAAAGAGTAGTGAAGCAAATCCATTTTGAGCCTTCACCAAAGAGTAGTGAAGCAAACCATCTTAAGCCTTCACCAAAGAGTAGTGAAGCATATCCTTTTTAAGCCTTCTCGGAAGAGTGTTGGAGCAAACCATCAGACTATCAGATGTAGGAGAAAAAGCAAAATTTCTCGAGTACAAAGAAAATGAAACGCGCGTGAGGAGTTATTAACCGATTCAATGTCCCAGAAAGGGAGAGGTTCAAATGACAGTAAAGTCAAGGAAGACTCTCACATTTAGTTGCGACGAGACAAGCTCTCACAAGAGAAATAAATTCGAAAAGATTCTCTTAAATTCTAAATTTTTTAGTATAATGATTTTCAAATTTTCAAGCACACATTAATGATTGATAATGTTTGATTTTCAGGTTGGACCTTCGAAACCGGTCAATCTTAAGCCTTCACGGAAGAGTAGTGAAGCAAACCATCTGTAAGCCTTCACGGAAGATTAGTGAAGCAAACTCATTTTATGAAGATCGAGTCCTATACTCTCTGAAGGAATAGGGAGCGGACACATTTTATAAAGATCAAGTCCTATACTCTCTGAAGGAATAGGGAGCGGACACGTTTGTTAAAGATTGAGTCCTATACTCTCTGAAGGAATAGAGAGCGGACCTGTTTATTGAAGATTTTCCGAGTTCTATACTCTCTGAAGGAATAGAGAGTGGACCCGTTTTATTGAAGATTGTTCAAGTCTTATACTCTCTGAATGAATAGGGAGCAGACACATTTATGAAGATTGTTCGAGTCTTATACTTCCTGAAGGAATAGAGAGCAAGCTCGTCATTTGAAGATTTTTCAAGTCTCATTTATCCCGACGTAACAGTGAGTGGTTTAATCTTTTAAAGTTCTCATGACTGGACAAATTCGATCATCTTTTGATCTTTGCTCTATTCTCGTTACACGATAATGAGCAAAGAGGGGTAGCTGTAGATGCTCGTTTCTGTCCGGGGCTAAGACAGAGCAGACCCGAAGCATAGCAGACCTGAAGAAGAAAATTTGGAGGCCTAATTCAGCGATCTAACTTCTAGCCCACATGAAGATTACCTGGAAAACACGAACAGTTACTGGAAGATTGAGCAAAAAAAATGTGGAGACCAGTTTTTCGCGGGGATTGAGAAAGAAACTGTAAATTGGGTGGGGGTCGGTTTTTTTATTGGCAATTAACCTCTAGAAACATATAGAACACTATCATCACAAATTACAGAAAAAAGAAAAACCAGAGAAGAATTAACCGAGAGGACAGGGAGAGTTGGAAAGCGCAGAGCAAAAACAGATGAGAAACCAGTAGCCATTACCAACCATTAATAATCCATCAAGAACAAAAAATCTGTAGCCATTCCCAACTATTAACACGCATCAAAAAAAAAGAGAGAGATTCCAATCGGAAAATACCCATTCAAAAATATTCATTTAGCAAAAAATTCAAGCCAAAAAATAGCCATCAACAACAAGACAGAATCTTTTCAATGAGATAATGTAAACCTTACCTTCTGGAGTTGAAGAGGAGAACCACCACGTCGCTTGAAACCCGAATCCAGTCATCGAGGGTAAGACTTTCGTATTTCTAAGTTAGTCACTGTAATTTATGGTTGGTGGGGTTTGTTTTTTTGAAAGAGAGGGTCACGTTGGTTAGGGATTTCTACTAGTGAAGAGCCGAGAGATTTGGTTTAGATTTGGGGTTATGTTGTTAATTTAGAATAGAGTTTCAGTTGGGTTTAGAAGCAGAGGTGAGTTCGTACCTGTGTGGCTCTTCATCGGAACCCCATGCAGTAACGGCCATGGTGGCCACGGGTTTGTTTGGGTCGCGTTAAGGGTAAGAGAGACTTTGGGAGAGAGCGGCTGAGGTCTTTGGGGGAGAGGATGAGAATGATTTAGGGTTAGAAGTGTTACCCTAAAATCCCATATATCAGAACGCCCAAACGGCGTCGTTTAGCCAGGTCCAAAACGGTGGTGTTTTATCAGGCTGGCACCTTCTGTGTTCTAGAATAATGGGTTAATTGCGTGATAGGTCATTCCATTTTCGGCCTGCTTCTTTATGGTCCTAAATTGAATTTTATTGGGTTTTTGATTTCGTATCTTAATTTTAAGCGTTTTATATCTTAGCCCAGAATCATGTTAGGGCTATTTTCGCACTGTTTTTACATTGGTTGTGTAATTTACAGAACTTTCATTTTGGTCCTTGAACGAATCTTTTGCGCCTTCTTAATTTGGTCTTCATATTTATGAGCACTTTTCATTTTAGTCCTGAAATGTTTTTATGTTTTGAAATGTAATTTGTAATTTTGGTTGTTTGACAATTTAGTCACTTAGCATGCTTGTTTAATTTAATGGTTAATTCCTACTTTGCATGCTTAGTTTAATTTTATTTTATTCTTGTCCTTCATGGTAATTTTAAATATGAAATCGAGTTATTAATAGTATGTTTTATTGTATTTATTGTTTTATTCTAATGTATGTCAATGTCGTTGTATGCATGTATGTACCATATCACCATACTTTATTTTAGGCCATGTAAATATAAGATGAATATTAATTTGGGTATTAATTGATTTAGGATAAAAGTCTTTGTCACACATTTATGTGAATATGATATGTTTAATAATTTAAATGTAAAGAATTTAAAAATTCCTTTGTAAAATGGATAACCATAAGTGCATGTGTATGTATTATTTTATACCTAGGTGTTCATTTGAATATATGACATTATTTAATTAGTTTTTGCATGACATCATTTTGCATAATATGCATGATAGCCTCATTTGCATAACTCGACATATTACATAATTGGATTAAGGGTAATATACTTTTAGTTTAAAATTGTTTTAAGTGGGCAGTCATAACTGATTTGAGGTCTGCTTTTAATGATTTTAAAATAAAGTGTATCCCGAAAGTGAAACAAAAAAATTGATTCGTCACCTAAAATTTGGGAATGAAAGAAAAGGAAATGTTCGTTTATTTAAATTTATCGAGAAAAGGTTGTTATAACTTTTAAGATCTGGTCTCTATATTTGTAAATAATCGAACATTCTTTATCTTTCTATAACGACTCGATAATTATTTTGAATGCTTTTGAATGTTTTTTTAAATTTACATCTTTGTTTTACGGGATCAAAAGCCAAATTAAGTTCGAATTTGTAAAGTCATTGCAAAGACGTTAATTAATCGACTAGGTACCGATTTAGGGCATTATGGGGGTGCTAATCCTTCCCCACACGTAACTGACTCCCGAACTCATTTTTTTAGTAATGCAGACCTCAATTTGTTGTTTTAATTAAAATTAATTTTTATTTAAAATGACAAAGCATTTTTGGGTGCCCTATCACACCCTAATCAAATATTGGTGGCGACTCTTCGAACCGTATTTTTTTATCGTAAAGGAAATTCAAAATTTTTCGAAACGAGAGGTCTTTTAAATCGCATTTATTTTTAAATTAAAAATAGATAATTAAGAATCAATGTGCTTTTCAAAATCTCACCTTTTTCACCTTCAAAAAAAATCGTTTCGACAGTTCTGTTTTAAAAATAGTGAAAATTTAAAAAGAAACATTTCCTAAAAGAACATATGCATATCAGCTTCTTAATATAACAGCACACCGTAGACAACTCGATTACTTATCTAGAGATTTTACTTTTGCAACTAATGAATTTTAGTGCACATTAATGATGTAGACGTTGTCACCGGCTTCGTCGGAAAAGGTTACAATGTCGTCGATATTATATGAATTAAAGAAATATCTCCAGCCAGAGCCGATGATGGTGAAACAGCCTCCACCTTCACTCCTGCAGTTGAAGGTCCAAGACCTGCCATATCCATTTCTAACCCTCAGCACACCGGGGAGAGCGTCGCTGCCGTAGTGAAACCTGAACCTTGATCCATTGTCACCTCTAAGAGTGATCGAGAAGATCTCTGCCATTTTAACTACTACTAGGTCTAGCCCTTAAAAAGATATTTGTAATATGATTGTTATTATGAATCTCTTTGTTCTGTACGAGGGGCTTATATAGAGTGAAAAAGCAGCTCTTCTTACTCGATCAAACAATGAAAGATTATAATATAGACTATAGAGAGCAGAACCAGCTTTTCTTACTCGATCAAATGAAGAAAACGAAAGAAAAAACCATGAAATCTGATGCATCGCGAGCATAGGCTTAAAAGTTTTGTAAACTGTCAACAATTTTCAAAGTCGAATGTATTTACATAAACTTTAGATGTTTTCTGTCATAACCATTTCTTTTGAAAAAAAAACAATTAACTATAATTTTAAAAACGATGATGACTTTAATTTTAAAATTTTGGCATATTTCAAATTGATTTGGATTAAATTGGAAAGAGAGTCGCCATCGATCTTTGGGTTAGATAGTCGAATACCTAAACACGTCTTTTTAAATCAATTTTAAGAAAAATCATTTTTAGACGAAATTCGATCTGCCATTACCAGAAATTCAATTTGATAGTTCCGAAAGTCGGTTATGCGTGGGGAAAGATTAACACCCCCATAGCGCCCAAAATTGGTATTGTGTCGTTTATACGTTGTCGTAAATGTTGAAAATTACAAATCGAATATAAAATTAAAATATGATATGTTTATTGAACATGAATTAATTTGCTTTGAATTAATTTGCTTTGAATTAATTAATTAATTAGAGAAAATTCTTTAACTTGAAAAGAAATCTCGAAATTAGCAATCCTCCGTCGGAAAAACTATTTCGACTATTTCTTATTTGTAAAGAATATTCCCTCTTCAATAAAACGTGAATCAAATATAAACTGAAAAGCGACATTTACGTAAAATGAATTGTTATTTAGAAACATACATTGCATTGTTCTACTTAAAATAAAAAGAATTAATTAGCAAAATAAAATTAATTTTATTCCAAGTTCATATTTGTTCAAATGTCGTATCAGATTACACCACTTCGATCAAGCGATGCTTTTCACGCCCATTCTACAAATCATTGTTCTTGAAAATATTCGAATAAAATAAAGGAGTGCTCGTAATAAAATATATAAAGAATAATGTATATCTAATGTAAATAGGGTTAATAATATTTATTTAATTTATGCGTGTATGTGTGCGCTTATTTGATGCATAAAATGTAACATGGCGATATATATATATATATATGTTAGGTATATAAAATACATTTTTTATTACATAATCTAATAAACCATAATCTACAAGCAGTGCTTCATACATGCACGAATATATATATATATATATATATATGTGTGTGTGTGTGCATAAAGGACTAAAATATATAAAAAGACATTATTGATCAAAATACAAAGGAAGCTTAAACACTTGGTGATATAAAGGACCAAAATGATATCGATGGTAACTTGAAAGCCAAAACAGCAAGATCAATAATAATTAGGGTATCAATCGAGGATATTAAACAAATAAGGTACTAAAAATAGAAATAAATCATAGATAATACTAAGGGCTAAAATAAAATAAACCAGAAACAGGGAAGAATAAATAACAATTCTACCTAAATCATCCATACCAAAATAGTAACCAAAATAAAAGATTCATAAACATTAAGGTCATAGTCGAATATTAACGAAAATTGCATAATAAATATGATGGTGACTTAAATGTAAATGTGGAGAATTAAATGCTTGAAACAAAATAATGCAAAGCTTGGATTAATGGCCATATGATGAGCTTACAAAACTATGGGGACCTAGCATGTAATTATCCCTTAAATAGGCACTGAAGCCTTGTACATTTCCCCAAAACACTATCGTTCCAGTGGCCATATATATGGCTAAAATTAAAGCCAAAGCATATTCATTCTGCCCATATTTAGCCTAGCCCTAAAAAATTAAAATACTCTCCCCTTTTATTCATTTGTTACCCGACGCCGCATGAAGAAAAGACAGCTCCAGCTGCCGTGAATCGCGTCAGAAATGAGATAAACGTCTCCCAAGAGACAACCACTCATGACCAAACCCCTATAAATCCTACCTTCATATGCATCCGAACTCGAAAATTAAAACTCTTTTATTTACCTTCGATTTTCTTCTCCCGGTGAGGTAACGGTGGCCACGTTTTGCAAAAAAAAAAGTAAACTTTTCCTCCTCTTTTTTAGCTCGAATGGCACTCCGTTTTTGGCTCTTGATGGCTTTTTTTATTTGGTTCGAATCTATTTGGGTTTGAATCCTTGATTTTTTTCTCTGATTTTTCTTTTCTTTATCCCCGAATGGGTCTCCCTGTTCTCTCCTCGATTCTTTTATCTTCTGTCTGTGATGGATTTGTTGTTGATTTGAGTTCTCAGATAGGGTAATATTATCCTATGTTTCTAGGATATGATTTTCTGACTTGGATAGGTTCTGGGTCACTGTTGGTGCAGGGGAGGACGACGGCAGCTGCAGCAATGGCAGGCGACTGCGGCTGCAATAATGGCAGGCGACGGCGGCTATAACAAATCATATTTATAGGGTTAGGTTTCAGAAACCTTAGGGGGACCGGGTCGGATCGGGTCGTTGGGCCGTTGGGCCGGCTCGAGTTGCTGAGTATTGGGTCTAGATCGGTTCCCTTCGAGTCGGGTTGGGTCCGATTGGTCTTCATGTTGGTTGCTGAGTGGGTTGTACCTGGGTTAGTCTCAGTTGGGCTTGTAATTGGGTCTTGACTTGTAATTTAATTGCAAAATTAAGCCTGTAAAATGTAATTAAAACATTAATAATAATAATAATAATAATGTTTTTAATAGGCCAGTACAAAAACGGGTGTCTACAGTTTTCTTAATCTGCTTTTTTAGGTATTGCAAGATAATTAACTTGCAGTGCAACCTCAACGTCTTCATGCATATATGATTTACAAGTGCATACATGTAAAACTAGGTCAAACTTGGCGACGTCATCAGATATGGTTTAAGAGAACATTTTTTTTTTTGATAAAATTATAAGACAACATTTTGAGTAGGTTTTGCACTTCAATTTTATTGTTTCAGAAGATTATAATATAATCATAAACACTTAATTAGCCTATTCAACTAGATTGCTTAGGATCGTGACCTTCATTTTGTAAGCAAGATGTCGATCGACTTTCTTTCGAAACGTGATGGCTGGCTAGCATGTAATCGATCTTGCTTTGTTTTTCAGACAATTACTATCGATCTGCTTAGCTCGCAAGATTTCATGTTACCTCTTGTTCTCATTTGACAATAGTTTATACTTATTAATTGGACTGTAATGTCTCCGTTAGATTGTGCAAGCTTGTTTTTTTTTATAAATTTGGGAAATGATTAGTGGATAAGAAAATAAATTAGTTGTTCCAAGACTTCTTTAACCAACTTTATTTATTAACCAATGCGCTTATTAGACTCAGACGAAAACTATTTATCCAAACATCTTCCGAAACAGCTGGAACAACATAATATTATACATGTGCATATATCAGACATTAATCAACTATTGCTTGATTATAATTTTTTTTAATATTTTTTCATATATATTTCACAATTTATATTTAAAGTGTTTTCCTGAGTTTAGAGAAACAGAAAAAAAAAAGACGTTATTTATGGAGAAGGCCATGAGGAGATAATCTAACATTGTTTTGGCTTGAGTGAGTCAGCGGGATGTTCGGATGTCTAAAACGAAATCTTGCTATGTCACAAAACTAAAAAAAATAGATCGGCAGCCAACACTCATCTTTTGACTTTAACCATTCTGACGTATTGAAAATATGTATAATAACTTGAAAATAAAAAATTACAAACTAATTAACCAGTAGTACTGTTTTAAAAATAGTGAAAATTAAAAAGAAACATTTCCTAAAAGAACATATGCATATCAGCTTCTTAATATACCAGCACACCGTAGACAACTCGATTAATTATCTAGAGATTTTACTTTTGCAACTAATGAATTTTAGTGCACATTAATGATGTAGACGTTGTCACCGGCTTCGTCGGAAAGGGTTACAATGTCGTCGATATTATATGAATTAAAGAAATTTCTCCAGCCAAAGCCACTGATGGTGAACCAGCCTCCACCTTCACTCCTGCAGTTGAAGTTCCAAGACCTGCCATATCCATTTCTAATCCTTCGCACACCGGGGAGAGTGCCGCCGCCGTAGTGAAACCTGAACCTTGATCCATTGTCACCTCTAAGAGTGATCGAGAAGATCTCTGACATTTTATCTGCTACTAGGTCTAGCCCTTACAAAGATATTTGTAATATGATTGTTGTTATGAAGCTCTTTGTTCGGTACGAGGGGCTTATATAGAGTGATAAAGCAGCTCTTCTTACTCGATGAAACAATGAAAGATTATAATATAGACTATAGAGAACAGAACCAGCTTTTCTTACTCGATCAAATGAAGAAAAAGAAAGAAAAAACCATGAAATCTGATGCATCGCGAGCATAGGCTTAAAGGTTTTGTAAACTGTCGACAATCTTCAAAGTCGAATGTGTTTACATAAACTTTAGATGTTTTCTGTCATAACCATTTCTTTTGAAAAAAACAATTAAAAATTATTTTAAAAACGATGATGACTTTAACTTTAAAATTTTGATGGATTTTAAATTGATTTGGATTAAATTGGAAAGAGAGTCGCCATCGATCTTTGGGTTAGATAGTCGAATACCTAAAATTGTCTTTTTAAAATAATTTTAAGAAAAATCATTTTTAGACGAAATTCGATCTCCCATTACCAGAAATTCAATTTGATAGTTCCGGAAGTCGGTTATGCGTGGGGAAAGATTAACACCCCCATAGCGCCCAAAATTGGTATTGTGTCGTTTATACGTTGTCGTAAATGTTGAAAATTACAAATCGAATATAAAATTAAAATATGATATGTTTATTGAACATGAATTAATTTGCTTTGAAATAATTTGCTTTGAATTAATTAATTAATTAGAGAAAATTCTTTAACTTGACAAGAAATCTCGAAATTAGCAATCCTCCGTCGGGAAAACTATTTCGACTATTTCTTATCAGTAAAGAATATTCCCTCTTCAATAAAACGTGAATCAAATATAAATTGAAAAGCGACATTTACGTAAAATGAATTGTTATTTAGAAACATGCATTGCATTGTTCTACTTAAAATAAAAAGAATTAATTAGCCAAATTAAATTAATTTTATTCCAAGTTCACATTTGCTCAAATGTCGTATCGGATTACACCACTTCAATCAAGCGATGCTTTTCACGCCCATTCTACAAATCTTTGTTCTTGAAATATTCGAATAAAATAAAGGAGTATAAAAATAATGATGAAAAATATTACATGCATGCTCGTAATAAAATATATAAAGAATAATGTATATCTAATGTAAATAGGGTTAATAATATTTATTTAATTTATGTGTGTATGTGTGCGCTTATTTGATGCATAAAATGTAACATGGCGATATATATATATATATATATGTGTGTGTGTGTGCTCGCGCGCATAAAGGACTAAAATATATAAAAAGACATTATTGATCAAAATAAAAAGGAAGCTTAAACACTTGGTGATATAAAGGACCAAAATGATATCGATGGTAACTTGAAAGGTCAAACAGCAAGATCAACAATAATTAGGGTATCAATCGAGGATATTAAACAAATAAGGTACTAAAAATATATATAAATCATAGATAATACTAAGGGCTAAAATAAAATATACCAGAAACAGGGAAGAATAAATAACAATTCTACCTAAATCATCCATACCAAAATAGTAACCAAAATAAAATATTCATAAACATTAGGTCATAGTCGAATATTAACGAAAATTGCATAATAAATATGATTGTGACTTAAATGTAAATGTGGACAATTAAATGCTTGAAACAAAATAATGCAAAGCTTGGATTAATAGCCATATGATGAGCTTATAAAACTATGGGGACCTAGCATGAAATTATCCCTTAAATAGGCGCTGAAGCCTTGTACATTTCCCTAAAACACCGTCGTTCCAGTGGCCATATATATGGCTAAAATTAAAGCCAAAGCAGATTCATTCTGCCCATATTTAGCCTAGCCCTAAAAAATTAAAATGCTCTCCCCCTTTATTCATTTGTTACCCGACGCCGCGTAAAGCAAAGACAGCTCCGGCTGCCGTGAATCGCGTCGGAAATGAGATGAAACATCTCCCAAGAGACAACCACTCATGAAAAAACCCCTAAAATTCCTACCTTCATATGCATCCGAACTCGAAAATTAAAACTCCTTTATAAACCTTCGGTTTTCTTCTCCCGATGAGGTAACGGTGGCCACGTTTTGCAAAAAAAAAAGTAAACTTTTCCTCCTCTTTTTTAGCTCGAAGGGCACTCCGTTTTTGGCTCTTGATGGCTTTTTTTATTTGGTTCGAATCTGTTTGGGTTTGAATACTTGATTTTTTTCTACGAGTTTTTTTTTCTTTGTCCCCGAATGGGTCTCCCTGTTCTCTCCTCATTTCTTTTATCTTCTGTATGTAATAGATTTGTTGTTGATTTGAGTTCCTAGATAGGGTAATATTATCCTATGTTTCTAGGATATAATTTTCTCACTTGGATAGGTTTTGGGTCACTGTTGGTGCAGGGGAGGACGACGGCGGCGGTAGCAATGGCAGGCGACGGCGGCTACAACAAATCATATCCCTAGGATTAGGTTTCAGAAACCTTAGGGGGACCGGGTCGGATTGGGCCGTTGGGCCGGTTCGGGTTGTTGAGTGTTGGGTCTGGATTTGTTCCCTTCGAGTCGGGTTTGGTCCGATTGGTCTTCAGGTTGGTTGCTGAGTGGGTTGAACCTGGGTTAGTCTCAAATGGGCTTGTAATTTGGTCTTGACTTGAAATTTGATTGCAAAATTAAGCCTGCAAAATGTAATTCAAATATTAATAATAATAATAATAATAATAATAATAATAATATTTTTAATAGGCCTATACAAAAACGGGTGTCTACAGTTTTCTTAATCTCCTTTTCTAGGTATTGCAAGATAATTAACTTGGAGTGCAACCTCAACGTCTTCATGCATATCTAGTTTACAAGTGCATGCATGAAAAACTAGGTCAAACTTGGCGACGTCATCAGATATGGTTTAAGAGAACATTTTTTTTTTTTGATAAAATTATAAGACAACATTTTGAGTAGGTTTTGCACTTCAATTTTATTGTTTCAGAAGATTATAATATAATCATAAACACTTAATTAGCCTGTTCAACTAGATTGCTTAGGATCGTGACCTTCATTTTGTAAGCGAGATGTCGATCGACTTTCTTTCGAAACGTGATGGCTGGCTAGCATGTAATCGATCTTGCTTTGTTTTTCAGACAATTACTATCGATCTGCTTAACTCGTAAGATTTCATGTTACCTCTTCTTCTCATTTGACAATAGTTTATACTTATTAATTGGACTGTAATGTCTCTGTTAGATTGCGCGAGCTTATTTTTGTTTTATAAATTTGGGAAACGATTAGTGGATAAGAAAATAAATTAGTTGTTCCAAGACTTCTTTAACCAACTTTATTTATTAACCAATGCGCTGATTAGACTCAGACGAAAACTATTTATCCAAACATCTTCTGAAACAGCTGGAACAACATAATATTATACATGTGCATATATCAGACATTAATCAACTATTGCTTGATTATAATTTTTTTTAATATTTTTTCATATATATTTCACAATTTATATTTTAAGTTTATTGGTGAATTTAGAGAAACAGAAAAAAAAGACGTTATTTATGGAGCAGGACATGAGGAGATAATCTAACGTTGTTTTGGCTTGAGTGAGTCAGCGGGATGTTCGGATGTCTTAAATGAAATCTTGCTATGTCACAAAAAGTAAAAAAAATATATCGACAGCCAACACTCATCTTTTAACTTTAACCATTCTGACGTATTGAAAATATGTATAATAACTTTAAAATAAAAAATTACAACCTAATTAACCTGTAGTATTGTTTTAAAAATAGTGAAAAAATTAAAAAGAAATATTTCCTAAAAGAACATATGCATATCAGCTTCTTAATATACCAGCACACCGTAGACAACTCGATTAATTATCTAGAGATTTTACTTTTGCAACTAATGAATTTTAGTGCACATTAATGATGTAGATGTTGTCACCGGCTTCGTCGGAAAGGGTTTGACAACTGTCGTTTCGGATGTAAATAATTCCTTATTCTCAATCAATAAATTAAGGAAATGCGTAGCAAGGAGAAGTAAAGGTCGATTCCACAGGGACTTAGAAAATTATAAATTTCTGTCTGAATTATTTATGCCAGGCGTGAAACAGTAAAAATGGGGGGATTTTAGTAAAAGATAATAAAGTGATTAAATAAAAGTAATTAAAGTAAAAATAAGAAGATGAAGATTGTGAATAAATACGGTAAAAGTAGCCTCAAGCTTCGCTTTGATTCAATTTCCTTTAGATCATCGAATAAGATTTTCTCTTCGGGATTCACGTCGGTTACTTTGTCTACAAGGGCTATCCTTGTGACTCTATCTTGTATACCGAATACCCAAGGCAATCTTTGATTCCGGCTTCGGTAGTTGATTCTAACAACATCTATTGTCGTAGATCAAATACCGTTTAAGTTCGTGGCGACCGACTCGGATTGTTGTTTCTATAACCGTCAATTCCGATCTCAATTCCCTCTTGGCGAAGCTATCTCGCCAAGTGTGTTCCCAGGAAGTCGAATTGCTTTCTATAAGCCGAATCTTCCTCCCACACGTTTAATCGCAACAACTTCTTGACCAAAGTCAATCTTCGATTTTTGAAAACTGTTTTGATTTTAAAAAAAAATAAGCGCAGAGATTGAGAGAGAGATTCCGAAGATATTAAGGGACCGTTTCAATTCTCCCGTTGGAATTGAATCATCGCGACAGCTCTCGGCTTATGAAAAGTTTAGCTAAGCATGACAAAAGTCATACTTAGCATAAAAATAAAACTTGAAAATAAAGAAAAATAAAAAGAACTTGAAAAGGAAAAGAGAAAACTTTTATAAAAACTAGAGAGAAAAAAGAATGTATTCTGAATGATGATTTTAGGCTTACCCCAAGTGGGTATTTATAGCCTCTCAAATCCTAAAGGATAAGCAAAGAAAATAATAAAATAATACAAAAGATAATTGTTTTTTAAATTTAAATTCAAACTTAAACTAGTCTCCTAATGCAACTTTACTCGTCAATCTTCCAGAAGGCGTGCGGAAGAAGTCTTCTAGAAACCGCCGCTGACTGGACCTTCTAGAAACTGCCACGTCATACCGTGTCGTGCCCATGTCTCCAGCCGTGACCAAATAATAAAAAAATGCAGAATTCGCCCGTTTTGTCACAAATTCTGGAAAACAATGACCTCTACGAAAACAAGCACAACACGACCAAATCAACAGCAATAAATCCACAAAACCGAAGAAATAACGAGCAAATATTAACTATTCTGAACACTCATCAAATTCCCCCTCACTTATCTCATGCTTGTCCTCAAGTATGATTAACCAAATCAGTCAAAAACTTCATTAAATGTTCTTTCTCAAGTATCACATTTAGGGAAGCAAGGTAGAGACCACAATAACTATTCAAGTCAAGAAATCAATCAATTGAACATCACCAATTAGAACAAGTCAAGTGCAATTGTAATATCCATTCATTCAATGCTCATAACTCAATACCTTACCAGGATTCACTCAAATCACTCCATATGTTTGGGGTAAAGAAACGCTCAATGTCAGAATTTACACAGTATTACCATAAGCCTGTAAATAAATCAAATCTCCACTACTAATAAGAACAAGATGCATAAATCAAAGGGTCTTTTATTGGTTGTAACGGGGCTTAGGTAAAGGTGGGGAAAAGGCTAAACATAAGGCTAAATGTTCAAGGCAAGGAACTAACAAATAATAATCTCAACTCTATCAAAACATTAAGCACAACAAGATAAAAAAACAAAATATCAAACAACAAATTTCTTATCGAAATGCATTTTTCACAATTTTGTTGTTTTGTCTTGCATTTTTTTTCACGTCTTTTTTTGTGTTCTTTTTTTCTTTCGAACAGTCTCTCTTTTTTCGAACAGCTGCTTTTTGTTTTTTTTTTCATTCAACATTTTTTCGATGGAGAATACAATGGTAAAAATTATTCACTTGCCCTGAAAAAGGTAGAAAAGAGGGATAAAATAAAAATTCTCGGGTTTATGAATATGGTGAAAACAAAGAAGCGGGAATAGGCTCAAAAGTGTTTAACTAAGGGAAAATATGCATGTGTAGGCTATTTAGTGGGGAAACGGAATGGTTAATCCTAAGGTGCCCAAATCATTTTTAAGCATCATGTTCATGTGTAATCTCGACAGTATTTAACATGCAGGTTCTAGAATACCAATGCCAAATTCGACACACTCAATCAAACAAAATGAGAGCGAAAATGATATGCTCGTAAAGGCTCAAATCTCACCAAATTGTTTCATGCATTGAGCTAATCACATTTCAACCAACAAAGTCATGGAATATCACAAAAATACCAACTTATCACAATTCATGCTATTCGCTATCAAGAATATCCTAACCTAAACAATTATGTGTTCCCAAGCAAGCATAGAATTCCGAAAAATTTCAACAAGACAAAGATAATTAATGAAATTTCCGACCAATTCAACCAACACATACTAGATTCAAAGCATAAAGATAAGCGAAATGAAATTCAATCCTACACTCTACTCCCCCTCACTTAAAGCGTTTTGCCTCAAAACGAAAAAAAAAATTAAAGTGCAAGAGAAGGAACAGAGTACTCCCCGGATTTATTGTCGACCGGTCTCCTTAGAAGTGTGCTAACGTGCACCATTACATGCTCCTAGGGGTAGAATTTGGCATTGTTCGGACGATAATCTCTCAATTCTTCGTTGTTTAAGTTTGAAATTCCTGCAAAATTAAATAAAATATGCTTAATCGGAAAAAAAAATAAAAGAAAAAATAAAAATAAAAATATAACGGAATTGAAAACAATGGGTTGCCTCCCATGAAGCGCTTTATTTAACGGCATTAGCTTGACGACCTAGTTCAAACTACAGGTTTCGTGACAAACACTTCCGCTTCATTCGCTTTCTCCAACTAAGAAATTCCTTATGAGAAATTTGAAAATTCTCACAAAGATTTCTTCAGATATTTCCCAATTTTAAAAACTTGTCCAGAAGAATGGCTGTCAAAACATCTTTTTTACCAAAAAATGATTTCCTCAAATGGCTCCTTGATGATTTCGACTTAATTTTTGGTGCCTGCAAAAAGGAAGGTAAATCTTTAGTTTTTAAAGGAGTTGAGATCAAATTTGAATAAACAAATAAAATATTTTTCAACTCCCTTATGTCATCTTTTTTATCATCTGATTCCTTGCATAAATCGTCAACAAAGTTAGATTCATCATCAAAAAGTTCAAAAATGCCAACAAAATTAATACTATGAACGTTATCCGGATATCTCATTGCTTTATAGACATCAAATTTTAAGATCTCACCGTCGAACTCCATAGTAAGAATACCGCTTCGAACATCAATCTTTGCATTTGCTCAGAAAAGGACGACCGAGGAGGATTTCAGAACCAATGTTGCTACAATCATTTTCCATATCAATCACATAAAAATAAGCAGGGAAAATTAAGTTTTCTACCTCCACTAGAACATTTTCTATGAGTCTTTCAGGATAAATTATTGATTTGTCGGCTAGCTGAAGTGTAACTCTCGTCTCCTTCAAAGGCTTGGTGGAAATTAAATTATAGACGGAGAGAGGCATTACATTGATAGAGGCACCTAGATCGCACATAGCTCACTTGATTTTAACCTCACCAATTTTACAAGGTATTGAAAACATACCTTGGTCTTTATACTTCGGTGGAAGCGGTCGTTGGAAAACTGCTGAGACGTTCGCGCCTAAATCCACTTTCTCGACCCCGGTAAGCTTCCTTTTAGTCGTACAGAGATCCTTCAGAAACCGACAATACCTTGGAACTTTCCGGATAACTTCGAGGAGAGGTATGTTAACTTCTACCTTCCGAAGTACGTCTAATATTTCCTTTTCCTCAACTTTTTTATCCTTTTTAACTAACCTTGATGGAAAAGGCGGTGGCACATCGTAGGGAGATGGCTTCGGATCGTCCGTTTGTTCTTCATCGTTCTCTTTCTGGGATTCTGCGTCAACTGCTTCTTCTTCACTTTGGGAGTTCGAATCTTCTTCTTTCTTCCGGGATCTTGCGCTTACCTCCTTAGGGTCTGGTTGTTCAACAATTGTACCACTTCGAAGGGTGATGGCGCTAACATTCTCTATTGGATTCGGTTCAGTTTGTGATGGTAGCCTCCTTTGTGACTCTAATCTCCCCACGGTTTGAGCCAGTTGGCTCAATTGCTTGTCCATCTCTTGGAAGTGGGTTTCAGTTCGAGTCTGGAATTTCTCCTGGGATAGTGCTAACCGCTCGACAATCAATTCTAATGATGACTTCTACGGTTGTTGCGGTGGTGGAGGTCTCGCTTGATAGCCTTGATTCGGTCTCAGGTTCTGCGCATAACTGAAGTTCGGATGGTCCCTCCATCCTGGGTTGTATGTATTACCATAAGGATTATAAGCTCTTTGGGGAGGTCTCGGGAAGTTTCCGAATACGTTGACTTGAGCTGTTGCATCGTCTTGAATCAGTGGACAACCATCTGTTGGATGATCAGGCAATGCACATATTCCACATACTCGGTTTTGTCCTGTCTTTCCTGCAACAAGAGAGTTTACGACTTCAGTTAACTTATCTATTTTACTTTCTAAGGAAGATGAACTTATCTCATGAACCCTTCGAGAAGGTTCATTATTTGCGCGGAACTATTGGGAATTTGCAGCCATCGTCGATATTAAATCTCTAGCCTCGGTAGGAGTCATATTCACCAAGGCTCCACCGCTAGCAGCATCGATCATCTTCATTTCCAGGGGAGATAATCCTTCATAGAAGTATTGAATGAGTGTTTGTTCAGTTAGCCCATGTTGTGGACAACTAGAACACAACTTCTTAAACCGCTCCCAGTAGTCGTAGAGCGACTCTCCATCAAGTTGCTTGATTCCAAGTATTCTCCTTCGTAGTTCACTTACTTTTGCCGCAGGGAAAAACTTGTCAAGAAAAAGACGAGTCATATTAGCCCATGTAGTAACAGAATTAGGAGGAAGATAAAATAACCACTCCTTAGCCGAGTCGGCTAAGGAAAAAGGGAAAGCTCTAAGTTTTATTTGGTCCTCGGTTACTCCCTGTGGTGTAAAACTAGAGCAGACCATGTGAAATTCTTTGAGATGTTTGTGTGGATCCTCGTTTGGCAATCCACGGAATGTAGGGAGGAGATGAATAAGGCCGGTCTTCAACTGGTACGGAGTTTCGCCTTGGGGAAAATCAATGCACATAGGTCCTTGTTCAGTGGGTGCCGCGGCTAACTCCCGAATAGTAGGTTCGGCCATCGGATTTGTATTACCTGAATTTGATCTTTCTTCTGGATCTAATTGTTGTCTCCTTCTTTCCCGAAGTGTCTGTGCGTGGAGTCTCTTAGCTTCAGCTTCGATCTCTGGGTTGTACTCCACTAATATGCTCGGATTAGTCCTGGTCATAAATCAAAAACAAACAAAAATTAGTAACTTTGGCGAAGTCCCCGGCAACGGCGCCAATTTGACAACTGTCGTTTCAAATGTCAAAATAATTCCTTATTCTCAATCAATAAATTAAGGAAATGCGTAGCAAGGAGAAGTAAGGGTCGATTCCACAGGAACTTAGAAAATTATAAATTTCTGTCTGAATTATTTATGCCAGGCGTGAAACAGTAAAAATGGGGGGATTTTAGTAAAAGATAATAAAGTGATTAAATAAAAGTAATTAAAGTAAAAATAAGAAGATGAAGATTGTGAATAAATACGGTAAAAGTAGCCTCAAGCTTCGCTTTGATTCAATTTCCTTTAGATCATCGAATAAGATTTTCTCTTCGGGATTCACGTCGGTTACTTTGTCTACAAGGGCTATCCTTGTGACTCTATCTTGTATACCTAATACCCAAGGCAATCTTTGATTCCGGCTTCGGTAGTTGATTCTAACAACATCTATTGTCGTAGATCAAATACCGTTTAAGTTCGTGGCGACCGACTCGGATTGTTGTTTCTATAACCGTCAATTCCGATCTCAATTCCCTCTTGGCGAAGCTATCTCGCCAAGTGTGTTCCCAGGAAGTCGAATTGCTTTCTATAAGCCGAATCTTCCTCCCACACGTTTAATCGCAACAACTTCTTGACCAAAGTCAATCTTCGATTTTTGAAAACTGTTTTGATTTTAAAAAAAAATAAGCGCAGAGATTGAGAGAGAGATTCCGAAGATATTAAGGGACCGTTTCAATTCTCCCGTTGGAATTAAATCATCGCGACAGCTCTCGGCTTATGAAAAGTTTAGCTAAGCATGACAAAAGTCATACTTAGCATAAAAATAAAACTTGAAAATAAAGAAAAATAAAAAGAACTTGAAAAGGAAAAGAGAAAGCTTTTATAAAAACTAGAGAGAAAAGAAGAATGTATTCTGAATGATGATTTTAGGCTTACCCCAAGTGGGTATTTATAGCCTCTCAAAGCCTAAAGGATAAGCAAAGAAAATAATAAAATAATACAAAAGATAATTGTTTTTAAATTTAAATTCAAACTTAAACTAGTCTCCTAATGCAACTCTACTCGTCAATCTTCCAGAAGGCGTGCGGAAGAAGTCTTCTAGAAACCGTCACTGACTGGACCTTCTAGAAACTGCCACGTCATACCACGTCGTGCCCAGAGTCGTGCCCATGTCTCCAGCCGTGACCAAATAATAAAAAAATGTAGAATTCGCCCGTTTTGTCACAAATTCTGGAAAACAATGACCTGTACGAAAACAAGCACAACACGACCAAATAAACAGCAATAAATCCACAAAACCGAAGAAATAACGAGCAAATATTAACTATTCTGAACACTTATCAGGGTTACAATGTCGTCGATATTATATAAATTAAAGAAATTTCTCCAGCCAGAGCCGCTGATGGTGAACCAGCCTCCACCTTCACTCCTGCAGTTGAAGTTCCAAGAACTGCCATATCCATTTCTAACCCTCAGCACACCGGGGAGAGCGCCGCCGCCGTAGTGAAACCTGAACCTTGATCCTTTGTCACCTCTAAGAGTGATCGAGAAGATCTCTGCCATTTTATCTGCTACTAGGTCTAGCCCTTACAAAGATATTTGTAATATGATTGTTGTTATGAAGCTCTTTGTTCTGTACGAGGGGCTTATATAGAGTGATAAAGCAGCTCTTCTTACTTGATCAAACAATGAAAGATTGTAATATAGACTATAGAGATCAGAACCAGCTTTTCTTACTCGATCAAATGAAGAAAAAGAAAGAAAAAACCTTGAAATCTGATGCATCGCGAGCGTAGGCTTAAAAGTTTTGTAAACTATCGACAATCTTCAAAGTCGAATGTATTTACATAAACTTTAGATGTTTTCTGTCATAACCATTTCTTTGAAAAAAACAATTAAATATTATTTTAAAAATGATGATGACTTTAATTTTAAAATTTTGATGGATTTTAAATTGATTTGGATTAAATTGGAAAGAGAATCGCCATCGATCTTTGGGTTATATAGTCGAATACCTAAAAACGACTTTTTAAAACAATTTTAAGAAAAATCATTTTTAGACGAAATTCGGTCTGCCTTTACCAGAAATTCAATTTGATAGGTCCGGAAGTCGGTTACGCATGGGAAAAGATTAACACCCCCATAGTGCCCAAAATTGGTATTGTGTCATTTATACATTGTCGTAAATTGTGAAAATTACTAATCGAATATAAAATTAAAATATGATATGTTTATTGAACATGAATTAATTTGCTTTGAAATAATTTGCTTTGAATTAATTAATTAATTAGAGAAAATTCTTTAACTTGAAAAGAAATCTCGAAATTAGCAATCCTCCGTCGGGAAAACTATTTCGACTATTTATTATCAGTAAAGAATATTCTCTCTTCAATAAAACGCGAATCAAATATAAATTGAAAAGCGAAATTTACGTAAAATGAATTGTTATTTAGAAACATGCATTGCATTGTTCTACTTAAAATATAAAGAATTAATTAGCAAAATAAAATTAATTTTATTCCAAGTGCACATTTGTTCAAATGTCGTATCGGATTATACCACTTCGATCAAGCAATGCTTTTCACGCCCATTTTATAAATCCTTGTTCTTGAAAATATTCGAATAAAATAAAAGAGTATAAAAATAATGATGAAAAATATTACATGCATGCTCGTAATAAAATATATAAAGAATAACGTATATCTAATGTAAATAGGGTTAATAATATTTATTTAATTTATGTGTGTATGTGTGCGCTTATTTGATGCATAAAAGGATGCATAAAATGTAACATGGGGATATATATATATATATATATTTAATATATAAAATATATTTTTTATTACATAATCTAATAAACCATAATCTGTAACCTGTGCTTCATACATGCACGAATATATATATATATGTGTGTGTGTGCATAAAGGACTAAAATATATAAAAAGACATTATTGATCAAAATACAAAGGAATCTTAAACACTTGGTGATATAAAGGACCAAAATAATATCGATGGTAACTTGAAAGGCCAAACAGCAAGATCAACAATAATTAGGGTATCAATCGAGGATATTAAACAAATATGGTACTAAAAATAGAAATAAATCATAGATAATACTAAAGGCTAAAGTAAAATAAACTAGAAACAGGGAAGAATAAATAACAATCCTACCTAAATCATCCATACCAAAATAGTAACCAAAATAAAATATTCATAAACATTAAGGTCATAGTCGAATATTAACGAAAATTGCATAATAAATATGATGGTGACTTAAATATAAATGTGGAGAATTAAATGCTTGAAACAAAATAATGCAAAGCTTGGACTAATGGCCATATGATGAGCTTACAAAACTATGGGGACCTAGCATGTAATTATCCCTTAAATAGGCACTGAAGCCTTGTTAATTTCCCCAAAACACCGTCGTTCCAGTTGCCATATATATGGCTAAAATTAAAGCCAAAGCAGATTCATTCTGCCCATATTTAGCCTAGCCCTTAAAAATTAAAATGCTCTCCCCTTTTATTCATTTGTTACCCGACGCCGCATGAAGCAAAGACAGCTCTGCCTGCCGTGAATCGCGTCGGAAATGAGATGAAACGCCTTTCAAGAGACAACCACTCATAACCAAACCCCTAAAAATCCTACCTTCACATGCATCCAAACTCGAAAATCAAAACTCCTTTATTTACCTTCGGTTTTCTTCTCCCGGTGATGTAACGGTGGCCACATTTTGCGAAAAAAAAAGAAGTAAACTTTTCCTCCTCTTTTTTAGCTCGAATGGCACTTCGTTTTTGGCTCTTGATGGCTTTTTTTTATTTGGTTCGAATATGTTTGGGTTTGAATCCTTGATTTTTTTTTCTCTGATTTTTCTTTTCTTTTTCCCCAAATAGGTCTCCATGTTCACTCCTCGTTTCTTTTATCTTCTGTCTGTGATGGATTTGTTGTTGATTTGAGTTCTCAGATAGGGTAATATTATCCTATGTTTCTAGGATATGATTTTCTGACTTGGATAGGTTCTGGGTCACTGTTGGTGCAGGGGAGGACGATGGCGGCGGCAGCAATGGCAGGCGACGGTGGCTACAACAAATCATATCCCTAGGGTTAGGTTTCAGAAACCTTAGGGGGACCGGGTCGGATCGGGTCATTGGGCCAATTCGGGTTGCTGCTATCTGGGTTGCTGAGTGTTGGGTCTAGATCGGTTCCCTTCGAGTCGGGTTGGGTCCGATTGCTCTTCAGGTTGGTTGCTGAGTGGGTTGTACCTGGGTTCGTCTCAGCTGGGCTAGTAATTGGGTCTTGACTTGTAATTTGATTGCAAAATTAAGCCTGCAAAATGTAATTAAAACATTAATAATAATAATAATAATATTTTTAATAGGCCCGTAACTAAAATGGGTGTCTACAGTTTTCTTAATCGCCTTTTTTAGGTATTGCAAGATAATTAACTTGGAGTGCAACCTCAACGTCTTCATGCATATCTGGTTTACAAGTGCATGCATGAAAAACTAAGTCAAACTTGGCGACGTCATCAGATATGGTTTAAGAGAACATTTTTTTTTATAAAATTATAAGACAACATTTTGAGTAGGTTTTGCACATCAATTTTATTGTTTCAGAAGATTATAATATAATCATAAACACTTAATTAGCCTATTCAACTAGATTGCTTAGGATCTTGACCTTCATTTTGTAAGCGAGATGTCGATCGACTTTCTTTCGAAACGTGATGGTTGGCTAGCTTGTAATCGATCTTGTTTTGTTTTTCAGTACTATCGATCTGCTTAGCTCGCAACATTTCATGTTACCTCTTGTTCTCATTTGACAATAGTTTATACTTATTAATTGGACTGTAATATCTCGGTTAGATTGCGTGAGCTTGTTTTTGTTTTATAAATTTGGGAAACGATTAGTGGATAAGAAAATAAATTAGTTGTTCCAAGACTTCTTTAACCAACTTTATTTATTAACCTATGCGCTGATTAGACTCAGACGAAAACTATTTATCCAAACCTCTTCCGAAACAGTTGGAACATCATAATATTATACATGTGCATATATCAGACATTAATCAACTATTGCTTGATTATAATTTTTTTTAATATTTTTTCATATATATTTCACAATTTATATTTGAAGTTTTTTGGTGAATTTAGTGAAACAGAAAAAAAAAAGACGTTATTTACGGAATAGGACAAGAGGAGATAATCTAACGTTGTTTTGGCTTGAGTGAGTCAGCGGGATGTTCGGATGTCTAAAACGAAATCTTGCTATGTCACAAAACTAAAAAAAATAGATCGGCAGCCAACACTCATCTTTTGACTTTAACCATTCTGACGTATTGAAAATATGTATAATAACTTGAAAATAAAAAATTACAAACTAATTAACCAGTAGTACTGTTTTAAAAATAGTGAAAAATTAGAAAGAAACATTTCCTAAAAGAACATATACATATCAGCTTCTTAATATACCAGCACACCGTAGACAACTCGATTAATTATCTAGAGATTTTACTTTTGCAACTAATGAATTTTAGTGCACATTAATGATGTAGACGTTGTTACCGGCTTCGTCGGAAAGGGTTACAATGTCGTCGATATTATATGAATTAAAGAAATTTCTCCAGCCAGAGCCGCTGATGGTGAACCAGCCTCCACCTTCACTCCTTCAGTTGAAGTTCCAAGACCTGCCATATCCATTTCTAGCCCTCAGCACATCGGGGAGAGCGCCGCCGCCGTAGTGAAACCTGAACCTTGATCCATTGTCACCTCTAAGAGTGATCGAGAAGATCTCTGCCATTTTATTTGCTACTAGGTCTATCCCTTACAAAGATATTTGTAATATGATTGTTGTTATGAAGCTCTTTGTTCTGTACGAGGGGCTTAAATAGAGTGAAAAAGCAGCTCTTCTTACTCGATCAAACAATGAAAGATTATAATATAGACTATAGAGAGCAGAACCAGCTTTTCTTACTCGATCAAATGAAGAAAAAGAAAGAAAAAACCATGAAATCTAATGCATCGCGAGCATAGGCTTAAAAGTTTTGTAAACTGTCGACAATCTTCAAAGCCATATATGTACAAGTTTTGTGAGATAACGGTGGCCACGTTTTGCAAAAAAAAAAAGTAAACTTTTCCTCCTCTTTTTTAGCTCGAATGGCATTCCGTTTTTGGCTCTTGATGGTTTTTTTTATTTGGTTCGAATATGTTTGGTTTTGAATCCTTGATTTTTTTCTCTGATTTTTCTTTTCTTTTTCCCCGAATGGGTCTCCCTGTTCTCTCCTCGTTTCTTTTATCTTCTGTCTGTGTTGGATTTGTTGTTGATTTGAGTTCTCATATAGGGTAATATTATACTATGTTTCTAGGATATGATTTTCTGACTTGGATAGGTTCTGGGTTACTGTTGGTGGAGGGGAGGACGATGGCGGCGGCAGCAATGGCAGGCAACGGCGGCTACAACAAATCATATCCCTCGGGTTAGGTTTCACAAACCTTATGGGGACCGGGTCGGATCGGGCCGTTGGGCCGATTCGGGTTGCTGCTATCTAGGTTGCTGAGTGTTGGGTCTAGATCGGTTCCTTTCGAGTTGGGTTGGGTCCGATTAGTCTTCAGGTTGGTTGCTGAGTGGGTTGTACCTGGGTTAGTCTCAGATGGGCTTGTAATTGGGTCTTGACTAGTAATTTGATTGCAAAATTAAGCCTGCAAAATGTAATTAAAACATTAATAATAATGATAATAATATTTTTAATAGGCCCGTACAAAAATGGGTGTCTACAGTTTTCTTAATCGCCTTTTTTAGGTATTGCAAGATAATTAACTTGGAGTGCAACCTCAACGTCTTCATGCATATCTGGTTTACAAGTGCATGCATGAAAAACTAAGTCAAACTTGGCGACGTCATCAGATATGGTTTAAGAGAACATTTTTTTTTATAAAATTATAAGACAACATTTTGAGTAGGTTTTGCACATCAATTTTATTGTTTCAGAAGATTATAATATAATCATAAACACTTAATTAGCCTATTCAACTAGATTGCTTAGGATCTTGACCTTCATTTTGTAAGCGAGATGTCGATCGACTTTCTTTCGAAACGTGATGGTTGGCTAGCTTGTAATCGATCTTGTTTTGTTTTTCAGTACTATCGATCTGCTTAGCTCGCAACATTTCATGTTACCTCTTGTTCTCATTTGACAATAGTTTATACTTATTAATTGGACTGTAATATCTCGGTTAGATTGCGTGAGCTTGTTTTTGTTTTATAAATTTGGGAAACGATTAGTGGATAAGAAAATAAATTAGTTGTTCCAAGACTTCTTTAACCAACTTTATTTATTAACCTATGCGCTGATTAGACTCAGACGAAAACTATTTATCCAAACATCTTCCGAAACAGCTGGAACAACATAATATTATACATGTGCATATATCAGACATTAATCAACTATTGCTTGATTATAATTTTTTTTAATATTTTTTCATATATATTTCACAATTTATATTTGAAGTTTTTTGGTGAATTTAGTGAAACAGAAAAAAAAAGACGTTATTTACGGAACAGGACAAGAGGAGATAATCTAACGTTGTTTTGGCTTGAGTGAGTCAGCGGGATGTTCGGATGTCTAAAACGAAATCTTGCTATGTCACAAAACTAAAAATATAGATCGGCAACCAACACTCATCTTTTGACTTTAACCATTCTGACGTATTGAAAATATGTATAATAACTTGAAAATAAAAAATTACAAACTAATTAACCAGTAGTACAGTTTTAAAAATTGTGAAAAATTAGAAAGAAACATTTCCTAAAAGAACATATGCATATCAGCTTCTTAATATACCAGCACACCGTAGACAACTCGATTAATTATCTAGAGATTTTACTTTTGCAACTAATGAATTTTAGTGCACATTAATGATGTAGA
Source organism: Hibiscus syriacus (assembly GCF_006381635.1). NCBI lineage: Eukaryota > Viridiplantae > Streptophyta > Magnoliopsida > Malvales > Malvaceae > Hibiscus > Hibiscus syriacus. The sequence continues at coordinate 10,332,076 of NW_024062733.1, forward strand.
CGTTGTTACCGGCTTCGTCGGAAAGGGTTACAATGTCGTCGATATTATATGAATTAAAGAAATTTCTCCAGCCAGAGCCGCTGATGGTGAACCAGCCTCCACCTTCACTCCTGCAGTTGAAGTTCCAAGACCTGCCATATCCATTTCTAACCCTCAGCACACCGGGGAGAGCGCCGCCGCCGTAGTGAAACCTGAACCTTGATCCATTGTCACCTCTAAGAGTGATCGAGAAGATCACTGCCATTTTATCTGCTACTAGGTCTAGCCCTTCCAAAGATATTTGTAATATGATTGTTGTTATGAAGCTCTTTGTTCTGTACGAGGGGCTTAAATAGAGTGAAAAAATAGCTCTTCTTACTCGATCAAACAATGAAAGATTATAATATAGACTATAGAGAACAGAACCAGCTTTTCTTACTCGATCAAATGAAGAAAAAGAAAGAAAAAACCATGAAATCTGATGCATCGCGAGCATAGGCTTAAAAGTTTTGTAAACTGTCGAAAATCTTCAAAGTCGAATGTATTTACATAAACTTTAGATGTTTTCTGTCATAACCATTTCTTTTGAAAAAAATAATTAAATATTATTTTAAAAACGATGATGACTTTAATTTTAAAATTTTGACGGATTTTGAATATATTTGGATTAAATTGGAAAGAGAGTCGCCATCGATCTTTGGGTTAGATAGTCGAATACCTAAAAACGTCTTTTTAAAATAATTTTAAGAAAAATCATTTTTAGAGATTCGGTCAGCCTTTACCAGAAATTCAATTTGATAGGTCCGAAAGTCGGTTACGCGTGAGAAAAGATTAACACCCCCATAGTGCCCAAAAATGGTATTGGGTCGTTTATACGTTGTCGTAAATGGTGAAAATTACAAATCGAATATAAAATTAAAATATGATATGTTTATTGAACATGAATTAATTTGCTTTAAAATAATTTGCTTTGAATTAATTCATTAATTAGAGAAAATTCTTTAACTTGAAAAGAAATCTCGAAATTAGCAATCCTTCGTCGGGAAAACTATTTCGACTATTTCTTATCAGTAAAGAATATTCCCTCTTCAATAAAACACGAATCAAATATAAATTGAAAAGCGACATTTACGTAAAATGAATTGTTATTTAGAAACATGCATTGCATTGTTCTACTTAAAATAAAAAGAATTAATTAGAAAAATAAAATTAATTTTATTCCAAGTTCACATTGGTCAAATGTCATATCGGATTATACCACTTCGATCAAGCGATGCTTTTCACACCCATTCAACAAATCGTTGTTCTTAAAAATATTCGAATAAAATAAAGGAGTATAAAAATAATGATGAAAAATATTACATGCATGCTCGTAATAAAATATATAAAAATAACGTATATCTAATGTAAATAGGGTTAATAATATTTATTTAATTTATGCGTGTATGTGTGCGCTTATTTGATGCATAAAAGGATGCATAAAATGTAACATGGCGATATATATATATATATATGTTTAGTATATAAAATACATTTTTTTACTACATAATCTAATAAACCATAATCTACAAGCAGTGCTTCATACATTCACGAATATATATATATATATATGTGTGTGCATAAAGGACTAAAATATATAAAAAGACATTATTGGTCAAAATACAAAGGAATCTTAAACACTTGGTGATATAAAGGACCAAAATGATATCGATGGTAACTTGAAAGGCCAAACAGCAAGATCAACAATAATTAGGGTATCAATCGAGGATATTAAACAAATAAGGTACTAAAAATAGAAATAAATCATAGATAATAGTAAGGGCTAAAATAAAATAAACCAGAAACAGGAAAGAATAAATAACAATTCTACCTAAATCATCCATACCAAAATAGTAACCAAAATAAAATATTCATAAACATTAAGGTCATAGTCGAATATTAACGAAAATTGCATAATAAATATGATGGTGACTTAAATGTAAATGTGGAGAATTAAATGCTTGAAACAAAATAATGCAAAGCTTGGATTAATGGCCATATGATGAGCTTACGAAACTATGGGGACCTAGCATGTAATTATCCCTTAAATAAGCGCTGAAGCCTTGTACATTTCCCCAAAACATCGTCGTTCTAGTGCCCATATATATGGCTAAAATTAAAGCCAAAGCAGATTAATTCTACCCATATTTAGCCTAGCCCTAAAAAATTAAAATGATCTCCCCCTTTATTCATTTGTTACCCGACGCCTCATGATGCATAGACAGCTCCGGATGTCGTGAATTGTGTCAGAAATAAGATGAAACGCCTCCCAGGAGACAACCACTCATGACCAAACCCCTAAAAATCCTACCTTCATATGCATACGAACTCGAAAATTAAAACTCATTTATTTACCTTCGGTTTTCTTCTCCCGGTGAGATAACAGTGGCCACGTTTTGCAAAAAAAAAAAAGTAAACTTTTCCTCCTCTTTTTTAGCTCGAATGGCATTCCGTTTTTTGCTCTTGATGGCTTTTTTTTATCTGGTTCGAATATGTTTGGGTTTGAATCCTTGATTTTTTTTCTCTAATTTTTCTTTTCTTTTTCCCCGAATGGGTCTCCCTGTTCTCTCCTCGTTTCTTTTATCTTCTGTCTGTGATGGATTTGTTGTTGATTTGAGTTCTCAGATAGGGTAATATTATCCTATGTTTCTAGGATATGATTTTCTGACTTGGATAGGTTCTGGGTTACTGTTGGTGGAGGGGAGGACGATAGCGGCGGCAGCAATGGCAGGCGACGGCGGCTACAACAAATCATATCCCTCGGCTTAGGTTTCACAAACCTTAGGGGGACCGGGTCGGATCGGGCCGTTGGGCCGATTCGGGTTGCTGCTATCTAGGTTGCTGAGTGTTGGGTCTGGATCGGTTCCATTCGAGTTGGGTTGGGTCCGATTAGTCTTCAGGGTTGTTGCTGAGTGGGTTGTACCTGGGTTAGTCTCAGCTAGGCTTGTAATTGGGTCTTGACTTGTAATTTGATTGCAAAAGTAAGCCTGCAAAATGTAATTAAAACATTAATGATAATAATAATATTTTTAATAGGCCCGTACAAAAACGGGTGTCTACAGTTTTCTTAATCGCCTTTTTTAGGTATTGCAAGATAATTAACTTGGAGTGCAACCTCAACGTCTTCATGCATATCTGGTTTACAAGTGCATGCATGAAAAACTAGGTCAAACTTGGCGACGTCATCAGATATGGTTTAAGAGAACATTTTTTTTTTAATAAAATTATAAGACAACATTTTGAGTAGGTTTTGCACTTCAATTTTATTGTTTCAGAAGATTATAATATAATCATAAACACTTAATTAGCCTATTCAACTAGATTGCTTAGGATCATGACCTTCATTTTGTAAGCGAGATGTCGATCGACTTTCTTTCGAAACGTGATTGTTGGCTAGCATGTAATCGATCTTGTTTTGTTTTTCAGACAATTACTATCGATCTGCTTAGCTCGCAACATTTCATGTTACCTCTTGTTCTCATTTGACAATAGTTTACACTTATTAATTGGACTGTAATGTCTCGGTTAGATTGCGTGAGCTTGTTTTTGTTTTATAAATTTGGGAAACGATTAGTGGATAAGAAAATAAATTAGTTGTTCCAAGACTTCTTTAACCAACTTTATTTATTAACCTATGTGCTGATTAGACTAAGACGAAAACTATTTATCCAAACATCTTCCGAAACAGCTGGAACAACATAATATTATACATGTGCATATATCAGACATTAATCAACTATTGCTTGATTATAATTTTTTTTAATATTTTTTCATATATATTTCACAATTTTATTTAAAGTTTATTGGTGAATTTAGTGAAACAGAAAAAAAAAAGACGTTATTTACGGAGCAGGACAAGACGAGATAATCTAACGTTGTTTTGGGTTGAGTGAGTCAGCGGGATGTTCGGATGTCTAAAACGAAATCTTGCTATGTCACAAAACTAAAAAAAATAGATCGGCAGCCAACACTCATCTTTTGACTTTAATCATTCTGACGTATTGAAAATATGTATAATAAGTTGAAAATAAAAAATTACAAACTAATTAACCAGTAGTACTGTTTTAAAAATAGTGAAAAATTAAAAAGAAACATTTCCTATAAGAACATATGCATATCAGCTTCTTAATATACCAGCACACCGTAGACAACTCGATTAATTATCTAGAGATTTTACTTTTGCAACTAATGAATTTTAGTGCACATTAATGATGTAGACGTTGTCACCGGCTTCGTCGGAAAGGGTTACAATGTCGTCGAGATTATATGAATTAAAGAAATTTCTCCAGCCAGAGCTGCTGATGGTGAACCAGCCTCCACCTTCACTCCTGCAGTTGAAGTTCCAAGACCTTCCATATCCATTTCTAACCCTCAGCACACCAGGGAGAGCGCCGCCGCCGTAGTGAAAACTGAATCTTGATCCATTGTCGCCTTCAAGAGTGATCGAGAAGATCTATGACATTTTATCTGCTACTAGGTCTAGCCCTTACAAAGATATTTGTAATATGATTGTTGTTATGAAGCTCTTTGTTCTGTACGAGTGGCTTATATAGAGTGATAAAGCAGCTCTTCTTACTCGATCAAACAATGAAAGATTATAATATAGACTATAGAGAGCAGAACCAGCTTTTCTTACTCGATCAAATGAAGAAAAAGAAAGAAAAACCCATGAAATCTGATGCATCGCGAGCATAGGCTTAAAAGTTTTGTAAACTGTCGACAATCTTCAAAGTCGAATGTATTTTCATAAACTTTAGATGTTTTCTATCATAACCATTTCTTTTGAAAAAAACAATTAAATATTATTTTAAAAACGATGATGACTTTAATTTTAAAATTTTGACGGATTTTAAATTGATTTGGATTAAATTGGAAAGAGAGTCGCCATCGATCTTTGGGTTAGATAGTCGAATACCTAAAAAAGTCTTTTTAAAACAATTTTAAGAAAAATCATTTTTAGACGAAATTCGATCTGCCTTTACCAGAAATTCAATTTGATAGGTCCGGAAGTCGGTTACGTGTGGGGAAAGATTAACACCCCCATAACGCCTAAAATTGGTATTATGTCGTTTATACGTTGTCATAAATGGTGAAAATTACAAATCGAATATAAAATTAAAATATGATATGTTTATTGAACATGAATTAATTTGCTTTGAATTAATTTGCTTTGAATTAATTAATTAATTAGAGAAAATTCTTTAACTTGAAAAGAAATCTCGAAATTAGCAATCCTCCATCGGGAAAACTATTTCGACTATTTCTTATCAGTAAATAATATTCCCTCTTCAATAAAACGTGAATCAAATATAAATTGAAAAGAGACATTTACGTAAAATGAATTGTTATTTAGAAACATGCATTGCATTGTTCTACTTAAAATAAAAAGAATTAATTAGCAAAATTAAACTAATTTTATTCCAAGTTCACATTTGTTCAAATGTCGTATCGGATTACACCACTTCGATCAAGCGACGCTTTTCACGCCCATTCTACAAATCGTTGTTCTTGAAAATATTCGAATAAAATAATGGAGTATAAAAAAATGATGAAAAATATTACATGCATGCTCGTAATAAAATATATAAAGAATAACATATATCTAATGCAAATAGGGTTAATAATATTTATTTAATTTATGTGTGTATGTGTGCGCTTATTTGATGCATAAAAGGATGCATAAAATGTAACATGGCGATATATATATATATATATGTTTAGTATATAAAATACATTTTTTATTACATAATCTAATAAACCATAATCTACAAGCAGTGCTTTATACATGCACGAATATATATATATATATATATGTGCATAAAGGACTAAAATATATAAAAAGACATTATTGATCAAAATACAAAGGAAGCTTAAACACTTGGTGATATAAAGGACCAAAATGATATCGATGGTAACTTGAAAGCCCAAACAGCAAGATCAACAATAATTAGGGTATCAATCGAGGATATTAAACAAATAAGGTACTAAAAATAGAAATAAATCATAGATAATACTAAGGGCTAAAATAAAATAAACCAGAAACAGGGAAGAATAAATAATAATTCTACAAAAATCATCCATACCAAAATAGTAACCAAAATAAAAGATTCATAAACATTAAGGTCATAGTCGAATATTAACGAAAATTGCATAATAAATATGATGGTGACTTAAATGTAAATGTGGAGAATTAAATGCTTGAAACAAAATAATGCAAAGCTTGGATTAATGGCCATATGATGAGCTTATAAAACTATGGGGACTTAGCATGTAATTATCCCTTAAATAGGCACTAAAGCCTTGTATATTTCCCCAAAACACCGTCGTTCCAGTGGCCATATATATGGCTAAAATTAAAGCCAAAGCAGATTCATTCTGCCCATATTTAGCCTAGCCCTAAAAAATTAAAATGTTCTCCCCCTTTTTTCATATGTATTGTGTCATTTATACGTTGTCATAAATGGTGAAAATTACAAATCGAATATAAAATAAAAATATGATATGTTTATTGAACATGAATTAATTTGCTTTGAATTAATTAATTAATTAGAGAAAATTCTTTAACTTGAAAAGAAATCTCGAAATTAGCAATCCTCCATCGGGAAAACTATTTCGACTATTTCTTATCAGTAAAGAATATTCCCTCTTCAATAAAACGTGAATCAAATATAAATTGAAAAGCGACATTTACGTAAAATGAATTGTTATTTAGAAACATGCATTGCATTGTTCTACTTAAAATAAAAAGAATTAATTAGCAAAATTAAACTAATTTTATTCCAAGTTCACATTTGTTCAAATGTCGTATCGGATTACACCACTTCGATCAAGCGACGCTTTTCACGCCCATTCTACAAATCGTTGTTCTTGATAATATTCGAATAAAATAAAGTAGTATAAAAATGATGAAAAATATTACATGCATGCTCGTAATAAAATATATAAAGAATAACGTATATCTAATGTAAATAGGGTTAATAATATTTATTTAATTTATGCGTGTATGTGGGCGCTTATTTGATGCATAAAAGGATGCATAAAATGTAACATGGCAATAAATATATATGTGTGTGTGTGTGTTTAGTATATAAAATACATTTTTTATTGCTTAATCTAATAAACCATAATCTACAAGCAGTGCTTCATACATGCACGAATATATATATATGTGCATAAAGGACTAAAATATATAAAAAGACATTATTGATCAAAATACAAAGGAAGCTTAAACACTTGGTGATATAAAGGACCAAAATGATATCGATGGTAACTTGAAAGCCCAAACAGCAAGATCAACAATAATTAGGGTATCAATCGAGGATATTAAACAAATAAGGTACTAAAAATAGAAATAAATCATAGATAATACTAAGGGCTAAAATAAAATAAACCTGAAACAGGGAAGAATAAATAACAATTATACATAAATCATCCATACCAAAATAGTAACCAAAATAAAAGATTCATAAACATTAAGGTCATAGTCGAATATTAACGAAAATTGCATAATAAATATGATGGTGACTTAAATGTAAATGTGGAGAATTAAATGCTTGAAACAAAATAATGCAAAGCTTGTATTAATGGCCATATGATGAGCTTATATAACTATGGGGAGTTAGCATGTAATTATCCCTTAAATAGGCATTAAAGCCTTGTACATTTCCCCAAAACACCGTCGTTCCAGTGGCCATATATATGGCTAAAATTAAATCCAAAGCAGATTCATTCTGCCCGTATTTAGCCTAGCCCTAAAAAATTAAAATGCTCTCCCCCTTTATTCATATGTTACCCGACGCCGCATGAAGCAATGACAGCTCCAGCTGCCGTGAATCGCGTCGGAACTGAGATGAAACGCCTCCCAAGAGACAACCACTCATGACCAAACCCCTAAAAATCCTACCGTCATATGCATCCGAACTCGAAAATTAATACTCCTTTATTTACCTTCGATTTTCTTCTCCCGGTGAGGTAACAGTGCCCACGTTTTGCAAAAAAAAAAAGTAAACTTTTCCTCCTCTTTTTTAGCTCGAATGGCACTCCGTTTTTGGCTCTTGATGGCTTTTTTTATTTGGTTCGAATTTGTTTGGGTTTGAATCCTTGATTTTTTTTTCTCTGATTTTTCTTTTCTTTGTCCCCGAATGGGTCTCCATGTTCTCTCCTCGTTTCTTTTATCTTCTGTCTGTGATGGATTTGTTGTTGATTTGGGTTCTCAGATAGGGTAATATTATACTATGTTTCTAGGATATGATTTTCTGACTTGGATAGGTTCTGGGTCACTGTTGGTGCAGGGGAGGACGACGACGGCGGCAGCAATGGCAGGTGACAGCGGCTACAACAAATCATATCCCTAGGGTTAGGTTTCTGAAACCTTATGGGGATCGGGTCGAATCGGGTCGTTGGGCCGATTCGGGTTGCTGCTATCTGGGTTGTTGAGTGTTGGGTGTAGATCGGTTCCCTTCGAGTCGGGTTGGGTCCGATTGGTCTTCAGGTTGGTTGCTGAGTGGGTTGTACCTGGGTTAGTCTCAGCTGGGCTTGTAATTGGGTCTTGACTTGTAATTTGATTGCAAAATTAAGCCTGCAAAATGTAATTAAAACATTAATAATAATAATAATAATATTTTTAATAGGCCCATACAATAACGGGTGTCTACAGTTTTCTTAATCGTCATTTTTAGGTATTGCAAGATAATTAACTTGGAGTGCAACCTCAACGTCTTCATGCATATTTGGTTTGTAAGTGCATGCATGAAAAACTAGGTCAAACTTGGCGACGTCATCAGATATGGTTTAAGAGAACATTTTTTTTTTAATAAAATTATAAGATAACATTTTGAGTAGGTTTTGCACTTCAATTTTATTGTTTCAGAAGATTATAATATAATCATAAACACTTAATTAGCCTATTCAACTAGATTGCTTAGGATCGTGACCTTCATTTTGTAAGCGAGATGTCGATCGACTTTCTTTCAAAACGTGATGGTTGGCTATCATGTAATCGATCTTGTTTTGTTTTTCAGACAATTACTATCGATCTGCTTAGGTCGCAACATTTCATGTTACCTCTTGTTCTCATTTGACAATAGTTTATACTTATTAATTGGACTGTAATGTCTCGGTTAGATTGCGCGAGCTTGTTTTTGTTTTATAAATTTGAGAAACGATTAGTGGATAAAAAATAAATTAGTTGTTCCAAGACTTCTTTAACCAACTTTATTTATTAACCTATGCGCTGATTCGACTCAGACGAAAACTACTTATCCAAACATCTTCCGAAACAGCTGGAACAACATAATATTATACATGTGCATATATCAGACATTAATCAACTATTGCTTGATTATAATTTTTTTTTTAATATTTTTCATATATATTTCACAATTTTTATTTGAAGTTTATTGGTGAATTTAGTGAAACAGAAAAAAAAAAGACGTTATTTATGGAGCAGGACATGAGGAGATAATCTAACATTGTTTTGGCTTGAGTGAGTCAGCGGGATGTTCGGATGTCTAAAACGAAATCTTGCTATGTCACAAAACTAAAAGAAATAGATCGGCAGCCAACACTCATCTTTTAACTTTAACCATTCTGATGTATTGAAAATATGTATAATAACTTGAAAATAAAAATTAACAAACTAATTAACCAGTAGTATTGTTTTAAAAATAGTGAAAAATTAAAAAGAAACATTTCCTAAAAGAACATATGCATATCAGCTTCTTAATATATCAGCACACCGTAGACAACTCGATTAATTATCTAGAGATTTTACTTTTGCAACTAATGAATTTTAGTGCACATTAATGATGTAGACGTTGTCACCGTCTTCGTCGAAAAGGGTTACAATGTCGTCGATATTATATGAATTAAAGATATTTCTTCAGCCAGAGCCGCTGATGGTGAACCAGCCTCCACCTTCACTCCTGCAATTGAAGTTCCAAGACCTGCCATATCCATTTCTACCCCTCAGCACACCGGGGAGAGCGCCGCCGCCGTAGTGAAACCTGAACCTTGATCCATTGTCACCTCTAAGAGTGATCGAGAAGATCTCTTCCATTTTATTTGCTACTAGGTCTAGCCCTTACAAAGATATTTGTAATATGATTGTTGTTATGAAGCTCTTTGTTCTGTACAAGGGGCTTATATAGAGTGAAAAAGCAGCTCTTCTTACTCGATCAAACAATGAAAGATTATAATATAGACTATAGAGAGCATAACCAGCTTTTCTTACTCGATCAAATGAAGAAAAAGAAAGAAAAACCATGAAATCTGATTCATCGCGAGCATAGGCTTAAAAGTTTTGTAAACTGTCGACAATCTTCAAAGTCGAATGTATTTACATAAACTTTAGATGGTTTCTTAATCTCCTCTTTTAGGTATCGCAAGATAATTAACTTGGAGTGCAACCTCAACGTCTTCATGCATATCTGGTTTACAAGTGCATGCATGAAAAACTAGGTCAAACTTGTCGACGTCATCAGATATGGTTTAAGAGAACAATTTTTTTATATAAAATTATAAGACAAAACATTTTTACTTGGATTTGCACTTCAATTTTATTGTTCCAGAAGATTATAATTTAATCATAAACACTTAATTAGCCCATTCAACTAGACTGCTTAGGATTGTAAGCTTTATTTTGTAAGCGAGATGTCGATCGATTTTCTTCCGAAACGTGATGGTTGACTAGCATGTAATCGAGCTTTTTTTGTTTTTCAGACAATTACTATCGATCTGCTTAGCTCGCAAGATTTCATGTTACCACTTGTTCTCATTTTGCTATAGTTTATATTTATTAATTGGACTGCCATGTCTCGTTTAGATTGCAAGAGCTTGTTTTGTTTTATAAATTTAGAAAACGATTAGTGGATAAGAAAATAAATTAGATGTTCCAATACTTCTTTAATCAACTTTATTTATTACGTTATTCGATGAGTAGGCTCAAATGGAAACTATTTATCCAAACATCTTCCGAAACAGCTGGAACAGCATAATATTGTACACGCATATATCAACGTCAACTTACAGACATTAATCAACTATTGTTTGATTATAATTTTTTTAAAAATTATTTTTAATATATATATTTCACAATTTATATTTAAAGTTTATTGATGAATTTAGAGAAACAGCAAAAATGATGTTAATTACGGAGTAGGATATGAGGGAATAATCTAACGTTGTTTTAGCTTGAGTGAGTCAGCCGGATGTTTGGATGTCTAAAACGAAATATTGCTATGTCACACAACTAAAACAATAGATCGACAACCAACACTCATCTTTTGACTTTAAACATTCTAACGTGTTGAAAATATGTATAATAACTCGAAAATAAAAAAAAATACACACTAATTAAACAGTAATACTGTTTATTTCTGATTGAAATTTAGTATGCCTTGGTTCATTTGTTGAAATTTTCTCTTTGCAATCTTGATTCTTGCTTTGTCTCTTTGAATGCTATTTGAGTTATTGATCACAATTTTTATTGGAATTAAGATGCATGATAGTGAAATTGGCATGATTAGTGTTTTCTTGAAATTTTTTATTAATTTTCCATAAGTTTATTTTTTTTTATAAGAATGGAGATTTATTAAAATCAAGAGAACGTACAACTTATGAGCCTCATTAAAAACCTCCCTAAACTAGTTGGAAGAAAAGAGCACTACATAAGAGAACAAAACACACAAAACAGACCAGAAACGAAAGCCAGACCAACAAAGATCACCATCACCTAAAAAAAGCAATTTAAAAGCAACTATCACTACCGACCAAAATGAACAAGAAACGGCAGCCATCTAATCGTACAAAAACTAAAAAACAACATAACAGATCCAACCGAACAGGCTCCCTCGACAACGTCTACGTATACGGAGTTACCAAAAACGAACAGAGGCAGCAGAAGTGTATCCAAAAGTTCTCGAGCGAACAGCCAAAGAGAGGCCTTGATGAGGATCCCGCTACCGAACAAGATACAAGAAGCAACCAGCAATCCAACACTAAGCTCTATTTGAAGGCACCAACCTTCTAGATAATACATTCTGAAAAATCCAACAATAACCAACCAATCGACCACTCCACTGAAAAAACCAACAAACCCAGCAATTACAGCACCAACATACCACATCTACCATGGACAATGACCACACGGAAGAATCCACTATCAACGACACCTTCCCACCCATCAATAAAGACACATCCTTTTGCATTTGTCTAAACTAGTACCGGAGATGGAATCATTGACAAGGAAAATACCGTAAAAGAACATATCGGCATGCTCAACCAGAATCGACCCTGATTTGTAGCCATGTTAAGAAGAAAACAAGCACTTTGAATTTGAGTGGACCAAACGAGATAACGGGCATGTGCAAACAAGGAAACCAGATGTCCCATGTATCAACACAAAACACATATTGAAAGTCCCTCAAAGTGGACAGAATTGTGCGCCCCATGTGCGCCCTACTCACCTCCTCCAAGAAAATGGAGCATCCACTAAATAGAAAGGAAGAACCATGCGCAGACCACCAAAACTTAATTATCTGGGAAACAAAAACCAAGAGCCCCACCTATTTTGAAACCATTTAATAAAACCAATTGCTTTGGAAAAATACAACCAAAATTGATGCAATGGAAAAAAAAAACGTTGGTTCCCCACTACACTTTGCTTCGGAAATGACAAAGCCTACTGCCCAACAATTAAACAAATAAAAAAACATGCGCATTACATTCTAAAACAGCCCAAAAGACACGCCCATGCACTCCAAAACCTACCTCCAATGCATTATGCACAAGAAAAACCACTCCTCTGACAAAGGAAGACAAATTTAGATACCCCAAAACGCACTAAGTGGGACTCTTCATACAATATCCTACAGAGGCAACACTGCACTCAGTCACAGCTCCCACTCCCGCCCCATAACCATCCTCCAGAGCAAAAAAATAACCTCTTGAGACATGAAAAGTCACGTGTACCGACCCTATACTAAAAGAAAAAGAGAAAAACAAAAAACAAAACTCAAGAACAAGTCAATGACCCTCAGAAAACCACGACATGAACCTCAACTATCAAAAGCAAAAACCTTAACGCCTGTCCTTCATCTCCCTCACAATCCTTCACACAATTCTAACGACACAAACTCCTCAAGAACTTTCCTTTCAGGTCCAGAAAACGTAATACCAAGCATCTTAGCTACTGACAGAGTTTTCCTCCGCTTCAGCATACGCAGCAGCCCATTTTTTCTTTATGTCCGAATCTGAAATAGATCTACCTGATAATTCACTATGTTCTAGATCAGACTTCCTCAACTTGGAACTCTTCAAAGCTCGATCTCTTCGACTCCTCTAAGCTTTCGATAGTACTGAGTCCTAAATATCCAACATAGAACCAAACTTCTGCATCTTCTTTTTATTCTTAAAGGACATATCTGGCACACATGACACATTTTCTAAGACTCCTCCAAAATTTTCTTTTTCAGAAAACTTTGTTTGACTTACGACGCCTAATTCCAAAGAGTTAACAGGACCCAAATCTAAACCTTCATTCCTCCCCCTGAAACCACTAGATCATCTTTATGAGATTTCAATAAAAATACATTCTTTAAACCCATCTTTAAAGGAGGCTCAATCTCTGGAGAAACTACAACAGAAGCTTTCACCAAAACTCCATCCTCCAATTTTGAAATCACGTCAATAAAAGGACTGTCCACATTTAACTCTACAACCACAGTCTCAACCCCATCAATAATCCCTCCTTGCAACCCCGCGTGGATGCCGTGATCTGAAATATGAAAGCCAACACTCTGTGCACCATCCTCGACACCACACACGACCTCAAACGGCTTCCCAAAACTAACCTTTTTACGGCAACCAAGACTGTCCCTAGAACTTCCCGACTCAGAAGCCACTGACATCTTCTTTAACCGGTGAAACACCTGCATTATTAGCCCCACCCTCAACCCTATCCTTCTCAACCTCAATCTCTATTTTCTTCAGGATTTCAGATTTAGACAGATTACCTAATGAATGGTCCACTATCCTAACTTCAAGAACACGAACATCAAACTTTTTATTCTCCACCACTACATCTACAACTTCATCAATCCGAGTTTTCGATGAAGTAGTAATCAACATATTAACTTTCTCACAATCTAAATGATGGCTAACATTATCTCCAAATGCCTCAAATCTACCCCACAAGCCAACTAATCTTTTTAAAGTGACATCATTCCAACAATGTAACGGTAATCCCTCTATCTCTACCCAAACAACTCTCTCCTTCTGACAAAAAGACTCTGTCCAAGGCATAACATCCACGAAAATCTCCTTCAAGTAAGACCACCGAAGGTCTTCAAGCATGATAAATAGATCTTCATCCTCTATGGTGAGCAGAAAAGAGTTCCCACGAAGTCTTTGAACTTTAATTTCCCCTAAACCCCAATTATGTAATCTATCAACAGTACTCCCAACACTACAAACACCAGCCATAACACCCACCAAACATCTCTTTAACTTTCTTACTTCGTCCTCGTCCACATGCCCCTTAACTTCCTTTTTGGAAGCACTCGCTAGGCTAGCCTCCTTCGAATGAGAAAAACCAGTTGCAAAAGGGACTGCAAAATTACCTTTCCCTGACAACTTACACTGCGCACATTTATCCTTCGGAGCCTTCCAAGAATACTTAGCAAACTTTGTTGAGATTTTGAGCATAAACAAGCAAACATTTTCATTCTTTTTCTTTTGTTGGATTTAGTGTGTTGGACTTAACCTTGATATTCTAGAACCTGTAATTAAATACATATTGAGATTGCATATTGAACTTGATGCTTTAACATGATAGAGGCATTAGGATTTACCCACTTCTCTACCTAAAATTGCCTACACATTCTTTCCCTTTAGCTAGTCATTTTTTAGCCTTTTCACTTTCTTTGTTTTTACCATATTTTTTAACACCCAAGCTATTTTATTTTACCCTCTTTTGCTATCTTTTTCAGGACAAGGGAACGAGTTACCTGATGTATGTTCATAATCCACGAAAAAATAACAAAAACATTTGGAGAAAAAAGGGGAAAACAAAATTTGTTGTTTACATTTTGTTTCATTTCTTTTATTTGATTGATTTAATTTTTTTTATCTCATGGAATTGATTTAATTATTTGTATTTCTCTTGTCTTGACATTAAACTCATATTTTTGGTCTTTTTTCTCTACTTTTACCCAAGCCCTGTTACAACCTTGTTTAAAGACTTCTTGATTATTGCATCTTGTTCACTTTTAGTGGTGGAGACTTGATTTTCTTACAGGCTCATGGTAATGTCAAACTCAAGCTTAGAGCAATTTCTTTTACCCGAAACACTTTGAGCGAAATGGGTGAATCATTGTCATTGTATTGCGTCTTCTTACATTGAGTTTGATAGATTAATGGGATGTCATGATTTTGCTTAAATTATTCCTATTTATGCCTTGCACTGGATTATTATTTGTTATTCTGATAATTGTTATGATCTTGACTTACATGGTTTTCTTCTATATGAGGTGATATGAAGGAAAGTAAATAGAAATTATGTTTGATTAAGGCATGCTTGAGAACAAGCATTGAATAAGTGAGGGGGAATTTGATGAGTGTTTTATTTTACGCATATTTTGTTGATAATTATTCCTTGTTGTTTATTTTGATTGTTTTTCTTAATTTTTGTGCATGAGTTGATTTTCCAGAAACAACATTAAAAGGATCTATTATGCAATTTTTTATTTTCCAGAATCCTGGTTAGATATATGGGCATGACATGAGGTATGAAGCGGTCTGAAGTGGCAGTTTCTAAAATATCCAATCAGTAGCAATTTCTAGAAGGTACCGTCAGCATTAATATAGAAGGTGGATGTGCAAAGATGATTTAGGAATTTAGATTTGAACTTGAAAACATTTTTAGGATTTACAGTCAGCAAAAATGTTAAACTTTCTTTTTACTTTAAGTTTTACTTTGTTTTTTAAAAGTGCAAAGTATGATTTTCATCATGCTTAGCTAAACTTTTATTTAGCCGATGACTTTGCGATGATTTAATTCATATTGTGAAAATTAAAAAGCACTAAATATTTTCGGATATCATTCTCAAATTTCTGAAAACTTGGTTTGGCAATCAGTCTTTTCCTTTAAAAATCTTAACACTTTCATTTCAAAAAATCAACGTTGGCTTGTATGTTCTTCTGATTTAAAGTTGGGAGGAAGAATATGCAAGTAGAAAATTTGACTTCCTATGAAAACACTTTGCGGCGGTCTACTAAGGGAAATTGAGATCGGATTTGATTCTATTGAGACAACATAATCTAAGTCGGGCTTTTCCAACACTTAAAGCTAATTTGGTTCTAACGGCGACAGCCGTAGTTAGCCCAAACAAGGACTGAATTTCAAAGGTTGGCTTAGGAATATCGGTTTACCAAAGATAAAAGTAAGTTACAAGCGTTAGGCCTTGTAGACTGTAACCGTCATGAATCCCGAAGTAAAATCTTTTTCGATAATCAAAATTAATTGAGGAAAATCAAAGCTTGAGGCTATTTTTCATCATTATTGTTTTTAACTTTTTTCTTTCATTCTTTGTCATTTTTTTACTTAGTTTATTTTATTTAATTTTATATCACCAAACCTCCCTTTTTTTTACTTTCAATTTCCTTGGATCAAGATCAACACAAGACGACGTTGGAAATTTCTACGTCCCTGTAGATCAACCATTTCTTCTTTATACTACATTTCTATTTATTTCATTTGAAAAAAAAAGAATAATTATTTGACAATTACGACAGTTGTCATTCCTTCTATAATTCTCAATTTGCATATCTTTCTTAGTTGATTTTGCAGGAAATTTCCTGACACGTGCTTTGTTAACTGATATAAACATAGCTTGAGTGTTCAGTATAAACACAAATCGATGAATATAAAATATAGATATAAATATCACACTATCTAGGGATGTCAAACATTTGATTCAGGTCTGGTTCTCGCAACAGGTTAGGAAGAGTGTTAGGGCGCTTTGGCGTATCGGCTTCTTCAGTCTTATTTGGGTTACTTGGATTTGTAGAAATAATTATAGATTTAAGGGTTCTTCTTGTTCGTCTGATCAGATTTTTAACAAAGCTTTGCTTCAGATAGGTCTATGGGCGAATTTCTCTTGGCCGTTGAAGTTTCATGTGGTCTCTGATTTTATTCGGAACCCGGAAGCTATTGTTCGAGGTGTTTGCTAATGGTGGTGTTGTTGTTCTTTGAGCGATGCAAGCTTTTGATTGGGGTGGTCCAATTCGGCTATAGTTTCTATTAGTGGTTGGTTTCTTCTGCTTGCCCAAGTCTTCTGCTTGCCCAAGTCTTCTGCTTTGTTCTTTTCTGTTTCAGTTGTTCTTTGCTGGCTGTAATTTGTTTGTGTTGGTTTTGCTCGTATATTTGGGGTTGGTTTTTGTTATGTCGTTTAATTTTTGAGGTTAGCTACTTGTTATAATGCTCTCTTCACTCCCTGGTGTACTCTTTTTCCTCTAAATAGATCTAGGGAGGTTTTTTAAAGAGACCCTTGGAGTGATCACTTTGTTATTTCAATAATACAAAATACTTTTTTCCAAAAAAAAATATCACACTATTAGTGCTCAAACGTATCATATATATGCATAGCACACACAAGTATAACACATGTAGCACTAAACAATAAACACACCTCTAGCAAGTCATAGCACTAAAGTTAAACATGCTTCTCGCATATGATAGCTCTAGGTCCAACAGTGTTAGAATGTGTATCTCTAGTCAGACAATCAAAAGATTTATATGAACAGCACGAGGCATGTCTGGTTCTACTGGCGAGCGCTCGTAAGAGATCAGGTCACCTTCATAGAAAAACAACCAAATTTAAGACAATTTCTAAAAAGTAATTGCAATTGAAAAGTTCATATATTTAATAAAAAAATTAAATAAAGGTTTTTGGATTAAATTTGACAAAACAAAGTGCAAAAATGGATTCAGTAGGTCGAAAAAAATCATGATAGATGTCTTCTAAAAAAAAGTCAATAGTTAAAGTTAAAGTCAATTATCAACAGTTAAAACCAACATAAAATTGTCAAAGTTATTGGTCAATTTACAGGGATTAACATGTTGGGTCAATAGGTTAACTCAATTTAGATATGGTTTGGGTTAGTGGTTTAAGATCAGTTCATATCAGCGATTTAGAACCCATAGTCAGACCGGTTCAAGACCGATAGTTTGTTGAAACTCCCACAAGCACAACGGTGGTGCATGTGACGCGTGAGATGGCCTCCGATTGTCGGAACGACATCAAATCCTTTAGCTTTGCTATATTCGAGATGAGAAAGTCCTTACCGTGGTTGGTTTGTGACGATGGAAGATGAAGATGGGATTTTCGTAAAACCTGAAACTTCCCTCCCCTCACTCTTGCTAACAAAAGCGGTGGCGGGGACAACGCATGGTGGGTTTTCCTCACAACAACGAAATTAACATAATGGCATGAGTGGTGTCGATCACAGCGACCGACAACGTGATGATTTTGCTTTGAACGAAAAATATTTAAGAGAATTCTCTCACTATCTCTCAAGTTATACTGATGAGGTAAGGGAAAATCAGGGGGAAGTTCTCCACTGGTTGTTAAAAAAGTTAAATATCTAAGTTTAGGGTTCTAAAAATAATTTAATCACAATGAAGTCCCTACACTTTAATAAGTTCAGGAAAAAGTTCATGAATCTTCTAAAACAAAATTTTGGTCCCCGAATTTTGTATGTTTTAAACTAACCCCAAATTCGAGTTGCGACATGATATGTCTACATAGATTTTCATGTACAAATGTCTAGTAATAGATTCAGCTTTTTTTTTGTATTATGATTGACATAAATTTATTTTGTTAAATTTGAAATAATAAAAAATATAAATATAGAAACTTAATAATACATAATACATAAATTAACCTAAAAATAACTTATTTATTTATTTTATAAAATTAAGAAAAAAGTTAGATATAATTGATCATGTAGTTATGATTTAAATGGATGCTAATTGAGATTACTTTAGAATAAAACACATGAGTTTCTTCCGTTTTCCGTATCAACTGCTTCTAGCATTAACCTTAATATAAAGGCTTCACAAAACATTGCTTTCACAATATCAAATAAAATCTCTCTTTTGTCTATTGTTAACTTTGGAAAATAGTCTTCAAAATGGTAAAGGTCGCACGTTTATGCATTTCAACTGCTTTCCTCCTTCTAGTTCTTCTAACAATAAGTTTGTTTCTCTCATCCCTTTTCAACTTATTATCTTTTGAATTAGTTAATTGAATATATATACATATTTGGCAATTGTTTTTTTCGAATAAAATGGTTATTAGTTTTTCATTTAATATGAAGCTAACTATAGATAAACTAGACGGGATTGATGTTGTCATATTTCTCCTATGATAATTTTGTTTTTCCTTTCTTTTTATCTTGTATATGTATGTATATATACTTACATTGTCTGATCTTGTTTATATAACTTTGTAATAAAATAGAGATGAGCCCTATGATAGTGTAGAACATGTGAAGCTGAAAGCGAATTGCACGAGGGGACATGCAGAAATGACGAAAACCGTGGGACTACATACAAGAGTGAAGGTTTCAAAGCTGGAGAATGCCAAGGCTTTCATTGTCGCTGCATTTGCTCTAAGCCTTGTTTTTGAGTAATCCATTATTATCTATGAGGACTAAACATTTAAGGCTTCTTTAGTTTGTGCTTGAAAATTGACATAATTGAGAGATTCTAATATTATCATCATACTTTTGTTATTATTTCAAATAAGACTATGTGATATGTCGCATATAAATGATTTCTATTCAAATTGCTTTAATAGCTCTTATTTCGTTTGAATTAAATATATTGAAAGCAATATCAATTATGAAGACACGTCTAACTTCAATATAAATTTCACATGATTTGATGAAACTCAAGTAATAAAAGATCTGTTTGGTTAATAAACAAGATTTGAGAGGAAGGAATCTTAGATCTCCGAGACCCCAAAGCAGACAACTCTCCCTCATACAGAACTTTCAACAGTAGCGAACGTCAAAGATAAAAAGAAAAAATTAAAATAATCTTTTCATAAAAATTTAAATGTTTGAAAAAGGAAAACTAATCTGTACTTAATGATGATTAATTAAAATAAAATATTATTGATGTGTGAATCATGTAGAGGAACGTGATTACTGATACTGCTGCCAAATACCATTTTGAGTTAATTATGATTTTTGGATGTAGACCTCACTGTGAAGCCCACTCAGTACCTCATAAAATGGGCCATATTAAGATTTAAGTTGTAATTCCTTAGGGAAGCTATAGTTTTGTCATTGCTCAATTGTCCTCAGTAAATCAACTAGGGAAAATCTGGGTTCTATTTCTTTCAACATATAATTAAGTAGGGGAAACTAAAGCAGACAAGTATGATTTCTTTCGCATAACTGAGAAGTTGGATTTGAAGCGAATATGTAAATGATTGGGTTGAATCCCTTATAAAATTATAAGAGAGTGAAAACATATTTTCAATGGAAAACATATTAAAAAATAAAAATATATGATAATTTTAAATTTTCAGGGACAATTGCCCCCACCCATCACCTCGATCCATCTGGGTCTACAAATAAACATGTTCTACAATAATGTTTGCTAACTATACCCTATAGTCACCACTCCACCTCTAGCTCTCTCTCATTTTTGGCTAACGAGGAAAATCCCACTATTCACATAGTGTTTCATGAAAGAGGAAGGCAATTCAAGGATTCTATTACCATGAGAGTTTGCATGCACTCGGCTACACATGAAGGACCACCTCATTGCTTCCAAATTTGTTTTACTTCATACTATTGTAAAAAGAGTGAATTTAATTGATAGATTTAATATTTATATTAATTTCATAATTCTTTTAACTATTGTAAATTAAAAGTTAAATTTTAATTTTAATATTAGTATTAGTATGATAATTACTCTTTTAATAAGTCAATTTAAAAAAGGTATTTGTTATCTTTTTAATTTTGAATATTAAAAGATAATTATATACTTTTGTATATTTCAAATTAAAATAATATTTGTTTAAGTTTGAATAGTAAAAAGAGTTTACTTTTGACCATTGTACATTAAATATATTATTTAGTTTGAATATTAGTAGGATAATTACTCTTTGAATATGTCAATTTAAAAAAAATGTATTTGTTACTTTTTTAACTTTGAATATTAAAAATAATTATATACTTTTGTATATTTCAAATTAAAATAATACCTATTTTAATTTTGAATGGTAAAAGGAGTTTTATCTTTTCAATATTTCAAATTAAAAGATATTGTTATCTATTTAATGTTGGATATTAAAAGATATTTGGTTGGATTAAATCTCTCTTGAAAATCCCATATAAATAGTGAGCAAACCTGGTAGGATCTCACAACTCAGTTTTCAAGAAATTCTCTGTTAGGATTTTCGGAAGCTCGAAACGATAACTGAAACGATTTTCCAAATACATTTTGTAAATTCAATTTAAGTCCAAAAACCATTTTGCCTTAAATTGTTATATCGAAACATAGTTCAACATTCTCTTATCTTGAAAAAGTTTTCTCTTCCACTAGTTTTTTGGTGATAGTCGAAGGCAATGATCGTTCGTGATCTTTGCAGATGTGTTATTGTAGTTAATTATAAGTTGTTGTATCCTGAGAGACAAACAACCAACGAACTCGAGCAAAATAAAAGGAAATTGTGTAGCGACATACCTCAACTAATTACGATCGATATATCAAAATAAAAGGAGTATTTTATTTTCATTTATTTTTTATTTTATCTTCTAAAAAGTTTAACATTTTTGGTTTATTTTCTCATGATTGATTTTGTCACAAATTGTTATTTCAGATAACAATATCAAGATAAGAGTAAACTTGTTCATTCTCTTTATCCCACTACAGCAAAACTGGTTTTTTGCGGCCTTTTTTTTACATATAGCAGCGTTTTTAAGCGCCGCTAAAAACACATGCGGCGTTATGACAAACGCCGCAAAAAGCACCGCTGAAAATAGCGTCGCTAAAGTTCGCGGCGTTTGTTAACGAAAAACGTCGCAATAGGTGACGATATATAGCGGCGTTTGTTGAAAAAACGCCGCAATAGGTGTTGCTATTTAGCGGCGTTTGTCTTAAAAATGCCGCAATAGGTGTTGTTGTTTAGCGGCGTTTTTCCCACAAACGTCGCAGTAGGTATTGCTATTTAGCAGCGTTTGGCTTACAAACGCCGCAATAGGTGTCGTTGTTTAGCGGCGTTTTTCCCACAAATGTCGCAATAGGTGTTGTTGTTTTAGCAGTGTTTTTCAAACAAGCGCCGCAATAAGCATTGAGATTTAGCGGCGCTTTTATCGAAAACGCCGCTACATGTTATGAAATTTAGCGGCGTTTGTGATAAAAAAACGCCGCTAATAACTATGTATATAGTGGCGTTTTCTTCACAAAACGCCGCAAAAGAACCTGACTTCTGGTGACTTTTATTTACAAACGCTGTTATGGTTATCTGATTTCGCATATATCATTTTCTATTTTATATTACGTAAATTTAATATTCTATAGCATTATCTAATAACAATAAACATAAAATTTAATTACGACACAAATTATGTAGAAAAATAAATCAAAATTTATAAAATAAAATTAAAATGTAACATGGTTCAACATTGGTCACTAGAATATCATTGAAAGCTCAACTGACAAAGAAAGAAGGAAAAGAGGCAAGTTATGTTCTTGGAACTACCGCAAATTAGTCTCTGCCTCAGTCTGAACTTTTGTATCCACTGATTGGGCAGCCAGCAGAAATTTAGTGATCTCCATAGCCATTTTAACTAACCTGCAATTGGAAACAAAAAGCACTATTCAACATTGGTGAATAGGACACAAATACATCACTAGAGATTGCAGCCAGTTATAACTGAACAATATCAAACAGTCATATATAGTAATAATCATGGTTGGAGCCTTGGAGCAGATGTTGAAGGAACAAACTTATCAAAACCAGACAAGTTATCCAGAAAACATAAATCAACATTTACCAAGCTTAATATAGAGTAGAATATCATTGCCAATGATAGGTCAACAGTGACAAATATGCTGAAATAGTGAAATCATACTTAAATCCCTATACTTAAATAAGAATATTAAAATTTCAAGTGCATGCAGTAACTTCTTTGTTCAATTTCTTAATCGTTGTCCCTCTCAATAATACTGTCATATTATTTGATTTTGAAGTTCAACCTAAACGAAGAAATAAAAGTATTACAATTTAATGTTTCTAGGGTCAATCTTATAATTACATAAACCCAAAAGTTCTTCAAACCCCCTTCGCACAATCACAGAAATCAAACACACCGGTTACTGAAAAGAATAAGAGAGAGAGGGACTCACATTAAGGGGGCCAATAATAGTCCCAGTCTATGACTGCATGTATATATCATCAGTATCATCCATTCCATAGCTAACAGTTCCATCCCCAATTCCCTTTTCGCCCATCTCAAGCTCTTCCAGTAATCTGAAATTCCTGAGCACTACACAAAACCATACATTTTAGTCCCGAGATCATAATTGTAACAAAGTCATGTATGAAGATTTTATGAAGACCGTCCTTAAAAAATTCAGTTCTAGAAAATATTTAAAACAAAAGTTTCTTCAATAGCAACAAGTAAAATCCAAGACTAAAAGAAATGGTTGGATGGTATGTCAAAGAATCCAAAACAGTCAACAAGATACCAGAAATAACTGAAGTAATCTCGATAAAATACAAGCTAAACCGCAAACATTTGTTTCCAAATGTTCAGTTAAGACGGCTAGCACTCTGTAAACAGATGCATATGAATCCCACATCACAAGTACCGTTGATTAATCTCATCAAATTCCTTGAGAAGTCAGAAGCAAAATAAGATCAACATCACTGCCTCTATCCTGACTTAGGCCAACACTCATCTTCAACCAAATCCCATATAGTTTCAAGGAAGTCATAAATACTACTCAAAAAAAGCTGGGTATCGCCAAAAGCTTATAAACAACGAGTGCTATTAAAAACCATCCATCCCAATACAAAACACTGTTCTATAATGACTCACTTACTACCTTTGACCCTTTACCTTTTATAAGAAATCAGTGCTACATGAATTAGGTGAGGAAGACTAGAATATATATAAATACACATACATACATATACATTTATATAAACACAATCAGTGTATCAAAGAAAAAAATAAACAAACAAACATGAAAAACATGGCTGATCAAGAAACATTACATTTGAAATTCGAGAATAGAAGAAGTATAAAAAAGAAGATGAATGACGAGTAAAATTGATAAAACCAAAGGTAACACATTTTAAAGAAGTTTGATGTGAGACCAACAGAAGGTAAGATGACGAAATTTTATTATGCGATCATTACATGCCCTAAATAGACAAATAATTGCCCTAATAAGAACTTTAAAACTAAACAAGCTAAGAAAAAAATTCTGCAGATAATGTGTACTAAACATGAGTCTAGCTGATAATAAAAGAAGAGAACATGTTAAATTTCACGATCATCAAATCACGAAGGCTTCTATATGCAATTCTTAAGAATGCTTGAATGGCCAGCTTATAACAACAATCAGTTTACAGTAACAAATATATGGGAATCTCAGCTGACAGTAATTTTAAAAAATAAAAAACCCCTAAGTCCTTGTGCGACATAAAAATGATAAAGGCACTATGATCTTGAAGTTCAAAGCCTTGTGTATGGGAATTGATACTTCTACTCTTCTCTTTTGACCAACACCAAAAATTGAGTTTGTTAAATAATTGTATCCCATTAAAGAATTCTTTTATAATCTTCTTGCATTCATCAAGAATTTTCTTGAACTACAATGCATGAAACTTTGTTCCTACATCTTCACTACTCAGCCAACTGATTCATTGTCTGATCATACTGAAATTTTACCTTCAATTTCAGCTTAACCATCTTACTTCACTTTTGTCCTAGCTATAGGACAAAGATTCTTCTAGGTCTCCTTGAGATGAAAGTGCTACATTTCTTCTTGAAAACTTTGAACGGGTCTTGACAATAATAGAAGTAAAGCTTCCTCAATAATCATTATTAGATTTTCAAATGTAACCTGGACTTGAGCATTAGTGTCGAATATGGGCAATTTTTGTAAGTACATTTTTCATATATTTAGAGTATCGTACTCCATATTCATGTCTGGATATGTGTTTGAACCTATACAAGTTCTTGAAGAAATGAAGAGCTGGTGTGTAGGGAGCTTTACATAAATGGTCATCAATCAATATCATAAAAAGATACGTCCCTTACAGCTTCAGGTATTGCAGCACATTCCAAACCCAGATAGTCAGTAAAGGAAACCTATTCTGCTTTCTAATAAATAGAAAACATAGCAAGGAGCCACTAAAACCAAATGGTTGGTCCTTCTTTTCCCGTTTCTATCATTCTACGCTAGTACAAAGATTTTGGCACCATCCGATCAATAAAAAGTTGTTATGAAACGCTGAATATGGATCCCAGAAATAGTACTTAAACATTTTACAAAATAGAAAGAATCAGAACACCTCAAACAAAAGTTCATGGCACTCAATCTATGAGAAATATTTAACATACGAAAACAAGAATTTCAAAATGACTAACAAAACAAATAAGCATATAAAGTATCACAATGGACAGGAAAAGAATCATACCCGAGATAGCAGAAAAGCTTCACACATAATCGAGAAAGGAGAAAGGTATCGGCAGCAGCAAGGCCCAATTTCCGGCTAATAGACTGGCGGGGAGACTAATCGGATAGCAAAGCGAGGGAGCTATCGCTGGGAATTCGGTGAGATCTCTGCTGGTGGTTGTTAGCAAAAGAAATATTAGAGTTGTTGTTAAGGTCGCTTGTTGAATTGTAACTGGAAACTCTATGTAGGAGAGGCGTAATGGCCTTGTCAGGTTCGAATTGGGAGGAGATGCGGAGGGTTGTCGATGGGACAGCATCGATCTTAGCTTTAACCACCATTTTGGGTGGTGGTGCAGAGGAGGAAGGGTGGTTTGATATGGGCATGATTGGAGATGGCATAGTTTTTTTAGTTTGGAAAAGCCTGAGATTAGGTTTTGGTAGCAAATGTTAGTTTATCTGTTTATGTAGGTGGGATTGGGAAACCATAACTAGTGTTTTGAATTCAAAGAAGTTCCCGGCCTGGGTTGAGGGTGGGGCGGGAGAAAAGTTACGACGGACAAAAAGGATACGGTTTTATGGAAATTAGAGTCGTGCCCAATGATGGAAAACGCCCATCGGCCCTCAATACCACAATTTCTTGTTTGCCACTTGGAGACCACTTAGAAACTGTAAAATTTTGGCGTTTGTAAATACAAACGCCACTAAAGTACGAGTCATTAGCAGCGTTTGTATTCAAAACGCCACTAAAGTACGAGTCTATAGCGACGTTTGCATTCAAAACGCACTAAAGTACGAGTCATTAGCAGCGTTTGTATTCAAAACGCCACTAAAGTACGAGTCTATAGCGGCGTTTGCATTCAAAATGCCACTAAAGTAAGAGTCTATAGCGGCGTTTGTATAAAAACGCCACTAAAGTACTAGTTTATAGCGACGTTTATATAAAAACGCTACTAAAGTACGTGTCTTTAGAGGCGTTTGCATTCAAAACGCCACTAAAGTAGAGTTTATAGCGGCGTTTTTGGATACAAACGCCACAAAATGTTAGATCTATAGCGGCGTTTCTAGATACAAACGCCGCTAATTACCTTTTATTTAGATAATATTAGTATATTTTACATATTTCATTTCTACTGTACATCAACTAAATTGACTGATATATGTCTAAACAGTATATGGAGAAACATTAGTTGATTTTACGTTAGCTTTTTGGGTTTTCCCCATTTTCAGATAATACAAACGCCACTTAGAAATTCCGTCGACGATAATTTCTCTTACTCAAGGCAACACCTGCTCTTTTTTTCTCAAATACGTTAGCTTTTTGGGTTTTCCCCATTTTCAGAAGACCAAAAAAATGAAAAAGATCATTAATGATAAGAGGGATCAAACCGTGCAGTTGTGTTATAGTTCGTCGATGAGAGGCCCGATTTGGTCGTCGGGACATACAAACGACGACGTCGTAGGAATCGTTTGAGAGCTATTGTTGTTTCAGAGAAGAAGCTTTGATGGAAGAAGAGTTTAAATGATTTTAGGGTTTGGGTAGGAAAAAAGGAGGACTATATATTTAACATTTTGCGGCGTTTATACAAAAAAACACCACTATTGATTACATTATTGTGGCGTTTGTTAAAAAAAGCCACTATTGATTAAAACTATTACGGTATTTTTGTAAAAACGCCACTATTGATTAACACTATTGCGGCGTTTGTCTAAAAACGCCACTATTTATTATAAATATTGCAGCGTTTTAAGAATAAATGACACTATATGTGTAATCTATTGCGGCGTTTGTAAACGCCGCTAATTTACCGATTTATTGCGGCGTTTTGGCTAAAACACCACTATATGTTAATCTATTGCGGCGTTTGTTGTAAAAACGCCGCTATATGTCAACTCTATTGCATCGTTTTTATAACAAATGCCGCTAAAGTATCAATTTGTGGCGCTACGATTGTAAACGCTGCTATATGTTTAACTTTTGTTGCGTTTTCTCTCCAAACGCCGTTAAAAACGCCGCTACATATCAGTTTTGTTGTAGTGTCCCTTTGTACTTTTGATATTTTATAATGACATTTGTTTCATTATTAATTTTCTATATCATTCTCGAACTACAGTGCTTTTTTCTAACACATACTAGGGTTGAAATCTCAACACTAGTATATATAATTTTACAATCTCTTTCTTTATATCATTGTTTATTTCATTATCTAAAGTATTTATATTTAATATTTATATTTGATATTTGATGCCAGAAGAAATGAAATTGTGGTGCTTTATAATGATTTGTCCCTTCTGATTTAGATAGAAAGTCACATATGATCATTAGTGACAGTGAGATCAGCTGAAAAAGATGATAGAAGGAGAGTTAGAGATAATCCCCTTCTCAACCTATGATAATGGTATCATAGACTGACGGGTAAACAGACTTGACTACATGTAGATTATCTGAATTTGTTAATGATCATGTGATATGATCCCGGTTATGTGTTCTGAGTCATATACGATGTTGCTCGATCGTGATTCTAGTAAGAACTTCGCAGTGCTTTGATTGAAGACTGAAAATGTACAAAAAACGTGATAAGAAGAGAAATATGTATATATAAATATGTGTATGAAAGTAATGGAAATGATAGAATGAATTGGATTGTAAATGAAAGAAGTATGGTGGTGATAGTGGTTGAATGGATGTAACAAAAATGGTGAAGGATGTTTGTGGTTGGCGTGGAGAATGATACTAATTCAAATGATGGATTGTGACCTTCTAACTATATATGAGTTAGGAACCAACAATATAACAAAGATGGAATAGAAGTGATAGAGGGTGGAATGTGACCCACTAGCTATAGTAGAGTTAGGAACCAACGCTATAACAAGATGAAATGGATAAAGGCTTCAAGACCGACAGGAAACCGATAGAGTTCTAATCCAAGAACTAAAATGAAAGCAATCTTTCAAAGTATTTTCATAAATCAAATTGTGTGTACAAATGATACCAAAGGTGCCTATTTATAGTATTTCTAAGAAGCATATGAAAAGATTCAAAAGATGATAACATTCTCATCAATTTAGCAATAAAAAGCACTTGAATGCTTTGTCTTCTTATCTTCAAAGTTGGATGAATATTCTAGATCATTTTGGTGATGAATCTAGATAATTTGAAGCTGAATATGGCCTTAATTTCGTCCAAGAAGGAGGGGTGACTCTTGGGTTGCATTGCTTTGCTTGCAAATGGAAGAAAAAAGGTTAAATGAAGTCATATGATGAATGTGGACATCCTACATGTCCAAATCAACTTGTCTTCAAATTCTTTGCTGATTTTATCACTTAATTTGATGATTAAATGAAATTAAATCATCCTTCATTGCTTGTTCCCTTGAAGAATATGATCAGCCTTCAAAAGATGATAAAGGCCTTGAATGCTAAGTTTTGAATGATGGTTATTGCATGTCCCCTTGCTTGAACATGAATGGTCTTCAATGGGTGATAACATCAACCTTGAATTGGTGAATTAAGATGGCCATCAATTGCTTGTCTCCTGGTAGAAGATGAAAGGAATCTTCCTTGGCTCAAACTCATCCAAATCATCCTTGTATAAAATTCCCGTAATGAAAATTCCAGCCTGCACTTTCTTTGGTAATTCGATCATATCTCAAGCTCCCGATATCGGATTGCGGTGATTCAAAAGGCGTTGGAAAGCTAAGAGATAGAGGAATAATTTCCAATTGGTTTCTGAACCCAAAAATGTCTGTATCGCATCCAGAATTAGAATACATTCTGAATGATATTCTTGCATCGATTAAGATTGTTCAGCTTCTCTTGCACCTAAACACAAAGATAAACTTTATTCCATCATAACATGTATATATGCATGGGATAATTAAGAGTTAGTTTGATTAATGAAATAACATTATTCAATGAACTAACTTTATTCAATGAGCTAAATGCATGAATGAAGTAGTTTATTAAATAACTAGATGCATATATGAACTACTTCCCT
This sequence comes from Hibiscus syriacus, assembly GCF_006381635.1. NCBI lineage: Eukaryota > Viridiplantae > Streptophyta > Magnoliopsida > Malvales > Malvaceae > Hibiscus > Hibiscus syriacus. The sequence continues at coordinate 10,361,796 of NW_024062733.1, forward strand.
AAATGAAATAAATGCTTAAATGTAATGCATGCTTTAATGAACAACATACTTATTAAATGCAATGAATGTAATGCAGCTAATAAAACTCATGCAAATTCATGCAATGGATGATATCGTATGATAAGCATATCCTAAGAGGTAAATACAAACATATGATGAAATATAGTGCATAAATGAGCAGGTATAGGATGAAGTAAGGTAGAACTCCCTTTAAATCAGCTTTGGTGAACTTCAATGATTTAATCAGATCAAGACCAAAGTTAGGGCTGATTGGGATCACATCATCATGTCTAGAAGTCATAAATGAATAAAAAATGTGAAATTTTAAAAATTTTGAGAAACTTGATAGAAATTATCATGAATATAATATTTATTAAAAATGTTCGAAAGAGATATAATATTAATTAAAAACCTTTAAGTGTTTGCTATCATTGACGATGCAGGCACTAAACATTGAAGGTCTCCCACAATTTCAAAGATTATACTCATGGCCATTGATTGTTTAATGTCATCATTAAATCATTTTTTAAACTAAGGAATTACCAAGAAATCATCACAGTATATAGCGGTTGTCATATAAGCATTTCTTTTTTAAACTAGACAACTACTTCATGAAGACAATGTCTCCATTTTCCTTATTTTTGGGGCCCTTTCTTTAATGGATTTTACCCTAAATCTCACATAAAGTGAAATTAACTCTTTTATTTACATTGGGAGAGTGGTATCTTGCAAAGCAAAACTTGCGCTTGATTTTATGCTTAATTTCTTTCATTTGTTTTCATGCTTTGATGCATAGAAAATCGTCTAAATTTGCCAATTTCCAATGATCTTGTCCAAACATGAACCGTGCAAGAAAGTAGATGCTAATTAAATATTATGAAATATTACTGCAGCTTCGAGTTTAATACTTAGGTGATTTGTAATTTATTGCCGAAAGGGGTTGTTGCAAAAGTTCTGATGAATAGTTTAATTAAGAATTTTAAACAATTAAATAAATTTATAATATAAAGAATGGTGCCTGAACCACAACCCTCATCACCACCAAGAGGAATCATAATCTTGTTCTTGTAAATTAATTAAAGTTTTTAATTGTGTGTTGGAATATAGGACAAAAATGAAAAAATAATCAAATAATATGGTGTTTTAAATAAATTTTATCAAGAATCATATTTTTAGTAAACCAGCCATAACCTGAGAAGTTGTACTTGTGATCTTAAAAAAATCGTAACCCCCAAATTTTACATGCATTGATGCAGAGATGGTAACCGATTGAGTTAGATTAGATTTTTTGTCATTTTAATCTGATTAAAGAGATATATATTCTTCAATTAAATTTAATATGATCAATATATAATGTTCACTTGACTTGACTTGAGGAGAGTTATTCTCTTCGTTCCAACTTGATTTGAGTCGAATTTTTGAGATAAAAATATGTATCCAACTCGATTAGACATAAATATATATAAAAAGTACTTTTATTTTATAAAACAAGGACATGATTAAAAAACATAGATAAGATGACTATTATAAGAATTATCTTTAAATTCATAAAAGAAATTATATCATGTTGAATCAGAGATTTTTCATCTTAAATTTAAATCTAATTCGATTCGAATATAAAATAAAAAAATAATTTAATCAAATGAAATGAAATTAGAATTCATTGATTTTAGAATAGATTAACACCTTTTAACAATGCATGTGAGCTTGAAGCAAAAAGCCAAAAACTATCCCATCATACCGAATTATTATAAATACTAAAATTGAAACCTTAAAATGTACTCAACGTCACATTTAATGATGATTGCATAAATAAATTATGAGAACAAATGAATCATAATTATGAGAAAAGTTGCTGTAATCCATTTAGGCTGCCCATTCCCTACCACCATTATGTGAGATGCAGACCTAACAATATAGTAACCAAACCCTTTGAGTTGTCGCCTTATTTACGGTGATACGAAATTTTATGTTAGAGATAAATTTATAAAAAAAATAAAAAAATAAAAGTATATTATCAATAAAATTTATAAAAAAATTTTTAAAATATATAAAATTTAAAAATTTTAAATAATCAATCACCTCAATAATTACATATTTGATTTGACCTAGGACGAATAGATAACCATACGGTTCATGCTTATTTGAGTAATAGCAATGAGATTCCCTAATATCATGTTAAGAATAGCTAGGATTTTCAGAAGAAGATGGCATTCGTTTGATGAGAAATAAAAAGGAATATCGAAAATTAGAGTGGTTGAGGCCGAAGTAGCTACTTTCGAAGTAACAGAAAGAAAAGCAACGACTGTAGTAGGAGAGTCAGGGTCGAAAAGAGGATTAATTGCACTGATCTTTGTAACTACGCCACCTACAGAATTTAAAGACCTTAAAGGAGCATGCATCATATATTATGCGGAACGCGGTTCTTGCCAAGGTTTAGAGGCGGGGTTAGAGGCAACACAACATGTATGATCGAACAGAGCTCGGAATAGCAAGAGCTCAAAAAATTAGATTTATTATAATAAAAATCCATTTTTTGGGGTCTACCTCCACTTTACGAGAAATGAACTCGTCTTCATGATCTTCCTATCTCACACCGTTAGGATTTGAGTTAGTAATATCACCAATCACCCTATGTATATAATGCATTCAAGCTTTGCAATTTTTACTAAGAGTCTCTTTTTAAGAATTTAAGAGTCTCTTTTTAAGAATTTGCACAGGGCCTCCAACGTCTTAGCCCGACCCTGTCAAGGTTATATGTCTTTTTTCAACCTACTCAAGTCCAAGCCATTGGGACCTCTTGGAGGTTCTAACCAAGGAGCACGCAGATTCCAAAATCACAGTTTTTCCAGGAAAACTGACTTCGCCGGTCGGGGAACGCGTTAGATATTTACCTAACCCAGTAGGCCCTTGAGCGGATCCCACATTAGCACCACCGATCCTCCCTCATCCATTTCATTTGCCACCTTTACATGGATGATATGGAAGATACCTCAAAATCCTTTATATCTCAATTCCCAAACAAATGCTTACAGTTGTACAAAGAAAAAGACCTTTAACGGAAGTATGTACAATATTTAATGCTTTCTTGCCACTTTATTTGGGGTATTTGTATGAAAGATGATGGTGAAGGTTGACCTAGAAAAAAATGAAAACATGCGAAGAACTTCTGTTTCAAGTCTTACCAATTCAAATCAATAGACTGTTACAGAAAGTGAAAATTGCATGGAAATTGGAATTTTAAACCAGCCCCTTAGATTCCCGGAGAAGATATATATACACAATATGGCCCCCTCTTAAATGTTAAGACAGTGACTTGGTAACTAAATTTTAGTTGAATTTACCCGGGCACCCATAACACTGTAAAGATGCAAGCCCAATACCGACTTCAATCTGAAATAACCTTTTTTAAGAAATACGTATAACATGTAGATTGTTTTGATTCGGCTTCAACTTTCTAAAAATACTTTCATATATGCTTTTAAATAGGGTTTTCGTGTTTATCTTTCATTTTTTTCTAAAATATAAGGATATAATATTATATGGTGAAAGCAACGTGAGAAAAAAATGATAAGTTTTGGGTGGTGGCAAAGTGTCAAATGGGGGTGATAGAGCTATGAAAACTTGGGACGAGATCATGGATGGACTGAGAAGACCAGAAGAGGCAATTGTTTCATGGAAATTTAAAATTATTATAAATTTTAATTTTTTTAATATTTTCTATTAAAAATATGTTTTCGTCCACTATAAATTTTATAAGTTTATCCCTTCTTAAAATTTTAAAAAATCGTCTTCCTAATATAAAATCCTAGCTCATGTTGGATGAAGCCAAATACCCCACAAGTCAAATTGAAATCATATTTCTTTCATTCACATCCATTTTCCAAAGCATTAAGCTGCTCTATATTTTATTCGTATTATAATATGGCTTAATACATTACACATTAACAAATGCATTCATATATTTATATTTTTAAATAATAATATTAATTAATATTATTAAACAAATAAAAATTATCTCAATAGAAAATAATCTATAAAATAAAAAAAAAACTAATCACACTAATCAATCATATTTTTTTAAAGTCGTCAAAAATAAAAATAATAATATTGAATAAAAAATAATATTATAAAATAAAAATAATAATTAAATAATTCAAAAAGCAAGAGAAAGAGATAAATATTTTTAATAGTCTAGATTAATTACTTAATAATATCTATTCATAATTTTTTTGAATTAATCACTAGTATCCGATCTATTGATCGAATAATTCAGATCGAATTTTACATAGACATATTATTAAGCCCAACCCAATAACTCAAACTCAAAATATTTAAAAGGAATAACATATTTTTATTTTTTTACCATTGAAATCGTTAAATAGTGATATTATTATGGATGAGGATTATTTTTTTTATCGCGTAAAAGTGTTTGAGTGAGGTGGGCATGGTGTTCATATTCCATGTTATCTAAATCTTTTTTTATTTATTTATTTTATAATTTTGGGTGAATACATAAAATAATATTTATTCAAAAATTCTCAATCATTTAATAATAAATATTCATAATTATATATATATACAATACTCGAATTTAGAATCTTAAGAGATAGTAATATCTCTCAACTGCTTTTTCTTCCGAAGTTTGATGCTTCAAGTTTGAAGTTTCTATCCCAGTTCTACAAAATCGCTTCATGTGTGAATTCCTGTCCCAAAATTTAATACCAAATTTTTGCTAAAATTTACTCAATATGACAATTATAATAATTTTAGGCTGTCGCAAGTGAGATTTCCCCAATATACGGTTAAGGAAAGGCGCTATCAGAAATATTATTATTTTTTTAACATTTTCGGTAAAAAATTACCTAAAATATTATTATTTCTACCGAAAATATTATTATTTGGTACTTTACTTGGTTTGTTAACATATCCGGTAAAGTATTACCTAAAAAATTATTTTTTTTTACCGGAAATGTTAATATTGGACACTTTACCGGAAATGTTAAAAAATATTAATGTTTTAAGTAAAAATAATAATTTTTTAGATAATTTTTTACCGAAAATATTAAAAGATAATAACATTTCCGATATCGTCTTTCTTTAACTGTATATTAAGATTGTGATACGATAGAATTTCTCGAATATATTAGACTGTGGCAATTGAGACTTCCCCAATAAACAGGTTCAACACCCCCTCTCCCCTTTTTAGGCCAATGTTTTCGGCCAATTCATTCGCTCACTTCTCTATTTTCCCAGCCCCTTTTATCTATAATACAGTGATTGTTCAATTTCTCTCTCAATTATTTAATTGGAAATTTAATATTTATTCATGAAAATAAACCGATAAATTACATAAATGGTCTCCTGAATATAGAGTATTATTTTATTAAGTCCATCGACTATTAAAAATTATAAAATAGTCTTTTGACTATAGAATGTTACTTTGTTATTTCCCTCGACTATTAAAAGTTACAAAATAGACACAGCTATTTATTATGTTCTTCTTTCATTAAAAAAAGTCGGTGGTTGTCTAGCTTGGATGTTAACATGATGATTGAGATATGCTAGTGTTTGAGATTCTATGATCAAATTTTATTATATCATAGTCAGTAAATCAACGTTCTACTCAGAATACTATAAATTTTTTAACGGAAAATGACAAATTTGAAACATATTGAATAGTTGGTTGATAGTTTTGTAACTTTTAATAATCGAATGACTCAATTAAGCAACACTATATAATCAAAAGACAATTTTATAACTTTTAATAGTTGATGAACTTAATAAAGCAGTATCATATACTCAGGAGATCATTTGTGTACTTTATCCAAAATAAAAATGAGTCGTGGATATTTTTTTGATGAATTTTTATTTTATACATCTCTTGATATTTGATGCAGTTTTAGAGGAGGTGTTTTCTCATACTTAATGTATATCACTAATAAAATTGTTTAAAACTTTCAAATTAAATGATTACTTATAATCTGTATGAATCAAATTATCTTAGTAATTAAAGAAATGGTTGTTATTTCCAAAGGTTCCAGATTCGAGCAATAACGATTATAAAAAAAAGTGATTAGGCGTTTATTGTTGAATGGTTAAGAACATTTAGAATATATATTGTTTTATAATTACTTAGCTTAATTAAAAAATGATTATTTACTATCTTTTCGATGGGTTTTTTTAATAGGAAAAAGAAGTATACTTCTAGTTTACATTTTCGAGTAAAATGTTGTATATATAATATTTACGTATAAATGAACTAAATAATAGCAGACAACATAAAATAAGATAATTTATATTTATCACATTAGACTGTATAAATATATAATTTATTAGTATGGGTGAATATTCGATGGAGCCGAGTAAAAAAATGATTTAGCCGAATTGATGAGATTCAAACTTTATATGAAATTTGAGTCGAGTTGAGTTATTCAAGTTTCTCTTCAAATTTAATTATAATTATTTATAATATTATGATATGTATTGATTTCAATTTAAACGACTTTCTCCAATCGTATAAGATACACAAATATATTTCGCTATATTTTTTTCCCACATTTATAAGTAAAATTTGTACTGTCATTTTTTTAAAATACCAACTAAAATTATAAATTTTATTTTAATGTTAATTTTTAAGGTCAAAGTATTGATAAGAGTATAAATGAGTCAAAGAATTGATAGAAAGAAAGAATTTACTAAAATTTACAGAAAATTTATTAAATACAAAGTTGATGGGCTCAATTGATGAAATAAGTAAATTAGAGACTAAATCACAAAATAATTAAATTATTTAGCTAAATAACAAAACTACGTTATTTAATTGAGAATTGGTAAAATCTAATTATAGAGTTCTGTTTTACTGAGTCATCTGACTATTAAAAGTTACAAAACGGTCCTTCGATTATAAGGTGTTGTTTTGTTGAATCGTTCGACTATTAAAAGTTACAAAATGGTCACTCAATTATTCATATATTTCAAACTCGTCATTTTTCGTTCAAAATTTTATGATAGTTTAAGCTTAATATTAACATGTTGACTAATATATAATAGTTGTTTGAGATTTAATGATCAGATTTTATCATATTATAGTCAGCATGTTAACATTCAACTCAGAATGTCATCAATTTTTAATATAAAATGACGAGTTTGATACATATGAATGGTCGGGTAATCATTTTGTAACTTTTAATAGTCGATGGACTCAACAATGCAATGCCTAGTGGTGTTAAAAGATACCCAACTCGGTTGACCCGACCCGTTGACCCGACGACCCAAATTAAAAAAAATCGGGTAATTATATTAAAAAATTACCATACCTGATATTTCTCGGATCGGGCACGGGTCACAAAATTGCATTTTTTTCGGGTACCCAGTTACTCGAGTACCCGGTTACATTTATTTTTTATATAAAATAATATTACATATTTAATTATTAATAATTTTATATATTAAATTAAACTAATAAAATTAAAAAACCACCCTATGTTTAATAATTAATATAATATTTTGTTTAATAATATAAGTTGTATGTTTCTTTAATTAATAATTTAAAAATGTTAAAAACTGGGTACCGATTACCCGAATTATGGATATCCAATTACCGGGTACCCATAACATCCGGGTCGGGACACAGGGGTCGGGACACAGGTCAACCAATCAACTACCCGAAGGGTACCCGGATTTGAACACCCCTAGCAATGCCCTATAGTCAAAGGATCATTTCGTAACTTATAATAGTCGAGATACTCAACAAAGTAGTGCCCTATAGACTAGGATCATTTGTGTACTTTACCCAAATATCAAATTGAAAATTTAAAGTCAAAATAAATCCAACCACAAAAAAATTAAAAGTAATTAAAAGAAAACTGAAAAATAGTCCGCCGGTTCTTTTCTTATGCCCTTGACTTTTAATCATTGATCTCCAATTCACAATCTTCATGCATGAGAAGCACAACTTGTTGCAGAATCTATCAACTTTTTTATTTTAAGCACCGAATATTAAAAAAATAAATTCAATTATCTGTTATTTCCAATTTAAAACTTATTCAATTATTATGCATTAAAATAATAATAAAGGAATCAAATGATTTATAAGTAACCACCGGTCCACCATAGTTGTATCCCATGAAAATGAATGTCTTGATGTCTAAGCAATGGATATTAAATGAAGAAATTATATGATTATAAGCATGTGTGTCGTTATGGATGAGAGATGGAAAGGGGACATAAGATGAGAGAGAAGGGGGAAAAGCATATGACTTGGCATTGTCTTATGTGCTTTCACATGTCGGGAATAAAATTCAATTGGAACTATTTAAAATTGTAATTTAAACTCAAAATATCTTAAATATAGAGGCTATAATGCTAATAAACTATTTACACTAGAAAATTGTATTTATTTTTGTTGAATTGTTTATAAATTGCTTTCCCTTTTATCTCTAATATTTGATTATGTTATCATTTTTTAATATCATTGAAATTTGACTAATAACATCACGTCTAAGGGACACTTTTGATCAAAGAATACATTTGATTCTAATAACAATAAATAAATTATATATTAAATCTTTTAAATTTTTTATTCAATTTAATCTCTAAAAATATTATACTAAATTAATTATTAATTATTTTTAAATTTTATAACTTTTGAATCATTAACTCATAGAGTAAAAGATTCAATTTGTAGTCAAGAAGTTATATTGCTGAAAATTGATATTTAGGTTATCGTGTTTTTTTATTAAGCAAAGGTAATTACAAAATAATTTATGTTCTAAATACTCTCAGTCATTTGAATGATCAACCACTCCTGCTGCAGTCACTGGTGCTCAAATCCAGGACATCTAGGAATAACAATTATTTCTTTAACCACTGTCTTCGCCGAAGAAATCATGTTAATTTTAATAAAACACTAGAATTTGGGGGACTTAACACAAAAATTTTCATTTTCCTTTATATAAAACAACCTTAATCCCTAGTTGACTTAAACCTAAGCCATTTTTTACCCAACAACACAATTTTCTCACCGAAATTCCCCTCAGCCTCACATTTCGTTGTGCTCTGACGAGCTCGGCCACCATTCATGGTGGCCAGGGAGGCCAAACGATAGCCTGAATGCCCTAAAACACTCTATTTTCCTCACCCATCAATCATTTGGCCCAAAAACATACCCTACCCCAAAAACATTTCAAAACATGCAAGCTCAAATGGCCTCTCATCTGTTGTTTAGATGCAACGAAACCTTCTCCCGGACGTCGTGGGTGCCCGAATACAACCCAAGCATTTCATGTAAGAGAGAATCAACTTTTTTTGTGGTTTTATGTTATGTTTTTAAAAAAATAGCAAGTAAAAAGGAAAAGAAAAAGAGGAAATGTTACTTTGAAATGAATTATGTTTTTATTTTTATATTGATTTCGAAATGAAAGATTACATATTTGGGAGGGGATTTTATAGAACCCTTCCCTTCGAAAAATGGAAAAATAGTTTTTTTTTTATTTTCTTTTGTTTTTGTTGCTTGTTTCGACTTTAGGTGGTTTGACCGAGGAGAGGAGAGTTACAACAGTGACATGGGTGGCAGAGGGGTAAAAAAAGTTTTACCCCAAGGTTCGTTTTGGTTGTTTCTGGTGATCGACGTAACTCGCGACGGCGGTGACATACCTCGAGAACACGATAGGGCTCAGGCCCATAGGAAACGAAGGGTCGTGCATGGGCATGTGGCGATTGTAGGAGCAACTGAATAGATTAGGGTTTCTACCTAGGTTTTGTGTAGTTGGGCATGCTATATATTTTTTGGGGTTTTTAAATTATGTTGGGCTTGATGTAATTTTTAAATGATAATAATATAATAAAATAATAATCGAACCCTAAAAATGGTGATGACAACAACTAAGGTAATTTGATTCGCATCTTATCATGTTATTAAAATTACTTACATGTATATTTTTTAATTATATTAATTAATTAATTAATCTCAACGAAAAATGAATAATTACATCAATTAAATAAATAAATAAATCAAAATTCATAATCATGTATACTTCATCTGATTTTTTTCATGGAAAATGTATGTCTTGTAATTTTTAATTAATCAACAGAAAATGAATAGTTACATTAGTTAACTAAATAAAAAAAGAATCAAAACTCATTATTGTGTATAGTTCATGCATTTTTTCATGAAAAATATAAGTATCATAATTAGTAATTAATCTCAAAAGAAAACAAATAGTTACACTAATTAGTGTAATTAATATATATGATTATAATTATATATATAATTAATTTAGAACATTGTATAAATTAAATATTATTTTTAAATAATATAACAACTGCCTAACTTAACTTAGTAGTTAGGCACTTAGCCCTTTGTTCTAAAAGTTATTGGTTTGAATTCTCTTACCTGCAATATTGTTTTTAGTAATAAAGATGATGGCCGATGTTCTCACCTTATTAGATGATTATAATTTATTAAATAAAAATATTAAAACAATATTAGATAATATTATAAATATTAATTGTATTTTTGTCAAAAGTATCACCTGACATAATATTTTTACCTAAATCTTTTTTAACAATGTTAAAAAAAATAGAATGAAACGAATAATAGAGCTACCCGTTAAGGAGTAGAAGGGATTAAAATAAGTTTTAAGAGATAACTTAATAAAATAAATCCAATTTAAACTTGTTATTACAAAAATTACGTGGAACCTACCGGTTTGCAAAGGATTACAATCTTCTTCTTGTTCCCCTTCGTTAGGTTCCATGGAATCTCAAATTTTAATATGCATTTAATGAATATGCAGTAGTACATGACAAGTTTTCCCATGGTTGCAACTTGCTATAAATAAATAGATGAAACAGGCAAGAAGACATGATAGTCCAACCATAATATTTTTTAATTTTTTAAGATTAAGTATTATCCCGTTTGACTATTGTTTTATCATTTGGGTAAAAGGTAAAGTCATTCTGCTTATGCAATCCTTGTACTTTGGTTATTTTATCGATGATCTGCTGGCTAAATTACATAACTGACATCGTTTGTTTTTAATTTTACTTTTCTAACACCGTTCGACCAATATTTCCAAAACTAGCACCCTTTCTGCTGAGTTGGCAAGGCGCGTCCCCGGGGACGCGCTTTACCCGTGTTTCGCTGAGTTGGATGCCACGTGTGGAAGGCGCGTCCCCGGGGACGCGCCTTGCCATATCAGCAGACACGTGTGGAAGGCGCATCCCCGGGACGCGCCTTCCATTAAATGTCAAATGCCCCCATCCGTTTTTCCTAACTACCCTCCTCCTCCCTATATAAACCCCCTCAACCCTCACTCATTCTTCACACCAAATCATCTTCTCCTCTCTTATATACTCAATTCTCCAACTATTTGAGTTTTAAATTTGTTATTAGTGGTAGAAATTTATTTTTGTTAGTATTTTTTTAAATAGTTATTATTTTTATATTAATATTTATGTAAATTTCCTTTTATAAAATAATATTTATTAATTTTATTATTAGAATTTATTTTTTGTAGTATTTTTTTAAATAGTTATTATTTTTTATATTAATATTTTATGTAATATTTTTTTATTAATAATTTTAAATTATTTTTATTTAAATTATTAATTTTTTTGCTAATTATATTGTTTTGTCTACGTATTGAAACGAAATCTGTTGCGATTGGATATTGATCATATCTCCAGACATTTTAGCGATATGGAATATTTTTATAATTAATGTTAATATTTAAATTTATTTTTATTTAAGTTATTATGAATTATATTAATTTACTTTTTATATATATTATTTAGGATGCTGATCGTATTTTAGAAATTTTATTAAAATCCACGTATACCGACCGGAACGTTTTGCCATATTTGGCTTCTGCTGGGTTCGGGTATATTGCAACATATAGGTGGTTGCAAACTCGAACCTGTCCTAATTCTGCACTGATTGAGAGGTGGAGGCCCGAGACACACTTTCACCTTCCATGTGGAGAGGCACAATTACATTGGAGGATGTCTCTATGCATCTGGGCTTCCGTCGACGGAAATATGATGTGTGGTATGGCGGATGGTGATTGGCAATCAATGTGCATTGATTATCTTGGAGCTGCTCCGCCAGAGTTTAAGGGGTATAGCTTTATCTTGGTTAAAAGCTAATTTTGAGGTTTAAATGAAAATGCTTCAGAGGATCAAGCAAAGGCATGTGTCGGGCATATTCTACGATAATTTGAGGAATATTGATGCCCAACAAATCTCGCAACCAGGTGCATTGTATGTGGTTGCGGCATCTGATCGATTTTGATGAAGCTGGAAGATATAGTTGGGGTGCTGCAGTTTTGGCATTTCTCTTTAGAGAATGTCGGCGACGAATTATAAGAAAACTGCTATCGGGGATGTCTTTGCTTCTACAATCATGGCGTAGTTCCGATGCCTTTCTTATGCCGATCGTGAATGAACCAACGTATTCTCCTTATTGTTGAGGTAATTTTCGAACTAAATTTGATTTAAATATTTCAATTAAATAGGGTGATATTTAGTTTATTATATTTCATAGGTGGTCGATGAAAGAAAGGACCATAAAGTATACTATGGGTTAGAGGAAATTCGTTCTTATTATACGAAAGCTGGGTCTGAGGTTTTTTAAATGTTTAATTATTAATATTTAATTTAAAATATTAGATATAATTAGAATTTTTATTTATTTGAATTGTATATTTATATTCAGTTTCAGTGGATACCTTATGCGAGCGATGAAGTGAAAGCTTGCATCCCACCCACCTTAGTGGGTCATTAGAGGTATGGATATCGGTTATACCTTATAGTTATGCTTATTGAGTGGCATCAGTTGATCGTGCTCCGTCAGTATGGTTGTACGCAATATATTCCTGGAGCTCCTAGAAATTTAGACGACGTGCATAACATAGATAGACGGGGAAAGAAAGATGTTAACTGGGTGTGAGACAAGATTGGATTGCGCTTTGGGAGAACCGATATACACTGTTGGCCCATCGACAATATTACATGAAACTGGTCATATGGTTACGGATAACTATATGGACTGGTTTAATGAAAATGGGAAGCTGTTTCTACTTTCGGCGGAAGCACGAGGGTTAACATTCCTAGGCCCGAGAAAGACGTCAACAGTCTCAATATCATCGTCCCCGACGCGTGGACAGAGAGAATGCGCTACCGGTTCTTCAGTCCACCACAACATCCTTATTCGTCGATGCCGCAGGGGTACATGCCCAGCCCTCCACTTCATATGCCAAGCCCACCAGTTTATATGCCATCTCCGCAGGGTTACATTCCGAGCCCGCAGGGTTACATTCCTAGCCCGCCAGGTTACATGCCTAGCCCGCCAGTTACATGCCTAGCCCGCAGGGTTTTATACCATATGGAGGTGCATATACGACTATGTTTAATGATCCAGATGCTTCATATGCATTATTTGGCTGGTGGTGCTTCTCCGCAGACACCTCAATCTTCATCTGGATCACATCGATGCCAATGTTTCCAGTTTCCACAGTTCCCGGGGAGCGGTGGGATTGTTACTAGCACTCCTCCAGGGTCGTTATTTTATAGGCCCTTCAGCCCCTTCAGCGTCATCTACACCAAAAGAAAATGCTGCTGATGATGATAGTGAAGATGAGGAGACTGAAGAACAAGTTCCACGAAAAATCCTCCACGAAATAGGCAACCACCGCCATGTGGAACTCATTCGAGAAGACGACATCGGTGATCCAGTTATTTAATGTTATTTAAATAATTAAATTCAGAATTTTGTAATTTGGTTATGTTTTATGTTTCATGGTTATTACATATTTTTAATGTTATTTTTATTCACATTTAACTTAAATGTTTGATAATGTTTTTAAAATACAATTTATTATTCGAAATTTAAATAAAAATAAAAATAATTATTCAAATTTAAATTTAAAATATAAATTATAGTATTCGAATTTACATTAAATTTCAACTTAATATTCCAATTGTATTCGAAAAAAGTTATATTCCAATTATAGTTCACAATACTTAAATTGAAATTAAATTTATCCATACATATGATTTTATCATTAACATATATATTAAAACGTATACTTAAAATCAACTTATGTTGAGTTCATCGATCGACGTAATCAACCAAGAGGGGGGTGAATTGGCAATTTATTCAATGTCACATTTCAATGCTCATTCCATACAATTTCAATGTCACAATCAACTTATCACTTCACATTTATTCAATTTCCATAACATTTTATCTAATTTATTCAAACTTCACATAACGTTTTAATTTAAGTTATTCTTAACTTGTTGAACTTTCAAAAGAAGTTAAATTTAAGTTATTCCCCGAGGGACATGAGTGACATAATAGGGCAATGATAATATTCTCTGACGAATAATGGAAGGCGCGCCCCCGGGAACGCGCCTTCATGTGAATAGTGAAATAATAGGTACTGATATATCTAGTGTCCCCGAGGGACATGAGTGACATAATAGGGCAATGATAATCTCTCTGACGAAATAATGGAAGGCGCGCCCCGGGAACGCGCCTTCATGTGAATAGTGAAATAATAGGTACTGATATATCTAGTATCCCCGAGGGACATGAGTGACATAATAGGGCAATGATAATATTCTCTGACGAAATAATGGAAGGCGCCCCCCGGGAACGCGCCTTCATGTGAATAGTGAAATAATAGGTACTGATATCTAGTGTCCCCGAGGGACATGAGTGACATAATAGGGCAATGATAATATTCTTTGACGAAATAATGGAAGGCGCGCCCCCGGGAACGCGCCTTCATGTGAATAGTGAAATAATAGGTACTGATATATCTAGTGTCCCCGAGGGACATGAATGACATAATAGGGCAATGATAATATTCTCTGACGAAATAATGGAAGGCGCGCCCCTGGGAACGCGCCTTCATGTGAATAGTGAACCGATTATAGACACTATTATATACAACGTATTATAAACTTTCAAAACAAACTTCAGTTCACAATCTTTCAAATTCTCAAATTCTCAAACTCTAAATTCTCAAATTCTCTGAAAATGAGTCGTCTTTCTGCTGTTGTTTTGTATGATGGAGAAATTAAGGAAGCTGAAGAGGGGGTTATTTTTGAGTCAGATCATTATATCCCCTTAACCTTGAAGAGAAACATCACAATTGAGGAGTTAATCACAAAAATTTCGTTAAAGATTCGTGTAGCAGGCCAGAGAAGACTATCTTCACTTCAATACAGATTTCCTACTGAACTTTTTCCGCTCACGTATACATCATTTCAGCTTTCAAACGATGATGATGTTTCTATGATGGTTGATGCTCATATGGGGAGTTCACAATCTCTTATTGAAATGTATGCCACTTTTATTGAGGTTCGTGTAATTCGTGGTCTCTCATATTCCTCTCACTTTGGCATTGCATATCAAACTGATCAAGTTGATAGCCCGACACAACTTATCTGTAATGATTTCACATCATTAATGGCGGATCCAACGCCATATACCATGCCATCAAGTTCAATAGGAAGGCATTCATCTGCAACTGCTTATGATCTCAACCCACGTGGCTTCACCAATAATCCATATGGCAACATCTCTTCTACTTCAAGGGGCAGACATTCATCTGCCAATGTTTTCGACTTACATATGGAAATGCCAACGAGACGACAGTCTATTCACATCCCACATGATACAATGGCCTCAAGTTCAAGGGGAGGACACGCAAGCGGGAACTTATTTGACCTCAACATTGGATTATCGGAGGAACCCTCATCTCCACCAGAAGAACCTCTTCGGGAGCCAGGTGCAGATGGTGCTGAAACAGTATTATTCGTTGAACCTGACTTACCACAGTTTAACGTACATTCTGATGATGACGAGGATGACGTTCCGATAAATACAACACCAGCCGAACTTCCTGCACATATGTATGAGGCTGATTATGATGCAATGTATGAGCCTAAATTTCCAGATCTTCCTGATGTTGGCAACTATGGACTTCAATCATCAGTCAATGACGGTAATTTACATATTGGAATGGAGTTCGCATCGAAGGAGGAAGCAATGATGGCAATAAAGAGTTACAATATTCGTAACTCAGTTCAGTCCCGAGTTAATCGATCTAACACGGAGAAATATGTCTGCTACTGCGTCCAACGTCACAACGGATGTCAATGGATGGTCCGTGTATCAAAGAGGAAGAGGAAGAACAACTTATGGGAACTAACCAGATACAACGGTCCTCATACATGTTGTGCAACAGGTATAAACCAGGATCATCCCAACTTGGACTCCAACATTATTTGTCAAGCAATTATGCCCATTGTGAAGCAAAGCTCATATAGCTGTTGCAGTGTGATTTCTGCTATACAGTCACAATATGGGTACACTGTCTCATATAAAAAAGCGTGGTTGGCAAAACAGAATGTCATTTGCAAACTTCATGGCGAATGGGATTCCTCTTACAACGAGCTGCCCAGTTGGTTTCATGTTGTGCAAAGACTTAATCCCGGGACAATTGTTGAGTTCGAAACTCAACATCATTACGTGAATGATCGAATGGTTCGCGATCGCTGCCAATTTTACCGAGTCTTTTGGACTTACCCTCGTGTATTAATGCAGTCAAGTACTGTAAACCAATTATCCAAATTGATGGTACTTTCTTGTATGGGAAATACAAGCAAGTTTATTATTGGCTGTGGTCCAAGATGGAAACCGCAATATTCTTCCTGTTGCGTTTGCCCTCGTTCAAGGAGAAGACACTGAGTCTTGGGCTTTTTTCCTTAAAAATTTACGTTTACATGTTGTCACCAGGGAACGACTATGCATTATTTCAGACCGAGGAGCCGGGATAAAAGCAGCAATGGACTCTTTGGGTACAATGTATAGACCTCCACATGTTCAACATCGTTATTGTGTCCGTCATATTGCTGCAAACTATTACGGAAAATACAAGAAGAACGATGAACGTCAGTTAGTCGTGCGGATGGGTATGTTACTTTTCCCAATTTTTCTATCAATTTCTTATTACTTATTTATATTCATATTAACTATTACATATTCCTAATGGCTTAGGTTACGAACTCTTACCTCAAAGGTTTGAGTCGATGCTACAAGAGCTGTTTGGCAAAAATAAGAAGGGGTGCGAGTACATTATGGACATCAGCAAAGAAATGTGGACAAATGCATATGACGGGGGGTATCGCTATGGTCATATGACAACAAACTTGGCTGAAGCAATAATTCAACCTTAAAGGGGGCGCGTCATTTACCAGTCACGGCGTTGGTCAAAACGACTTATTTTCGTTTGGGTCAACTCTTTGCAAAACTCGGTGGACAAGCTCTTACTTGGATGCAAAACGGACATATTTACCACCAAGACTAGTAGCCGATTTACAGAAAAAAGTGGCTACATCAAATGGGATGTTAGTTACAAATTTTTCTCGCACCCGTGAATTGTTTCGTGTAACCGAAATGCCACGTCCGCTGCAAGGGATTGAAGCTAACTCTTTCAGAGTTAATCTGCAAGAGAGGTGGTGCGATTGTGGTTTCTTTCAAGCACTCAAATATCCATGCTCTCATGTCATTGCTGCTTGCTCACATTCGCATTTGGACTACAAAAATTATGTTGATCCCGTATACCAACTTTCACAAGTTTTCAAGGTATATGAATTTGAGTTTCCGCCCATAGGAAACGAAAGAGACCCAAATGAGATTCAAACTTGGCTTACAATTATACCAGATCCATTGCTATTGAGGGACTCAGGTCGTCCAAAATCTACTAGAATACATTGTGATATGGATATTCGGGAGAAGTCAACAGAACAAAAACGATGTGGGCATTGTAGAAACATCGGGCACAATAGAAAAAAATGTCCAGCTCTGTTATCATCATATAACCGTTAACTCTTATGTAATTAAAGTTTTTAAATGAATGTTTTTTATTTCTAATAATTTAATGTTATTGCATTTATATAATTTGTCAATGTATGTACACCTAAATAATTTTTTTTAACTTTTAAATACATAAATATATTTAATATATTTATTTAATATAATATTTAATATTATTAGTTATAATTTTTTAAAATATAATAATTCCACCTTCTAAGTAGAGAAAAATATTAAATTAAACAAATTAAAAGTTATTAAAAAATTTATGTATACGATGACACATTTCATGTTCTGATTAGAGGATTAAATTTATTAAATTAAATTTTCAATAGACTAATTTTATAAAATATGTAAGTCTTGAAGATTAAATATGTAATTATACTATTTATTAACTTATGCATCAATATTTTCGTTAAATATTGATATGAGATGACTATATTGATTGATAACATTTAAATAATTAACTGATAAAATTAATAGATCGATAATCAAAATCAAAATACTCGAAACTTGATAATTCTTACATTATAATCGAAACATTTTACATAATATATTATTAATTTATAATAATAATAAAAATAAACTATTTATTATATAATAAAATACGTGTCTGTTGAGTTGGCAAAGGAGCGTCCCCGGGGACGCGCCTTTCACATGTGGCATCCAACTCAGCGAAAAACACGGGTAAAGCGCGCCCCCGGGGACGCGCCTTTGCCAACTCAACAGAAAGGGTGCTAGTTCTGGAAATATTGGTCAAACGGTGTCAGAAAAGTAAAATTATAATCAAACGGTGTCAGTTATGTAAAAACCCCTGATCTGCTGTTCTAACTCACGGGTCAATTACCCATGTTTTTTTTATTTTAGTTCTAGTGTACTTCAACTTAATATAAAACTAAAGAAAGTCACAATCGAAATGTTAATATTTTTTTTAACATTTTCGATAGAACTCTATTTAAAATGTTAATTTTATTATCTAAGTTAATCTTTTAATGTTTCCGGAAATATTACTTTCTTTATAATATTTTCAGTTGTAACCGGAAACGTTAAAAAAAATTAACATTTTATGTAAAAAAATTAATATTTTAAATAGCATTCTATCGAAAATATTAAAACAAAATTAATATTTTTGATTATGTATTTCCTTAGCTTATATTAGGATGTTTAGACATCCCTTATTTTTATTTTTACTGCAATTTTGTGCATGGTGACATCTACGTGAAAAGGTTTGTGACCAAAAGTTTATTCATTTTTAATTTAAAATATATATCACTATATTATAGTGTATAATTAATAATCAATCGATCTAGTAGATTGAAATACTAGATCTTTTAATTAAAGATTTAATATAAAAAAGTATTTCAATTATTATTATTTTTATTTAAGTGTCTAAACTTTTTTTTTGTAAATCTACGTGTCTAATGTTATAAACATTATCATTTTAAGTGTCTCGATCGTAACAGTTATTAAAAAAATTTGTTAAGTAACAAGTGTCGTATTTAGGTCATTTGAAATTTTTATTTAAAAAACTTAAAAATATTTTTATATTTTATAAAAAATCATAATTTCTCTAAAATTGTAAAAAAATCTAATCCCTAAAATTCAACCCTAAATTCCCTAACCTAATCTTACCATCTCCATTATCGATCATCATCGTCCTTGTCGTTGAGATGGTCATCAAGTTCGTCGGGTGTCACGATTTGAAGTTCTAAATTTTGTTGATTTTAACTTCTGTCTGTTCATGCTTTGGTGGTTGTTCGTTGGATGATTGATCATCGGGTGAAGGTTCAATCGAGTGCAATGGCTGTAAAGGAGGTGATCAATGTATGTATAGGGAATGAAATTAGAGTTTGCAAAGTTTTGAGATTTTTTTTTTAGATTTTTGAAAATTTTGAGATTTTTTAAAATTGTAATTTTAAGTTTTTTATTTTAAATAATTTTTTTGAAATTATATAAATACGAAATGTATTGCTTAATATAAATTTTTAATGGTCATTACTGTCGAGTAGGGGTGTGCAAAATCGAATATCGGATATCAGAAAATTTCGGATACCTAAAATAGTGATTCGTATTATATATGAAAACAACCGGATATCCAATTTTTCGGATCGAATATCCAGATATCCGAATATAAAATTTAATTTTACAAAAAAATAATTTTAAAATGTTAAATTTTGTGATTTAATGTTATAAATTTGATACTTCTACTATATATATAATTACTACACACCATAAATAACTAAATACTCTAATTTTTATTGAGTTCGAGCTTTAATCGGTTGGTGAGTTACTCATTTATTGAGCTAAATGTATCTAAAATTTAAATGCTCAATTTTTTTTCGGATTTTTAGATAATCCGAAAGTGGATTTTATCCGATCCGATTATCTGAATTTTTTTTAGATATCCAATCCGAATTATCCGAAAATAAAAAAACGGATCAAGTATCCGAATTTTTTGATCGATTAACTGGATCAACAAATCGGATCGAATCGAATCTTTTTACAGACCCCTACTTTCGAGGTACTAAAATGATAATATTTGTAATGTTGGACACTTGGATAGTTTCATTGACCAAACAAATAGATTAGCCACCTAAATAGAAAAAGAGATACAATTTAGACATTTTTTATATTAAACCATAATTAAAAACCGAGTTGGAAGGACCGTCCTCGTAATGAACTTCTACAATACTCGATTTTGATTAGTTGATCGATAAATCAAAAATCAATGTAATTAATTTTTTTATAGTGTCATTAGTTAATCTAAATAATTAAAATACATTATAAAAATAAAAAATTATCAAATGACAATTTAGAAAATAAATTTTTATTTTAAGCATAATAAAAGGATTGAAATTTCACATATTGAATTCACGACAGAGCATATCTAATTACCCGTACATTTTCTTTACTAAAAATATTATTATTGTTAACATAAGCAGCACCTAAAGTGATAAAATTTTATATACATCCCTCTAAAAGTTAAATAATTATAAGTTTATACATGGTAAAATTATATTTTAAACCCTATAATAAAAAATATATAATTTAATTTATGTCTTCTAGAAAAGAAAATAAAAGAAATGAAATTCCGACTTTGCCCATGATTTTTCTGAACGTGTTTTCATTGAAATTTATATAATTCGATATGATTTTGAGTTTTGTGGTGCGGATTTATAGAAAGATGAGGAGAAATATGGGGTGCAGTATCAAGAAGTAGGGTGTATTCGGTTCAGTTTGGTTTTTTATCAAAAATTGAATTGAATCGAAATAAACGGGTTTTCAATATTTAAACCAAAATCGAAATCGAATAGTTAAAAAATCGAAAAAATCGAAATCGGTTTTTTCGGTTCGGTTCGGTTTTTTTAACGGTTCGAGTTTTTCGGTTCGGTTTATCGGTTTTCCAATAAAAAAATCACTTGAAACTATAATTTTTTTACAAAAATTGTCTTTTCGGTTCAATATGGAACAAATGAGTTCCATATGGAAAACTCGAACCGAACCGAATCAAAAAAATGAAGCCTTTAAACCGAACTGAAAACCGAACCGTTTAAAGCCAAACCGAACCGAACCAAACCGTTTTACTCGGTTCGTGTCGATTTTTCGGTTTTCTCGGTTTCGTTGCTCAGCCTTACCAAGAAGTAGGGGTGCTAAAAAATACCCGATCCGGTTGACTCGATCCAAACTAAAAATCAGGTATTTTTCTTAAAAAAAATACCCGACCGAGCCAGACACCCTACCCGACATTTTCCGAGTTAGGCCCGGGTCACAAATTTTCATTTTTTCGGTTATCCGGTTACCCGAATTCCCGGTTATAATTATTTTTTATATATTATAATATTACATATTCAATTATTAATAATTTTATATATTAAATTAAATTAAAAAAATTAAAAAAAAACCCACCCACCCAATAATTTTATGTTTAATAATTAATATAATATTTTAAATAATATAAGTTTTATTTTAAAAAACTTAATAATTTAAAAAAATAAAAATCGGGTACTCGATTGTCCGAATTACAGGTATCCGCAAAATCCGGGTATCGGATAACCGTAATGTTCGAGTCGGGACATGAGCCGAAAAATCTAATACCCGAAGACCCGGGTAACCGGAATTTGGGGTACCTGAAAAACAGGTACCCGGATTTTAACATCCCTACCGAGAAGTTTAGATATTGAACATAAAAATATATTTTATTTTTGAAATTTTAAATGATTTATAATATCAAAATGTAATTTTAATTATAATTGAAAGATAAAATAAAATATTAATTATCAATTTAGTGTATTATATTATTCTCTTAACAACAATTAATTGCAACTAAGCGTAATATAGACTTATATTTTTAAACTTGACCCTTAATATTTTTATAATCCTATTAAAATTTACGTATCATTAATTAAAGAAATCATCTTCGGTGAAAGTGTGAGATGGCAAAGTGTGCATTTTTTCTTTTTTAATGAATGAGAAAAGTATAATTAGCAGACAAAGATTGACTTATAGTTAATTAATCTTTTAATTAGTTAGTGACACCGAAAGTTAATCATTAAAATATTCTTCATAAAACCAGTTTATGTTTAACTTTTCGTTTTTCACCGTTGGAAATCACAATTGCCAAGTTTTAGCAGGCAAATTAACCTACATTTTAAAAATATGAATTGAACTATATTATCTTACAAATAAAATACCTTAATATTTAAATCCATGGAGTGAGTTCATTGACGAAAGTGATATTATTATTTCTTGAGATCTTGAATTCGAGTAGTTATGTCTGGAGTGTGTGCGTACGTTGTCAATGACTTAATGACTAAGAAAAATCCTGAATTGATATCACATTGTAATCACCCGACACTGTTAAAAAATATCTTAATATTTGGGGTAAATTGCTTATTTAGTCACCATCTATTACTTAATTTCTATTTTGAGCACGAGACTACTATTTATTTTCAAAATCATTTTTATCGTTATATTTTAAATTTACTTTAATCACCCATAATTAAAAATTAACGATGACGATGATGTGTAACCATCAAGTAGGGTATTTTAACA
The DNA here is from genome assembly GCF_006381635.1 of Hibiscus syriacus. Taxonomy (NCBI): domain Eukaryota; kingdom Viridiplantae; phylum Streptophyta; class Magnoliopsida; order Malvales; family Malvaceae; genus Hibiscus; species Hibiscus syriacus. Next base: position 10,384,738 of record NW_024062733.1, read on the forward strand.
TTGAAAAATATTATGGTAAACAAAAAAAATGACACGTGTCGGTAACTATTGAGGACGTGGCAATAAGCTGTAAGATTCAACGTCAGCAAACAAAAAATGTATGAAAGGAACCTGACTTCCACACGACAGGCGTCTCATTAGTACCGGGTGTTATTCCTTTCTAAGGAAAAAAAAGACGATTTTCTTGGAGAGCATGCAAACATCCCCTCATAAGCTAAAAGCAGAGGGTTTTTTTTTTAATAATTAGTTTTATTTTAATTTTTCTGATTTGTTTTTTTCTTAGGACATTTGCGGAGGCAAGCAACTGGATCTCTTGTCCCCCAGGCCCCCACTTAGCTATCTTTTAATGACTAAAATGCCCATCTCAGTTCACCTTTATTACAGGGCCTCTCCTGATTCTCGCCGTGCGATTTGTTCTACATTTGTCCTCTTCGATCAGCTCTTTAGTAAATACTCGTCAATTCTGATTACATGCGTTATTTTTCATTACACAATTACTTTTACTTTTCTTCTTAATATTTTCCGGGAAATCCGTAACATGGAAGATGAAATGACCGTTAAAGAAAACCTAATAATAAAAAATTATCGAATGCATTAAATTATTTCAATTATTAAATTTTATAATCATTTTATATTATTTTAAAAAAATAGAGTAAAGTACATAAATAGTCTCCCAACTGTAGAGTATAATTTTATTAAATATCTTAACTATTAAAAGTTATAAAATAGTCATTCAACTATTTATACATTTCAAACTCATTATTTTATGATAAAAATTAATGGTCGTTAGAGCTGTATATTAATATGTTAACTAATATATCATAAATATAATCCCAAAATCGTTAAACTGTATAATCATTTGAGATTATGATATTATATTTTATCATATTAACAAGTTAACATCCAACACAAATAATCTTCAATTTTTAATAAAAAAAATAAGAGTTTAGAATATTGAATAATCAATAGATCATTTTGTAACTCTTTAATAATCGAAAGACTCAATCAAAAGAGTATTTCATAATTTTTAATAATACAAAAAATTAACAAAGTAACATATTATAAGATTATTATGTACTCTACCAAAAAAAAAGGTCACCGAAAAAATATCCTAATTTTTGAAACAAATTTGGGATGAATGTCAAAAATATTACAAGTTGCCATAAATATGGGTCGATGCGATTAACTGCGGTATGAGTACAGTCAACAGCTTCAGAAATAGATTAGGTACTTCCCTGTCTAATCAAACCTTTCCATTCAACACGCAAAAGCTACAACTATTTTTTCTTTAACCTAAAATATTATAAAAAATAATATTTTTAATTACAATCTAAAATATTACAAAATAAATTTATATCCAAAAAAATATTAAAAATATTAATATTTTAAATTACATCAAATCAAAAATATTATAATATTTTCTGTTGTAATTCTACTTATTTCCAAAAGTTTACCCACATTGGAATACATGATCAACGGATGTGATTGAGTAGAGAATCAAAACCTTGGGATATTCGTCTACGCTTTCTCGTGGATGGTATACACCGTAGACAGCATCCACATCATGCCCTTGTACCTTGGATCTAAGATTAGATCCCATTGTTCCCCCACGCAGTAAAAAATAAATACAAATCCCCTTGCAAATGCCGTGGACATTAGACAAATAACACTTGCAACTTCTAACGTGCGCCAGTAAGCTTATTTGGCTAAAGAACCGTGGAGTTCTTTCCCATGCAGGCGCACGTTTTCCAAGATTAAAGAAAGGTATTCGTTTTTTTATTTAAGGACACAAAATTTACCAACTTTGTACAATAGAAAATGAAATAATTCAAGCACGTGAAAAAGTGGACCCAAAGAAATCGTAACGCCGTTTTCAACGGAGGATAACTTAAGAAGGGGCTTTTGTTACGGGATTTGGGTGATCACCGCGATTCGCATGAACCCGTGATTAACGGCGTTAACGTCGGGTAAAGATAATGAAGCTGGCCAGCAGCCTTTTGCGTGCCCATAAATTACGGTGTAATTCTTTTATTATTATTATTATATATTTTGACAGAGAAAAATTTTGGAATGGAGCAAATATTTCTTTTATAAGTTATATTATTGTCGGGCAATATGTAGAAAAATAGGGCTAACGGCTAGTTAATGCTGACGTGAAATAGAACAAGATGTCACGTCACCTCAGAGAAAGCCCCGTAACTGTGGAGTACTAAGAGGACATCAGTCAGATCCATAATAGATGGACGTTTTTAATAAAAATCATCCCAATATTATAGTATTACCTGTTAAATATCGTTTCTTTAAATTTTAATGATCTAATACATTTTCTAATAGAGTTGATAATAAGATACGTCATGTGAAATGCACCTTTGCTTAGGTGGATCTAATAAATTTCAGTCACTAATTTATATTTTATGTTATATTTTCTAATATTCGAATCTAACTCAAGAATTTATGCATGTTTATTTTGATCACTGTTTTAATATTGAATGTTTTAGGTTTAATTATATTTTAATCCTTCATGTTTCTTATTTATTTTATTTTAGTCTGTAAATATTATTTATGAGTTATTTTCTATTTCTAGTGCCTATAATGTTTAATATTTGTGATTTTAGCTCTGGTTTATTTGTAATTACTGTTTAGTCCATTAACTTTTTGTTATTGTTATTTAGTCCTTTAAATTTATGTTTTTTGTTGTTTTAACCATTTTAGTTTATGTTTTTGTTATTTAGTCCTTTAAATTTATATTTTAGCTATTTTAGCCTTTCAAGTTTAGTTAAATATCATTTTGGTTCCTAAAATTATCGTATGTGCTTATTTTTTTGTATTTTGGGTTGTAATGTTAACTTAGTTTTATTTTAGTCATTTATGTATGAATATTTTACATATAATATAGTTATTTGTAAACATATATATTATTGGTTTTATTTATTGTATATGTTTTATTTCGTATTTTTCCATTTGTTATTATTACTCATAAATAAAAGGTGGAAACCCTTAATTTAAAACAACATAACCAAATTCACATTTATAATTATATAAAAACTTTAATAATTTACATGGATACAAAAGTATGAGTTTACAAAATAGATCAGAGCATTTCAAATTCAACGTATAATACATGCCTACAGTTTAAAAATTTCAGAAACCTACATTTAATTTGTCTTGATCTGATCTTCAAGGGTGTACGCTATCATTTCCTAGCTTAATCTTTCGATTTCTTCAAACCTACGTGTGAAACAATTACACGCTAAGTCGATGACTTAGTGAGACAATTATTAGCAACTAGAGTTGTATAGGAAAATCTTTATTCGTTTTGTAAAACATTCCATAAGAATTTACATTGATTTCCTTAACAAGAAAATGATGTTATTACACATTATTAGTTTTATAACTTATTTCCAATTGCCCAATGTATACTACTAAGAACTCTCGGTATTTGAGTACATTGAGGTTGTGCACTAATGTTGTCACCACAACTCGTACTTTGCACCGAAGTGCTACATAATTATCCCGAAGGACCACATAGGTTTGCACCAAAGTGCCACATAGGTTTGCAACGAAGTGCCACATAATTGTCCCGAAGGACCACATAGACCCTCGACTCTTGGCATGCCAACTATACCTCTAATCCACATACATATACATTGGGCTTTTAACCACATAATTATTTTCAATTCATTATTTGAAGTATCTCTTACTCACATATACACTTCCATATTGGTCCATTTCGGATACATGTTTTCAAAGTTCACATTTCCATAATCATATACACATAAACATAAAACATAACTTACATAATATAATGTGAATAAAACATTGTAAAATATAACATAAAAAAAGTGAAAGGTTTTCGATCGAAAACACTGAGGTTGGCTTATCGCAAGCCTTTCTCAATTCTAATACAAAATGAAGAAGTTGCACTCACATTTGTCTCACTGAAGTCCTTAATACTTTTGATTGGATCTTATAATGTCGAGCTGACCGAAAGTTGATTATGTTCAACAACTACACAAAATAATTGAAATTAATATCATACCTCGAATCACTTATATCCAATCATATTAACTTAAGCTAAAAGAAACACTTGTTTTTCTCATTTCATGCTTAATAATATTAGTACTACCTATTGAATTATGTTTCAATATAACAAATTTAAAGGCAAAATGTTTTTGGACTTGAATTAAATTTATTCAAAGTTTTAAAAAGGTTTCAAAAATAATTCAAAGTCCATTAAATTCGGATTTGAGAAAAAATGCTAAAGGGTGTCAAAGTGCATCCATGCACCTTTGTAGTGCATCGATACACCATGCAGTGCATCCATGCACTCAAACACCGAATGCAATTATTGCATCGATGCACCCTGCTGTGCATCCATGTACCAAGGCTGTAACGACTAGTTTATTTGAATTTAATGAAGGGGTATCGATGTACCTTGATAGTGCACCGATGCACCATGTTATAGGCAGTCTTTTTTAGTAGAAAAATCATCCCCAAACCCAAAGGTTGTATACGACATCAAACACATTCCAAGTTATAAATACAAGCTAAGGACACTTGAAGAAGTAAGAGAACAACTATCCAAGCAATCAAACACAAGAGAAGAAGTTTTTCATTCTTATTTTCATTATCTCTTGTAAATATTGTTCTTGTGAGCTTAATTCTTGTAAACACCTACCTTTGAGAGGTTTATTTGTTTACTTCTTTTATCCTTTTGTAAAGGGGAAAGGTTATAGCTTAGCCCATGTAAAAGCTAGGGAAAGGTTCTAGTTTATCCCGTGAAAAACTAGGGAGTTGTAAAGGTTATCTCTTTGTCCTCAAAAAGAAAGAACAAATTAGTGAATTTGTTGGAAAATCCTTGGTGAGGAGTTAAGGTAGTGGATGTAGACTTGGTTGAGAAGTCGAACTACTATAAATTGCTGTGCAATTCTCTATCTTTCAATCTCCTTACTCCCTAAACACAAAAACCATTCCGACCCCTCTTTACAAAACGTTCCGGTTGCCGATTCAAGCTTCCGAAAATCCCAACAATTGGCATTAGATACTAACTCATTAAGAAGATTTAACCACCTTGAGACGATCCTCGAAGAATCTCTACCAATTTTCGACGCAACCAAAAAAGAAATGACTTTTTCCTCCGGTTCTTATTATCTTGAAGAATATCCTATTATGGATTCACAACCGGTCAACAAGTCACCCTTTTTTAATGGAGAAAATTATGCACATTGGAAGAATAAGATGATGTATTTTATTCAATCCTACAATCTAGGAGCTTGGAACTCAATCAAGGACGGTTACTCCTCTCCACCTGGCAAGTACAACGATTGGAGTAGATAAGAGCATAAAAATTTTCAGCTTAATTCTAAGGCTATACATATTCTATTATGTGCTTTAGGCCCAAATGAATATGGAAGAATCTCATCTTGTTCCAGTGCCAAAGAGATTTGGGATAAGCTCCAAGTCACCCATGAAGGAACCGACAAAGTGAGGGAATAAAAGAAAAGTCTTCTCAACCATAGCTACGAGAACTTCAAGATCAAACTCGATGAAGACATCAAAGCTATGACGGATAGATTTTCTGTGATTGTCAACGGTCTCAAGGGATATAGAGAAGTAATCTCAAATGAGAAGCTTGTGAGGAAGATGATCTACTCTCTTCCAAAGGAGTGACAATCAAAGAAGACGACCATTATCGAAGCAATAAACCTAAAGTCTCTCACTCTCGACGAGTTAATTGGTTCCCTTCTCACTCATGAGATGATGGTGAAGAAAGATGAAGAAAGGGAAGAGAATAAAAACAAGAAGAAGAAGGAGGAGGAGGTAGGCATTGCCTTCAAATCCACCAATGAAAGATATCAAGATTCAAGTGATGAGGTGGATGAAGACGATGATGAACAAGAAGAATAAATGGTCAAGCTCTTGAAGGAACTCAAGAGATTCATGATTTTCAAGGAAGTGAAACATGAATCAACCAAGAATAAAAGTCCCCCGGTATGTTTCAATTGTCAAAGAAAGGGGCATGTCAAGTATGAATGTCCTCTTCTAAAGAAAAAGGGGAAGAAGGCATTTGTAGCATCTTGGAGTGATGAAGATGATTCCAATGATGAAGATGAAGTAGTCAACCTATGCCTCATGACCACTCAAGAAGAATTCGAGGTATCTTTTAACTCAAATGAATTTAGTTCATTTACTTTTGATGAGTTACAAGATGCTTATAATAGGTTGTATTTGGGATTTGAGACAATGAATTCCAAATATACAAAATTAATTTCAAAACTCAAAATTAAAGATAATTTGATTTTGAAAGCAAAACTTGATTTTAAAAATCAAAATTAAATTTTGAAAAATAATTTAGAGCTTTCAAAAATCAAAATAAATGAATTAGAAAAAGAAAATTTTGAGTTAGGAGTTAAGCTTGAAAGCTTAATAAAAGAAAAAGAATTAATTTCTAAAGACAACATATTATGTTTAAATATGAAAAAATGCTCACATTGCCATTATCATGGTCATATGGAACATACTTGTCCTTTGAAGAAAGGAAAACGTTTTAAAATTAGACAAGTATGGGTTCCAAAAGGAACAAGAGGAATTGAAACTAACGTTTAAGGATCCAAAGCAATTTGGATACCAAAGTCTACTTAAATGTCTCTTGTAGGTGTGTGGGAGCAATGGTGATGAAAATGATGATATTCAAGATGCTCTAGCCTTACATGAAAAGGAATGAGTAACCTCTAAGCTTAATGTTTTTAATTTTAGTTATTTGGTTGCTCATAGGATTTATGCATGCATGAGTTTTGATTTTAAATGATTATGCATTGTTTTTAATCTCATGTATGTTAAAAAAAATGGTTATGATGAACATTTTAAATTTTTAATGATTTTTTTATATTTTTAGTTCATCATAATAAAATTTTGGTCAAAATTGGGTTTAATGCAAATGATATCTCTCTAACAATTGATATCAATTTTTCAAAAACTTTGATTTTACAAACTTTAAATTTTTGAACTGAATTTAAATGTTTATGCCTGTGATTTAAATGAAAATGATATCTCTCTAACAATTGATATCAAAATTTTCAAATGCATAACATTTTTGGAAAACTTTATGCATATGCACTTAATTTTAATAATTAATATTGCATAAAGTATTTTAGACTTGGATATATTGAATTTCATGTACTACTAACATGTTTGTTATTCTTTGTTGAAATTCAATTTTGTTTAAGTGTCAAGTTCTTAAAGCTAAATTTTATTTGGAATGCATTTATTGAGGGGGAGCTTTGATTTTTCAAATAAGTTTTAAAATGTCAAATTTACTACTTACTTTCCAAAGTTATTTTGAACTTCAAAGATTGAATTATTTTTTATATAACAAAAAGGGGGAGAAGTTTGGTTTGAAAAATTCAATTTCTTAATGAAAAAAGGGGAGCTTAACATTTTCATATATTTTCAAACATTTAGTAACAATTGATATCATTTTGTTATCATTAAACATTTTATTAAGGGGGAGTTTTGCCAAAAACAATTTTTCAAATGTTTTGTTATATCAAAAAGGGGGAGATTGTTGAATTATGTTTCGATATAACAAATTTAAAGGCAAAATGTTTTTGGACTTGAATTGAATTTATTCAAAGTTTTAAAAAGGTTTAAAAAATAATTCAAAGGCCATTAAATTCGGATTTGAGCAAAAATGTTAAACGGTGTCAAAGTGCATCCATGCATCCCTGCAGTGCATCCATGCACCCCTGCAGTGCATCCATGCACCCCTGCAGTGCATCCATGCACCTGCCACTAGTACATCGATGCACCATGCAGTGCATCCATTCACTCAAACACCGAATGCAATTAGTGCATCCATGCACCAAGGCTGTAACGACTAGTTTATTTGAATTCAATGAAGGGGTATCGATGCACCTTGATAGTGCACCGATGCACCATGTTATGGGCAGCCTTTTTGAGTAGAAAAATCATCCCCAACGGTTATATACGACATCAAACACATTCCAAGCTATAAATACAAGCTAAGGACACTTGAAGAAGTAAGAGAACAACTTCCAAGCAATCAAACACAAGAGAATAAGTTTTTCATTCTTATTTTCATTCTCTCTTGTAAATATTGTTCTTGTGAGCTTAATTATTGTAAACACCTACATTTGAGAGGTTTATTTGTTTACTTCTTTTATCCTTTTGTAAAGGGGAAAGGTTCTAGCTTAGCCCGTGTAAAAGCTAGAGAAATGTTCTAGTTTATCCCGTGAAAAACTAGGGAGTTGTAAAGGTTATCTCTTTGTCCTTAAAAAGAAAGAACAAATTAGTGAATTTGTTGGAAAATCCTTGGTGAGAAGCTAAGGTAGTGAATGTAGACTTGGTTGAGAAGTCGAACCACTATAAATCGCTGTGTAATTCTCTATCTTTTAATCTCCTTACTCCCTAAACACAAAAACCGTTCCGACCTCTCTTTACAAAACGTTTCGGTTGTCGATTCAAGCTTCCAAAAATCCCAACACTACCATTACAATACCGATACTTCCCTTCAATAGTATTGATACCCCCTACGGTACCGATACCATTTTGACGGTCTAAAAATTTATGTTGAAAATGATATTACTTCTATACCTTTGGTATCGACACTCCTAACTCAATATCGATACCCTATTCAACTAGTATCGATACCACCCTTCGAATCCCACAAATTTTGCCTTGAAGTATCGGTACTGTTCTTCCAGTACCGATACTCCATGTCCAGAATTGTTATTTCTAATTCGAAAACCAACCAAAATATTCCTAAATCTTTTACTTTATCCCTCATTAAGCCTTTTAAACTCAACCTTATACCTCCAAACCAACTTGTCTTCATTTACTATCGTAATTATTCAAAATCTTGTTTAAACACTTGAATCTCAAAATCATACCAAAATTTCAAACATATTCTTAATCATTTCTAACACTCCTAACTCTTCAGTTAGACCATTGACAAGTCAAATTTATAAATAAAACTCTAAAAACTACCCCATATCAAAATTTCACTTCAAAACTCATTTAACACTTTCATTTCTAATTCACTCCTCATGTTGTCTAAATCCTTTACAATCTTTCCTTAAGCTCTTATAACCCTCAAACTTTCAATACCAAACCATAAATTGAAGAAACCAACAATTTACCAAAAACTTACCTCAAAAAGTGTAGTTCACGACACTATGAAGAAGATAAGAAGCAAATCCAGAATTTTCTCTTCTTTTTGACTCTCTCTTTCCACGTGTTATCCCTTAAAAGAAAGAAGATAAAATCTTTCAGGTGAAAATATCATACTACCCTTCCACTAATTCAAATTTAATATCAAATCATAACCAAAATTTTCCACAACAAGTCCTTGAATTTTTAAATTATTCTAATTAAACTACTAAATTTTGAGTTCTTATATTTTGGTCACTTACCCGATGATTGGGATGTTACATATAGGATTAGTCTCAATTGTTTATTTGAGTGGTTGTTTTTCTACTATTCTTTGTGTTCAATATTTACTTTTAACTCATAATTAAAAAAATAAGTATTTAACTATATTAACATATAAAAAATATTTAATCTTAATTAATATAAACCTTAATAATAAATATTAAAATAATGTAATTTAACAATAGTGTATAAGTGGATTCATTAGATAGAGAGATAAAAAAGTTAAGGAATACATCTTTTAGCTTTTATCCTACGTTATCAAGAAATATAACTTAAACACTCCAATATATCTCTATAAACTAACACCATTAGGCTCTTCAACTCATGTAACTAATATGTATTAAATTATGTTATTAGTCCTTATAATTTTATTTTTCAATTTTTTAAAAGTAAATTTTTAATATGCTTTTAATAAAGGCTCTTTCCCAAATGCGCCTTTGATGTGATAAGAAAACCCTTAGAAGACGTGTCTCTTGAAACGCGTATTTTCATGTGGTGCCATGTCAATATTTTCTCTTGGAAAGTGTGCTATAGGGAATGTGCCTTTGGTCTACTTAAGCAGAGGCACGTTTCACATAATGTGCCTTATTATCACTGTCGGAAAGGGTATTAGATCAGTAAAATTTGAAAAAACGGTGCATGATAGGTAATATTATAATATTTGAGTGATCTTTGGGTTAAAACACCTAATAGTTGGTGCACTTAGAAATGAATTACTCGAAAAGAAATTATATGTTTAGGCACATAAATAAAAAAATTATTATAAAATGTATTTATGTAATACAATAATCACTATAAAATATTTTTATAAATGATAAAGTTTACATTAAATTTATTTTTTAAGTATTGATCAAATTGACACCATATATGCTCATCACATTAAACTCAGTTATAATCTTATAGACAAAGATTGAGCCTTCAAAAGAGATAAAATGTCTTGAATTTATGAAATGATCTTTGTGATAAAAGAGAAAGATTATTTTTACCAGAGCTTTTGAGTTCAAGTAACTACGTTTCAAGTAGTTACGTTTATAATCTAAGCGAGTGTTTAATAAATTAAAAAAATTTAGAATAAATACTGCCTTATGGTCACCTGAGACTATTAAAAAAGGCGTCTTGACCTAAAGATTTTTTTTATAATTTACGTAAACGTTTATGTATAAATTTATTAACCAATCATTGTCTTCAACTTTTTTTTTAAAAGGAACATCTGAGTTTTATTAAAAAAAATAACAATACAAAAAGTCTAAAGAATCATATAATAGAAAGGTTAAAATCCCATTCAAAAATTCAAACAAAATATAAATGTTAATATATATATAAATGCATTGAAAAACGAACTATAATAGGAAATTAAGCTACTGAAAGAAAACCGACAATCGTAGATTAGAGTTATGAGAAAACTATCTTCGAACGTAAACTATATATTCAAATTCAATTTGATGGTCTAAAACATGGCAGATCAACAAGATAACAAATAAAGTTCATTTTGATCAGTCGATGTGAAACCAAATCCAACTCTAGATGAAGAAAACGACTAAACAACTAATAAAAAAATTGAAAACGTGTCAAAAGATAAATGAAAATATGTCACAAATGCATAAAAAAGCGTACCATAAAAATATAATTATTAGAAACTAAAAAAACAAGAGAATGTCAAAAATATGATATAGAAAATAAGGAAAAATGACGAACACTGACGATCATCGACTAACTCTAAGATTGATGTCACTATCGACTAACAAAAATAAAAGTCCGCTGCCATGGACTTTTAATATAGAAATAGATGGATATTCATGAGTAAAAGTCACTGATTTTTAGTTTATGTTAGAATGGTTGGAGATCTAGAAATGATATATATATATATATATATATATATATATATTAATAATTGATATTTGATTTATTCATAAACTAATTTAGTTTAATCTTGTAGAGATTTATTATAAGAGCAATTCTCTTAATTTAGCTTTTTTTTATGTAAATAGAACTGTTAATTTTATTAAAAAGATAAAAATTCAAAAATTACGAATAAAATTAGTAAATGGAACAAATAATTATAAATTTTTCTATAGTCGTTGACACAATAAACTATCCACTCGAGATCATAAAAACCATACAAGGAAAATATTAAAACTCATCCAAAAAACTAGAACAAAAGATAAATACGAAAAAATCTAAATGCATCAGCAAAAGAACTAAAATACTATCGACAACTGCAAATTATAATCGAATGTCACAAAAAAACTATTTACGAACACAAATTGCGTATCCAAGTTCAATCTGTGGGTTCAAAGTAAAGAAGATTGATAGGATAAAAATAAACATCATCCCAATCAATTGATGCGATATTAAATCCAAAATCGAAAACGTTAAACGTAAAATAGCCAAACAACCGAATACGTACCATAAATATAGAGAAAAATTTATTATAAAGACATAATTATTAAAAAAAATATATATGATTTAATAAAATCAATTAGAAACCAGGAATACAAGCAATTGATGATGAATACTAGATTTGGTGTCGTCGCAGGTTAAAAAAAAAGAAAAGAAAATATAAACTACAACGTTTTAAGGTTTAGACAGAAAAAGGAGAAGTGACTAATCCTAGTTCATCCAAAATTTTTATTCTCCTAGCCTAGTTTATCCCATTTATAACACAAATATTTAATAAAAAATATCTTTTGTTGAGTGTGACAATTGAATTTTACTTTTATTTTATTATATCTGTAATTTTTATTTAACTTAATATTGTAACTTATTAACACAGTAAATTTTATACGTATTTATATATACACAAATAACTATATTTATTCAATAAATAGTTACATTTATTACTTTTAAATTTATATCGTTAAATTAAATTAAAATTTAATATATAAAACGAAATTAAATCAAAATCTATATATCACAACATACATTTAATAAAAGTTTGTTAATGATTTTAATTTTCTTTAATTAATAACAATACCCAAATAGAATTTGCCACTTAACCCCACTAAATAAAAATAAAACCTAATGGCCTACTTCTATAGACTTTAAGAAATTCAACAATCCTATACTTTTAATTTTCAATCAATTTCAAAGCTTTCTTTTTTCCCATTTCCATCCTAATTAAAGATTTTTTTAATTACTAAAATCTGGTCAATTAATTAATTAATTCGAATTGAATTTAACATAAATTCATTAGAACAACCTTCTTAACCTAATTTATTCAATTTACAAACTTCATAATTTAAAATTTTGACTTTATTTAAATAATCTAATAACTCGTCTTATTAGATTAATAATTATCACACATAAGAATAAGAATGAGCTAAGCAGTTGGATTAGTGAAATGGTGGGGGCGTTGGTTAAGAAAACAATCAATTGCCAGCTGCACACTAAACGCATTCACGTTCGTTTTTTTTCTAACGTCGCCGAAAAAATTTGTCAACCGTCGGATTTGATCGGGATTACGCGTCGCTCTGCCGCCGCTTCTGATCGAAAGCCGTGTCAATTGTTTAAGGCACAATAGTAAATATGCCATCGGAAGGGTATTTCTGGAATCATGTGAAACGGGGCGGTTTATCAAGCGGCATGTAGCCCCGTATTATTTATTTATTAAATATAAATATTTATTTAAATACTAAAAGTAGAACATCTTTTATCCCCAAAAGTCTTAATAATTATTATTTTTAACGACACATTTAATATACAAAAAAAATGTTATTGATATTGTTATTATTTAAATAATAAAATCGGTAAAATAATATCTAAAATATTATTATTTTTACCTAAAATATTAATGTTTTTAATAATTTCAGTAAAATATATAACAATAATAAAATCGATAGAAAAAATAATAAAACCTGTAAAACGCCTAATAATAACAAAATCGGTAGAAATAATAATATTTTCGATATTTTTTTTATCATTTTTATTATTTAAAAAATAATAAGACCAATAATATTATTTTAACCGTACATTAAAACTGTCTCACGTCATCATTTCCCTTATTTTTACCCTTATGATTTACGCACTTTCTTTGGTATTATTATTAATTATTTTGGCACTTTATCCCTCCTTCAAGACTTCAAATTTTCAATTTCTTTTTTTTCAAGCTTATCGAATAAGTTTTATTTAGAAGCCTTAATGAAGGGATAAAGTGGTCAAATAATTGTATTTAAAAAATAATTGTATTTAAAGAAGTTTATCCTCACTAACACTTTAATTAAAGCAAAAGTTAAAAACATGTTGAATCAGATTTCACGTCTTTAATTTAAATATTTCTCAATAAACACAAAATTAATTATAATTATTTGATGTAATTTTTAAATAAAAATATTCAAAACCAATTACTTAATATGTAGAGTTCATTAATTACATGAGATTGAGAATCAATGTATGTATTCAATTAATAGTAAAAATAATAAAAATATTATGAAATAGTTCATTTTAAAATGAAAAAAGCAAGTAAAATTAACTATCAAATTTTTATTTATTAATGATATTTTTCATTGTATGTATTTTCTCATTGAATTAAACATGAAATTTATGTATAATATAGATCATAAAAATCTTATATTTTCTTTCCATTATTTCAAACCATACAAAGAAATGTTTTGTTCAGCTAATTAATTGAAATCCAAATAAAACATTGGAATAAATCATCCTTTTCATCCTTCATTATCAAGTGGAAAATTTTTATACACCATTGAATATACAATTAGTCTTTGCCAATGTGATAGGTGGGTCTTGGAAAGAGATTTTGAATGAGAGAAAATAGAATAAGAAAGAGAGAAATATCAAAAATTTTAATTTGTTTTCCCTTTTAATTAACTTTTACAAATTAAAAGGAAAAAACAAAAAACATTTTTAAGTATTTAATTATATTTAAATTGTTACTTTTTTAAAATTATAAAATAATTATGAGATTATTATAATAAAAAAATAACCCCATAAATATTAGTATAAAATATTTCCAAGTGAATAATAATTTAGAATAAAATAAGTGTAGAATATGATAGAAAATGATGGAACTAGGGAAGAAACGACAAAAGTGCCCAAATAATGATGTGTAAATTTTTAATTCCCAAAGTAATGTACTCATCCGATTAATTTCTAATATAGGATGTTTTTTACAGAATTTTGGGATCTCTCGACGTCTTCAGGGGTGGACCAGATTTCTCGGCGTCTTTGGGTGAATTCAATTGTGGAAATCCCAACCTCTTTAGCATTTAAAAAAAAGTTGCATTTTTACACAAATATCACCTTAACAGAAATTAATTACTTGTTAGGTACCGTTTAAGAATATTTTACAAATATAGCATATTTTAAATACTTTCTATAAAATTATTCCTGCATTAAATTACACAATACAATTATGTCTATGCGTTTTTTACCCTTTCAAAATCCTATACGTATAATATATTCTAGGATTTTGAAAAATAATTTTGCAGAAAGGCGCGACACATTCACCGCATAAGATTTTGAAAAATAAATATTAGTTATAAAACTTTTATAAATATTTTTCAAAATCCTATACGGTACATGTACCGCGTCTTTCTACAAAATTATTTTCAAAATGATGATGATCTGTAATATTTTATAAAATTATTTATATTTTAAATTACTTACCCTCAAAGTTTCCTAGAATATACTATACATATAGGATTTTGAAAGGGTTAAAAACGCATCAGAAAGTATCAAGTGGTAATTGATAGATATAATTGTATTATGTAATTTAATGCATGAATAATTTTATAGAAAGTATTTAAAAATATGCTAGATCCGTAAAATATTCTTAAACAGTGACTAACAAGTAATTAATTTTTGTTAAGGTGATATTTGTGTAAAATAGCCAATTTTTTTTCCTGGAATCCCATTAAAGACGCCTAGAAATCCATCTAACAATGAACACCCCCTGAAGACGCCGAGAGATCCCAAAACTCTATAAAAAACACTCTATATCAGGAATTAATCAGGTGAGTACATTACTTTGTGAATTAAAAATTCCCACATAATTATTTGGGCACTTTTACCGGGAAGAAACATGATGAAAGGAAATGGTAAAAAGAAGGGTAAATTAATTATTTGCTCACTCATCTATTACTAAATTTCTCTTTTAGCCATTTAACTATTTTTTTTAGAAATTCATACTTAACTTTATATTTTATTTATTGTCATCACTATTAAAAAACTAATGATAATATTGATGTTATTTATAAGATAATTTCATATCAATATTACTATTAATTTTTAAATGATGAGTGATCAAAACAAAAGTAAAATGTAACATAAAGTTTGATTCTAAAAAATAATACTTGAATGACCAAAACCAAAACTAAATAATAGATGGAAGACCAAATAGGTACTTTACCTAATTAGAATTAGAAAAGGAGGAAATAATATAATAAAATACATTGGGAAAAAAAAAAGAAAATAACCTCAGTGACAAAAATGCCTTATAATATACGATTTTAACCAATTTTTTTTGGATTTGACAAAATGACCAACTAAATCGCAATACGATCGATAATTCGCAACGCGATCTCCGATATCGCAAATCAGTTTCCAGATTCGCAACGCGAACTTCGACTATCGCATTGCGATTTACATATTCGCATTGCGATAGTCCAAGTTCGCGTTGCGATTTTCCAAATTCGTTGCGATAGTCGAAGTTCGCGTTGTGATTTATTCCAAATTCGTTGCGATAGTCCAAGTTCGCGTTGCAATTTATTCCAAGTTCGTTGCGATAGTCGAAGTTCGCGTTGCGATTTATTCCAAATTCGTTGTGATAGTCCAAAATCGCAACGACTGGTGATATTGCATTTGTTTCTTAAGAATTTTCTCTAAAAAGATAGTATTCGCGCGGACGTGTTGAACCCACGACCACGACCACGACCCGACCCGAGACGGACGGCGGCGGCGGCGCGCGAGAGTTCCCCTTGTTCTCTATCACTCAACAAGGAAGTGGGAAAGCCAAGCCTTAAATACCATTCCCAATAGTATTTCCAATACTATATGGGATTGAGCATTATCAACACTTGTTCTCAATACTATGTGGGATTGAGCCTTAAATAGTGATATTATTTTTGAATGTTTTGCTTAAAATTGCAATAATCGCGATTGATTGTAGATTGACTTTTAATTATGACATATTTAATCGTATAATACTAATGCAATTGGTTGCTGATTCAGTTGTTTTAAGGTGCATGATTGTTAATTGTTTCATGAATAATCACATTGTATTGGAAACAAGTGTTGGTAATGCTCAATCCCACATAGTATTGGAAACACTATTGGGAATTATATTTAAAGCTTGGCTTTCCCACTCCCTTGTTGAGTGATAGAGAACAAGGGGGACTATCGCGCGCCACCGCCGCCGTCCGTCTCGTGGTCGTGGTCATGGTCATGGTCGTGGTAATACATGTCTTCGACACGTCCGCGCGAATATTATCTTTTTAGAGAAAATTCTTAAGAAACAAATACAATACCACCAGTCGTTGCGAATTTGGAAAAAATCGCAACGCGAATTTAGAATAAATCGCAACGCGAACTTGGAATAAATCGCAACGCGAACTTGGATTATCGCAACGAATTTGGAATAAATCGCAACGCGAACTTCGACTATCGCAACGAATTTGGAATAAATCGCAACGCGAACTTCGACTATCGCAACGAACTTGGACTATCACAACGAATTTGGAAAATCTTAACGCGAACTTCGACTATCGCAACGCGAACTTGGACTATCGCAATGCGAATATGTAAATCGCAATGTGATAGTCGAAGTTCGCGTTGCGATAGTCGAAGTTCGCGTTGCGATAGTCAAAGTTCGCGTTGCGAATCTGGAAACTGATTTGCGATACCGGAGATCGCGTTGCGAATTATCGATCGCATTGCGATTTAGTTGGTCATTTTGATAAATATAAAAAAAATTAATTAAAATTGTATATTATAAGATATTTTATATGATTGAGTTTATTTTCTCAAAAAATAAATTAAAAGCCTGTCTGCATATGAACGGCTCAATAATACCCCTTCTCACTCGCCAATGACCTGCGCTTTCTTTTCATTTCAATAGGCCATTTTCCGGTTCTCTCTATCGCCCCTCCCGTAGCTGTAGAGAGACTATTCCTTTCTTCTTTCTTTCTCCACAAATTTTTTCTTATCTTCCTTTATACTCTTCTCTCTCTTATATAAACTCGGGGTAATAGAACAACAAAAATACAACCATATATTGGAAGATAAAAGAATAATACGATGATGAAGTTACCTTGTATGAGTTCTTTGTTGTTGGTTTTGAGTTTGGTTTCTGTTTTTGTTTCTGGGTTTGGAAAAAGGCTCCCAATTCTGTCATTTGATGAAGGGTATAGTCAGTTGTTTGGGGATGACAATCTAGTTCTCCATAGAGATGGTAAATCTGTTCATTTGTCTTTGAATGAGAGAACAGGTTTGCTTCCCTCCTGCTGGTCTCTGGTTTTGATATTTCTGGGTTTAGTTTTCCTTGTTGTTTTAGTAAAAGGAAAGAAAACTTCATTGCTTTGTTTATGGTGTAAAAACAGGGTCTGGATTTGTCTCTCAAGACCTTTACTTGCATGGTTACTTCAGTGCTTCAATAAAGTTACCCGCTGATTATACCGCTGGAGTTGTGGTTGCTTTCTATGTGAGCTCATCGTTATTCAAGATTAATCCTTTTTATCTCCTAATTAATTGTATTATAAGGAAGATTGTTTGAAGCTTAATCATTTCGCTACTGCTGTTAATTCCCTTTTTTTTTGAAAGTATTGATAATAATTATCTTTATGGTTCATCTTGGAGTTCTTATAGTATTTTCAAAATCGTATTTTGTTTTAGCTTTCTAGTCCTTTATAAGTTCTTTTTTTTTGGGGGGGGGGGTGGTTTTGTTCAGAAATCTGATCAACATCCAGATAGAAACAAATACCAGATAATTTTACCTTTTAATATAGGAACCCCCTCATTAATATTTTTTACTACAGATGTCAAATGGTGATATATTCGAGAAGAACCACGACGAAATAGATTTTGAGTTCTTGGGTAACATCAGAGGCAAAGATTGGAGGATTCAGACCAACATTTATGGCAATGGAAGCACCAGTGTTGGCAGGGAAGAAAGATACAATCTTTGGTTCGACCCTGCTGATGATTTCCATCAATACAGTATTCTCTGGACTGATTCTCAAATCATGTAAGTACAAGAAAAAAAGCATCTTTTGTGATGAGTATAATGTTGTCCCAAGTTTCTTGTTCTGTGTTTTTTTGAAGTTGGTTAATCTTTTGTTTGCAGATTTTATGTGGACAATATACCCATCAGAGAGTTCAAAAGAACAGCTGCGATGGGTGGAGACTTTCCTTTTAAGCCGATGTCATTGTATGCTACAATATGGGATGGGTCTGATTGGGCTACTAATGGTGGCAAATATAGAGTCAATTACAAATACGCTCCTTACGTTGCCGAATTCTCCGACCTGATCCTCCACGGTTGCGCTGTCGATCCCATCGAGTTTTTGTCCAAGAAGTGTGACGCCACCTCTCAAAGTTTGGAACTCTCTGCTACCAATACCATCACCCCATCACAGAGAAGCAAGTTGGATAGCTTTAGGAGGAAGCACATGACATACGCCTACTGCTATGACCAAACCAGATACAAAGTTCCACCCATGGAGTGCGCGATCAATCCCAAAGAAGCCGAAAGACTAAAAAAGTTCGATCCAGTCACGTTCGGAGGAGGCAGGCATCACCACGGGAAACGACACCATCAAAGCCGATCTAGCCGGTCCGAGTCCCATATCATCTGAAATGAATAAAAAACAGAGCATTATTTGATTACATGTTCAGGGCATTATTTACCTCTCCTTTTCCACTCAGTTTGGGGGTCAGTTTGGTGTATAGAGGAGCGGGGGAGCAACGGATTATATATATTTTGTCGATGTGGGAATGTGTATAGTTCCATTTTTATCGTTGGTGTTTGAATTTAACGACGATTTTATGTACTTCCTAAACACCCTCATGGGTTCAATAAGCACTTTTAATTTCTGATATATATTTTTAATTTTTTCACCTGCAACATCAAACATTGATGCATTTCAATGGGAAAAAGTTTGGGGTTATCTGTATGTCTGTATGGATATATGAATATTGGGACATTGAGACATAATGTCAAAAGGGTAGTTGGAATCCAAGGTGACTTTTTGTAGGACAAGTGGGTCTGGGGGAGCCTTGGCAGCAGGTGTGGACTTTTAATGTTTTCGTGTGAAGAAACGTGACTCTGTTTCTGGGGATGGGAAAATCTGAAGAAAAAAACCCAAGTCCATGAATATAATTTACTGTAGTTTGGGAATTTAAAAAAGGCAGCAATTAGGGCAGTTGGGAGTTCGTGTCATATTTTCACACAACAATTATAAACACTGATTTTTGGGACACAAATTACAATCATTAAAAAGTAAAATAGTTGAAGAAATTATATAAATAATTAAACTTTTGCAAAAAGGACTAAGCACCATCAATAAAAGTCTAGTTTATAATTTCAATTAATGGGTAAAGCCTAATAGGAAAGAGGAGTTTAGTGGTGGAAGTCAAAAGATTTAGGCTTAGTTTGTTTTTGTGTAATTTCTTCAAATCTCTTATATCTTCGTCGCGTAGATCACGCGTAGATATTAGGTTTCGTAGACCGTTTGTTTTTTAGAATATGTAAACTCTTCAAACGTATACGCAAGCTCTTTTTGGTGCAGACATAATTTTATATCTTCAAAGGTATGTAGGAAAATTAAAATAATTAAAATATATTTTAAAATATATTTTAAAATATAAATTGATTTATTTTAAAATATGGATTGATTTATTTTAAAATATGGAAAAATTTATTTTAAAATATGGATTGATTTATTTTAAAATATGGATTGATTTATTTTAAAATATGAAAAAATTTATTTTAAAATATGGATTGATTTATTTTAAAATATGAAAAAATTTATTTTAAAATATGAATGGATTTATTTTAAAAATTTTATTATTGTAGTTGTATGGATTATTTAAATTTCAGTATTATAAAACTAAAATTATTTAAATTTCAGTATTGCAAAACTCTTTTAAGTTTAAAAAATCAGTTTATTTTATATTTCAGTTTATTTTAGCAATCTGCAGACGTTAAAAAACAAACAATTTTCTTCTTGCAGACTGCAGACTTTTGGTTCACCTCTTCTGCTGCAGATGTCTGCAGATGTGGTCCGCAGACTGTAGACCTTTTACCTATTCAAAAACAAACACTACCTTAATCAAGGCAAGCACACGATATGGTGACTATAATTAAAAACTTATTAAAACAATTTATTTCATTTTCGTCTCACTTTTTAACTGAATAAGAAATATTAAAATTTATTTGTTTGGTTAGTTTTAACAATCCAAACCATATAATATTAAAAGTTGAGAAAAAATCTAATTTTTCTTATTGTTATTGCTTATTTTCTCTTTCGTCTTTGTTGATCGATGACACCAATTTTTCTTTTCACTTCTTATTTGTTTGTTTAGTATTCTTTATTGTCATTTTCTTTTTTTATATTACATCTCTACTTTCTTTTGTTTTTTTATTTTTAATAAGTTTGCATATATGACACATTTTCTTATTTCTTTTAGCATGCTTTTCGATTGTTCGATTTTTTTTAATTTATCTTTTTTCAAAGGTTGATATTCTCTGTTTTGGACCATCGAATTGGATTTGGATACCCAATTTACGTTTGTAGATAACTTTTCACGCCGTTCAAGTCTGATTTGTAGTTTGTCAATGGTCTTTTAATAAATCGATCCCTTTTGTGGTTCGTTTATTGATGCTATCAGTTCTATTTGATATCTCTCTTTGTTCGAGTTTATTGGTTAGAAAATTTTATAAATTTCATAGCTATCCAAAAGCAGCCCCACATAAAATCGTGTGCAAAGTTGATGGAAAGCTACATTTCACTTCCTTTTTCTGCATTTGCTAACAGAGAAAAAGGAATTCAAATGGGGTTTTATTAGGGAAGGGTAAACTCGATATCGTCTAAACGTATCCCAACTTTTCATTTTTCTTAATATATCTGTGTCTAGTATCATAGTCTGAACACATATTCCTAAATGAGCCAACGAAGAATTTACTACCCTACGCAAACACATACACGATCATCGAAGAAAGGATGCATCAGCGGCTTACTGTCCCATACTGATGCTTGATATTTACGACTGAAGGAATTGTGTTTAGAACATGACATCTAATCCCGAGATTCAGCAGCCTCTTTTCTCTCTACGAGTTTGATGAAATTACGAACAATTATTTTGCCTTCGGAAGTTATGATGCTCTCCGGATGGAATTGTAAGCCCTAAAGATTCGATCAGTGTGTTAACGAAAGTAAAAGAATCATATCTACTTCAGACATAGCCAAATAAAAGCGAGTTATATAAATAACTCGTTCGACTTATTTAAGGAAGAAGTAAACACATAACTTTCATGGTTTTAGATGGCACAAACAACCAGGACTTCTCTTTTTTGATTCATAGGTATAACGTATCGGAGGAAATCAGTTCCAGCATAGCAATCAAATCATTGAACCGATTCATTACGAGTTAAAATGGATGGAAACTTTACCTGAAGATGCTTATATACTTTGTGCCAAGCGGCCATAACCAGTCCATCTTCTGTCCAAGTGGTAACCTCGAGTGTTTCCTCGGGAAAACTGTCCTTGTCAATCACAAGACTATGATATCTTCCAGCATTGAAAGGGCTGCGAAAGGCAAGATATAGTAAGCGTTGCTGATAATTGGGGTGTAATTAATAAAAATAAATTGGAAATACTCTCACTTGATAAACATAAATGACAATTTTACTTAAAAGTTGAAACTTGTTAAGAGAAGAATGATGTTAAAGAATCTATACTCCAAAGGTGTAAAGGAAGATTAAGAAATAAATATGAATAATTTGATAGCTAGACTATAGATTAACACATAATTAAAGCAGAGTTCAAGAATTTTAAACCGCGAATCACATTAGAAGAATCAATTAGTACTTTGATAATCCAACGAATAATCTATCTTCCTGTCAACACACATTTTTCGTCCTATTAGGATTCAAACTCCTAAAAATAAGATAAAATTTTAGGATTCAAACTCCTAAAGATATGATAGAATTTTGCTAGGATTCAAAAAATAGGATAGAATTTTATGATTTAAACTCCTAAAGATAAGATCCACAAGCACTATAAATAGCTATTGTAACTCACCATTGTAAGACACTATTTACACACAAAACATAGAGGAAAGCATGAGAAGATACAAAGGCAAAGCTATTGTAAAGGATTCGAAAAGGAAATAAAAGGTATCATTTTCTTTTTTTCTTTCTTTTGCATGTGCATGTTATTTTTCTTGAGATTTGGTTCGAATAACCCAAAACGTGGGTTGTGCTGATGACCAAAATGGGTGGGGTTTCGAAGTTTCGAACCTAGATCTACCCCGAGGCTTATTTTTAAAAACCGGTTTGATTTTCGATTAAAGGAGGGGAAGAGCTTTTTAAAAATCTATATTAGTCTCTTTATTTATTATATGGATATTTTATTCATTTATTTTTATTATTCATGTTATTATTATTATATGTATATATATATATATTAAATTATTTTCATTTGATTTTTTTTACTATATTTTATTATTATTATTATATATATATTTCTTTAATATTTTACTTATAAGTCTAATATTACTATATATATATTGTAATTATCTTTATCTAGTCGTATATATTCTTTATACTTTTAATAGTTTATTTATATACATATTATTAAATATATATATTCTTAATTATTTTTATTTGATTATTTCTTTCTTTATGTAATATATCTTATAATTTTATATATTTATATAATTTTTTATTATTTTCATTTTTTATTCATTATTATTATATTATTATTTTTTTAAAAAAAACCTTGTGTCTTTATCATTATTATTATTAAACATTATATTATATATACTACTAACCTAGAGGGCCCATTTTTTATCTTATTTCTTACTAAATCCCCCACTTTCGATGAATTGGGAGGGTAGTTTTTCTATTTTTAAGTATTTGGTGTACATATATAGCTTATTTATTTTATTAATACTTTGATATATATATATATATATATATATATATATATATATTTCCTTTTTTCAAATATTACTATATATAATTATTACTTTACTATTTTTTTTCTTATCTTACTTATTTATTTTATTTTTCCCTTGTATCTTATTTGTTTTCTTTACCTTGTTTATCTAACACATTTCTCAATTTTTTTTTCAAATCAATCAAGGGTAAGTAATTAGGATCGAAACTTTACCTTTTAATTTAACTTGTCATTTTTCTTAATTAAGACAACTGGAAATTACGTAGTACCGAAAGGGCGGTTCAAGGGTGCTAATCCTTCCTTGACCGTAACCGACTCCCGAGCCCGACATATTTCTGGTAAGACACAGATCATGTAAGAAATAGGGTATCCGATCAACCCATTTATTTTTAAATAAATGATCGGTGGCGACTCCAATCCACATTTTTCAAGTCGAAGCCCAATTCCGGGGCCCAACCGAAAGACGGTTGCGACAGCTTGGCGACTCCGCTGGGGACCAGGTAAGTGAGTCAGGCTAAGGTAATCTCCAGTTATCTTTTTAACGAAAAGGGTAAGTTTAAATTTTAAGGTAATATTCCGATCCTTTTTACTTACTTTTGATTATATTTTCGAGTAAATAGTTGGACTAATCGTTTTCTCATGATTTCAGCCTTCAAAGTTTTTTTTCATCTAAGGCTCTATACCCGAGCTCCAATTCCTTTTAAGTGGGGGTGAAAGCGACGCGTTCGTGTGAATTTATTCACCGTGTGGGCCTAGCAAGTAGCCTTCGGGATACATATACCTTATGCCTTCGTGTGAATTTATTCTCCGTGTGGGCATAAGTGAATGTTTCCTCTCGAGTTTAACTTAGTCCACACAAACCTGTGATGGGTTTAGGACTAAGGGTCTGGCAAGCCCAAGGGGGCACCGGCAAGGAGAACTCGGGTACCGTTTTTTAAAACCTAAACCGGGAGACCATGGAGAAATAGTGCCTACCCCGAAACCACATTCCAAAACCTAGGATTGTTTTTTTACCTTAACCATGTCTTTTTGTGTTTTTTTCTTCCGTCATTTTTTTTGTTTGTTTTTATTTTTTACTAACATTTTTGCCTTTGTGTTTGTTTTCTAGCATTTGCATCATTAGAAGAGGCTATTGATCCCTAAAAAGCGTTTGTTATACACAAAATAATTCGAATTAATGGAAAAAGGTGTTGTAATACAAGAGATTGAAAACGCTGAGGCACGACTATGGTCCGAGAAGGTTCAGAAAGAGAAGGGAGACAGTCTTCAGGGGAACTATGTGTCAGAACTGGTTAGTTACGCCGCTGTCAGCCTGAAACAGAATAATCTCCAAGAGCTGCGAAACATTTGGGACAGTTGGAAGAATGACAGAAAGCAGAAGTTCAGCTAACGATATGGTGATATCGCCCTCTTGATCCATGTCAAGACTGATGAGCCCTTACTCCGAGCATTAATTCAATTCTGGAACCCGGGATATAGTTGCTTCACCTTTAACCGGGAAGACATGGTGCCTACTATCGAAGAGTATACTACTCTACTGCACTGCGAAAGCATCAAACTAGAGAGGGCATATATTAAACATATCAAGAGTCAGCCTTTCAAGAACGGACTGGCCAAGATTGCAGGGGTTGATGAAAAGTGGGTGACTGATCGACTCCGGCACAAAGGTAACGGGCAAGGAATTGAGTGGATCCACATAAGGCAACTAATGAAGGACCACCCTAATGAATGGAAGACTATAGACCTTTTTGCACTAGGTCTGTATGGCTTGATCATCTTTCCGAAGGTTTTGGGATGCATTGACGCAGCCGTAGTAGAATTATTTGAACAACTTCCAAGGCGAGTCAACCCAGCACCGACCATCTTAGCCGAGACCTTTCGGTCCCTTAATCATTGCAGAAGAACTGGTGGAGGAAGGTTCATTGGGTGTGTTCAACTCCTTCAAGTCTGGATTCACAGCCACTTCTGGAAGACTAGCAGGGTTGCCTACTGCCGATTTAGCACTACGTATTCACCTTTGAGAGAGTTCATCACCATGATAGGACATGAAGGCGCTTCAAAAGAGAAATGGATGAAAGTCTTCACTCATCTTCAGGACCGGGATATTACCTGGAGAGCCCCCTAGTTGTTCCTCAGTGATGTTCTTTTCAAGTGTGAGAATTCTGACACTATGACCCTATTTGGACTTTGAGGTGCAGTTGGGTATGCTCTGTTGTTGGCACTTAGACAGTATGGGGCACATCAGTTTGTCCCAACAACATATGGATTATCTATATCAGAGTTTATGTATCACGGTGACAGTTATAAAAAGATGATCAAAGAAGCAGTCGAGTCATGGAAGAAAGTATCTCGGATGGATGTCTAGAAGATTTAGTCCGAACATACCTTTTATTGTTTTTATCTCTCTTACAAGATAAAACATTTTTGTCTGAATAAGGATTATTTATAATAATGGACACTTTTCTGGATCAATGCCTCGAACATTTCATGCATTCTTGCATTTTGCATTTTTGCCTTTTTGCATTTTCATCTACATTTTAAGCATTTTCACAAACATGAAATTAAGTCGTGAAGGGCTCGATGAAGCGAATTTAACCACATGGAAGCAAGATTGTAACAGTAGGAGCCTGATCAGCTGATTGTAGGACAAAGCTTGCCAGGATGATCTAAGAAAAGAATCCCCATATCCTAAGGGCCACGATGTTAAAGCTGCTAGCTGTTACCATGTAAGAAGCCCCAAACATTCCTCTGAAACCTGTAAGGCGCTTGCCAAAGAAGGGGGCATGGCATATACCATTTGCAGTTAGAGGATTGTTTTGTTTGAACACGTCTTTGATCTTTCGCTTAATCTGTTAAATGATTGAATTTATGCTACTTTCTAAGGTGGAGCAATTGAACAAATTTTAATCTTTAGTTCTTCGAATATTAAATGAATTAAGGATTCTTTTAATTCTTCAAGAATTATAGATTTTTGACATATGACAAGATTAGACCTTTCTTGTCCTGTCTCAAACCCCCAAAATGAAATACCTTGATCAAAAAGACCAAATTTTGACATTACCTCCCTTTGAAATTCTTGAACATTGCCTTTACCTTTATGATACACCCATACCTTTCTTTGAGTCAATAAGATCACACCACTGTCTTTTTAGACTCAAAGTTAACATTTTTTTTACCATTAAAACCCAAGACATTGAGTTGTTCATTTGAACAGGAGCATTCTTCTAAATTGGGGCATCTCGCGGGGAGCCTGAACATTGAGACATGTTGGGAGCAAGGAGCAACAAAAAACAATTCATTCGAAATAATCCTATCATGCATTAATTACACTGTTTTCATGTGAATAGTATTAATCATGCAAATCTATCCCCCTGGGGATACCTCTTTTGTGAGGACTTCCATGTATGAAATGATGAACGGCTTTCTTTCTTTATCCCTTCACAACAGGAGAAAAAATATATCCATTGTGTCCCCTTTTGAGCCTATAGTATTTTTCTTCTGATTCAACCCTAACCAAAGATCACCCTCCACACTGGGGGGAAATATAGAAGAAATCTGCTCACATGAGTGAAGACATCAATCCAAAGGAGATACCACGAGGTGGACCAAATGACAAGTGCAAAGATCCAATCAAGAAGAAAAAAGAAAAGAAGCAAAAAAAAAAACAAAAAAAAAACAAAGAAAAAAGAGAAACAAGAACAAAAAGAAAAAAGGAAAAAACAAGAATAAAAAAGAAAGAGGAACAAAAAGCACATGCAAATATTTCCTAAAGACAAATGGCACATCAATCTTCAAACTATGAGATTAATCAAGCACAATCATTCTCGAATCTCTGAATCACTTCACTCGAAGATCATGGAACATCCAGAGAAAATCCAGAGAAACACATATGAGCAGATCCAAATTGAGCAAGACAGGATTGAAGGCATCAGAATGAATTGATCCTTGGTTCAACACCCTGAAACACTTGTTTGGGCCTATTTATCCTTTTCTTTCATAACCATGAACTCTGGCCTACATTACGTGCCTTAAAAGTCCCTTATCATATATGGATTTTTAAACAGAAGAGACTATCTTCAGATTTCATCCCGCCCATCAGGATTAATCTTTGTTTGCAAAAAACAATGTAATTAATGCATGGTAAAGAAAAATAACAAAGGGGGGTTCAAGACGTACATCCTTAATAGCGTCTTGAAACCAAAGGAGAGTTCGAGTTGAAAACCTGAAAAGGCGGCTCGAATATAAAAATTGTGCAACTGAGGCGATCACATAAATTCCTTGATAAGGCATCGCACAATCCGAGTGCGACCACGAATACTGGGAGTCGAAGAACACTTCCAGTAGAGGAGCATGCATGCTATCCCATCAAACCTTTGAGCATCAAATGCCAAACCTTTGAGCATCAAATGCCAAACCTTTGACCAAACACAATAACCTGAGACTTTTTATCCTTTCCTTACTTGACTATCTCCCAAAGATAGCTTGGATCTTGGCAGTTGTCAAATAACCATAATTTATTGAAGGATTAACATTGTAATTAATTCTTTGATATCCGATGAACTCTAGTTTTATGATTCGTCTCAATTGTAAAACCGTGATAGGGGCAATATTTTTAAAACTTGAGATTAAACATTTTTTGAAACTCTTTTAATTGATATTTCATGACTTTGAAAATAAAAGAGAAAGAAAAACATTTTTTTTTCAAACAAGACAGTCTCTCTAGAGTGGATCTTGGTAAATGACATGTGACTCTCAAACACAAAGCTCATGCTTAGAATCAATGATGAAGCAAGAAATGAGGAACATTTGGGGTATCTTTGAAGATTCAACATCAAATATTGGGGCATTTTTGGATATTGAGGCATCTTTGGGGATTCAACATCCTAATGCGAATTATCAGACCTTTTTCAGGAGATAAAATATAACCAATTCATGTTACATGCATCTTATGCATATATTTTAGAGCGTCATATCTATCATTTTCTTTCCACGTACATAATTTTTACAGCTTTAGAGTCAAGTTCGACTTCAAGACGAAGGATACTCGATTCAAAAGCACCTTTACAGATTGATGTCGGTTGCTTAGCTCAGCAGCAAGAAGCTACACTTCAACCAACTCGACAGATAGAAAGATCGACATTCATTTTTAGATTCGACATTTCCAATATAAATTCTGTCTCGCTTGAGACAGTCTCATTTAATGCAGATGATTATCTCACTTGAGATTGCTTTTTTAAAATAGACTTTGTCTCACTTGGGACTGTTTTACTCGAAAGAAGATTTATTTCACTCATGATTGTTTTTCTTAAAACAAGATTTGTCTCGCTTGAGACCGTTTTCACTAGAAGAGTTTTGTCTCTCTTGAGACAGTTTCCCTTGAAACAAATTTTGTCTCTCTTGAGACAGTTTCTCTTGAAACAAATTTCGTCTATCTTGAGACAGTTTCCCTTGAAATAAATTTTGTCTCTCTTGAGACAGTTTCCCTTGAAACAAAATATTTGAATATGTTTTCTTTGAAACAAATACCGTCTCCCTTGAGACAGTTTCTTTTGGAACTAAGTTTTGTCTCTCTTGAGATAGTTTCTCTTGAAACAATTTTCGTCTATCTTGAGACAGTTTCCCTTGAAACAAAATCTTTGAATTTATTTCCCCTAAAACAAATTTTGTCTCCCTTGAGACAATTACTCTTGAAACACAAAATCTTCAAATTTATTTCCCTTAAAACATAATTTTGTTTCCCTTGAGACCGTTTCTCATGAAACAACAGATATCTTTGAGATCGTTTCCCTTGAAACAAATTCTATCTCTTTCAAGACAACTTCTTTTGAAGCATCATCTGAACCGTTACACTCAGCTCAGGCACACACTTGAGATGGTCGAGAAGCATTTCTCAAATCAAAAATAGAATGTGCACATCAGATTTGAACATTTGAAGAATTCAAGATCAGGGATCAAAATTTGAAGATTCAAGAATCAAGATTCCAGACAGGCAACTGGAGATCGAGATTTCTCTCCAGAGCCCCAAGATAACATATGTTGCATATGCATTTTAGGCACACCTAAGAGAATTGCATCCATAGCATCACATATATGCATAACTTTTTCTGGTTTTAGCTAGAGTCAATTTCAACTTCGCGGCGAAGGATATTGAACTCAAAGCGACACGATTTGCTCGAGAGTGGATTTCAACTTCACGACGAAGGATATCTAGCTCGAAGCCAAACTTCACAATAAAGGGGTCTCTACGGTTTCAACTTCACGGCGAAGGGAATTGTGTCCACCCGCAACATACAATACTTGGATTTCAACTTCACGATGAAGGATATTCAAGTCAAGGCTCAACTTCACACGAAGGGGCCATCTGCGATTTCAACTCCACGAAGGAGGATATCGTGGCACTCGAGGCAACACAAGTTCAACTTCACAACGAAGGGACGGCTGGTTGTCAACAAACAACTTCTCAATTTCAGAGCCAATTTCAACTTCACAACGAAGGATATTGGACTCCAGACAACGCAAGTTCAACTTCACGACGAAGGGACCGCTGCCTGTCAACAACAACTTCTCAATTTCAGAGCCAATTTCAACTTCACAATGAAGGATATTGGACTCGAGACAACACAAGTTCAACTTCACAACGAAGGGACGGCTGGTTGTCAACAACAACTTCTCAATCTCAGAGCCAATTTCAACTTCACAACGAAGGATATTGGACTCCAGACAATGCAAGTTCAACTTCACGACGAAGGGACCGCTTCTTGTCAACAACAACTTCCCAATCTCAGAGCCAATT
Source organism: Hibiscus syriacus (assembly GCF_006381635.1). Classification (NCBI taxonomy): domain Eukaryota; kingdom Viridiplantae; phylum Streptophyta; class Magnoliopsida; order Malvales; family Malvaceae; genus Hibiscus; species Hibiscus syriacus. Next base: position 10,415,113 of record NW_024062733.1, read on the forward strand.
TCAACTTCACAACGAAGGATATTGGACTCCAGACAACGCAAGTTCAACTTCACGACGAAGGGACCGCTGCTTGTCAACAAAATTTCATTCAGATTCAATTTCAACTTCACAACGAAGGATATTGGACTCGAGACAACACAAGTTCAACTTCACAACGAAGGGACGACTGGTTGTCAACAAACAATTTCCCGGTTCCAGAGCCAATTTCAACTTCACGACGGAGGATATTGGACTTGGAACAATGCTACTTACTTGGATTTCAACTTCACGACGAAGGATATCAAACTCAAAGAAGGATTATCTGCCATCAAAATTGTCGAGTTCAACTCCATTCAGCTCGATGACACATCAATCGCACTACTTTTCGGTTGCAGTCGAGGTTTTCAAGTCGAGAAGAGGACCTGGGTTAGCCGTGCCTTAGTGAGAAGAAACCATTTTCAAACAGTATAGCTTAAGTCAAGAAAAAGCTATCTGTCAATGAAGATTTCTGAGTTCGATTCCGATCCAAGGTCTTTAAACCGAGAAGAAGACCGAAGGGTAACGGGAGGCCACGTGCTGATTCAAATTCTGAACTACGGCTTTAATTTCATATCATTTCAAGATGAACTCGACTTAACGATGGAGGAGTCATCCGTAACTCAATTCGACAGGGAGTTATTGAAACATCACAGTTAATTTTCAACTCCACTGAACGAAAAGTGTGTCTTTTAATCTTTGCCCTATCCCCGTTACACGACTATGGGCAAAGAGGGGCAGCTGTCAACACACATTTTTCGTCCTACTAGGATTCAAACTCCTAAAAATAGGATAGAATTTTAGGATTCAAACTCCTAAAGATATGATAGAATTTTGCTAGGATTCAAAAAATAGGATAGAATTTTATGATTTAAACTCTTAAAGATAAGATCCACAAGCACTATAAATAGCCATTGTAACTCACCATTGTAAGACACGATTTACATACAAAACATAGAGGAAAGCACGGGAAGATACAAAGGCAAAGCTATTGTAAAGGATTCGAAAAGGAAATAAAAGGTAGCATTTTCTTTTTTCTTTCTTTTGCATGTGCATGTTATTTTTCTTGAGATTTGGTTCGAATAACCCAAAACGTGGGTTGTGCCGATGACCAAAATGGGTGGGGTTTCGAAGTTTCGAACCTAGATCTACCCCGAGGCTTATTTTTAAATATCGGTTTGATTTTCGGTTAAAGGAGGGGAAGAGCTTTTTAAAAATCTATATTAGTCTCTTTATTTATTATATGGATATTTTATTCATTTATTTTTATTATTCATGTTATTATTATTATATATATATATATATTAAATTATTTTCATTTGATTTTTTTACTATATTTTATTATTATTATATATATATTTCTTTAATATTTTACTTATAAGTCTAATATTACTATATATATATTGTAATTATCTTTATCTAGTCGTATATATTCTTTATACTTTTAATAGTTTATTTATATACATATTATTAAATATATATATTCTTAATTATTTTTATTTGATTATTTCTTTATTTATGTAATATATCTTATAATTTTATATATTTATATAATTTTTTATTATTTTTGTTTTTTTATTCATTATTATTATATTATTATTTTTTTAAAAAAAACTTTGTGTCTTTATCATTATTATTATTAAACATTATATTATATACTACTAACCTAGAGGGCCCATTTTTTATCTTATTTCTTACTAAAGCCCCCACTTTCGGTGAATTGAGAGGGTAGCTTTTCTATTTTTAAGTATTTGGTGTACATATATAGCTTATTTATTTTATTAATACTTTGATATATATATATATATATATATATATATTTCCTTTTTTCAAATATTACTATATATAATTATTACTTTACTATTTTTTTCTTATCTTACTTATTTATTTTATTTTTCCCTTGTATCTTATTTGTTTTCTTTACCTTGTTTATCTAACACATTTCTCGATTTTTTTTTCAAATCAATCAAGGGTAAGTAATTAGGATCGAAACTTTACCTTTTAATTTAACTTGTCATTTTTCTTAATTAAGACAACTGGAAATTACGTAGTACCGAAAGAGCGGTTCAAGGGTACTAATCCTTCCTTGACCATAACCGACTCCCGAGCCCGACATATTTCTGGTAAGACGCAGATCAGGTAAGAAATAGGGTATCCGATCAACCCATTTATTTTTAAATAAATGATCGGTGGCGACTCCAATCCACATTTTTCAAGTCGAAACCCAATTCCGAGACCCAACCGAAAGACGGTTGCGACACTTCCCCCTTCTCATCATAATACATGAGATAACTTTTGCCATGCATAACACCGTAGGGAGCACGGACTATCTTTCCTGCATTTTGCATCGCAGTCAAACAAATCACGTCAAAATCCAACAAGCAAACAGCTAAGCTTCCATGATAAACATAAATATAAATACTCGATTTAGCTTTCTTAGCTTAAATATTTAAATCCATAGAAACACTAACAACTGTTACAAAAGGTAACCTAGAGCACTCACCTCCATAAGCCTCACCAATGCACTGCAACCCCATACAAACACCAAATAAAGGTACAATGGGTCCAAGTTCCAAAACTGTTTGCAATGATATTCCAGAATCTTGGGGTGCTCCTATATTAAGGACAAAATAAAAAAAATATAAACCATGCTTAAACATAACAGATTCTTATGTTTCATTCAATTATAGTTTTAAAATATAGAGCGAACTCTTACCTGGACCAGGGGAGATAAGCACCCCCCTAGGGTTTTTCCTACAAACATAACGAGAAAAGTGTCATTGGATAGAATATATCGAGAATATAACTTGGAGAAGAATCATTCATCATCCAAGTAACTCTCATGTTACATGAGTGGATTAATAATAAAATATTACACCAGTAAAAGGCTTAGTTCTTACCTTTTCAACTCTTCTACAGTCAACTCATCATTTCGATAAACCTCAAAGTGACATCCAAGCTCTCCCAAATACTACAACATTATAGGCAAGCTTTGAGGATATTCCATTCTTAATCAAGGATACAACTTAGAGCAAAGAGAAAGATAAACCGAGATTTTTCAAAAATATTGTATATGCAACATTTCAAGTTCTGAAAATTCAGTAATTCAACTCTTATTACTCATTTCGTAAGGCGACAATAAGTTGAACATTTTCTTAAAATGAGAAAGACAAGAACGGGATGAACCACACTTGCTATCTAGTATCGACTTTCATCGGTCAAGACCGTCAAACTGGACCTCCACCATAAAAAATACCAAATCGAAATCAACACAGTATAGGAACATTTAGCAGGAATCACTTTCAACACATCATGATTCATGTTGACAATTAGCCATAATGAAATTACAACAATTTTAATATAGCTAAGATTGAAGAACCTCATTTGAAATTCAAAACCCCTGGAAAAGGACTTTAATTATATACCAAAAACAACGAATTGTCAATAGTAAAAGAAACCATTCCTACACCATATACATTCAGTACATTTTCTTCCTATCATATCCGTTTAATTGGTTTCTTAACTTTAATTAAACGATCAACTCTTGCCTAACAATATTCGATAAAAAAAATAAAAGTATTCTCTACCAATCAAAGTAATTTTTCCTAAATATTTGTACGCTACAGCAACTAAGAATCAATTAAGGACAACTTAGAGAAACTTGGGGTCAAACGAAAATTACACAAATTTTGAATAGGAAACCTGGCAAAGATTGTAGGTGAAACTATCATAATTGTCAATGACGATAATGGGACTCTTGCTGTTTTTATCGTCTTCTGAAATTGAAGATTTTGTGTCGGATACTGCCGATGCCAATGTAAGTTTTCCTACAGCTCCAGTTCTCTTTTTCGGTAAAAAACAAACACCTGCAAAGAACAATAAAACAGATAAAAGAACAATCCTTTGATACTCTGTACCAAAAAAGAGAGAGAGAGAGAGAAAACCCAAGATAAGATGGAGAGGAAAAAAGAGACTAGGTAAAGGAGAGAGCTTGGAGAGGCGAGACAGAGATGGGTTTTGAATAGTTTTACCAAAAAAATGAAGGATTTGGTTGAACCAGAGTTGATTGCGTTATGAAATTAGCTGCCATTTTTCTTCTCAGAAGTGATTCTGGGAAAGGAAGCGGATTCTAATAGATCTGCTATACTAAGGTGTAGAATTTTTTTTTTGAGTAAATTAAGGTGTAGATTTTTGTTTATATAGGAGGGGTCATCCGTTGACCGTTTTGTTTAGTCTTGAAATGGAAATGTGGAAAAGGTGGATATGGTGAAAAATTGTGGTTAATTAAAATCGGTGAGGTTGTTGTCATGTTATAAAAAAATAGGTTTAATAATACTAACAATTAGTTGATATAGTAAGATGAGACACCAAAATTTTAAGCAAGGTCAATGGTTTAAATTCTGATGTTTGTGTTTGGAACAAATTGAGTAGGGATGATCGCCTTTGTAACGGATTTCTGCAAAACCTGATATGAATTAATCGATCAATAAATTTTATATCAATAATTAATTAAATAGGTATAATAATAAAATTATTCTTGAATATTTGTTCAAATAATTTTTTTGAAATATTTTAATCTAAAATGTTTTGAATTTTAATCAAAATGATCCATATTGAAAGTAAATTGTTAGTCGACTAAAAAACAATTACATATTACTAATGTGATATTTTCACATATTCTTAATTATTAATATATCATATATCATATCACCAAAGTAACAATATAACATGTATCACATCATTTAAAGCAATAATATAATATATATTACACATTTAAATTGATGATATGTCATGTATTATGTCACTTAGGGGGTGTTTGGATCAAAGAATGTGGGATTCCCATGGGAATGGAATCCACATTCCCATATTTGGTTAGCCGGGAATCTCATTCTCGGTAATGTTTTATTACCAATAATAGATTTTTGGGGTATATTTCCGGGAACATCATTACTTCCCTTTCCTTAGGTATTGTTGGATTACTGTCGTTTTGGACTAAAATGCCCTTAAATTTTCTCTCTCAAATATATCATTCTTCTGTCATTGAATAATAAAAATTCTATGAAGGTTAAATTACAAATTTATCCTTAAACTATTTTAGATTTACAAAAAAAGTCTATAATTAAAATTTTATATGAAGTTCAAGTGTTAAAATAAAATTTTACCCTTTCATTAAACCTTTTTATATTTTCAATTTTGTAAAAAAATATATAAATTTAATGAATTTAATTTTTTTAAAGGAAAATATATAAATATTTTCCAATTTGTTAAAAAAACAAATATATAATAAGGACAATTTGGTAAAATATAAATTCCAATAATCTTTTATTCCTTTAACCAAACACGGTAATCTTACATTCCTGCTAAACCAACCAAACACAAAATACAACATTCCTAGTAATCCTATTCCCTGATAATCTTACATTCTTACTGGTAATCTTACATTCTGTGAACCAAACGCACCCTTAAGGTGTTATTGTTGACTGTGCATATGCTACATTGTCTAAAATGATGATGTGATATATTATATCACCTGAAATGATGATATAATATATTTTAATTCATTAATTAAGCACATATAGAAGTATTACGTCAACAACATACATTCACTGTTAGTTACATAACTATTCTCATCTAATATGAGTTATTTTAATAAAATATATTAAAATATTAAAATATTCTAAAAGTATTGATTAACGTGATCATTTAAACAAAAATTAAGGTTAATTTTAATATTATATAAAAAATATTACAAAAGGTTAAAATATTTATTTTTTAAAAAAAGTAAAAATGTTAATAGCATTGATGTCTTGTATATTTTTCTTAAATATTTTAATGCCTCGATTCTTTTTAAATGTCTACATCACTCCGTAAATTCTTTTAGTAGAATACTAAAACGAATAGAATTCCTCTATCTATCTTGATTTTGGTGTCTCTATCAGGATCTACTGGATAGCGGTCCAGATATATGAGAGTAACTTCAGAAAATAACATCAAAAAGTGAGTTCAAAATCTCACAATTTAATTAACATAATCAAGACTTTAAGCGATAAGCAACGTAAAACAAGACTTTTTGTTCATAATTTGGCAAAAAAAAAAAACTACGAAAGTAGACTCATGACGTCGAAAAACATAGATATATAAGTCTTTAAAAAAAGTTAACATGTTAAAGTTAACCGTCAAAGTCAACGGTTAACACTCAATGGTCAACAATCAATGTTCAATGGGTCGCGTTTGGTTTGGTCAAAATGGTCCATGATTGGTCAGATCGGTTCAGCCGATTTGTTCCAGCGTTAACTGATTTGGCCGATTGAGGAGATTAAGCCGCCTGGAGCTAGGGATGGAAAATGGGCGGGGTGGGTACATATACCCCTTCCCCCTATCCCCATACCCACTTAATATTTTCGTATCCACCACCTACCCACCACCCACGATGAGTAAAGTTTTTAAATCCACACCCGCCCATGCAGATACATTCTCAAATCCATCTCCACACCCACTACCTAATTGGATAACTACCACCTATCCTGTACATATTTGTACCCGCTCATACCCACCAATTTGAGATATAAGAAACTATGGTATTCAATTCTAAAAAAGTTTATACCCTAACTTTTGGTTAAATTACAAGTCACGTCCTATAGAATCTTAAGATTTACAAAATAACCTTTGAAATTATACTTAAATTCATAATGATCCAAAATCTATATGGTGGATAGTTAGTGGGATGGCGAATATGAGGTGGGTGGATGCGAGGTGGGTAAAGTCTCAGACCCATCACCTACCCACTACTAACAGTGAATATGACTTTTTACATCCACACCCGCTCATTACCCACTAAACTTGTATCCATTCCCGCCCCAATTGGAGCGGATACGATGCGAAATCCACGAAATTGCACATGTCTGCCATCCCTATCTAGAGTAGTTGCACACTCGCATGGCAGCACATGTAGACATTTTTTGTGATCAATTTTTTGACGGAAAATTCCAAAAAAAAAAATAATTTTACGTACGGGGAGTCATTTACAGAGGTCAGTTTACGAAAAAGAACGTCGAAAATTTAGTTTTTAACAAAACTCAAAACTTTTCCTCCTCAAAAAATGCTAACACTAATGACGACAGAAAACCAAGACCACCAGGTAAACGGGAACGACACAATGAACAATAGGGTGCCGACGGTACACTACACGACCAACTGAAGAACGACAAAAAAGAAATTTAGCAAAAGTGATATGGAGAGGTTGAGAGAGATGAAAGAAAGAAAGTATAGAAGAAAAAGGGTTTGCACAAACTGGGAAAAGAAGGGAAGAAGGAGGGGAAAAGGGTTTTTAAACAACCCTTAGGCTAATTACGTTAATAGTCCTCTACTTTAGAGAAATTATAAATTGATACTGAAGTTTCAAAACATTCTAAATTTAGCCCCTGAAAAATGGAAAGTGACAGAGAAATTGGTCATTGGTTGATTTGAGGATGTTTCCAATAGCTAGAAAGCTAAGGTAACACATTCACAACTTCTTCATACCATTTGTGAGTCAATGGAATGCATCTAGCTAGTGAGTAACGAGTTTATGAAACATGAGTAGGCATTCATTGTAAATCTTGATTTAAGGTGTTAATCAACATGTTTAATGGTCTATCATGATCCCTACTATTATACATAATATTTTACTAACACTAAGACAACTTAGTGAAACTTTTGGGAGTTTTGAGAAGTCAATTTTGTGCCCAAGTACATAATTTTTGGACTCGAGTATCGGTACCGGATGAACAAGATCAATATTATTTTTTGGATAGCCTAAAAATAAGGAATTTTTAGACTGGGGGTATCGATAAACGTTCATCGGGTATCGATACCATTGGACTAGTATTGATACTTAGGGGGAGTATCGATACCCATTTGGATTTGAAATTCCAGTAGCTAATTTTGGTATCGATACTCATGGGAGTATCAGTACCAATGGTCTCAATACTCTCCTTAGGCGTATCGATATTGGGTTATTTTTTAAAATATCGAAGCCAAATTTAGTATCGGTACTCGAGATAGTATCAATACTCTAACTCAGAAATATCAGTACTCAAATTCAGGGTATCAACACTACCCTTTTTCTTTATAGTTTCCAATAGTCGTCAGTATCGGTACCACAGGGTGAGTATCGATACTTGGGGGTCAGTACCGATACTTAGAGGCTCAGTATCGATACCGTCATACATTTTTGGGTAAGAAACCCAAGGATTTTCAAAGTGAGAATTGAGGGACCAAATAATATGGCATAAAACTATCCTTGTTTGATGCTCAGAAAATAGACATGACACCCGAGTTACTTTAGTAGATGACGATTATCTTATGAAATAGAATATCAGGATATACCTAAACAAGTACGCGAGACACTTCTGTGTTTAACTTGGGCGCGAGGTCTGAACACTCGCGAGGGGTGGGTTAGCCTAGTGTTGTTTCCGATATAGAATTTCGGATTTCATCTTAGGTGGGCTAGAGGGGTGTGTGTCTCGAGATGTCGTAACCCTCCGACCGCACCATGATGCCTACCCTAGTGCATTGTGCAGTATATGTGTTTACTTACTCCCTTTATTTTTACTTGCTAGCATGAGTATTTAATGAACACTCTTAGTATGATTTAGTTATTAGTATGTCACTGGGCCAGTGAGCTCAACATTCGAAATTTGTTCCCGTGCGCAGGTTCTTAGGAGGAGCATCCGAGGAGCTTATCACGTAATTAGCATTCTAGACAGTCCGAGTAGCAGTAAAGTACGTCTTGAGTCTCTTTCTTTAGTGGGCATGTATTATTCATAGGCCCTCTTTTACTTGAGTCATAACTTTATTTTGAAAACTCAAATTATTTTGATATTTGTATTTTAGGAGCTCCCATTTTTAAACTTAAATATTTATGTTGATTTACATTTTATGGTATGGTCTTTAAATGGCGTCTTACAAAAGTTTAAAAGAATTTTTTTGGATTAGCCACTACTATGGTCTCGTGTGACATTCTAATCAGTCGACCTCGAGTCGTATCGCATTAGGGTGTTACATTAATTACTCCCAAACTCGTTTTTATGGAAAGTAGACCAAACATTTTTTTAATAATTTTTAAGTTAAAATTTTATTAAGATAATAAAATATTTTTGAGTGATTCAGTCACACCTTAAATAAAGATCGGTGACAACTCTTTCAAATCATATTTTTTATATTTAAAGGAAAACCCAATTTAGTAAAAAAATCCTAAAATAATTTTTTCAATTTTTTGAAAAATTGTGCAGAATCCTTTAAATTATAACCCAAAATCATCATTACCAAAAAAATAAATAAAAAAACCCAAATACATATGAATGGTGCGCATATTGTGAAGGGGTAGTAATAAGGGATAGGGATTTGGAATTAGGGATTCAAGATTTGGGGTTGATGATCGATTAGTGGATGAGTAATGATGGATGGGTGATTGCTTGTGGATGGCAACGCTAATGTTGATTTAAAATTAGAGATTTGATTTTTTTTGAGATTTTATAGAAATATGAGTTTTTTTTAATTTTAAAATTTTTAAAATAAAATTTTATAAACCTGCCACATGTCAAATTTTAAATGGATAACTATTTTTAATAACCCTAGCAGATCAAACATTTAAAAGTAATAGCAAAGAAAACGTTTAACATTTATTTGTGGAAAAATATTTTATACACCTAAAGTGAACAAAGACATAATTTTGGCACTATAGGAATTTTATACGCGTGATTTTATACTCAGAGAGTAAATTTATAATACTCTAATGAGTCTAATGGACTATGAATAAAAATACAAAAAGAAAACATATAAAATATATGATGATTTGAAAAATTTCAGAGATTGTCTTGTCCCCATCCTTGATTATAACTAAATTACAAATTTCCCGAGCTCGGAAGTGCTCCATTTGTGCAGTTCATTGCCAAAAACATCATAGAATTTGATACCAACATCCATCTGAGTCACTTCAACTGACATGAAACCTTGACCATCGTAATAGAATTTCATTTCTCTTGGATTCCACGGATTAATATCTCCTTTCCATGCTTTTGATCCACCTCCACTCGTTAAGAATTGAATCCGACTACATTATTTTTTGGTGGAAAATCAATTTTAGTGAATATCATTTTCAAAAAATAAAGTTACAATATATATATATATATATATATATTATTAAGATCAAATAGTGTTAATACCTCTCAGGGCTGCTAATATGCTCTAAGCAATGGTCATGTCCGTTAATATAAAAATCTACATCGTATGCCTGGAAAATTAAAAGAAAAAAAGTGTTTAAATTAAAATTAAATTTAGATATTGGAAAAAAAAAGAATATTAGTATCATCTGAAACCTGGAGAAGTGGAAGAAGAAGCATGTTGAGTTCATCAGTGTTACCATGGTGTCCAGCACTTTTGATTGTGTGGTGACCCACTACTATCTTCCATTTTGCCGTGGATTCTCCTAAACTCGATTCCACTTCCTAAAAATGACCTTTTTAATCAATGTCGAATATGAATATGTATATCGATATCGACTATTTTAGTTTTTTATTATATATTTTACTTACTAATAAAAGATTCTCAATGTATTTTTTTCTGGGTAAGACGCCCTTCCAGTCATAGACATGTTCTTTTGGATTTGTGAAATACGTGGTCACGAAAGGAGTAGTGTCAACAAAGAAAATTTCAGCCATTTCTGCACCAAGAAAAGAGAAAATGAAAATGAAAATCCCTAAATCTAAAAGATCTCAACATGTAGATGTAGAGTTAGCGAAGGACATAATTTTATTATAATTTAAAATTTTCAAGGGACGTCTGACGGTACATTTGTAGGGTTAGCGATTACCAGTTCCAGCATTGAGGATGAAAGATCTGAGGCAAAGCCATCTGCTATCCATGTCTGTAAGAGAGGGACTTAATTGAGCCTCAACGTTACCCCTGTAATCATGATTACCCAACACTGAAACCAAAAACCAAACAACTTAATAATTCCGTTGATTAATATACAAATAATTTGGATATTAAGGTTAAAATATATTACCAATGTACCATTGCTTTTGCAAGCTTGGATCTGTATAGACATCAGAAAAGGATTGATGGAAAGCTGGATCGCTTACACCCGTCAATCCATCTTCGTAAAAGTTATCTCCCGTCGATATTACGAAGTCCACGTCTAATTTCTCTCCAATCATTCCCATCTGCATCAACATATATGGATAATTAAAGATATGTTTATCATCATATCACTAGTTCAATTAGAGGTGTAAATGAATCGGATATGAACAAATATGATAGTGTTCATGTTCTTTCAATTTCTTAGTATCGTGTTGGTTTGTTTATTTCTAAATGTATTCGCGAATATGTTTGTTTTACGTTCTTGAATATTTTTCGAGGTAGTTCATAACTCGCCCAAGACCTAGACGAAGTAGCAATGGCGTAGTTGAACTAATGCCAAAGGGCATTGATTCGAGTCCCTCGGCAACTAACACTATCTTTTTATCCACTTATTTGCAAGATAAAAAAGATGATGAAATTATGTCACTACTCCTAAGCTCCTTAAACTTCACAATTTAAACTCCAAAATTTAATATGTATTCAATTTAGTCAACAACTTCATCAATATTTAAAATGTAAAAAAAATTATAAGGAAAAAATAGAATAAGATAAATGAGCTTATAATCGATTCGATAAAAGAACACATCTATTCATGTTAATTCATTTATTAAATGAATATAAAAAATTATTCATACTCATTTATTTAACCTAATAAACGAAATTATATAAATATTTGAAACCAGTTTACTGGACGCTCTATCCATTTATCTCTATGCTCCATTAATTAAATATTACTTTTAATTTAATTTTGAAGTGTTTCCATTGCTATGCAATAAAAAATGGAGTCTGACCTGTCCAGATATAAAACATGCTTGTTTTTCTTTTCAAAGATTTATATAATAACTATTATATTAGAATAAACAGTTATCCTGATAAATTGTATTATATTTCATAAAAATATATATAATAAGATAATTATTCTATCTTTTGTCATTGAAACTAGAACTATTATATTATATCAATAAAAAAGATAACATATATAACAACTTTTTAAACTCTATAAACAAATATATATAATTATCTGAATAAGGATCCATTATATTATGGATGCAAAAGTGATTTATATGCTTTGATTTATTGAGAAGGTGTCGAAATTAGGCCGGTTGAAACTGGAACTTTATGGTTGAAATATAGTGATAATAATAACCGAGTGACGTGGATTCTTTCTTCGAAAAGTGCCTAAATTTGTCGAATAATGAACTAATAATAATGCAAAACTAAGATAGTCCCTATCAATATGCATGATTAATTATGTGATGAGCTATTCATCAAATGAGGAGATTACTTCAATCCATTTTTTAAGATTATAGATATAGTGTTTTCAGTGATAAAATATATCGTTGTTTTTTTGATGATTTGAGTTTGAGTAGTTACATATATAGAGTGTTCGTACGTTGTTAATGGCTAAGAAAAATTCTAAACAGATATTATATTATAATTATCTAAGACTATTAAAAAAATTATAAATATATGTACGATTAATCATTTAATTTACATAAACATTAAAAGGTTGAGAATATTATCATCATGAAAAATACTATATATATCATTAGTTTGATTATGATTAAGAGAATAGTTAGATATATAGTAGAAATAATGACCTGAAGAGCTACGTGAGATTGGTTATAGAGTCCTTTTCTTCCCCAATCTCCGACCACCAAGAAACTGATCGACCCGTCCGGTTTCGCCTCATGTTCGAACCGCAGAAGCTCTGCCCGACAGCAGCAAACAGATAACAGGCCAAGAAGAAAAAGAAGAAGCGTTGGGAGAGTAGTTTTCTGGCTTAAAACAACCATGATTATTATATGAAAAAGAGGAGAAGAAGATTGAATACTACGAAGGGGACCAAACAGTCTATTTATAAATTAGGCAAACTACTCAAGTTTTATTCATCGAATATTATGTAATAGTTAGGTGGCAAACACTGATACAATAGGATCTTTGCATCTTTGAGCATATTCTCCTTTCTATTTCTTTTTTGCTTGAATTTTCGAAACTGTTTGAATTAACTTGATCCACGAAGATAACTTTTATACCATTTAAGTTATATTAACTTAATATATCTTACTTTAAACTACACGTGTCATAAAATGAATGGAATGTCAATTTATTTAGACTACGCACTACTGTATTTGTTTAATTGGGTTGGGTGGGATAACACGTCAGTTATTGATTACATCAAAAAAATAATTAAGTAATGTAGTTTTTGGAATGGTATTTGGTCTAGTATTTCCATCCCTAGTTCTCACCTTCCACCAGTTGCTGACTATCTCAGTTACTTGGTTTCTAAATATAATTTTTAATGGTTTATTTATTATTAATATATGTATACATCATATTATGTGATCGTTTTTTTTGGCAGTTCATATTATGTGATTTCTTTTGTATTACAGTTTCAAGGTTTCGTTTTGACTAATCTGGACCGACTCTAATCGCACACATGATTTTGGTGGATGAGTCTCCCAGCAGAGATTTTCTGCATACACAAGGATTTAAACCTGAGACCTTGCTTAAGCGATATCAAATTGCTTACTAGTTGAACCAACCTCGTTGGTATATTATGGATTCTTTGATAGCATACAAGTATGTATATTAATAATATATTAGTTACCGACCATAGGTGATTATTATTTTTCTTTCTTTTTTTCATATTATGGTCTTTATTTTTTTCTTAAGTTTTTTTTTAATTTAAATAAGAATCTATGTATTTGTGACACACTTTTCTATGCTCTTGTAGCAATTTTTTTCTTTTCTTGTGTCACGTTCCTTGTGGCTTTTGATACATTTCTCGAATACTTCTACGGTCATGTTGGTGCTCGCACAAAGATCTCACACCATTTGTTTTTTGATTGGTTTGTCGGTAGTCACATATTGTCAGATCTCCTCTTTGGCAAAATATTGTTTATCGATATAATTAGAATTATGTTGCGAAGCAGTCTGTCAAATTATTTGGTTTGTTCACCACTTTGTAAAACGTCTCGTTCGATGGAAATAATGAGTTTATTAAGGTTACTAGTTTCTTTTAATGTTAGATGTCATTCTCAACGAAAAATTTCGTTTTTCTTTGTATCTTTGAATTTAATATTTTTATTTTATGTATGAATTTTTGTGATTGTTGTCCTCAATTTTCTTTTTGGGGTTATAATTTTGATTAATTCCATTTTTTATTAATAAAATCAAGTTGTCATTGTTAAAAAAATATGATTTAATATTGGCTAATACCACTCAATCTAAAATCTAATTAAATATAATTTAATATTGGATATCGGCTAATATTGTGTCCTCCTGGGAAGTCCTCATGATACATCCCTCATTTAGTGCACGAACCAACTTACCTCAGTGGTTAAAGGAATCGTTATTGTTCTTAGAGGTCACGGGTTTGAGCACCAGCGGCTGCAGCAGTGTGATTGAATGTTACTGCCAATTAGTTGAGAGTATTTAGAACATATACTACTTTGTAATAACCTTAGCTTAATAAAAAAAATCTAATTTTCAAAATTAAAATTATTAAGAAACTAAGAAAATGAAATTTTTAAAAGATTATAAAATTGTAACATATTTTATAGAAACAATTAGATTTATTAGAAAAATGAAATATACGAAATTACAATGAATGTTTATGATCATAAACGTAAAATAATCACATAATTAGTATATTTTTTTATAACGATTAACACAAAACTTGACATTTAAGATTACACAATGACTATAAGGAAAAGGTTAAAAACCTAACTAAAAATTCGAATAAAAAATAAATACGAACATATATGATCGCATCAATAAACAAACCATAAAAATGATTTAATATTGGCTAATACCACTCAATCTAAAATCTAATTAAATATAATTTAATCTTCCTCATCTTACTCGATCGAGTTTCAAAAACGGTAATTTTTACATCATTTTTCCTTGGAGGATATGAATAGATTTTTTTTATTATGGTTGAATGTTGTTAGGAATATTTTTTTCCGATTTTATTTAAATTAATTGATTGAATTGAAATTTAATTCAATTAATCAATTAATTAATTTAATCTTTGATTTACTAATAGTTAACAATCTTATATCGTGGTCGTAAAGATTGTTTTCTGGATCGACCTCCCTTTTGTAAATTTTTCTATCGATCTCTTTCCTTTATTTTGCTCCAATTTATTACGTATTCATTGGTGGTACCGATTTGGTGATAATATAGGTCGGTCATACCTTGTACCGAGATAATGACAGGCAGATCAATGCAAGTGGTCCAAGTGATGGAGGGCATCACATTATTGCTTATGCCAACATTGGTGGTACCGATTTACAACCCCAAATTATTTTTTATTTTTAATAATAGTAGTAATAATGATAAATTAGTATCTATATTTTAGTAATAAAAAATTTAAATGGGCATCACACTATGAGAAAATAGGAATTACAACTTCTCTCGATCTACCAAGGAGAAAACAATGATAATTCTTTCTTGATAAAAAGAAGAAAACAACTCTTAAGAAACTCTCTAAATTCTCTCTAGTATTGGAAGAAAGCTAGAATGCTTTGGGATGGTTTTAAAGCTAAATGAGGTAGGGTATTTATAGTTGAAGCCTTAAGGACTAATCTTATAAATACCCTAAAAGTAAAGTGACTAAATTGGGTATTTTACCCTTTATTATTTTATCAAATTTGGTGGCCAAATTTGACTAACATTAGCCGCCCTTAATACTGCCAAGCCGCCCCATTTGTTTCCTTCTCCCTTTTTGACTTTCAACAATCTCCCACTTGAAGATTTGATTGGAACAATTATATCTTCACACCATTCTTTCTACCTTGTACCTTCATGTTGCTTACGTTTCTGACATGCCACAAGAGGATCGACACCAAGTAAATTTATCAGTACTGATCGCCTTGGTCATGAAATCTGCTATGTTGTCTTTGGTATGGATCTTCTGCATATCTACCGTCACTTCTTCCACCTTTTCACGAATGAAATGGTACTGAACTCGTATGTGCTTTGTCCTTGAATGAAATGTTGGATTCCTTGCTAGATGCAAGGCGCTTTGACTGTCACAAAACAGAGAGACATACTCTTGATTATGCCCAAGCTCCTCCAATAGCATCTTCAACCAAATTGCTTCTTTACTGGCTTATGTAGCTGCTACATATTCTGCTTCTGTTGTGGATGTAGCCACAATTGACTGTAATTTTGAAACCCAGCTTACAGCTCCACCAGCAACTTTAAACACATATCATGTAGTAGATTTGCTTTTATCCAAATCGCCTGCATAGTCAGAATCTACATACCCATTGATTAGTAAGTTTGATCCTCCGTAACATAATGCAACATTTTAAGTCCCTTTGATGTATCTCAGGATCCTCTTTACTGTATTCCAATGCCCTTTGCCTGGATTCGCCATGTACCGACTAACCACTCCCACTGCTTGTGCAATGTCTGGTCTTGTGCATATCATAGCGAACATTAAACTTCCCACTGCTGATGCATACGGCATTCGAGACATCTCCATCCTCTCTTCTTCACTGCTAGGACTCATATTGGAGGATAATTTGAAGTTAATAGGAAGAGGGGTAGAAATTGGCTTACAATCTTGCATGCTGAATCGTGACAAGATCTTCCTCAAATAATTCTTTTGTGAAAGCCAAATCTTCCTATTACTTCTGTCTTGGTGAATTTGCATCCCTATAATCTTGTTTACCGATCCCAAGTCCTTTATTTCAAATTCCCTAGCCAGTTGTGCCTTCAATTCTTCAATATGATCTTTGTTGGGTCCTGCAACCAACATGTCATCCACATACAACAACAATATAACAAAATCGTTATCACCAGACCTCTTGAAATAAGTACAAGGGTCAGCATTAAGTCTGTTGTATCCAAGGCACATAATGAAGGAATCAAATCTCTTATACCAACACCTTGGCGCCTGCTTTAGACCGTACAAAGATTTGTTCAACCTGCAAACCAAGTTCTTTTTTTCTTTTTCTTCAAAACCTTCAGGCTGGAGCATATAAATTTCTTCTTCAAGATTTCCATGAAGAAAAGCTGTTTTAACATCTAGATGCTCTAGATGTAAGTCCAATGTAGCACACATTTCCAAAACTACTCGAACTGTTGTTAGTCGAACCACATGAGAAAATATTTCATTGAAATCAATACCTTCTTTTTGAGCATATCCTTTGACCACCAGTCTTGCACGATACCTCTCAACTTGATCATCACCATTTCGCTTGATTTTGAAAACCCATTTGTTACCAATTGGCTTTCTTCCTTGTGGTAGTGGCACAAGGACCCATGTATTATTTTTATGAAGGGCTTCGATTTCTTCTTGCATTGCCATCATCCATAGTGAAGCATCTGAGCTGTTTATTGCCTCCTGGTATGTTGATGGCTCATCGTCCTCTGTTAAAAGATAGTATGCAATATTACCTTCTATAACATAATCTGAGTGACAATTGGGACGTCTTCTCACACGATCTGATTGACGAGTTGTTGGAGCTTCAGAATTCTCTGGTTCTTGTTCATCTTGTGATGGTTATGCTTCAGAAAAATCTCCTTGTTCAACCTCATTTTCCACATGTATCTGTGTAGTCTCTGACTTTTTAGCGCTATCATCATCTTCTTTTCTTTATAGCTTATCTTCTACAAAGATAACATCATTATTGATGATCACTTTGCGGGCAGTGGGATCCCACAAGCGATACCCCTTTACTCCATCAGCATACCCCAAGAATTTACATTTCCTGGATTTTGGATCCAGCTTTGAAATTTCTTGGGAGTTGTACATCACGTACACTATACTTCCAAATACATGGAGGTTTGACTAATCAGCTGGTTTTCCAGTCCACATCTCCATTGGTGTCTTCAGCTCTATTGCAGTTGATGGAGCTCGATTCACCAAATAACAGGCGGTATTGACTGCTTCTGCCCAGAATGATTTTTCTAGGCCTGCATCCCTCAACATTTCTCTTGTTCTTTCTAACAAGGTTCTATTCATCCGCTCTGCCACTCCATTTTGTTGGGGAGAGTTCGCCACTGTGAACTGTCTTTTGATGCATTCTTTCCTGCAAAAGTCATCAAATTCTTCACTTGTGTATTCTCCTCCATTATCTGTTCTGAAACACTTGATCTTATTTCCAAAATAAAGTTCCACCCGCTCTTTGAAGTTTTTGAAAGTTGAAAACATATTTGACTTCTTCTTAATAGGGTACACCCAGCATCTCCTAGAGTAGTCATCAAGAAATGAGACAAAGTATTTTGCTCCGCCAAGGGATGTAACCGGTGCTTGCCATACATCAGAGTGAACCAATTCTAGAACACTTTTGCCTCTAGAATTTGATGTGTTGAATTTCAACCGGTGCTGCTTACTTGTTATGCAATGCTCACACAAAGGAAGTGATACCTTTGTTAAGCCTAGATGTAGCTTTTGCTCCACAAGGACTTTCATTCCTTGTTCTGACATGTGTCCAAGTTTCTGATGCCATAGCATTGTATAATCTGAACTACATGAGGCAACAGAGGCTTCTGCTTCTAGCAAAGTTTCTCCCTTCAACATGTACAAGTTTGCTGCTATCTTTTCGCCTTTCAACACCACAAGCGCTCCACGGAACACCTTCATGATTCCTTTTCGTGTTTCAATCTTACTTGCATTATTATCCAAACAATCCGTAGGATAATAAATTTTTCTTCAGGCCTTTCACGTGCCGTACATCTCGAACAACTTTAATTGTTCCATCATACATCTTCAATTTGATGGTTCCCACGCCAATGATCTCTAAGGCATGATCATTGCAACTATACACAGATCCTCCTGAGACAGGTTCATAATGATGGAACCATTCTCTTCTTGAGGTCATGTGATATGTTGCTCCCGAATCAATGAGCTATATGTCTGCACATCTCTTTCTACCTTCCACGGTGGTTGACGCTTCACAGCATAGAGCATCTCCATCATCTGAAGTGTTTGCAGTATTGCCTTTTGGATTGGAGTTTTTTATTTAGACTCCAACAATCCTTCTTCAAGTGATCATTCTTTCCACAGTTGTAACACTTTAAATTATTCTTGCTCCTCGACTTCGATCTACCATGTTTGTGACTACTGCTTTGGCCACGTTCCGTTGATCTCCCTCTCATCGTTGTCAACGCTTCTGCTTGTTGCAGATTTACTTGTCTGTCTTCCTTGTTCTTGCGCCGATTTTCTTCTTGTAGAACAGCAGCTGCAACATCATCGAAGACTAGACTGGTGACATTACTGTTTGTCAAGTTGATGATGAGTTGATCATACGAATCAGGTAGACTTTGAAGTAGAAGTTCAACACGTTCTTGTTCTCCTATTGTACATCTTAGGGATGTAAGCTAAGAAAATAAAGTGTTCAGCGTGTTTAAGTGCTCCGTCACTGAAGTAGATTCTAGCATACGAAGAGTATACATTTTACTCTTAAGGAAAATTTTATTGTGCAACGATGTGGCCTCGTATAATTTGGTGAGATGATCCCATATCTCCTTAGCTGTCTTTTTCTCCTCGATGCTTGACAATACTTCATCTGCTAATGCTAGATGAAAGTTTTCCATAGCATTTTCGTCTATTTCGATCCATTTACTGTCATCTGCAAAATCCACTGGCCTTTCACTGATAGCCGCTAGACACTCGTCTTTCCTCAGGATGGCCTTCATCTTTAATTTCCACAATGAGAAATTTCTCTCATTGAACTTTTCAATATCAAATTTCGTTGCCATAGCTTCTTTTACGGATAGCTCCCACTATTTCACTATCATGAATAGTTCTCTGGAACCTTCAAAGAATGAGTAATAACTTCTTACTTTCTTATGTTGGAGGATCCACCTTTTGGTGGCAACCACAAAGACAATAAGCATATATTACACACTCTAATCTAGCTCTGATACCAATTGTTGCGGAAGACAGCTATCGGATAGAGCAAAATCACAACTGATAATTTGAGAAAATAAAAATAAAGATAAAAGAGACACAAAATTTACGTGGAAAACCCCTAAATAATATAGGGTAAAAGTCACAGACAACGGTAAAATAATTTCACTATGAGAAAATAGGAATTACAACTTCTCTCGATCTACTAAGGAGAAAACAATGATAATTCTCTCTTGATAAAAAAAGAGAAAACAACTCTTAAGAAACTCTCTAAATTCTCTCTAGTATTGGAAGAAAGCTAGAATGTTTTGGGATGGTTTTGAAGCTAAATGAGGTAGGGTATTTATAGTTGAAGCCTTATTGTAAATACCCTAAAAGTAAAGTGACTAAATTGGGTATTTTACCCTTTATTATTTTATCAAATTTGGTGGCCAAATTTGAATAACATTAGCTGCCCTTAATACTGCCAAGCCGCCCCATTTGTTTCCTTCTCCCTTTTTGACTTTCAACATTTTAATAATATTTTTTTTAATTCAGATAAAATCTGATATCTACACCTGCCCCTGTTTACATACCCCTGTTTACATATTGTTCCGTAACATGAAGGAAAAGACTTATAGACAACGAGTTTCGTCTAGTCTACATAATTTGAAAATCACCTCGATAATATTCTCATGGCTCGACCAATTTTGGTTTGAAAATAGGTTTTATTTTTTTCTAAAAAAAAATCTGAAAAGGACATCGACAACAACTTCGTGTCTTGACTTATTTTTATATTGAAAAGAGGTTCGACTTAAAACAAGCTTAAAAGGGACCTCAACAATAACCTTGAGGTTTGACCCATTTTTGAAAACAAGTTCGATTGAAAAAAATAAACTTCGAAAGGACATTGACAATAATAATGATCTAAATTTTCGAGTCAGTGTTCGAGATTTGATTCAGAATTTAAATTAAATAGATTAATTTTTGTATAGAGATCTCAATTGAATTTATTCGAGTCAGAAATTACACTAATTGAAGATGAAAAAGATTATTTTATTTTTAGGCTTTTATTTTAATAAAATTATTTTTCTTCTTATCTTCTTTCCTTCTACACGCCAAGCATGATTTTTACCTTGCTTGGATAAACTTTTCTTTAGCTAATAGCTAAGCGAAGACTCGATCTATTCTCGTGAGAATTGCAAAAGCGTTTCATATCTTTAGATTTCTTTCTTGATTTTTGGCAGACAAGGGGAGGCAATCGACCTTCTTTCAAATATCTTAACATCTTCAATCCAAAGAATGCACATTGGTTTGATCGAAGTTTTGATCTACTGTAACACCCCCAACCCGTGCCCGAGTCCGAGATGTCACATTACCTTTTAAAACAATATACTTGTACAAAATGGTAGAAAATTTAAACTTATATTAAGAAATTCCATAATTTACATCATATATAACTTAAACTTTTAATTACATGCCAACATTAACTTTCATAACCAAATAACCTACTGTTTAAGTTGCTTCTGATATGATATTTGCAGGAGTGATGCTATCCCAGTTGCCTATCCTTGCTCGTCAACTTCATGGATCCTACGTGTGAAACACTCACATGCTAAGTCATCGACTTAGTGAGGCATAATATGTAATAATACTATAATGGGATAGGGTATAATGCAATCATATATTCCTTATGCAACTTACATAATCATGCATTTCACAAATAAGCTTATCACAGTATCAAATATGAATTCATATTAATTCTTTCATTAGCCCATGATACAATACTGAGAACTTAAGGTATGTGAATGCATTGAGGTTGTGCAAAAAAGATGTCACCACAGCTCGTATAAAATGCAACGAAGTTCCACGTAGAAATGCACCGAAGTGCCATATAAAATGTCCTAAAGGACCATATAGAAATCTCCTTAAGAACCATATATATATTCCAAAAGACCAAATATGTATCTCAAAGAACCACATATATGTTCCCAAGGATTACATATATGTCCCGAAGGACCACGTAGAACCCTCGACTCTTGGCATGCCAACTATACCTATAGCTCTCATCTACATAACATGGGCTTTTCACAATTCACATATTATATATATATATATATCTCATAGACTTATAAGTTCATAGATTTTATCACATAATTCATGTAAACTTCTCATACATAATCACTTAGATCATTGTCTTATAATGCATATCATATGAGTTCATGTCATACATCATATCATGTAATGTAATCAAGACATGTTTACACCATACCATTCATGATTATGCTCCTACTTATGCAATCATGTATTAAATATGTTGGAACTAGACTTATCACAAATCTAATTTCAATATTATACTATAAACTTCTATAATATCTTCTATAAGTATGCACTCACCTTAGCCTCACTATTTCAAGCAACACCTATATCTCTTTGTCTTTTCCTCGATCAATATTACTCGTCAACTGTCCCAAAACTTGTTTATGCTCGGTATCTACATAAATATGATTTCCACAACAATTATCAGGATTCTTAACATTATAACTCAATATTCATAACTTAAGCTATCTGAAAGACATAATTCACATTTTCTTTATTAAGTAGTATCGGTACCCAATATACAGTATCGATACTTCTCTTATAATGGTATCAATACCGTACTTGAGTATCGATACCTAATTTCGATTATGTAATCCTTACTTCAAAAATGGTATTGATACCTTCCTTATGGTATCGACACCCATGATATAGATACTACCCCTTTCAATATCGATATCTCATGAAGATGTTTGTCTAAAATGGCCTTAGGGTATCAATACTATTCATGCAGTATCGATACCTACGCCATATTATAACCTATAATAGCTGTGTAATATCAGTACCAACTTATCTGGTACCAATACCACCCACCCATAACATACTTCTTTCACTCAAAAATCATCCACTCTTTACTTAATTCCACCTTTAAAGTTCCTTTCATATCACCAAACTCAACTACAATCACTTTAACTATCTTTTATCATCCTAACACCTTATAAACTTCAATATCTTATTCAAATTCTTGAAACTAAAAATCTTACTAAATTTTCCATATAATCCAAACTCAGTTCTAACACTTATTAATTCTTATTCAAACTTATAGCAAGTCAAATCTAGCTTCAAATTCATTTATTTCCTCTTATTCAAAATTTCACTTAAAAACCCATTACCTTCAATCATCCATAACTTACTATACCTTAGATTTTAAATTACTTTAAACCTTCATTTAGTTTTCCTAACCTTTCAAGAATCTAAAGCATATCTAATTTACAAGAATTATTCAACTAAAGGAGTTCTTACCTGATTAAGTAGCTCACAGAGAAGAAGAATGAGAGAAGGATGATGAATAGAGAAATTTATGGAGATGAAATCCCATAAACTCCCTTTACACGTGTTATAAAACCCCATGGCTAAATTTTTAATTCATTTCTTTTCTAAAAGACCTTTTTCCCTTCCAACTTTCCTTCTTTTAATATTCATCCCACACAAAATATTTTAATTAAGTCCCTGAACTTTTTAATTTATCTAATTTAGTCACTGAATTCTAAAATCTCATAATTTGATCACTAACCTGATGTTTGGGATGTTACATCTACAGTTAGGGAGGATAATCGGATTGTAGCATGTTCAATTCCCTAAGAACAAACTTAGCGACAACCCGCTAAGGGAAATCAAGACCGGGTTTGATTATGAACGAGACACCATAATCCGAGCTCAGGCCTTTTCAGTTCAAAACCAATATTGGCGTTAATAATGATAACCGATATTAATCCAAGCAAGGGTTAATTTTCAAGGATTGGCTTTGGAAATCAGTTCACTAGAGAGAAGAGCAAGTTACAAGAGTTGAGCCTTGTAGATTATAACTAGCAAGTATCCGAAGTAAAATCTATTTCAATGATAGAGACGAATTGAGGTGAAGCGAAGCTAGAGGTTATCTCTCATCTTAATTATCTTTTTAAAATTTACTTTT
Source organism: Hibiscus syriacus (assembly GCF_006381635.1). Classification (NCBI taxonomy): domain Eukaryota; kingdom Viridiplantae; phylum Streptophyta; class Magnoliopsida; order Malvales; family Malvaceae; genus Hibiscus; species Hibiscus syriacus. The sequence goes on from NW_024062733.1 coordinate 10,439,109, forward strand.
CTTATTTTTATTACTTGCACTCTAGTTTAATTTTATTTAATTTAGTTTACTTGATTATTATAAACCCCATCTTTTTAATTTTATTATTTTACATATTTCTTGGTTAAAGATCAATTCAGATTGATATTAGAAATTTCTGAATCTCTGTGGACCGACACCTTCTTCTCTTTACTACATCTCTAGCATAATTATCCGATAAAAATGATTAATTATTTGACAATTACGACGTTTGTCAATTGCACGAATCGACTTACCTCATTGATTAAAGGAATCGTTGTTGTTCCTAGAGGTCATGGGTTCGAGCACCAACGGCTGCAACAACGTGATTGAGCGTTTATTGTCAAATGATTGAGAGTATTTAGAATATGTACTACTTTATATTCACATTAGCTTAATAAAAAAAATAACAAATGTATCTATTCATTTCAAATTTGAAAAGTAATTTTTTATCAGAAAAAAATCAAAACAATTTTTTTTGGTATTGTAGAGACGTTATTTCGTCCCATCTCACATTCATTCATATATCATTAAGCACATATTATATTAATTATTTATTCTTTTTCTTATTACAGGTTTCAGGCCTAAACACATGGCCCTGCAGTGACCCAAACGTGTAGCTTGTCACCCGTATCTGCTGAAGCCTAGAACTGTAGCAGATTAGGGTTTTTAAAAACCTTAACCTATCTCATCCAAGCTAGCGCCGCACGTTCCCCTGAGGTTATCTCACGCCTCACGCCTCTTCAACAGTCCCGAAACGGTCGGCGTCGTGTGGGATATCAGCATCAACAAACCACCACAACAAGAAAAGCAACAAGAGTTAGAGATTGATTAGGTTTCAAATACCTAAAAATAGGATTTTTTATTCCTATAAAAGCATGTAATCATCCATTTGTAAGGGGGGATATACAAGGATTTCACGCACGAAATACCAGAAAATACGAGGCAAATACAAAATCATTTGAAGCGTTGTAACATTTTTTCGAAATAAATAAAGGTGCGATTTTTACCTTGTTTTGTCGATTGATGCTTGCATGTAGGGAAAGCATTCGTTTTTCCATCGTTTTATTTAAAAGAAAACAAATTTTTTTCGAAAGTTTTTCTTTAGATATACACTTTACCGCGAGTATTCTTAGAAATAAGGTGGTCGGGAGCTTTAAAAAAACAATTTTTTTTTTAGTTTTGCCGCCGATGAATGGCGGCGGCGAGGCGGCGCTAGTGGCCAGGTTCTGGAAACAAGGTTGGTGTTCTTCGTGGATGAAGAACAGAGGAGAGAAATAAAGGGGGCTCTCGGTTTGGGGAAGAAGAAATGAAGGAAAATAAATATTTTGAAACAACATTAGCTTTTATACTACCCATTTAACCGACCCATGGAGCCAACCGACCCGACACAAACATCCTTAGAACCGCGTGTTTTGGTTCTAAAAAGGGCAGTTTGCGCTTTTGGACACTCCAAGTTTAAAGACTTTTATTTTGACCCTAAATCTACATTTTAACTCTGAATTCTCCCTAATTTCGCCATCCAACTTTGCTTTTATTCAATTTAGTCCATTATTGTATATACATAATTATATCATTTTTTTATTTATATACATTTTGTTCTTTCTATCTACTTATTTATTTATATTACTATTTTTTTATTATTATTTTACTCTATCATAGTTGTTTCGATTATATCATTTTTATATATGTACATGTAGTATTTTTATTATTTTGTATATTTTAATTATTCATCCATCATTTTTTATTACTTTTATTTATCATGTACATCTTCTTTTTGCTAAGATTTTCCTATGTTTTATTTCATTTTTTCCCCTTGTCCTCATTTTTTCATTCTTTTCGTTTCGTTTTGTTTTGTTTTGTTTCGTTTATTTTATTTATTTATTTATTTTATTTCTTTACTTTCATTTTGTTTGTTTTATTTACCTGTTACCTTTATGTTTTTTCCTTTATCTCTTTTACTCCTTTATTTTATCTTCATTATTTCGTTTATTTTGTCTCTTGCTTGCTTTTATTTAACACATCTCTTGATTTTTTTAGGGTTTTCTTTTAATCAATCAGTGGTAAGTTTGGGATTGTTATTTTACCCTTTAATTTAAAATTACAATTTTCTTAATTTAAGACAACTGGAAAATACGTAGTACCGAAAGGACGGTTCAAGGGTGCTAATCCTTCCTTGACCGTAACCGACTCCCGAGCCCGACACATTTCTGGTAAGACGCGGATCAAGTAAGAAATAAGGTATCCAATCAACCCATTTGTTTTAAAATAAATGATCGGTGGCGACTCCAATTCATTTAATCCAAGTCGAAGCCCAATTCCGGGTCCCAACCGAAAGACGGTATCGACAGCTTGGCGACTCCGCTGGGGACACAGGTAAGTGAGTCAGTCTAAGGTAATTTCCAGTTGTCTTTTTAATGAAAATGGTAAGTTTAAATTTTAAGGTAGCATTTCGATCCTTATTGCTTACTTTTGATTATATTTTTCGAGTAAATAGTTGTACTAACCGTTTTCTAATGATTTCAGCCCCTAAAGATTTTTCATCTATGGCTCTAAACCCGAGCTCTAAACCCGTTTTAAGTGGGGGTGAAAGCGACGCCTTCATGCGAATTTATTCACCGTATGGGCCTAGCAAGTAGCCTTCGGGATTCATATACCTTATGCCTTCGTGTGAATTTATTCTCCGTATGGGCATAAGGGAATGTGTTCTCTCGAGTTTAAGTTATTCAAAACAAGCCTGTGATGGGTTTAGGACTAAGGGTCTGGCAAGCCTAAGGGGGCACCGGCAAGGAGAACTCGGGTACCGTTTTTAGAACCTAAACCGAGAGACTATGGAGAAATAGAGCCTACCCAAAACCTCATTTCAAACCCTAGGACATTTTTACCCTAACCATGCTATTTTTTTCCTTACTTTTCTTTCTTTTTTTCGTCATTTTTTATATTTATTTTATTAACTTTTTGCCTCTGTGTTTTTTAAGAATTTGCATCATAACAAGAGGCTATTGTGTCACATTCAATCCCGAAGACGTGGCACCCACAATTGAAGAGCATATCACTCTGTTGCGTTATAAAGGACTCCGAATGAATCGGGTCTACACCAAACACAATGAAAGCCTATCTTGGAAGAGCTGATTGGCAGAGATTGCAGGGGCAAGATGAAGGTCACTGATCTTGGGAGTCCCCTTAAAGACAACAATGGACAGTTGAAATTGTAGACCATTGCTGACGAATTCAAGAAACAGACAAATGAACTTCACATAGTTCCTATTAATTGAGGGCTCCAATGACGTATTCATTGGGAACATGCTCAACAAAAGATAAATTCCCGAGATACAGTCATTCGAGACTTCTTGGGCTAGTACAAAAATCAACTCAACATTTGCACGGTTCATCCAGAGAAGCCGGAGCGGTACGACAGATTATTCAATCGGTGACAGACGAACGCAGAAGACTAGTCAGCATGTCAGAAGCTGTCATAATATTTTTGGTCTCTTAAAAGATAAAACACTTTTGACCCCAATAAGAATTTTTCATAATAACAGGCACATTTCTTTGGATCAATGCCTCAGACATTTCATGCATTATGCATTTAGACATATTTTGCATTTTGTTATTTTCTTTGCATTCATATTAACTAACAAAAGGATGCTTCAAAATAAAGGAATAAGCACTGGACAGTCCACCTCAAGCATTGGACATATCCCATCCACATAACACCCGCTTGAAAAAAAAAGAAAATGGAAGCCAGAATTGCTCAGATCGAGGAGAACATGTTGAAGCTCCAGAGAGAGCTAGAAGATAAGATAAACCAGAGTAGTCTGAGTACTCTGAATACAATCATGAAGAACCAAGAGTCCTTGGTTGATCAGATCGTTGGCAAGTTAGTTGGCCTACAACAGACCAGTGCGTCTAGAGCAGGTTCACCAGAAGGGATAACTATACCACTTACCCCACAAGTGGTTGTCTCACCTGAAATCATACCGAAATTTCGAAGGGACTCATCTGCTGTAAAAGTAAAACCCTCATCCTCTGTATTTAACCCTGAGAACAGTCCGGGTTATTACCATACACCGAATTTAGATGAAGAGGACAAATCAAAGAAGATAGAGGAGAAAATTAAGCAGTTGGAGAACCAAATGAAGGTAGTTAAAGGAGACAATGATTACCCTGGAGTCGATGCCGCAGAGCTCAGTCTAGTCCCGGACTTGGTTCTTCCTCCGAAATTCAAAGTCCCTGAGTTCGAGAAGTTCGACGGGAACAATTACCCCTCAGCCCACATCATTATGTTATGTCAGAAAATGACAGGATATGTGGGAAATGACCAACTCCTGATTTACTGCTTCCAGGAGAGTCTGTCAGGCTCAGCCATTCGGTGGTACAACCAGCTCAGCCAAACCCATATCAAGACTTGGAAGGACTTAACCAAGTCATTTCTGGAACAATATAAGCATATTAACGATATGAGACCAGACCGTGTTATGCTACAAGGCCTGGAGAAGAAGCACAACAAGAGTTTCCGATAATACGCACAGCATTGGAGGGATTTGTCTGTGCAAGTTCATCCACCCGTGGATGAAAAGGAAACTAAAAAACTGTTTTTACATACCCTGAAGACACCTTACTTCGGGCACCTGGTGGCAATTACATCGGGAACTTTCTCGGATCTAGTTAAGGCTGGTGAGATGATCGAGCTAGCTATAAAACAAGGAAAAATTAAGGGAAGTGACTCCAGTGATAAGCCTCCCATGAGGAACAAAGAGCGAGAGATCAACAATGTCAACACCTACAACGCCAACAAAGGTGTTACGATCTCAAGTTTGAAAATCACTGCTGCTGTACCATTCGGTACTTCTAAAGGAACTCAGAGAGAACCAAGGAAAGAAAAGATTCGCATCAGTCCAATCCCAATAACATATGAGGAGTTGCTCCCAATGCTAGTTGAGAAGAATCTTATGACTCCGGTTCAGTCCAAACCTAGAGAGGCCCCATATCCTGAAGGCTATGACATTAACACCATATGTAGTTATCATATCGGGAGCTCGGGGCACACCACTGAGAATTGTGGGGCATTGAAGCGTAAGGTCCAAGATCTGATCGATTCAAGGGCATTTACTTTCAATGAGTAATGAGGCATTCTGATCAAGTTGATTGGGGCATCCATCAGAAGTTTTGTTGTGTTCTCATCTTGTTTGAACTTGTTTTTCTTTCGTACTTCTTATGCGTGAACGTTTTTAAGTCACTTGACGTTTAAACATTTTAAATAAAATGCTTCCTTCTTAGGAAATGAGAAAATTTTAATCTTGAATTCCTTGAATATCACCTTAATTAAAAGTTGTTTAATAATTGAGGTTGTAAATCTTTGACAAATGACAAGATTGAACCATGCAAAACAAAGACCCCTTGGTCCTAATTTAAAAGATGCATCAGACTACATGTTCTTCTCTTACAGGGACCGAACTAATTTTCTCTTCTCATGAAGAGTCCATCAAAGGTTTTGTAATCCAGGTATGTATTAGGGGCGAACAGAATAAGGCAACTAGCACATGAGATTGCAAAACTAATTGGTTTACACTTCTATTAATGACGTTCAATGATGATCATGATCTTCTCAGATGGAATGGTCAAGTAAGTGAATCTAGCTTAGGTTAGTTGATTGGGAATTGAACTCTAAAGATGAGATTTTTTGACCTTCAAAAACACCTAGACTATAGCAGGTTCTTCTTAACAAACTTAAGAAATTGGACCCGTGTACCCACATTATAATATTATTTTGTATACAATAAAGCTTGAGTTATCCCTCTAGAGCAATTGGTTAAACGCCCCGACTTTATGGATAATATTCAGCTAGCCTGATAAAGGTGATTATACTATACAATAAAGCGTAAGCTATCCCTCTAAGGCAATTGGTTAAACGCCCTGGCTTTATGGATAAGATTCAGCTAACCTGATAAAGGTATTTACATATTGAGCTATCCCTCTAAGGCAATTGGTAAAACGCCCCAGCTTTATGGATCCAGCTAGCCACTTAATGGCAAATTTAAATAAGGAGTTTCGGTAAAAATGGACTAAGGGAGTTAAGGAACACCTGTTATAGTCAAATACACACAAGCACTCAAGAATCTCATTTTTAGACCGATATTTCTGCACTACCTGTCTTAGAGGAGCTTACAAAACTTGAACAAATGGAAGATTTCAGAGAACTGAAACATAAGTGTTCTGAAAGGTCTAGCCATTGATTTTGCTAGTTGTGTCATTTTGTTTGTCTCCGATCAAAATGTCCAATCAAGAAAGAGGATATGCCATGATCTTCACGATGACCGAATCGATGAAATAAACCTTAATAACCCACCTCTAAATCAACTTTTCAATCTTGATATTTGTCAAAGGTTTGCAGCTATCAAATATTAAAAGAGCATTTGATTCTTTTGATATCCAATGAACTCTGGTTTTATGATTTGCTTCAATTGTGAAACCTAGAAGGAGGAAATATTTTTAAAAACTACTTTTGATATTTTTCAAAATTTTGAAAATTCAAAGAAAAAACATTTTCAAACAAGATGAGTTCTCTAAAAGCATGTCTTGGAAATCAACGAATATCTCTCTGAAGCTCAAGATTGAAGCTGGGGAAAAGAAAGCCATTTTTTGGGCCAAATTTGATAAGGGAAGGAAAATAAATTGTCTTAGGTTAAGGTTTGCAAGAGTACACCCTGGTGGAAATGAAGACAAACTGAGTCAGAGATAGAATGAAAACTGCTCACGCAATTATTCCCTTCACAGATCAACATTTTGTACATTGGATTTAAGCATATCCAAGATCAAGAATCAGAAATTTAAGATTTCAGCATCAAGAGTCATCGAGACTGACAACCAGAGATTGAGATTTCTCTCCAAACCCTAACATATTTCGTATATACATCAACATATACATACATTACACATGAAATTTTCATCTTTGCATTCATCATTATGTGCAATAAAGATCTTGATTTTTTTTTCTCTTTAGAGAACAAATTCAATAGCAAATAAATTTCATCTTAGCATACACCAAACATCTATCATCAGGATAGTTACATCCATATGCATTTTACAGATCTTTCAGGAGAAGATGAGATCAAAAGACAACAAGACATCCTCATCAAGACGGAACAATCATCATCAGATTCAACATTTCCGATATAAATTGTGTCTCGCTTGAGACAGTCTCATTTAATATAGATGATTTGTCTCACTTGAGACTGTTTTACTTGAAAGAGGATTTATTTCCTTCAAGATTTTCATTCTTAAAATAGACCTTGTCTCATTTGAGACTGTTTTACTTGAAATAATATTTATTTCCCTCAAGATTGTCATTCTTAAAACAGACATTGTCTCACTTGAGACTGTTTTACTTGAAAGAAGATTTATTTCCCTCAAGATTGTTTTTCTTAAAACAGACTTTGTCTCACTTAAGACTGTTTTACTCAAAAGAAGATTTATTTCCCTCAAGATTGTTTTTCTTAAAACAAAATTTTGTCTCTCTTGAGATAGTTTCCCTCGAAACATTAAATTTTGTCTCTCTTGAGACAATTTCTCTTGAAACATAAAAATTGAAAACATTTCCCTTGAAATGAATTTTGTCTCTCTTTAGATAGTTTCCCTCGAAACAGAAAATTTTGTCTCCCTTGAGACAGTTTCTCTTGAAACATAAACATTGAAAACATTTCCCTTGAAATGAATTTTGTCTCTCTTGAGATAGTTTCCCTTGAAACAACTTTTGTCTCCCTTGAGGCAGTTTCTCTTGAAACATAAACATTGAAAACATTTCCCTTGAAATGAATTTTATCTCTCTTGAGATAGTTTCCCTTGAAACAACTTTTGTCTCCCTTGAGACAGTTTCTCTTGAAACATAAACATTGAAAACATTTCCCTTGAAATGAATTTTATCTCTCTTGAGATAGTTTCCCTTGAAACAAATTTTTTTCTCCCTTGAGACAATTTCTCTTGAGACATAAACTTTGAAAACAGTTTCCCTTGAAACAAAATCTTTGAATATGTTTTACATTAAACTAATTTCGTCTCCCTTGAGACATTTTCTTTTTAAAACAAAGTTATGTCTCTCTTGAGACAGTTTCTCTTGAAACACCAAACCTTTGAGTTCGATTTCAACTTCACGATGAAGGATATCATGCTCAGAAGTTTCCAGTTCAACTCGACCTCATGACGAGGGAGTCATTTCAGGATTCAATTTAAATTAACAAACCAGTCTTATACCGGATTTCCACTCTACGACAGAGGACCTTCGATAGTGAAGAAATTTGTGTCTTTTAATCTTTGCCCTATTTTTTATTCCACGAAAAAGGACAAATAGGGGCAGCTGTAGACACGTTATTTCGTCCCATCTCACATTCATTCATATATCATTAAGCACATATTATATTAATTATTTATTCTTTTTCTTATTACATCAGGCCTAAACACATGGCCCAGCAGTGACCCAAACGTGTAGCCTGTCACCCGTATCTGCTGAAGCCCAGACCCGTAGTAGATTAGGGTTTCTAAAAACCCTAACCTATCTCATCCAAGCCAGCACCGCATGTTCCCCTGAGGTTCCCTCACGCCTCTCCAACAGTCCCGAAACGGCCGACGTCGTGTGGGATATCAGCATCAACAAACCACCACAACAAGAAAAGCAACAAGAGTTAGAGATTGATTAGGTTTCAAATACCTAAAAATAGGATTTTGTATTCCTATAAAAGCATGTAATCATCCATTTGTAAGGGGGGATATACAAGGATTTCACGCACGAAATACCAGAAAATATGAGGCAAATACAAAATCATTTGAAGCGTTGTAACATTTTTTCGAAAGAAATAAAGGTGCGATTTTTACCTTGTTTTGTCGATTGATGCTTGCATGTAGGGAAATCATTTGTTTTTCCATCGTTTCATTTAAAAGAAAACAAATTTTTTCCGAAAGTTTTTCTTTAGATCTACACTTCACCGCGGGTATTCTTAAAAAACATTTTTGGTTTTGAAATAAGGGGGTCGGGAGCTTTAAAAAAATTAATTTTTTTTTTAGTTTTGCCGCTGATGAACGGCGGCGGCGAGGCAGTGCTAGTGGCCAGGTTTTAGAAACAAGGTTGGTGTTCTTCGTGGATGAAGAACAGAGGAGAGAAATGAAGGGGGCTCTCGGTTTGGGGAAGAAGAAATGAAGGAAAATAAATATTTTGAAACAACATTAGCTTTTATACTACCCATTTAACCGACCCATGGATCCAACCGACCCGACCCAAACATCCTTAGACCCGCGTGTTTTGGTTCTAAAAAGGGTAGATTGCGCTTTTGGACACTCCAAGTTTAAAGACTTTTATTTTGACCCTAAATCTACATTTTAACTCTAAATTCTCCCTAATTTTGCCATTCAACTTTGCTTTTATTCGATTTAGTCCATTATTGTATATACATAATTATATCATTTTTTATTTATATACATTTTGTTCTTTTTATCTACTTATTTATTTATATTACTATTTTTTTATTATTATTATTTTACTCTATCATAGTTGTTTCGATTATATCATTTTTATTTATATACATGTAGTATTTTTATTATTTTGTATATTTTAATTATTCATCCATCATTTTTTTATTGCTTTTATTTATCATGTACATCTTCTTTTTGCTAATATTTTCCTATGTTTTATTTCATTTTTTCCCTTGTCCTCATTTTTTCATTCTTTTCGTTTCATTTTGTTTATTTTATTTATTTATTTATTTTATTTATTTTATTTCTTTACTTTCATTTTGTTTGTTTTATTTACATGTTACCTTTATGTTTTTCGTTTATCTCTTTTACTCCTTTATTTTATCTTCATTCTTTCGTTTATTTTGTCTCTTGCTTGCTTTTATTTAACACATCTCTTGATTTCTTTAGGGTTTACTTTTAATCAATCAGTGGTAAGTTTGAGATTGTTATTTTACACTTTAATTTAAAATTACAATTTTCTTAATTTAAGACAACTAGAAAATACGTAGTACCGAAAGGGCGGTTCAAGGGTGCTAATCCTTCATTGATCGTAATCGACTCCCGAGCCCGACACATTTATGGTAGGACGCGGATCAGGTAAGAAATAAGGTATCCGATCAACTCATTTGTTTTAAAATAAATGATCGGTGGCGACTCCAATTCATTTAATCCAAGTCGAAGCCCAATTCCGGGTCTCAACCGAAAGACGGTACCGACATGTATATAGAATGCTTCTCTGGGAATTTCTTCCTTATATGCCGAAAGCGTTTGATAACAACAGAAGTCTGAAAACACTTTCTTCACACTTGGATTTATAGCTAAATCTTGATCAATAATTATTAACAACGAGTCTTTAACATAGGCTTATAGTAGTGACATTTGCGTTGTTTATTAGGTGTTTCATTGGCATTTTATTTTGTTTTTAGGTATTATTTATTCATAGTTTGTTTTTAAATGTTTGCATTTTCTTAATATAATTTTGTGTTTTCAATTATTTTCCATAAACCCAATTATTCATTGAAGGGTTGAGTGTGAGAGATTTGAAAAGGTGGACTTCTGAAATAAATGGATTAAGCCCAAATATATAAATATATAAAGATGAGATTTTATACCGATGCTTTTTTATCTTCCAAAGAGATTAGAAGGCACTCTTTGTTCAATAACTTAATAATAAATGCTCAAACACTCATACAGATGATGTGCTCACACCCGAGATTTCTAAAGATAATATTACTTCTAAGTGATGACAACTACATGCATTCGTGGGGCCAAGGAGATTGTTGGCCTCCGCTAATTATTTTTAATTGTTAATTAATATTAAAAATATATATATTTTTAAAATATAAATAAATCAAAATTTACCAAGCCTCTCAATTAAAAAATTATATTATAAAAAATGAAAAGTTTCAACCTCTATTATAATAAATTTCTAGTTTTACCCCTAACTATATATATATATATATATATATATATATGTGGTGAATGAAGAACATTTTTCAAGATTTGGATGTTTTAAAGGACAAATCCACCCACATGAGTAATATGCATGAACCACTTAACTTTGAAAATTCATCAATTACTGCTATATTGTTTTTTAGCGCACCCCAAGCCTATATATGTAGGCTTTGGTTTCCTACTTCTATAATCATCATAATTTTTATTTGAGAAAATAACCTCAGTGACCGAAAATACCTTATAATATACGATTTTAACCAACTTTTTTGGATTTGCCAAAATGACCAACAAATTCGCAACGCGAACTCTAATTTCGCAACGCGAATATGTAAATCGCATTGCGATTTTCCAAATTTGCTACGCGAATCTGTAAATCGCAACACATAAGTCAAATTCGCAACACAAAAGTCAAATTTGCAACGCGATAGTCAAATTCGCAACACTGAATTTCAAATTCGCAACGCGAAAGTCAAATTCGCAACGCGAAAGTCAAATTCGCAACGCGAAAGTCAAATTCACAACGCGAAACACAATATTAATTTCGCAACACAAATGTAAACAGTATTATCGCAAATCATAACCTAAAACCCTAAATCACAACTTAGTCCCATCTCCATCTCTCACTCTCTACGGCGACATCCGTCCCCATCTCCGACGAAATTCTTTTATCTCTATCTCTCAGAGCAACCCTCACAACCATTCACGGTCAGAAATGAAAAATCAACCACCGAGGGTTAGTTTTTTAATCTATTATTTTTATTTTGAAAATTTTGTATTATTATTAGATTTTTCTTATATTGATGATAAATTTACTGGTAATTTCAATATATATAAAGATTAACCATTTCACTGAGATTGCTTAGTAAATTCATTTGGGTGCTGCCAATACTGCTAAACTGTTTAGTCTTTAACCCTGTGAAGTTAGTATTTGTCTTTGTTTTGTCTTTTTGTTGAAAAAATGCAATTCATTCAAGTTTCAATTTGTAGAAGAATAGTTTTTGAAACTTAAATTCGCAACACGAAAATGAAAATCGCAACACCAAAATCGCAACGCAAAAATGAAAATCGCAACGCGATTTTAGTTTCGCGTTGCGATTTTCATTTTCGCGTTGCGAATTTAAGTTTCAGAAACTACTCTTATTCTGAAAATTGAAACTTGAATGAATTGCATTACTTCAACAAAAAGACAAATACTAACTTCACAGTGTTGCTAATTTAAGTTTCAAGAATAAACTACTACTCTTTATGTTGTCCTTGAACCTGCACTAAACCTATATGTTGTCCTTTTAAATGTTTATATACGTGCTTACTTCTGGAATGTTATTTGATGCATTTTGTGAACTATGATGGAATAATGACTTGGGTGAATACCGTGCTAGTTTGAAACATATTTGGCTTTGTTTTCATTGTTTAATATCATGTCTGTTTATAGTGTATAATTTGTAGTTTTTGGTATATCTAACTTGGTATGTTTATTGTTTTTGTAGAAATTTTTTTCGGCTGCATTGACTTTAAGGAATAAATTAAGCCTAGCCACTAAAATTGCGTCGACGCTTACACCTCTACAAAGAAAATTGTTTGAGGATACTTGCTTCGGGACATGGCTGAAAGTACAACATATGGGTGGAGATGCTATGTTGACACATTTGTTTCTTCAGACCATGATTAACGATCTACCCGAGAGGATACAACGTGGTGATGAAGAGATATGGTTTCATTTTCCTCCGGCACCAGCATATACTTGTTTTGGGCGGGAGGAGTTTTGCTTAATCATTGGTCTACGCTTCAGACACGATGAAGTAACCCGGTACACTAGTCATATCTCCCGCCCATTATGGTTATCTCGGGTTTTTCCTGAGCTGGCAAAGTCGAAGCTGAGTTTACACGTCGACGACTTGAAGAGATTATTTGTTAAAGATGGTTTTACTCAGATGGATGACCTTGATGTTGTCCGAGTATGTCATTTATTACTTTTGCATGCCAGCTTTTTAGGCAAAGAGGGCAAACAACCTATCTCTAAGGACTTGATATTATTGGTAGAGGACCTAAATGCATGGAACCTATTTCCGTGGGGTTCATATCTATGGAAATCTACCTGGACGAAGTTGTCGTCTGCCTTTGAGGACCGAAAAAGTTTGCGGGGTGATGGTTCTAAATATACTTTGACAAGCTTTACTTGGGCCTTTAAGGTAAGAATTTCTATATAATGTTTCCAAAATTATAATTAATTATTTAATAATTACTAATGTTTTTGTATTATATTGTTTGTAGATTTGGATTTTTGAGGCTTCCCTAGCATGCGGACATATACGATAAAAAGATCAAATGATATTCCTAGGGCTATTACCTGGAAGAGGATCCGCATGTTGGATTGGGAAGAATTACTCCCATATACGACGATGAATGATGTAAGTTAACACACAAATAATACCATATATAAATAAGTTATTACTAGTACAAGTTTAACTTTGTTTGAGCTTTTATATTGTTAGGAGGCCAACTATCCATTACAGAGGCTGACACCCACAGAGGCTGAGCTTGCCACTGATTGGTGGCAAGCTAGTAAGCGGTTTTTTATGGGACGGATGATGAGCACCACCCACTTCGAGAGCCATCACCTGATCGGGCTGATTCTATAGCTCGACACCCGGAGCCATCACCTGATCGAGCCTATTCTCCACCTCCACCATCACCTATTCCATCACATCATCGAGCCTCTTCTCCACCATCACCTCATGATTATCTCCCTGTTCTCCACATCCACGGGATGAGTTAAGGGAGTTACGTCATGAGGTCGGTGCTTTGCGTCATGAGGTCGGTACTTTATGTGAAGATAATGGTGCATGGCGTGATGAGGTTCGGTCTTTACGTGGTAAGGTAGATTTTTTACGCGATGACAATGGTGCGCTACGTGGTGAGGTATCTACTTTACGTGATAAGGTTGCCGCTCTACGCGAGATTATTTCATCATTGCAGAATGAGGTTCATACTCTACGCAACGAGGTAAATTTGTTTAATATTATACTAAAAATGCAAATAACCTTTTTTCGACATTATTTATTTATTTATTTACTGATTTATGTATTAATTTATTTTCAGCGGCCCGATAAGGTATATGCTTTACGTCGGGTTTTTCTTGCACGACGGGGTTCACGCATCAGACGTCGTGCACGTGCCATTACGTCTCCGTTCACCCCACTAGTGCCAAGACTCCGTAAGAAGAAGCCCGATGCACCTATCATCGTTCAAAAGGTGCCTCCTATCGTTCAAGAGGCCCCTCTCATCATCGAAGAAGCCCCTCTTATCATCGAAGAGTCCCCTCTCACCGTTCAAGAGGCCTCTGTCATCGTTCAAGAGCCCGATTCACATGGCGTCATATGTCGACATATTGATAAACCCCCTCCTGTGCCTGATATGATGGATGCGAGTTGGCTTTCGTATGTGTTACCGGCCAATACCATTCCTCAGTAGGAGAGGAAAACACTACCGGACACAATTACGGATAATACCCTTTGGGCTAAGACCGCAGTTGATTTTTATCTACATGAGCGGAGCAAGGGGTGTTATTCTGACCTATGCAAACTCGACGATGTTATACATTTGTTTCTTGATCGGTCTTGGTGGGGTATTTTATTAGGGGTTGAAGATAATGGCTATCTTGAAGGGGTGATAAGTCTTATATTCTTCTTATATTGCATTTTGATTAATATTTTTTAAAATTATTAATAAATTCACTAATATATGTATTTTTTTATAAAACAACATATTGATGCATGTGTGTCACGTCTTCTAATAATAAGAAAATTGAGGAAAATAAGAAATACTCGATGGACTATTATGAAGACGTCTTTTCACGTAGCTCACTTGAAGGATCCAAGAGATGCTTCATATACGTTGGGTAATGGAAAAGCTAAACTTTATCCTGCGTGGTGGGAGGTCGATAAGGTTAGTATTTATTTTTTGAATATTTTAAAGATTTTCATAAATTTTATTTGATGTGCGCAATTATTTATGATTGCAGGTGTTTATCCCTGTTTTAGAACGTTGTCATTGGCTTCTCGTCGAGCTTCAGCTCCCATCCCTGAAGATAATGGTATATGACAGCATGTTTAATTGCATACCATTGTCTGATTTGAGAGATATTATTTGAAAGGGATGGAGCGCTCATTTGGTGAAATACTTGAACGCGATTGATTATTGGACAATGGAGGGAGCCAGAGGGGATTGTGGTCCTCTTGTATGCATGTGCTTGGAGCGTTTGATGATAGGAAGTAAACACCTTCTACCTCCCACAGATAGAGATAGAGGTGCAATAGGCTTATGGTTTCGGTATTTTATGGCTCGAGCGATATATGCGAGACGTTGTCTACCTGCATCCGCATGCTGAAAGTTTGCATAAACAATTGGTAAGTTTGAGCAAGTGTTGTTAACATATATACTCTTTTTTGGTTTGAAAATGTTTGGTTAAGTACCTAAAATTCAATAATTTGTTGTTTGTTGGTTTTAGATGTGTAGGAAGTGTTGTTTGAGAAAATGTTTGGTTTCTGCAGGTTATTCCTGATGTGAGCTGCGTGAAATTGATGTATTTGTGCATAAACAACAGTATGGGGTACACTTTTTTTGCTTGTTTAATTGAATTTTACATTGAAAGTTGATTTGTTTAATTGATGAGGAAATAAGAATTATTTTTTGCTTGTTTAATTGATTTGTAAAAGTTTATTTGTTTAATTTGATGTGTAAATAAGAATTATTTTTTTGCTTGTTTAATTGATTTGTAAAAGTTGATTTGTTGTTTTAAATTCAATCTACATTATGTTGAAGGCAAAAAAGACCTGTTGAAGGTACAAATTCGCAACGCGAAAGTAAAATTCGCGTTGCAATTTTGTCAAATTCGCAATGCAAAAGTCAAATTTGCAATGCGATTTCGCGTTGCGAATTTGACTATCGCAACGCTTATTTCGCGTTGCGAATTTGACTTTCGCGTTGATCGTAACATACAACATCAAGTTATATACAACATCAAACACATTCCAAGCTATAAATACAAGCTAAGGACACTTGAAGAAGTAAGAGAACAACTATCCAAGCAATCAAACACACGAGAAAATCCTAACATGATAACAACTGAACAGATCATAACAATGTTCAAACTCAAGTTACTAATGAATGTCTAATTGAAAATGTATGCATTCACACATAAAATACACATAATACAACGTTTGCATTTAAAAATCACCTAAGTTAATAAGTCCCAAAAGGTGAAGCCGGTTGTGATTGGGATTTTGATTTTGATTGCGATTTTGATTTCCTTTTTCTTGGAACCATATGAGCTTTGGATTTTGATGAGGATCCATTTTTTGGTAGAGAAAAAGATGATTGTGATGGTACTGGTGATCCACAGGTCAACCTTGTATGACCATTTTCCTTGCACCGACTACATGTTGATATCCTTTTCTCTTAACCCTTAGACGGTATACGGTCGTGATTTTTTGGTCGGCCAGGTAGCCTGCTGTCCATGATTGGTGGCAAAACTGTTTGTAAGTTATCTGGTATGTCCCACTCAGAAGGATGTGGACATGGGTAGACAATCTCGGCACAAGTCTGTCGATATACTTCTGTAGTATAACAATTCATAGCGTATGCGCTTGAATCATCTTGGTTTAGATGAAGAGCAACTTTTATAACATGGCCACACGGATAACCAGATGTTTGCCATTTCTTACAACTACACGTCTTTGCATTTAGATTGACAATCCCATTTAAGTTACTATCCAATACTTCAAACAAAGTGTTTGAACATGGTTCAACTCTCCATGACGTTGACTTCACAACACGTTTTGTTATCTTTTTTTCAGTCCATGGTGTAACACGACATTCCAATGTTCCTGTAAATTTAAATAAATAATACTTAGAAAAATATATGATAAGTTACGAATTTAAAGAAATAATACCTGCATGGTTTCTTTTCTTGTAGTACCACTGTTGAATAGAGGCTCGAAAAAACTCCATTAACATAGTAATGGGTAATTTCCGGGAATGACGACTTAGAGCGTTGATTGATTCTGCACTATTAGATGTCATGAAACCACATCTTGCTCCAAGTTGATGTACTCTTGACCATCTTTCAAACCTGACATCTTATAGTGTTTGAGCACATTGAGGCAAAACACGTCTTAAACAATTTATATGCTTATTAAAATCCACTTCCCAATAAGCTTTTACGGCCTTCCAGTATGTCCATTTGTGATTTTTTATATCAGCAGACCTTGATTTTAGATTTCTGTACAAATGAACACCACAAAGTCCATAAAACGCATCTGGGAAACACCTTCTAACAGCGTTGTCAATTGAGTTTTCCCTATCGGATATGATTGTCAGATTGCTAATAGGACCTATGCAATCCCTAAGATGCCCCATAAACCATGTCCATGAATAAGAGGTTTCAAATTTGCCAACCCCGTAAGCTATTGGCAGTATCCCATTGTTAGCATCCATGGATACTGCTAATAAGTTTACTCCAAGGTATCGACCTTTCAAATGTGCTCCGTCAACTATAATAACTGGGCGCATGCAAGTAATAAACGAACGAATCTACAAAATCATATACACAAGAAATATAATCATTTAAATGTGAAATGCACGCAACTAACAAAAAGTCAACAGTTCTATAATTACTTACTAACCGCTGCACCAATGGCGATAAACAGCAACTCAAAGCGTCCATCTCTATCTGTTTTGATATGAGTTACCGACCCAGGATTTTTCAGCTTTAAATTGTGACAATAAGCCGGCTGTTGGGAAAACGATGCTTCTGGCGACCCCCTCAACAATTCCAAGGCATAACATTTGGCTCTCTAAGCTTGAGAATATGAGATACTAATTTTGAACCGAGCATTCATGTCAGTCATAATTTCATGTCCCTGATATACCCTTCCATTCAAAAACATTAACTCAGCCAGAAAACCACCCAACACCTTTTTGTTTGCCTGTCTATGGTGAGGAAAAACTTGGGTTCTTGAACATGTATGTTTATCAATAAAAGTCCTAACTTGAAACATTTCGTAATCTTTTATCCTCTTTGCAATCATACGCCACGTACAGTTTTTATCAATCATACACTTTGTTTCGAAATGATCTTTGCTTGATTTGTTAACTTTTAGTTGATAGCCATCTTCCACACATTTCGTATACAAATCTATCTTCAAGTCTTTCTTTGTATCAAAACAATCATCTTTCTTGATACGAATAACTTTTGTGTAACAATCAACTGCTATCTTTACCAACTCTTCTTCCGGTATCTGAAGTAATTCTGGCATATTCCAGTTATACTCCCGTGGCATTTTCTTCTTTTTCTTTTCTTCGGGGACTTCTTCTTCTTCTTTTTCTTCTTCAGGGTTATATGAATTATAGAATGGATGTTCAACATGTTCATTCATAGTCATAACTTCCTCCTCATTATCATCAACAACATCTTCAACAACATCTTCCTCGGCAGCGGTTGTTTCATCATCAAAATTCGGGTATTGACCAATATCAAAATCATTACATGCAAGGTATGTTTCTTCTTCCATCACATCATCAAAATCTGAGTATTAACGAAGATCAAAGTCCGGGTATTGACCAAGATCAAATTTCGAATACTGACTAGTACTTACAATTTTTTCTGTTGGCTCATAATCGTCTAACTGGTCAATACGAAAATCGAAATTTGGTGCTGAAAGTTGATTGGGATTTGGATTAGGAAAAGGTTGTGGGTTTTGATATTGTGTTTGATATTGTGTTTGGTATTGGAAATGTGGTGAAACAAAATTTTCTTGGTGATGAAATTGTGGTGGAACCATTAAATTTTGTGGTTGATAACAACGTTGTGCATTGTGAGCACCATAAACTGGGATTGAAGAACTTAGTTGATTACTACCCGCTACTGACCCAACTTCACTACTTCTAGGTTCAACAACATACAATGTAACATCATCTTCTTGCGAAACACTAATGTAAGCAATGAATCGTTCAACATCTTCATTGTCAGTTAACAAATAAACTTTACCTTTTCTTTGATAAGATAGCCTAAATCACTTAGAGGCTCTAAATTCAATTTCTTTACAACACGTAACATTAGAGTTTCATAAGTTAAATTTTTTAATGACAGTTTTAGTTGAAGATTCATGGGTAAATGTACATATTGTAAAACACCATGAACATTCTCCCATGACCCTCCAAAACCCAAATCTATCCAAACATGATCAACATTAGATGATTTCATTCTAGCAATTGTAAATTAATTTACTAAACAAACGAGCTATAAACTACATATCATCACTAACTTAGAGAAAAACATACCTTTATTAAGTTGATAGTTGATAATTTGGGAGAGAAATCATTGAAAAATTATATAGAAATAAAATTATGTAAAAAAAATTAGAGATGGGGAAGGATGTCATTGGATATAGGAACGAATGTCGTCGGAGAGAGTGATAGATGGAGATGGAATGAGTTGCGATTTAGGGATTTAGGTTATGAGTTGTTGCTGCATTGTTATATACCCAAAATATTTGTGTTGTGAAACTAAAACCTGTTGCAAAATTAAATTCGTGTTGCGAATTCGAAAATCTAGTTGCGAATTTGAAATTCAGTTGCAAATTTGACTTTTGTGTTGCGAATTTGACTTATGTGTTGTGATTTACAAATTCGCGTTGCGACTTACAGATTCGCGTTGCGAATTTGACTATTGCGTTGCGAATTTGACTTTTGTGTTGTGAATTTGACTATCGCGTTGCGAATTTGATTATCGCGTTGCGAATTTGACTTCTGTGTTGCGATTTACATATTCGCGTTGCGAAATTGGAAACTGGGTTGCGAAATTGGAGTTCGCGTTGCAAATTTGTTGGTCATTTTGGCAAATAAAAAAAGTTGGTTAAAATCGTATATTATAAGGCATTTTCGGTCATTGAGGTTATTTTCTCTTTTTATTTTTATTCCTGTTAAATGGTTGCAATTGAGTTCAGAAAGAAATCAAGATCATTATTGTAAGGCCCCAACATTTTATTTGTGTCACCCTTAGACTCATAATTCAAAATCTAACCCAAACAAGACTAGACTCAAAACTCGAAACCAACAACCCAGAACATGTTAATTAATTGGGCCGGTTAACTCCCAAAAAATTCAACCAACCAAATTAAATTAAGCGTAAAGTACAATAATGGTCATTGAACTTTTCTAAAACTTGCATTTAGGTCTCCCAACTTTTAAAACTTGCAATACAATCATTCAATATTTTGTTCGTTTGTAATATGGTCCCCGACATAACCGACCGTTTGACGCCGTTACACTGCTGTTAGAAGAAGATGACATAGTAGCCCTCCAATATTTATTCTGTTTGTAATATGGTCACTGAACTTTTCAGGTGCTTGCATTTAGGTCCCCCAACTTTTAAAACTTGCAACACAATCCTCAATTTCATTATAAACCCTAAATTCCTTTTTAATCTCAAATCTTCTCATTTCCAATGCAATTTTTCAGTTGGGGATGCATGGGAAATTCTAATATAACTTTGAATTATATGGATGTGTTGACTTGAATAAGGGTCCATTGAGAGAAGACCCGACCAAGGGATTATCGAGACCATCAATGATTCAAGGTGTAATGTTAGATACATGTCATCTGAGGTGAAACATAGATGTTTGATGAAATGATTGTGAGAAAAAATAGGGTTAGAAATGAAGAGTTGACATATACTACTAAGATGAACTAAATATCATTGTTGAAAGTCACCAATAAAGCTGGAATTATTTTGTATAAATGACATATAATAATTTCTTCGTTTAATCCTTGTGGTTAAATATTTTCCAACAGATGATCAAATATAATGAAATCCCAAATAATGTCTTCACTTCTCTGCATCTTTCAATCACATGCACTTTCGTTTGGTTTTTGTTCTTCAGTTTTCCTCCATCTAAAATTGTAAACCCAAGCAGTGCTCAGTCTTTCAACTTTTTATTTACAAAGAAAAAATGGAGGAAAAATTGTGTGTTTTTTGTTGAAATTTTTATGTTTCTGAAATTGCATGTCAAGGATCTGGATATTCAATGTTAGTTTTGAACCAAAACCATCTAATTTTCTTTCTTTCTTCTTAATCAAAACTTTTAGTACTCCATATGAAAGATATTTAGTCCATCAGAATAGAAGTGAAAGAGGGTCCTAGGCTAAATTTTTTTGACCTTCTTGTTTGGTTTTTTTTTTTAAATCAAGGAATTGGTTGTGAGTATCGATATAGTGAAATCGCCAGGCTCAATTCGAGAGGCTGCTGGTACTAGTTTGCTGGGAATTGTATTGATTCGACCTGTGGTTTTCGATGTCTTGTGAGCTCGTATTCTTTTTTTTAATAAGTTCATGTTGATTATGGGAATGATATATCATGAACGAATTGGATTTTTTTTACATGTTTTGGAAATTTTACAGTTGAATCTGTATTGAATTATAGCTTTAGAAGACAATTATGCATGCACGCAACTTGAAAGGCATCATGCCAGGGTAGTATATTTAGAGCATCTACTTGATATGTTGCCCGATCATTGCACATTTGCACCTTCATTTTTGACATATATATATTTGTTGCAATGTCCTCTATGTTTTACATTGTCTTTTATTGTTGACATACCATGAATTTACAAGAATTATGGGGTCCTATTATTTTAGTTCCGCTATCTGCTTTAGATTCCCATCATGTTTGGCTATTGAGGAACATTAAACATGGAACATTAGAATCAATTATATGTTAAAAGGGTAGGCCATTAATGCATTCGCAACTAGTAATGTTGTATTTGGCATCTAATGTCTATATTAAACAACCCATTTGACGCCTTAGCTTTTGAAATGACTATGACCGAACCTCTTTCCTTTTATTTATTAAGTCCTCCTTTCGAATGAGTTATTAATTGATATTCTTGGTTTATTTTAGTTATTGCTTGGTTGTATGGTGTAGTCCTATGAACTAAAACTCTTTACTATTTTCTCAGCCGTTGGATGTGCATGCTCAAGTTCATTCCAAACCTACTAGATTGTCATACCAAAGTACGACAGCTGCGAACAAGACAAATTGGCCTTGTTACTTTTACTTTAACGGTTTATGCAATAAACGTGATAGGTGCACTTTTCATGTTCAAAGTGCGACAGCCGTTGGATGTGCATGCAACAAATCTCTAATTTATATTGAAGTAAACAATGTCAAATAGCAAATTCATGTTCAAAATTCTAAAACACTTCAATTACATTCTAAACCTCAAATTCCAAAATACTTTAATTACATTTTAAACCCTAAATTGAAATACTTTAGAATTTGGGGTTTTAGAATTTGGAGTTTAAAATATAATTGAATTATTTTAGAATTTGGGGTTTAGAATGAAATTAAGAAATGCGTTGTAAGTTTTAAAAGTTGGGGGACCTAAATGTAAGCGCCTAAAAAGTTCAATGACCATATTGCAAACAAACTAAATGTTGGAGAACTGCCATCATCTTATTCTAACGACAGTGTAACGACGTCAAACGGACGGTTATGTCGGGGACCATATTGCAAACGGACTAAATGTTGGAGGACTGTATTGTAAGTTTTAAAAGTTGAGGGACCTAAATGCAAGTGTCAGAAAAGTTCAGTTACCATTACTATACTTTACCCCATAACTTAAATTATGGATTAAATTGAATTAATCAAGAAATCAAAATAAAATTATTAATTAGTTTTAAATTATGGAATAAATTGAATTAATTAAGAAATTTAAATCAAATTCATTAATTAAAAAATTTAAGTCAAATTCTTTAATCAATTTTAACTTTCAAAACTCCTTGGCCTAATTGCAAAATATAAGATTCAATAGAAGACCCAACTGAGATCGAATGAGTCACCTAACAATAAATCCACACGAATTGAGGATTAAATTAAGTAGTAAAATCAAAGGAATTGCAAATAAAAGTCGAGATGGACATGAAACTCGTCAGGTTGCTATCTTCCAAAAGCTTATCGTGGGATTATGTCTTTAGCTGGTTCGAGTACAGACATGATCTGGAAGTTGGTATGGGTAGGTTTGGCTCCCCCAAAACGGGAGATGTTCTTATGGAGAGCAATTCAAGAAAGAATCCCTACCAAAACTGAACTTGCCAAGCGAGGTATAAACAGTCCGGACTCATCTATTGCCCTTTATGTTTAAAGGAATTGGAAACAACATCCCATTTGTTATGCCATTGTAAGGTTTCCTGGAGAGTTTGGGTGGAATGGTGTAAACTGTGGAATGTGCATGTGTGATGCAGGGGGATCCGAGATAGATGATGCTGAGCTGTCAGATTGCACCTTGATGGCCCTGAGATACCATGAGTTGGCAGATTAGCGCAAAGGCAGGAGTTGATTGTGATATGTTCCTCATTGGGACAGTTTTGAGTGCGTTTCAGTCTTTTGGTCATAACTTTGGCTACGAGTGTCGGAATCGAGCATAAGACCCCAATTCGGAAAGACCCTTTCGACGCGCACGTTGTCCATATTGAGCATGTCTCCATATGGCCTTTTTTTGACCTCAAATTCTACCGTTTTCCCCTCCGAATCATTATTTTTATTTATTTTTTACTATTTATGGTAATATTTCGCTTGTTAGTTAGGAAGTCAATTTAAATCCGATTTGGGTTGGATTTTTTGCAGATTATTTATTTTATTTCGAATTTCAATTTAGAGTGATTTTCGAGATTGTGCTATTTTTGGTAAAATTCGGATAAATATGATTTTTGGCTATAACAGTCCGGCTTGTGGACTGATTTTGGTATTGTTTTGATTTTATAATATTTCGTTAAACCCTAGAGACTTGTTTTCTATGGTTTTGGGTGAATTTTCTCTTGTGAATCATCTGTTGGAACCAGTCTACAGGATAATCGCTATCATGTCCGGCGTCAATGTGATGGATGGGTCGTTGAAAAACTTCTTTATATCGTGGGAAAACTGCCTCTTAATCCTTCTCAAAAACCGCTATGGTAGTTGGCATTCTTTGGAACTGTATGGACAATATGGCTTTATCAAAATAAGATCGTGTTTAACGGTAAGTGGCCTGAATCGATTACTGTCATTAACGACTTCGTAAGATGTCTGACAGCTACGACCATCCTGCCTGATCGAAAGTTCAGACCTTGTGAAGGATCTTGGGTGCACCTCTTTTTGGGGAACTAAAGTTTAACGTGGATGCTGCTGTGCTAGACGGTTTCGGCAATGCAGGAATCGGTGGAATCCTTTGCGACCACAATAGCGGCTGCCTTATCCGTTTTTCAAAATCCATTGGCATATCTGATTCATCAAGAGCCGAGTTGTGTGCAATCTTTGAAGCTTGCCAAATATTTTCTCCTTAGAATCTGATAGTTTACTAGCAGTCAGTCGGATTGAAAATCCTAGCCGCTCTCCTGTTTCTCTGCAAGAAATTGCTTCAAAATGCTCCGATTTCTACACTGGTTTCTTGTGGAAGATTTGTTTTGGCTACAGACAAAGAAATGCTGAAGCTCATAATCTGGCCAAAGATGGTACAGGGAGAAGGCAACCTCTTTTTTGGTCTCAGGAAATAGGGTAGATCGTGCTGTTTTATCTAACTGGATGCTCTGCAACTATAAATAAGCAATTCCTTTGCTGTTCCAGGGCATGTCCCATAGACAACAACCAAGTAGGCAGGGTATGTTTTCATGGTGATGAGGAAAAATCGAGTGTAGCAAAGTCTTGGAGGAGATCAGAATATTAATCTGATTGCAAACTATGTGACGGTGACTGATTCGATGCACTCTTTTTCTTGTATAGATAGGTATTTTAATAAGGCTCGAACCTTTGAAAATTTTCTTGTATGATTAGGGATGGCAATGGATCGGGTCGGGTTTTTGGGTTACCCGACTCGAAAAGAAAGGGTCCTCCACTCGTGACCCGACCCGAAGAAATTAAAGTTTCACCCGACCCGACCCGAATATATGACTTAGAAACCCGACCCGACACGAAATAATTAAAAAAATATATTTTTATTCAATAAAAAATAGTGACTTAATTAAAAAAAATTATATATAGAGGGATAATATTGTAATTATCTCTAAATATATAGGTAAAATTATATATATTTTTCGGGTTGGGTCAAGTCAGATTTTTTTAACTCTACCCGACCCGATCCAACCCGAACAGTGTGTTTAAAAAAAACCGACCCGACTCGACCCAAATCTAATTTTTTTTTAAAAAAATCCGACCCGATCGAGTTGGATCGAATCGAAACCCGTCGGATTCGAGTTGAGTTGACATCCCTATGTATGATGGTCCCTCTTAATCATACAAAATTTTCCTTAAAAAAAGTAAATAAAAGTTAAAACAAATAAATAATAAAAATACAGAACGGGTTGGATATTTTTGCGAGTCAAGGCAAAGATCCTTCTCAGATTAGTTCGACTCGCTTCCTCTTAAAAAAAAAAATCAAAAGTGACATTCATTTTCCAAACCAAACTAAAAATGTAGATTTATAAATAAAACAAAAAAAGAAAAGAAAACGAAAGTAACCTTGTCATTGGCTAGCCTTCCATCGCACATATTCGTCAACATAAGATCATAAATCAACCGTTTTAAGAGTATGTCAATCAAATTTTTAGGGATTCAAACCTATATGGTGACCTCAGTTGTTAAAAAAGGTATTATTCTATGTCCCAACCTGTCCTTTGGGGAAAAGCCGACGAGTTGCAACAATGGATTTTTGAAGTGTTTTGAAATGATTTTGTGGAATGTTGGGAGTTCACCAATCATTTTAAGGTGCGATTGGAACACCATAAAAATTAAATAATTTAATGAAATATTTTATTTTTTTTATCAAAATACAAAGTTTGGGGTCTACGAAATCCAAAAAACAATTTCGGGAGTACGTTACGCGTGGAGAAGGGTTAGTACCCCCACGACGCCCAAAAATTGGTATCTAGTCGACTACCTTATATCTGAAATCGAAAGTTTTGAGTTCGAAGTTTTATTTAATTTAGAAATCACTATGGATGCGAAGTTGAAGAGGTTGCTCATTTATTAAAGCCAATAATATTCACCCCAAGCATGAATGTGAGAGATCAATTATTGTGCCCAATAACTGGTCATTGCCTCAAAATTTTAAAAAATGAAGAGGTTTTTAAAAGGATTTCCATCTACTTCGGGAATTACCAACAGTCACCCCCTGAGCATAATGTGGAAGATAACTCCTTGGTAAATCAACATTGCCTTACCATTTTAAATCCAAATGCAAGCAAACAACTTTTTTATTGGACCTAATTAGACTAAGTGATTAATTAAGGCTTTCTCTATCTTAAAGTGTCAAATTATGTAATTTAAAGAACCTAAAGAACTAAACCTAGAAATTGAGGCTCTAATAGTAATCCTATTTGATTTTAGCCAGTTATTGAATCGAATAACCGAGATAGTCACTTCAGCATGAAGACGAGGACCAACTCAGATTACTCCCTAAATTAAAGGACTAGAGTGAAATTAAACTAATGTGAAGGCTTTAATTAAGGACCTAATTAAATTATGTTAATTTGAAAACCTAATTAAAGTCTAGGGACTAAATTGTGAAAAAGATCTAAGATCAAGGCTCTAAATATAAACTAAGGCTCTAATTATTAACCTGATTAATTATTTTAATCGGAACGACATTTTTAATCCTTGAACATGAAGGCAAGAACCAAATTGAAAATTTCCCTATTTTAAAAGACTAAAATGTGAAGAATCTAAACCTAAAGGATTAAACTCGAAATCTAGTTACTAACATGCTAAAAACTAAATTAAATTAAATTTGAATTAAAAAGAAAAATTACCTTAAGGAATATACCTGAAAAGAAAATAAAGAAAAATTAGAACGCTAGCTAAACATCCTAAAAAAATAATTAAATAAAAAAACAATAAATAAACAAATATAATGTCAGAAGTTTTTATTTGAACAACCTGAAAAGGAAATAAAATTAAAAAGTTAGTAAGATAATTTAAAGATAGGGACTAAATTGAAGCCAAATAAAAAAAACAAGGATTAAATAAATCAATCAAAATTAGGGACTAAATTAAAATTTACAGATATGTCTAGGGGTTAAATATTAATTAATTATATCAATTAGATTTAATGACTAAATTTAAACAATTTAAAATTATTAATGAAATTAAATAAATAAAACAATGACCATAATGTAAAAATACGATTAAAGTTTGTCGCAACCGTCTTTCGGTTGGGCCCCGGAATTGGGTTTCGACTTGAAAAATGGATTGGAGTCGCCACCGATCATTTATTTAAGAATAAATAGGTTGATCGGATACCTTATTTCTTACCTGATCTGCGTCTTTCCAAAGATGTGTCGGGTTCGTGAGTCGGTTACAGTCAAGGAAGGATTAGCACCCTTGAACTGCCCTTTCGGTACTACGTAATTTCCAGTTGTCTTTGATTTAAAAAAAAATTATAAGTTTAAATTAAAAGATAAAATAATCATACAAAATTACTTACCTTTGACAGATTTACAAATATACCCTTTAAAAGTCAAAATATGGGTTAGAAGAGATAAATAAATAATAAATAAAGTAAAACAAATAAAATAAGAAGATTAAGAAAGAAATAAAGTAAATATAAAATGAATAGAATATATAAAATAAAAAATACGATAACACTAATATATACATAGCAAACAAATAAATAAAAATAAAATGATAATGCAAATAAATAAATAAAACAAGTAAAAACATAAAATATAGGATAAAGATAAAAAGAAAATAGATAAATAAATGAGTAAAATATATAAAAAAAAAGTAAAAATATATATATATATATATAAGTAAAATAATAATAATAAAATAAGAAAATCAAAAGTAATATACGTATTTATACATGTAAAATAGGAAATATATATATATATATATATATATATATATATATATATAATAACACTAAAAAAACATATATACATATATAATAAAATTAATAGAAAGTAACATGCATATATAACAAGAATAATAAAGTAGGAAAAAAATGATTTAGGGGGTGAATTAAATATTTTAAAAAAATGAACACGCCTAGGGGTAGATCTAGGTTCGAAACTTCGAAACCTCACCCCTTTTTGGTTATATGCGCAACCCACGTTTTGGGTTATTCGAACCAAATCTCAAGAAAAATAACGTGCACATGCGAGAAATGAACGAACCAATGTAAAAAAAGATGCTACCTTTTATTTCATTTTCGAATCGTTTACAATAGTTTTTCCTTTGTATTTTCCGTGCTTTCCTTTGTGTTTTGTGTGTAAATCGTGTGTTACAATAGTGAGTTACAATGGCTATTTATAGTGCTTGTGGATCCTATCTTTAGGAGTTTAAATCATAGTAGAACTCTATCCTATTTTTAGGAGTTTGAATCCTATCAAAATTCTATCATATTTTTAGGAGTTTGAATCCTAGTAGGACGAAAAGGTGTATTGACAGCTGCCCCTCTTTGCCCATAGTCGTGTAACGGGGATAGGGCAAAGATTAAAAGACACACTTTTCGTTCGGTGGAGTTGAAAATTGACTCTGATGTTTCAATAACTCCCTGTCGAATTGAGTTACGGATGACTCCTCCGTCGTGAAGCCGAGTTCATCTTGAAATGATATGAAATTGAAGCCGTAGATCGGAATTTGAATCAGCACGTGGCTTCTCGTTGCCCTTCGCTCTTCTTCTCGGTTTAAAGACCTTGGATCGGAATCGAACTCAGAAATCTTCATTGACAAATAGCTTTTGCTTGAAAATAGTTGCTTGTCACTAAGGCACGGTTAACCCAGGTCCTCTTCTCGACTTGAAAACCTCGACTGCAACCGGAAAGTAGTGCGATTGATGTGTCATCGAGCTGAATGGAATCGAACTCGACAATTTTGATGGCAGATAACCCTTCTAGCCTTGAGTTATGCTGTAAATGATGTGCCTTGGAGCTGAGCGTAGTCTAACTCGAAGGTCTATGTTGACAAATACTTCTTCTTTGAGTTGGATATCCTTCGTCGTGAAGTTTAAATCCAATCTAAAGATGGATGATGCTTGTGTGCACGATTCCCTTCGTCGTGAAGTTGAAACCGCGGGTGGCCCCTTTGTCGTGAAGTTGAGCCTGGAATTGGATATCCTTCGTCGTGAAGTTGAAATCCAAGTAAGTAGAATTGTTCCGAGTCCAATATCCTCCGTTGTGAAGTTGAAATTGGCTCTGGAACCGGGAAATTGTTTGTTGACAACCAGCCGTCCCTTCGTTGTGAAGTTGAACTTGTGTTGTCTCGAGTCCAATATCCTTCGTTGTGAAGTTGAAATTGGCTCTGAAATTGGGAAATTGTTTATTGACAACCAGTGGTCCCTTCATCGTGAAGTTGAACTTACGTTGTCTGGAGTCCAATATCCTTCGTTGTGAAGTTGAAATTGGCTCTGAAATTGAGAAATTATTTATTGACAACCAGCGGTCCCTTCGTCGTGAAGTTGAACTTGCGTTGTCTGGAGTCCAATATCCTTCGTTGTGATGTTGAAATTGGCTCTAAAATTGAGAAGTTGTTTATTGACAACCAGCGGTCCTTTCGTTGTGAAGTTGAACTTGCGTTGTCTTGAGTCCAATATCCTTCGCTGTGAAGTTGAAATTGGCTCTGAAATTTAGAAGTTGTTTATTGATAACCAGCGGTCCCTTCGTCGTGAAGTTGAACTTGCGTTGTCTTGAGTCCAATATCCTTCGCTGTGAAGTTGAAATTGGCTCTGAAATTGGGAAATTGTTTATTGACAACCAGCGGTCCCTTCTTCGTGAAGTTGAACTTGCATTGTCTGGAGTCCAATATCCTTCGTTGTGAAGTTGAAATTGGCTCTGAAATTGAGAAGTTATTTGTTGACAACCAGCGGTCCCTTCGTCGTGAAGTTGAACTTGCATTGTCTGGAGTCCAATATCCTTCGTTGTGAAGTTGAAATTGGCTCTGAAATTGAGAAGTTGTTTATTGACAACCAGTGTTCCCTTCGTCGTGAAGTTTAACTTGCATTGTCTGCAGTCCAATATCCTTTGTTGTGAAGTTGAAATTGGCTCTGAAATTGAGAAGTTGTTTATTGACAACCAGCGGTCCCTTCGTCGTGAAGTTGAACTTGCGTTGTCTTGAGTCCAATATCCTTCGCTGTGAAGTTGAAATTGGCTCTGAAATTGGGAAATTGTTTGTTAACAACCAGCGGTCCCTTCGTCGTGAAGTTGAACTTGCGTTGTCTGGAGTCCAATATCCTTCGTTGTGAAGTTGAAATTGGCTCTAAAATTGAGAAGTTGTTTGTTGACAACCAGCGGTCCCTTCGTCGTGAAGTTGAACTTGCGTTGTCTGGAGTCCAATATCCTTTGTTGTGAAGTTGAAATTGGCTATGAAATTGGGAAGTTGTTTATTGACAACCAGCGGTCCCTTCGTCGTGAAGTTGAACTTGTGTTGTCTTGAGTCCAATATCTTACGCTGTGAAGTTGAAATTGGCTCTGAAATTGGGAAATTTTTTTTTGACAACCAGTGGTCCCTTCGTCGTGAAGTTGAACTTGCGTTGTCTAGAGTCCAATATCCTTCGTCATAAAATTGAAATTGGCTCTGAAATTGAGAAGTTGTTTGTTGACAACCAACGGTCCCTTCGTCGTGAAGTTGAACTTGTGTTGTCTTGAGTGGCACGATATCCTCCGTCGTGGATTTGAAATTGTGGATGTTTGGCTTCGAGCTAGATATCCTTCGTTGTGAAGTTGAAATCCACTCTCGAGCAAATTGTGAGTTCGAGAGAAACTTTCAATCTGTCGAGTTGGTCGAAGTGTAGCTTCTTGCTGCTGAGTTAAGCAACCAACATGAATCTTTAAAGGTGCTTTCGAATCGAATATCCTTCGTCTTGAAGTCGAAACTTGACTCTAAAAGCTGCAAAAAATTATGTATGTGGAAAATGATAAATATGATGCTCTAAAATGTATGCATAAGATGTATGTAACATGAATTGGTTATATTTTATCTCATGAAAAATGTCTGATAATTTGCATTAGGATGTTGAATCCAAAAATTCCCCAATATTTGATGTTGAATCTTCAAAGATGCCCCAAATGTTCCTCATTTCTTGCTTCAGTATTGATTCTGAGCATGAGTTTTGTGTCTAAAAGTCACATGTCATTTACCAAGATCCACTCTAGAGAGACTGTCTTGTTTGAAAAAAATGTTTTTATTTCTCTTTTATTTTCAAAGTTATGAAAATATCAATAAAGAGTTTCGAAAGATGTTTAATCAAAAGTTTTGAAAGATGTTTAATTAAAAGTTTTGAAAATATTGTCCCTTTCATGGTTTTACAATTGAGACGAATCATAAAACTAGATTTCATCGGATATCAAAGAATTAATTACAATGTTAATCCTTCAATAAATTATAGCTATTTGACATGTGTCAAGATCAAAGCTATCTTTGGGAAATGGTTAAATAAGGAAAGAATAAAAAGGTCTCAGGTTGTTGTTTTTGGTCAAAGGTTTGGCATTTGATGCTCAAATGTTTGACATTTGATGCTCAAAGGTTTGATGGGGTAACTTGCATGCTCCTCTGCTGGAAGTATTCTATGACTCCCAACCTTCGTGGTCACACTCGGATTGTGCGATGTCGTATCAAGGAACTTGTGTGATCACCTCAGTTGTACAATTTTTATATTCGAGTCGCCTTTTCAGATTTTCAACTCGAACCCTCATTTGGTTTCAAGACGTTTTTCAGAATTTACGTCTTGAACTCCCCTTTGTTATTTTTCTCTACCATGCATTAATTATATTATTTTTTTGCAAATAAAGATTAATCATGATGGGCGGGATGAAATCTGAAGATAGTCTCTTCTGTTTAGAAATTCATGTATGATTAGAAGGGATTTTTAAGGCACGTAATGTAGGCCAGGGTTCATGGTTATGAAAGAAAATGGATAAAAACAAGTGTTTCAGGGTGTTGAACCAAGGATCAATTCGTTCTGATGTCTTCAATCCTGCTCAAAATGTTTCTCTCTCTTGATGCTCTATGATCTTCGAGTGAAGTGATTCAGTGATTCGGGAATGATTGTGCTTGATCAATCTCATAGTTTGAAGCTTAATGTGTCATTTGTCTTTAGGGAATCTTTGCATGTGTTTTTTGTCCCTTTTTCTTTTTGATTTTTGTTATTGTTTCTCTTTTTTCTTTGCTTTTTTGCTTCTTTTCTTTTTTGTTCTTGATTGGATCTTCGCACTTGCCATTTGGTCCACCTTTTGGTATCTCATATGAATCAATGTCTTCGCTCATGTGAGCATATTTCTTCCACCTTGCCCCCCAGTGTGGAGGGTGATCCTTGGTTAGGGTTGAATCAGAAGAAAAATACTACAGGCTCAAAAGGGGACACAAGGGATATATTTTTTCTCCTGTTGTGAAGGGATAAAAAAAAGAAAGTCGTTCATCATTTCATACATGTAAATCTTCACAGAAGAGGTATCCCCAGGGGGATAGATTTTCAAGATTAATTCTATTCACATGAAAACAATGTAATTAATGCATGATAGAATTATTTCGAATAAATTTTTCTTCTTTTTTTCCCCATATGCCTCAATGTTCAGGCTCCCTGCGAGATGCCCCAAGTTGGTTCTTTAGAAGAATTCTCATGTTAAAATGAACAACTCAATGCCTTGGGTTTTAATGGTAAGAAAGGTTATTTTTGAGTCTAAAAAGACAGTGGTGTGATCTTATTGACTCAAAGAAAGGTATGGGTGTATCGAAAAGATAAAGGCAATGTTCAAGAATTTGGTCTTTTTGGTAATGACCATGAGTTATTTTGGGTAAAGAACCGAGGTATTTTATTTTGGGGTTTGAGTCAGGATAAGAAAGGTCTAATCTTGTCACATGTCAAAAATCTATAATTCTTGAAGAATTAAAAGAATCCTTAATTCATTTAATATTCGAAGAATTAAAGATTAAAATTTATTCAATTGCTCCACCTTAGAAAGTAGCATAAATTCAATCCTTTAAAAGATTAAGCAAACATGAAAGATCAAAGACGTGTTCAAACAAAACAATCCTCTAAGTGCAAATGGTATATACCATGGCCCATTCTTCGGCAAGCGCCTTACAGTTTTCAGAGGAATGTTTGGGGCTTCTTATGTGGTAACAGCTAACAGCTTCAACATCGTAGCCCTTAGAATATGTGAATTCTTTTCTTAGATCATCCTGGCAGGCTTTGTCCTACAATCAGCTGATCAGGCTCCCACTATATTGTTTTCATTTTTTTTTTCTTTTGATGTTACAATCTTGCTTCCATATGGTGTCATGTGGCTAAAACCACTTCATCGAATCCTCCATGAAGAAATTTCATGTTTATGAAAATGCTTAAAAATGAAATGTAGATGCACAACACAAAATGATAAAAAAAATGCATGAAATGTTCGAGGCATTGATCCAGAAAAGTGTCCATTATTATAAATAATCCTTATTTCGACAAAAAATGTTTTATCTTGTAAGAGACATAAAAACAATCAAAGGTACATTCAGACTAAATCCTCTAGACCCCGAACAGCTTCCAGCAGTTTGACAAGTCTTCTGTTTTCATCTGTCATTGGTTATATGCCTTGTTGGACCACTCCAGCTTCCCTTGTCAGGCCGTGTAGATGGCGAGCTGCCTTCTATACTGCGTCTCTGGCCTTCACCCTTTGTTGTGCTTGCTCCCAACGGAAACGCCACTGTAAACATCCGTTGAAGGGCATTATCTGAAGCTTACTTGCTTGCTTCTTGAACCCATCTACAATAGCTTCTAACTCAACTATTGTTTTGCCATATCTCTCATGTTGTTTCTCCAGATCAGCCATTCGAATTCTCAAGCATTGGTTTTGAGGTTGACTGTCTGCTAAGCACCTTTGGGCAGTCTTCATCTGTTCCTTACAAGCTCTCTCATCAGGCCATTCGAACTTTCTTTTCAGGCTATGAGCTTCGTCTTTCCAGTATTCAGAAGCTACTTTCAACTTGGAGTTATCATTGACTTTATCTTGATACCCATTTCTCAAGTCTTCGAGCTCAAAACAGACCTTTTTCTGTTCTTTTTCAAGTTTGTCTGCTCGATCTTTCTGAGAGTCGGCATCTAGCTTCTATTGATAGCTCTCAGCTTCAAGCTCCTTTATCCTCTACTTCAGTTCGTTATTTACAGCTTCAAACTTTGTCTTGGCTATCTCAAGTTCAGAAGGGACATGCCTGAGATATTCTTCCATGGTCCGAGTGTCCTCACAGTCTGGCACCGGGATATTGTCATTTTTTCTCAATCTTCGCTACTCCACATAGTCCGGAGTAAGCATGTTTTTGGCAGCTACAACATCCATCCGGAATATTTTCTTCCATGAATCGAATGCTTCCTTGATCATCTTCTTATAGCTGTGACTGTGATACTCAAACTCTGATCTAGCTAGTCCACATGTTGCTGGGACAAACTGATGTGCCCCATACTGTCTAAGTGCTAACAATGGAGCATACCCAACTGCACCCCAAAGTCCAAGTAAGGTCATAGTGTCGGAGACCCCACATTGAAAAAGAACGTCACTGAAGAACAACCAAGGGCTCTCCAAGTAATATCTCGGTCTTGATAGATGAGTGAAGACTTTCATCCACTTTTCTTTTGAAGTTCCTTCATGCCATTTCATGGTGATGAACTCTCTCAAAGGTGAATACGTAGTGCTAAATCGACGGTAGGCAACCCCATTAGTCTTCCAGAAGTGGCTGTGAATCCATACTTGAAGGAGCTGAACACATCCAATGAATCTACCTCCACCAGCTCTTCGGCAATGGTTGATAGACCGAAAGGTCTCGGCTAAGATGGTTGGTGCTGGGTTGACCCGTTTTGAAAGTTGCTCAAACAGTTCCACCACGGCTGCGCCAATGCATCCCAAAATATTCGGAAAGATGATCAAGCCATACAGACCTAGTGCAAAAAAGGTCTATAGTCTTCCATTCATCAGGGTGGTCATTCATTAGTTTCCTTATGTGGATCCACTCAATTCCCTGCCCGTTACCTTTGTTTCGGAGTCGGTCAGTCACCCACTTTTCATCAACTCCTGCAATCTTAGCCAGTCTGTTCTTGAAAGACTGACTCTTGATGTGTTTGATGTAGGCTCCAGTTTAATGCTTTCACAGTGCAATAGTGTAGTATACTCCTCGATGGTAGGTACCATGTCCTCCTGGTTAAAAGTGAAGCAATTGTATCCCGGGTTCCAGAATCGAACCAAGGCTCTGATTAAGGGCTCATCGGTCTTAACATGAAGCAAAAGTGCAATGTCACCATATTGCTGACTGAACTTCTGTTTCCAATCATTCTTCCAACTGCCCCAGATGTCCCGAAGCTCTTACACGTCGTTCTACTTTAGGCTAATAGAGGCGTAGCTAACCAGTTCTGACACATAGCTTCCTTGAAGACTGTCTCCCTTTTCCTTCTGAATCTTCTCGGACCATAGTCGTACCTCGGGATTTTTAATCTCTTGTATTACAACACTTTTATCCATTAATTCAGATTATTTTGTGTAACAAACACCTTTTTATAGATCAATGGCCTCTTGTTATGATGCAAATGATGAAAACAAAATAAAAGAGGACAAAATAAAAAAAAATTAGTGAGGTTAATCAAAATAATAAAATGAAAAATCATACCCCACATGATATCTACCCCACATGCTTATTATTCCTACCCGAACATGATCTCTATCCCGCAAATTGATTTTGAACAAGTCCTAACCGCATAAATTTCTAGTTCACATGCTTTGAACAGAAAATAAAGCATGAAATAAGAACAACATAGGGTTTGAAATGAGGTTTTGGGGTGGGCTCTAATTCTCCACAGTCTCCCGGTTTAGGTTCTAAAAAAGGTACCCAAGTTCTCCTTGTTGGTGCCCCCTTGAGCTTGCCAGACCCTTAATCCTAAACCCATTACAAGCTTGTGTGGACTAAGTTAAACTCGAGAGGACACATTCCCTTATGTCTATGCGGAGAATAAATTCACACGAAGACATAAGGTATATGAATCCCGAAGGCTACTTGCTAGGCATATGCGGTGAATAAATTCACACGAATACGTCGCTTTCACCCCCACTTAAAATGGGTTCAGAGCTCGGGTTTAGAGCCTTAGATGAAAAAAAGACTTTAAGGGCTGAAATCATTGAGAAAACGGTTAGTACAACTATTTACTCAAAAAAATATAATCAAAAGTAAGCAATAAGGATCGAAATGTTACCTTAAAATTTAAACTTACCCTTTTCGTTAAAAAGACAACTGAAAATTACCTTAGCCTGACTCACTTGAAAAATATAATCCCCAGCGGAGTCGCCAAGCTGTCGCAACCGTCTTTCGGTTGGGCCCCAGAATTGGGCTTCGACTTGAAAAATGGATTGGAATCACCACCGATCATTTATTTAAGAATAAATAGGTTGATCGGATACCTTATTTCTTACCTGATCTGCGTCTTTCCAAAGATGTGTCGAGTTCAGGAGTCGGTTACAGTCAATGAAGGATTAGCACCCTTGAACTGCCCTTTCGGTACTACGTAATTTCCAGTTGTCTTTGATTTAAAAAAAATTATAAGTTTAAATTAAAAGATAAAATAATGATACAAAATTACTTACCTTTGACAGATTTACAAATATACCCTTTAAAAGTCAAAATATGGGTTAGAAGAGATGAATAAATAATAAATAAAGTAAAACAAATAAAATAAGGAGATTAATAAAGAAATAAAGTAAATATAAAATGAATAGAATATATAAAATAAAAAATACGATAACACTAATATATACATAGCAAACAACTAAATAAAAATAAAATGATAATGCAAATAAATAAATAAAACAAGTAAAAAACATAAAATATAGGATAAAGATAAAAAGAAAATAGATAAATAAATGAGTAAAATATAAAAAAAAGTAAAAGCATATATATATAAGTAAAATAATAATAATAAAATAAAAAAACAAAAGTAATATACGTATTTATACATGTAATATAGGAAATATATAAATATATATATATATATATAATAACACTAAAAAACATATATACATATATAATAAAATTAATAGAAAGTAACATGCATATATAACAAGAATAATAAAGTAGGAAAAAATGATTTATGGGGTGAATTAAATATTTAAAAAAAATGAACACGCCTCGGGAGTAGATCTAAGTTCGAAACTTCGAAACCTCACCCCTTTTTGGTTATATGCGCAACCCATGTTTTGGGTTATTCGAACCAAATCTCAAGAAAAATAACGTGCACATGCGAGAAATGAACGAACCAATGTAAAAAAGATGTTACCTTTTATTTCATTTTCGAATCGTTTACAATAGTTTTTCCTTTGTATTTTCCGTGTTTTCCTTTGTGTTTTGTGTGTAAATCGTGTGTTACAATAGTGAGTTACAATGGCTATTTATAGTGCTTGTGGATCCTATCTTTAGGAGTTTAAATCATAGTAGAACTCTATCATATTTTTAGGAGTTTAAATCCTATCAAAATTCTATTATATTTTTAGGAATTTGAATCCTAGTAGGACGAAAATGTGTATTGACAAAGTTGAAGAACTTGAAAAGAAATAAACCAAAAAGTTAGAATTAAAATACAAATAGGAAAAATAGGAAAATTAGAGCACTTAAATTAAAAAATAAGGAAATAAGCAGAAAATGGGGACTAAATTGAACATAAGAGAAACTTAGGGTGACTAAGCACATGGTTATCCTCCTGGTTCAAAAAATGCGAGGATATGGATGAAACGACGTCGTTTCCTCGTGACTATATAAACCCACTTTGTTAGCTTTTTCCTTTATTTTCATTTGTGCATTCTCTCTCTACTCTAAAATCCTCTCCATTCTCTCTTCGTCTGCCCAGATTCCGGCGATGAGCGCCGCCGCCAACCGTCGTGCCGAACGCCGCCGCCGACCGTCGTGCCGAACGCCGCCAACCATAGCACTGCCACTGACGTCGATGGCCGTCGAAGCCCAAATTACACCAATTGACTCGCCTTGAAGCCAGGCGTGCAGATCTGGTCTCCGTTTTATGAGATTTGACGTCTAACTCCATGAAGATGGTTGAGAACATTCTGACTTCTACCCCGCCGATCTCATCCGTCAGCCGTTAGACCTAGCTGATTTCGACATATGTTTCTTTACTCTTCAAGAAGTTTATTCTCACCATTCGAATTGACCAACAGGAATCTCCAATGCCGGCGAATGGTCTCGGCTGAACATTAAACCCTCTTTTTTTGTTTACTTCTACACCCTAGCTGCAAAAAAACGCCCCCTTAACTCTTCTCTTCTCCCTTCTCTCGATGAGAAACCCTAAGCCTAAACGCCGACCACCGTAACCACTCACCACTCCGACGACGGATCTCACACAGCAACGACCCCCTCTCTAAGGTAGCAAAATGACTCACTCCTTCTCTTTTAATAATGCTCGAATGCTCTGTTTTGCTATTGTGGGGTCGTTAAACGAAGAAAAGGAAAAGGTTGTGTATTGCTTCAAAAACCAGTAAAAGGAAAATATAAATGATCTTGAAAAAAATAAGAAAAATGAAAACTTCAAAGGTTATGTTGTATTGATTTCAGAATGAAAAGGTCTCGTCTTTGTTACCATCGTTGAGGGTTTATATAGAACCCTTATTACAATCTGTTACAAGGAAAAGAAAATGTAAATTCTCTTTTGTTTTTTCGTTGTGCATGTGTATGAGGGGAGTCCTTGTTGCTCTATTGTACTGCCATAACTGCTTGGTAGAGGACCATCAAGGGGACCACTGAGCGCTTGGTCGAGTATTTGTTAGAGCGGGACCAATGTTGTCGCTATCATTGGTTGCTGGGAGCATGAGGGAAAGCTTCTGGAATTCTCCCCTACTGGCTTGTCATGGGATGATTCATTGCTGGGCAGAGAGAGGAGGCGATGGCAGTGCTGGAAAGGGGAGAACGCTTGCTAGGGTTCATGCAACCGTTTGGGTTAGTCACCGGTCGGGCTTAAGGGTTCATTTGATTTGGGTTCGGGTTAATTTATGATTAAGTTTAATTGGGTTAGGAATTTGGTTTGTATGGCTACTGAATGTGTAATGTTGGGTTGCTTTGTGGGCTTAGGACATCGACTAATGGACAATGATGAGTTTGTAAATGGACATTTAATTATTAATTTGGGTTTTGGAAATGAATTTAATTTGGGTCTTATCGGAAAAAAATGAACAAGCATGGTCATCAAGCCCAAATGCATGAAGCCCTCGAACTAGTTCCATTCTCATTGTGTTCACTTGAATTAGTTTTTAATCGCACGAAATTCATCCCTGGATAAAATTAGGGTATTATTTTAACACTCTAAATTAGGGGCAAAATTTATTAATAAAGTATTGAATTAAAGTTGTAATAAGTGAAAATTTGGACCAAATTGTAAGTTTATGAAATTTTGGGTTAGTTTTGAAAATCTAGGAAGTTCAGGGACTTATCCTTGAATTGTCCCAATTTTTCTGAAAAATTAATACCAATTTCCCCTCTCCGATCAGATGCAAAAATCCCCAATTTCCCCCAAATCCCTAACCCCCGTCGGCTTTCAATCTCCAATTCCATCAGTGTCCGACCACCTTAACCAGCCCCGCTACCCCCAAAACGATCATCGTACAGTAAATTGACGCCGTTCATCGTAAAAATCATTGAGAAGATTCGTCGAAACCTCGTCGTCGCCGTACGTTTTTCTTTCGATTTCGACCGATCCAATGATAATCTAGCCTCATCGTCGCTGCCATTGAGTTCCACATCGACGTATGCTCCTAACCCGACCGGTGGGTCGTGCCACCGTCGTCGGTTTCACCGACCGTCGGCGTCGGTAAGCGTTTTGAGCCTTTCCTTTTTAATTCCTATTGGAATTGGTTGAATGATGATGTTGTTTGGATTGATTTTGTCAAATGCATGAACAGGGGTAATCAGCTGACAACCCCGACCTCTATAGCAGCCGCACGAGCCGCAACGTACCGGCGGTGTGCATGGGCTTGTTTTGGTGCAGAGAATTTTCCAAAACCGGATCGACCTGATCCGTCGGGTTCGGTCCAATCACCAAGTCAACTCAGTCCAAGTCAATTTGTCTGAGTCAACTCGATCCGAGTCAATCCGCCTGAGTCAACTCGTTCGAGTCAACCCATTGACTTTGACCGTTGACCATTGACTTTGACCGAAAAGTCAAAATTTCCAAAAAAATCTTATTTTATGTTTTTTGACGTCTCGAGTCCGTTTTGCCAAATTCACACCTGATAAGCCATTTTTTAATGTTTTATCTTCGGATTCAAATTAGTCTCTTAATTAAGTTCAGTTTCTGACGTAAATTCGGTTGCTCTGTATCCGAGGAATTATTGGACGTTGAATTCCAATCTAATGCAGTTTAAATGGTCGATCTATATGGCACGGAAACTGAGGTAATACAGGTAATACATTATTACATGTTTCATGCTTTATGGAATATGTTGGTATTGATTTCTACATGGTTGAGTATAATTAGTCACATGTATGTAGTGATCACTTCCTAAACTCGATTCGAATATTATAAAAAGTCAGTAACCAAATATGACTTATATGTCTCGCTTAAGAAAGTGGAAGATCAATCGAAAATAATAATAATAATAATAAGTTCGATGATTCAATAATAAAAGATTTGATTTTAATATCATTAAATTTTGATAAATTTTCTTAAAGGTTAAATACCAGAGTTATTTGGATATGAAATTACCGAAAAGAGCACCATGAGATAAAATTACAAAAATACCCTTGTAATGGAAAAGGACCAAGACTCCATCGAATAGTGAAAAATAACTCTGAAAGGACATACTTGACTAATTATCAGAGTAACTGCATATGATTAAATTTAAAGGAATTATTGAAATGTCCTCGAGCTTCGTAATAACTATAATAATCTCCAATGATCAAATGAACAAAATACCATGAACGCTAAAGGAACTAGAATTCATTCAAGCCTAATTTATCGAAAGTATGTCATTGACAGAATTTAGTGGAATGACGATGATACGCTTAAAGTGTAAAAAGCACAATGGATGACTATGATAAGGGAGACGACTAAGAACTTATGTTTTGATCCACTTGAACTTTGGAATCATTGAATTAAATTCCGGATCTATTTTGGAATTATAGAATTATCCCTAAAGTGTAAAATTACCAAAATGCCCCCAAAGTGTAAAATGACCTAAAATATCTCCAACCCATGGAATAACTAAATACCCTCAAGTTCTGAAATGATTAAATCAACCTAAAATACCAAAATAACTTTATTATATGCACAAATTGAACTGAACGGAAGTACCATATGTATTAGAATTTCAGAAACGTCTGAATTACTCTAGAAAACTTCGAAGTGACCGGGATAGACTCGACTACTAAACGAACTAAGTAACCTCAATGACTGAGGATTAAGTAAGTGAATTGGATAATATTGAGTTAATCGATCAGATGAATCGACTAAGAGGGGGTGAATTGGCAATTAAAAATTTCGGTGGAAGCTTTGACATAAAATTGAAAAGATTTGCACAGCGATTTAGAGTGGTTTGACTTTCTCAACCAAAGTCTACGTCCACTACCTTAGCTATCCATACTAAGGATTTTCCAAAAATTCACTAATTTGTCTTTCTTTTGAGGACAAAGAGTAACCTTACAACCTCAAGAATTATACCCCAAATTCTTGAGAACACTCTCTCCCAAAGAGAAAATTACAAATTCGCAAGCTTTACATAAAAACCTCACAAGGTAGATTGTTTGCACAATTCTAGAACAAGAAAAGAACACTCAAGAATAAATACAATTGATCATAAAATGTGTTCTTGAAAGCAAAATGATTATTGAATGAAAATTGGCTTGAATTTCACAAACTTGATGTTTGATGCTTTCCCTCTTGATTTTTTCACAATACTTCATGATCAAAAGCTTCAGAACTTGTTTAAATACACCTTGGATGAGTTCTGAATGTTGGGGATCATTGGTGAAGTCAATAGAGCCGTCGTGGTATGAATTCTACTTCAAAAAGCTGTTGGGAGCGTAGGGGTATCGATACACCTTCAAGGGGTATCGATACATCCTGTGTAAAATTCAAATATTTCGACCGTTATAAAACTAGGGGTATTGGTACCTCTTAGGGGTATTGGTACCCATTGGGCATTATGTTTTTCTCGTAGCCAAAATCAACATAAGGGGTATCGGTACCATTGAGCTAGGTATCGATACCTCTTTGCATGGGGGTATCAGTACCCTTTTTGTATTTGAAATATGAGGGGTATCAGTACCTTTTAAGAGGGTATCGATACCTCTCTATTTAAAATTCATTTTTGGATCGATTTCGGTTCGAAATACTTTGTAAAAATTATTTCAAAAATATTTTAAGATTGAAACCAACTTTTCACTTAAGTAAGGAGTAAAATTAACATTTGAAAACTTGGAGTAATATATGTGATATTCGATTAATTGGATCGAATATTATTTTTGAAATTGAATATAAAATCTTAAAATTCATTAATACTTTATTTGTTATATCGAAACATCAAAATGTTTTCAAGAATCTCCCCTTTTTGATATAACAAAACATTTTAGAAATTTTAAGATTTTCTTTTGAAAATAATTTTTGAAAGATTTACTCCCACTCTCCCTTACTATATTCTCCCCTTTTTGTTAAATAAAAAATACTCTATGAAAACGTTTAAACAAGTTTTTAAAGAAAACATCCATTTGATTTATAGTGATTAAGCTGCTAAGATCAAAGTTAAGAGAAAGATTAGCCATTAGTCCATAAACAATATTCATAAACAACGTGTAATGATAATTGGTCATAATTTATCTAAATGATGCATAAGTTAACATAAAAATTCAATTTAAGTTCAAATTCTAAATATCAGTCATAAGCATTCAAATAAACCACAACACAAACAATCCAAAAACAAACAATCGAAACCAAATATTCAAAATCCAAATTCATCAAAATGTTTAACAATTAAGTTCAAATTCATCCTAAGAAAACTAGCACGTGGAGGTCAATCATCCATCGGAGAATCAAGAAGAGATAGATGTGCCCATATATTAGCTACATATCGTGTAAGTGCATCGAGTCTCTCGTCTATAGCATTGAATCGATTATCCATTGCTTCGCGGTTAGCTCAAATTTCTTGTTGATTCTCCAACTGTTGAGTCCACATAGCAGTCAAGTGGGACTCTAATGATGCAAACCTCATATCCAATGTCTCCATGAATAAGCTAAAGTATGGAGGCATCGAACTCTCTTGCTATACTGGCTCGTTCTCGGCTAGGTTAACGGGATCATCAACAACCCGAAGAAGTTCATCAAGCTCTGGATCATCAACCGGAGCTGGAGCAGCTTGTGAAGAGCTAGCACCTGGAGTTTTCTGGGTTAAACGAACCCATTGATCCTTGTTACCACTCCATCCCGATTTATGCAAAGTTTTGAGATTTATTTGGGTGGTAAGAGGGATGGATACATCAAGCTCTACCTTAAGCTTGGATTTGATAAACATATTACTCAGAAAACAATCGTAAAATAAAGTTTCTACGTGTTTAGAAGGGACATTGTTTACAGTTTCAACGAGTTCGACAAAGATAATTTGTGGCAGATTTATTTTCTTATTTTTCTGGATACAATGTATCCACCATAGGTCTAAAGCTCTAATAGTGGAGTATTTGCCTTTGAATGGTCTAAACCACCAAGAGATTATCAGATGAAGAAAACGCTTGTGGTGAACTAACAACGTACTCGTACTAGACTTGGTTTTATAAGGAGTAGTCACTATTTCTCTCTCATTTTCTAAGCCGCTATTATTTAGACTAAATGCGTTAACGATGAAGTATGAGTCAATATAAATGTATTGGCCTAGGAGATAAGACCTAATACCTACTGTGGCAGTTTGGGACTCGTTTTGGAATATAAAATGCGAACAAGTTTGTGGTTAACAACTGGTTTGAGCTGAAAGAGTTTATAAAACTTCCATTCTTGGAGGGTAAGAAGATATTTAAATTTCATATCAATCATGGCTTAAAGAGAAGGGATACGTTCTTCCCGAATTTTATAAGACTCGAAGAGGTTAACAAACCTAGTGTAGAGATTTTCTCGGTGACCAGGTTCATTAAAACACGAGTTTCTAATTGTCATCTCGGGTTCATTTGGATTAGGATTAAGAGGTGGGTTTGGAGGTCAGTTTGAACGACTCGAAGATGACCTAGGGCGTTTTGGCATGATTTACAAAATCGGAATAAGAGTACCTGCAATTTGAAAACACATGTATGCAACAATCAATCCCAAAACTCAATATGAGTCCTCATTATCCAAGGTTCTCTAAAACTAACCTAATGGGTAAATTTTGAAAACTATTTGAAAAACTAAGTTTGAAAAATCATTATATGTATAGTTTTCATTAAAATAATACAATTAAATCAAAAACAACAATTAAAAACAAAAAAAATATTTTTTTATTTCGAAAATTTAAAAATAATTATTAAAATTTTTGTGTTTTTGATGAAATTGGTTGTAGATTATAATTCTAAACTATAATCTATCATATGCCCGATATATATTTTGAACTAGAACTAACTAAAACTAGTCTTATGTTCAAAAATCAATAAAATAGTGTTTTTAGAAAAGTTACCTTGAAAATTTCGGATTTGAGTGGAATGTGTTGACGTTTGCACTAATTTGATGATGCTAGCATGATTATACGTTGAAAAACAGTTTGATTCTGACTTGAAATCGAAAGAATGAAGCAAGTTGATAATTTGAGTGAGTAGTGG
Organism: Hibiscus syriacus; assembly: GCF_006381635.1. Classification (NCBI taxonomy): domain Eukaryota; kingdom Viridiplantae; phylum Streptophyta; class Magnoliopsida; order Malvales; family Malvaceae; genus Hibiscus; species Hibiscus syriacus. The sequence goes on from NW_024062733.1 coordinate 10,483,876, forward strand.
AAGGAACGACAAGCAAGAGTAGTTTTTAGGTTTTGGGCGAAAATGTTGATTTTTAGGGATTTAAAGCCTAAACCTGACAGAGGGTATATGTACCCATCGAGGGGTATCGATACATGTTGAAGCAGTATCAATACCTAGCAAGGGGGTATCGATACCTGTGTATGGGGTATCGATACCTAGTGCATAAAAATGTCAAAAATCTGCATTTAAACATTTAGAATGCTAAATTAATGAGCTTTAGTGGTATTGGCAACTCATATTTTGAAAATTAACTATGTTCAATCAATCAAAATTATCCTTAAAAAATTTTATTTGAACATATTATTAATTTTCACTAAAGATAATAGACTCCCCCTAACTATTAGCATAGAATGCATTCAAAAATGTTACTTTTATAAGCATTTTTCATTTGCTAATTAAAAGTGATAAAATCATTTTAAACACTAAGTCAAGGTATGTCAGTTAAACCTAATTCTCCTAAGTGTCCAAAATCTTTCTTTGTCTAAAGGTTTTGTAAAAATATCAGATATTTGATGCAAAGTATCAACAAATTTTAGAACTACATCTCCTTTTGTGATATGATCTCAAATGAAATAATGTCTAATTTCAATGTGCTTAGTTCTAGAGTGTTGGATGCGATTTTTAGTGAGACAAATAACACTAGTATTGTCACACTTGATAGGTATAGTACCAACTTCAATTTCATAGTCTAAAAGTTATTGTTTCATCCATAAAACTTGTGCGCAACAACTACCCGTTGAAATGTATTCCGCTTCAGTGGTAGGTAATGCAACACTATTTTGTTTCTTTGAAAATAAAGAAATCAACATATTTCCTAGGAATTGACAAGTACCGGAGGTACTTTTCCTATTTATTTTTCATCCTCCATAATATGCATAAGAGAAGGCATGCAAGCTAAAGCTAGAGTCTCTAGGATACCAAAGTCCTAAACTAGGAGTGTCCTTAAGGTATCTAAAGATTCTCTTAATGGCTTTTAGATATGATTCCTTAGGGCATGATTGAAATATAGAACATAAACAAGCACTAAACATAATGTCTGGTCTACTTGCTTTAGATAAAGTAAAGAACCAATCATTGACCTATATAATTTAACATCGACACATTTACCTCCTTCATCTTTGTCAAGCTTTGTAGAAGAACTCATAGGAGTGGCTTAGGATTTTACATTCTCCAATCCAAACTTTTTGAGCATATCTTGAACGTACTTTGCTTGATTGATGAAGATGCATCTTTCTTTTGCTTGAATTGGAGCCCCAAGAAAAATGAAAGCTCCCACATCATGCTCATCTCAAATTCACTCTGCATTAGCTTAGAAAATTCTTGGCAAAGAGCATCATTAGTAGAACTAAATATTATATCATCAACATAAATTTGAACTACTAATAAATCTTTACCTTTTCTCTTTAAAAACAATGTAGTGTCAACCTTCCCTTTTGAAAAACCTTTTTCAATTAAAAAAATTGACAATCATTCATACAAGCTCTAGGAGCTTGTTTTAAACCATATAGTGCTTTTGTCAATTTAAAAACATGATTTGGAAATTTTGAATCTTTAAAACCAGAAGGTTGTTCCACATACACTTCTTCTTTTATAAAACCATTTAAAAATGCACTTTTAACATCCATTTGATATAATTTAAATTCATTAAAACATGAAAATGCTAATAACATTCTAATTGCTTTCATCCTAGCTACATTAACATATGTTTATCATAGTATATACCTTCTTCTTGAGTATAGCCTTGAGTAACAAGTCTAGCCGTGTTCCTCACTATATTATCACTTTTATCTAATTTGTTCCTAAACACCCATTTAGTACCTATAGTAGATTTATTACTAGGCCTTTCAAATAATGTCCATACTTGACTTCTCTCAAATTGATTTAACTATTCTTGCATAGCCATAATCCAATTTTTATCGGTTAATGCTTCTTTAACATTTTTAGGCTCTATGCATGAGATAAATGCAACATAATTACATACACTCATAAGAGAAGATCGAGTAATTACCCTTTTGGATGTATCACCTAAAATCTCACCATCCTTGACATAGTTGTACTCTCTTGGGTATGATATTTCCCTTTCTTCAATGGTTAGATTCTTGAAAGCATCTTGAGTTTCCTCATCCTTCACTTCTTCCTTTGATGATGATTCTCCAACGTCATTTGCATTTACAATACCTACGTCATCTTCAACACAAGAATCCTTCCTCGAAAGGGGATTATCATCGAAAACAGCATGAATAGACTCTTCTACCACTAAAGTTCTTTTATTAAATACCCGATAAGCTTTAGAATTTAAGGAATAGCCCAAAAAATTCCTTAATCACTTTTAGCATCAAATTTGCTAAGATTGTCTTTACTGTTGTTTAAAACAAAACATTTACATCCAAAATGATGAAAATAACTAATGTTAGGCTTTTTATTTTTGAAAATTTCATATGAAGTTTTCTTTAAAATAGGCCTAATAATTACTCGATTAATAATATAACAAGCGGTATTTGTGGCTTTCGCCCAAAAATATTTTGGCAAATTGTTTTCACAAAGCATGGTTCTAGCCATTTCTTTTAAAGTTCAATTTTTCCTTTCAACAACTCCATTTTGTTGAGGGGTTCTACATGCTGAAAATTTATGGCTAATTCCATTTGAATTACAAAACTCAGTAAATCCAAGATTCTCAAATTCAGTCCCATGATCACTCCTAACACTAGAAATGGAGTAACCATTTTCGTTTTAGATTACTTTTGAAAACGTGATGAAATTTTCTAATGCTTCATCTTTAGTACTTAAGAATAGAACCCAAGTATATCTAGAATAATCATCAACTATTACAAAATCATATTGTTTTCCACTCAAACTAATAGTCCTAATTGGCCCAAAAAGATCTATATGGATCAATTGTGATACTCTACTAGTAGATACATCATTAATGGATTTAAAAGAAACTTTCTTTTGTTTCCCCTTTGAGCATGCATCACAAATTTTATCTTTGTCAAATTTTAGGTTTGACAACCCTCTTACTAAATCACCTTAAATTAGTCTTTGCAAAACACTCATGTTTGTGTGACCTAGTCTCCTATGCCATAACCAACTATCATGATCATCTTTACAAACTAGGCATAAATTAGTCATATTTATTGAATCTAAATGTACCATGTAAATGTTTCCTTTTCTATGACCAATGAGCATAATCTTATTAGATGCAATGTCAACAATTTTACAACCATTTGTTTCAAACAAAACATTGTATCCTTTATCACATAATTGACTAATACTCAACCAAAGGTTACCACTCCTCTATTTTTGTCGTTAAGCTCTATAAACCGGCCCTTGTCTCTGGTCATGTGTCTTGAGCATCCACTATCAAGGAACCATGAGTTTAAACTTGTATTTCGTGCCTTGAAGCAATGCTCTTTTTCCTACAAACATAGATTAATTTTTTATTTTTGGTACCCAAATTCTTTTGGGTCCATATTCATTAGTACCTAAAATCCTAGTCCCATTGGGTATCCATTTGTTTAGGATATCCTTATCTTTAGTAGTATTGAGTCCTTTAAGAACTCATATACTTATAATTATTTTACCATTAGAGGTTCTTTGAGAACCTCTATAATTGTAAGTTTTAAAGCTTTTTCTAATATAGTTGGATTTTGAATTTTCTTCTTTTTCAAAACGTTTTGTTCCAACTTTATCAAAAGAAGCTTTAAGATCATCAATTTTCTTTTGGTGATAGTCATTTACTCTTGAAAGTAAATTATGCAAATCAGAAATTTTCTTTTCAAAATCTTCAATTTTGATTTGCAATTCTTTTATTTTACTTTCAAGATCTTTGTTGGTCTTGGATAGAATATCATTTTCATTTTTCAATTTTGAAAAACATTTCTTGTATTTCGAAAATAATTTCTCATAATCCGAAGTCAACCCATTGTAATCCTCTAATAACTCATCATAAGAATAATCTTCTAAATCAAATGAGTTAGAGGTTACCTGAGAATCTTCCCCGAAGGCCATCAAGCATAGGTTTACTACTTCTTGTTCCTCTTCATTTGATGATTCATATCACTCCAAGTAGTCACGTGTGCCTTGTGCTTCTTCTTTGATTGACCATTCTTCTTTAATTGTGGGCAATCGTATTTGACATGCCCGAGCTTTTTTGCATTCATAGAAAATGATAGGGTCCTTCTCATTTGGTTCATTTTTGAAGCCTTCATTTCGTTTGAATTTTATTCCTCTGTTAGGCTTCATTAATTTTCTGAACCGTATGGCAAATAATGTTATTTCTTCATCATAGTCATCATCAACAAAATCACTCTCATCTTTTATGGATTTGAGAGCAACTCCAACATTCTTCTTTTTCTATGTTTCCTTCTTTGTCTCGTCCTTCTTCTCAAGGTCTACATCATCTTGAATCATCATTTTATGCGTGAGGAGAGAACTAATGAGCTCATCGAGAGTTAAAGACTTTAGGTCTTTAGCTTCGATGATCGTCGTCTTTTTCGATTGCCAAGCTTTTAGAAGAGAATAAATTATCTTCCACACAAGCTTCTTGTTTGGAATGATTTCTCCATATGCCTTGAGGCCATTGACAATCACGGAAAATCTATCCGTCATAGCTTTGATGTCTTCATCCGGTTTCATCCTGAAATTTTCATAGCTATGAGTAAGAAGACTAATTTTAGATTATTTTACCTTGTTTGTTCCTTCATGTGTGACTTTTAGATTGTCCCATATCTTATTGGCGGTTGTACAAGATGATACTCTCTCATATTTATCTAGTCCAAGTGCATAGAAAATAATATGGATAACCTTTGAGTTGAGCTGGAATAATCTCGTCTCTTCTTCACTCCACAAATCTGGATTCATGGATGGTTCATAATATCCGTTCATCATGATTTTCCATGCTCCCATGTCACTTGCTTGAATGAAGTACCTGATCCTATTCTTCCAATAAGCATAGTTAGCTCTATTGAATAAAGAAGGCTTGTTGACAGGCTGAGAATCAATGACGAAGTTGAAGTTTGATGTGGAGGCCATTGATGACTTAAATATCGATCGAACTCTTCTCGAATCTACTCAATAGGTGGTAAAACTTTCAAATGAGGGTAGCTCTGATACTAATTGTTGAGTTAATCGATCGGATGAATCGGCCAAGAGGGGGTGAATTGGCAATTAAAAATTTTGGTGAAAGCTTTGACAGAAAATTGAAAAGATTTGTACATCGATTTAGAGTGGTTTGACTTTCTCAACCAAAGTCTACGTCCACTACCTTAGCTATCCACATTAAGGATTTTCCACAAATTCACTAATTTATCTTTCTTTTGAGGACAAAGAGTGACCTTACAAATCCCTCAAGAACTATACCCTAAATTCTTGAGAACAATCTCTCCCAAAGAGAAAATCACAAATCTGTAAACTTTATAGAAAAACCTCACAAGGTAGATTGTTTGTACAATTCTAGAACAAGAAAAGAACACTCAAGAATAAATATAATTGAGCATAAAATGTGTTCTTGAAAGCAAAATAAATATTAAATGAAAATTGGCTTGAATTTCACAAACTTGATGCTTAATGCTTTCTCTCTTGATTCTTTCACAATACTTCATGATCAAAGGCTTCAAAACTTGTTTAAATACACATTGGATGAGTTCTGAACATTGGGGATCATTGGTGAAGTCAATATATCCGTTGTGGTGTGAATTCTACTTCAAAAATATGTTGGGAGCGTAGGGGTATCGGTACACCTTTAAGGGGTATCGATACATCCTGTGTAAAATTCAAATATTTTGACCGTTATAAGACTAGGGGTATCGGTACCTCTCAGGGGTATTGGACCCCATTGAGCATTCTATTTTTGTCGGAGCCAAAATCAACATAAGGGGTATTTTTACCTTTGAGCTAGGTATCAGTACCTCTTTGTATAGAGGTATCGGTACCATATGGGGTATCTGTACCCTTTTGCATTCAAAATATGAGTGGTATCGGTACCTCTTAAGAGGGTATCAGTATCTCTATATTTAAAATTCATTTTTGGCTCGATTTCGGTTCGAAATACTTTGTAAAAATTATTTCAAAAATATTTTAAGATTGAAATACAACTTTTCACTTAAGTAAGGAGTAAAATTGACATTTGAAAACTTTGAGTAATATATGTGATATTCTATTAATTGGATCGAATATTATTTTTGAAATTGAATATAAAATCTTAAAATTCATTAATACTTTATTTGTTATATCGAAACATCAAAATGTTTTCAACAGATAATTCTAGAAACACTGATGAACTTACAAGATGTATTGTCCCTATGTGTTATGAATCACGAATCAAGTACGTCAACATTGTCTGATAGTGTTACAACGTGAAAATGAAATAAAGACCATTGGGATATATGTTCATCTCCTTAAAATCTATTCAGCGATGATTCTGAAGATGATCTATGGACATGAATTTTTTGAATTAAAGAGTGAATACCTTGGAAGGGCAACGAATTGACCGATTGACATGCATTAATTCTGGGAGTTGTTCAGCTGGAGTTAACTCGATATTCCGATAGATTGACACAAATCGTAAATGCCTCTGATTTTACTGAATAATGGAATTACTCATGTCATATCTGAAAACCCAAGTAACTCAGATGCAAAGGATTCTGAATACCTTCCTGATACTAAATTGTCTATGAAAAATATCTGAATATTGTATGATCTTGATAACCACTTCCCAAACGAGTGATAATTTAGTTAGCTATCAAACCCTCTTTTTATAGGGATCATGATTATAAAATCCTATTAAATTACCAAAGTTTCATGATCTCTTACCTGATAAATACCAAGTATCTCCGAATAATAATATATAGATCCTCTAGTGTGTTCCTTATGTGATATATAAATGTTTTACCTGTTTTAAAGGTGATTTTCTGAAACCACTGATTTCTTGATTTACTAGTTTATGAACTATGGTTACTTGAAATATGTTCTTTGGTTACCTGTTCTCATTGTAAAATATGATTGTCCCTGATTTATAAAATCATGGAATTTATTGGTTTATGAATTAGGTTTTTTGTTTTCAATGGTTACTACTTGAACTGTTTTATTGGGACATTATCTGGGTAGGCTGAAGGTTTAGCTCTGAGCTGGTAAATCCTTACGGATCTAAGGTGACCATTGGGTAGGCTCTAAGGCCCCGAGAAACTTTCTTTCTTGGGTAGGCTCTCAGGCTCCAAGGCACTCCCTTGGCTTAATCATGGGACTAAATGGTGTACATGTGGAGGGTAATTATTTGATTTATTTCATTGTCACACTTACAAGATTTTACTAGATCACTATCCAGATATTACAGTTTATTGTTAAAACTGATTTCTACTGGATTTTATATGGGTAAAATTTTGGAGTATGGAGGTTCAACCCTAATCCAGCTGGTAAATCCTTATGGACCTAAGGTGACCCTTGGGTAGTCTCTGAGGCCCCGAGATCTTTCTTGGGTAGGGTCCGTGACCCCGGTAACCTTTTTGGGTATGCTCGTGGGCCCCAAGGCATTCCCTTAGGTTGGCTCTCTTTGTTGTGTGCTTATGGTAAGCCCTTATAGATGCAGTTCTGGGGAACTGCATAATGATGTTTGGTTGGAGGGTTCTACTATGGTTTTGAAAATATGTTTTAAACAGTTACTATTTAAAAAAGATATATATATATATATATTCATTGGTTTTGGGTTGGAACACACTAAACAACCTATTTCAATCTCCTGAAAACATTGTACTCTGAATGTTTCCTATGAAATGATATTTTCATGACTTTTACTCGATGAAACACCTGAGGAATCGTAGCTCATTCTGAAAAATTGTATACGTCTGAGTCAACAAGGAAATTTTATGGCTTTCCATTTATCTTCATGTCCTGTAGCATCAATTGGTAGTATTGTATTACTGAGCTTCCCAAAGCTCACTCTTTGACTCACTATTTCAGGTTGAAAGATTCAAACCAGTGTAGCTTCCGACTTCAGTAAAGGAGTTCCACCGGCGTTGCTTGTGGAGTACGGTGCATGTGATTAGGGGGCATGTAGGTTGTATTTTGTTTTATATACGAGTCTAAAATCTATTTTATTTCTGAATATTGTTAATTGTACTTTTGTGTTTATAAATTGTTTTATGAATTTACATGATTTAACAAAAAAATTAATTTTTCCGAGATTTTTACGATAGATTGATCCGGTGGCCCTAATGTGACACCCCATATCAGATCGGCCCACCTGCATCGGTCTGAGGGGGTTACAATTAAATTCTCTTTAAATGTCTTAGATTCAAATAATTATGTCTGCAAAATCTATATATGTTGTCAATGATTAAGAAAGATTATAAACAAATACTATCTTGCAATCATTCAAACTATTCAAAAAAATTACTCTTAACTTTTTTTTTTTTTCCTAATACAGACCATCAACTGATTCAATCTAATTCAAGGTTTCACATTCAAGCATAATAATATTATTTCTAGGAGGCGAGTTGAAAGGAGTTTCTCCAGCTGATTTATCCCGACTTAAAGTTGCTAAAGAGTTTACCACCTTATTAATATCATGCCGAACATAGTGAATCTTCACCTCCCATGTCCACAATGACATTACCTTCTAGTACAAAAGGTTCATGGTCCAAAACGTTAAAGACTTCAATACGATCTATTTCTCTTCTTAAATTCTAATTTTCACTCATGTTTTCAGGTATCGTGTAACGCCTATAATTCAAAGAGGAAGGTGAAACAAATTTCTAGACCTCGTGAAAAGTCAAACAACAATTTTCCTTGATTGTCACGTATTACTCCACCACATGCGATCGTTTTGTCATCCCATCCCATAGCTCTGTGGCTATAAGATTAACCAATTGATGAGTGAATTTAAGATTAAATGATTTTCGAGTAAGAATTAGGTATGGAAATGGATTGATTTAGAATATGGATAGCTAAAAAGATTTGGATTTAGGCTTATGAGAAGTAAGGCCTCGATCGATTTTTTTTTTTTACAGGCTAGACAAGGTGCTAACATTTTCTTTTGAAAAACAAAACATTTAATAACAAATAGATTCACCACTATTGTCACATAATCAATCATTGAAGCCTCACCAAGTCGGCTCGTCACACGAATGTTGTTAAAAGTGGTCTGCAAATGGTGTAATGTTGGTGTTTTTCCGAAAAATCATCTTTTTAATTTAATATTCCTGATCAGGCACCGGTCAGACTATATTTCTCGATCTAACACCCTTTGCAGTAAGGCGCGCCCCCTGCACCGCGCTTTACGCTGATTTGGTGCCACGTGGGGTAAGGCGCGCCTTATGCTGACATGGATACACGTGTGTATGGCGCGGGACAGGGGTCGCGCCTTACGCCACGTAAGATATAGCGCGAAGCAAGGGCCGCACTATTCAATTATCTCAATTATCAAACATGCATCATGCAAGGCACGGTGCAAAGACCGCGCCTTGCATTATTTTCCCAAACTTCTCGGCTTTAAGGCATCCTCTCTCGGCTATAAATAGCCGTCTCCAGTAAACTCTCTCACCAACAATCCTTTGAATAAGTAAATAACATCCGACAATCATCTTATATTTGATTCAGAAGTTTGCTCGATCTTTCGTTATAAGGCAATTTTGTTATAATATTTATTTTATAGTTATATATGATTATTTGAAAAAATATTATACTAATTGTTTTCAATTAATTTATGTGTTTGTAGAATTAGAAAGTGGGAGCATATGTCGAAATATTTTTGCGGTGCAGGTAATAATATAAAATTATATTATTTAAATTATTTACGTTTATGTGTAAAAAATTTATTCTGTTATATTTTTGGTCATATATTATTTATTTAATCAGGTTTGTTTCAGTTGTTTTTTTGCAGATATAATATTATTGCACTTTTAAACTCTAAGAATGACGCGACTTTCAGCTATTATTTATTATGATAGAGAAATTCAAGAAGATGAAACCGGCGTTGTATTCTTATCAAATGAGCGTGTTAAAATAACATTCAAGAGAAACATAACTCTTGAGGAGCTGATAACGAAGATTTCGAGGAATGTTCATGTTGGAAGTAGTGGAAGAATCTCGTCGTTGCAGTACAGATTTCCAACATCATTTTTGCCATTAATTTATACAGTGTTCGAACTATCGAACAATGATGAAGTTGAAATGATGGTTGATTCTCAAAGTAATTATTCAGACGACGATATTGAGATGTATGCAAAGTTTGTTCAAGTGCGTGCTATTCGGGGTCAGCCATTAAGCTCACACAATGGGCTGGCTGAACAAGTTGACAGCCCGACTACAGTAATGTGTAATGATTTTAATGTCATAATGGGAAATCCACATCATGGTGCCGACACATCAACTTCAATGGGGAGACATTCATCCGCAACTCCTTACGATATGTATCGAGGTGGGTCCTTAAAAAATCTGTATGGCAACATCGCGTCCAGTTCAAGGGGAAGGCATTTATCTGCAAATTTCTTTGACCTTAATATAGAGATGCCATCGACACAACAATCTGTGCAGTTTCCATTTGACACGATGGCTTCAAGCTCCAGGGGGAGGCATTCGACTGCGAGCTTTTTCGATCTCAATCCAGATATGCCTTCTAGTTCAAGGGGAAGGCATGTCAATAGTAGGTTCTTCGACCTAAATGTGGAGAGCATGGAGGAACCATCATCTCCACCAGAAGAACCGCTTCGTGAGCCTGGTGCGGATGGTGCTGAGACTGGACTATTCATTCACCCAAAATCACCACAATTCAACTCCGATGGTGATGAAGAAGTAGATGAAGTTCCAGCAAATGTGGCACAAACTGACCCTCCAACACACATGTATGAAGCTGATTATGATGCAATGTACGGGCCATAATTTGCGGATATGCCTCATCTCGGTGACTTTGGAAATTACTCATCAATAAATAATGGTGAGTTATCTTTAGGCATGGAGTTTTCAAGCAAGGAAGAAGCGATGATGGCTATCAAAAATTACAATATCCGTAATTCTGTTCAGTCCATAGTCGACCGCTCCACGACCGAAAAATATGTATGCTACTGTGCCCGACGCGAAAACGGATGCAGTTGGATGGTTCGTGTATCGAAGAGGAAGAGGAAAAACAACAGATGGGAACTAACAGTATACAACGGCCCTCACACATGTTGTGCTGGAGGGGTCAACCAAGATCATCCCAACTTGGACTCTGAAGTGATATGTCAAGCCATCATGCCCATGGTAAAAGCAAGCTCTCATATAGCTGTTGTTGTGTTGATTTCAGCTATACAATCGCAGTATGGGTACATCGTCTCCTATAAAAAAGCTTGGTTGGCAAAACAAAATGCCATTGTCAAACTTCATGGCGAATGGGATGCATCTTACAACGAACTTCCAGGCTGGTTTAGGCTTGTGTGGAGGTTGAATCATGGGACAATTGTGGACTTCGAAACCTCCTATGCATACCATAATGATCGAGTTCTCCGTGATCGATGCCAATTCTACCGGGTTTTTTGGACTTACCCACAGTGCGTTAATGCTGTCAAATATTGCAAGCCTATGGTCCAGATCGATGAGACTTTCTTGTATGCAAAATACAAGCAAGTTTTATTATTGGCAGTTGTCCAAGATGGCAATCGCAACATTCTTCCAGTTGCTTTTGCTCTTGTCGAAGGAGAAAATACATATTTTTAGGCTTTTTTCCTCCGAAATTTACACGCACGTGTTATCACGAGGGAAAACATCTGTGTCATTTCAGATCGCGGAGCTGGGATCAAAGCAGCAATGGAGTCTTTGGGTCTAATGTGGCAACCACCCTTTGTCCAACATAGGTATTGTCTCCGACACATTACTGCGAACTACCATGGAAGGTACAAGAAGAATGATGAGCGTCAATTAATTATGCGCATGGTAAGTAAAACTGATGTAGTTTGTTTTCTTTCGATCATTTTAATTTTGCAAAGAAAGCAAGTTAGTAAGTTATACATTTTTTGATCAGGTTACGACTACTTCATCAAACGTTTGAATCAATGCTTCAAGATTTGCAGGCGAAGAACGAGGAAAGATACGATTACATCAGCTTCATCGATAAAGAAATGTGGACGAACGCATATGATGGTGGATATCGATATAGACACATGACGACCAACTTGGCAGAGGCAATCAATTCAACTTTAAAGGGTGCACGTAACTTACCAGTAGCGGCTTTGGTAAAGACTATATATTTTCGTTTGGGGGCGCTTTTTGCGAAGCTCGGGGGACAAGCTCAAACCTGGATATAAGGCGGTCATGTCTATCACCCTAGATTAGTTGCAGATCTACAGAAAAAAATTCATGCATCAAATGGAATGTCTGTAACAAGCTTCTCTAGAAGGCATGAAATGTTTCGTGTCACAGAGTTACCGCGACCTCTTCAAGGGATTGAAGCTGTCGTTAAGAGTAAATCTAAGGGACAGAACGTGCGACTACGAGTTTTTTCAAGCTCTTAAGTATCCATGCTCTCATGTGATAGCAACTTGCTCGCATACACGTCAAGATTATAACCATTTTGTGGATATTGTATACCTACTATCTGAAGTTTTTAAGGTATACGAATTTGAGTTCCCCCCCATAGGTAATGACAAAGACCTTGATGAGGTTCAAGATTGGCTTCCGATTGTACCAAATCTGAGTTTATTGAGGGAGCGTGGTCGTCCAAAATCCAATCGAATTCATTGCGATATGGATATTCGAGAAAGATCTAGACAAGACAGAAGATGTGGGCATTGTAGAAACCCAGGACACACTAGAAAAATATGTCCACTTCTGTTGCCATCAAGTAACAATTGATGAGGAAATGATGTATTTGTTTATCAAATAATAATTCTTGTACTTTGATTTGCATTTACTTTAAGTTAATGTCATTCGATAATCGCTGTTGAAGATTAAAAAAACGATACAATAATACGAGATTGGACGTTTGCGTTATATGTGATTATAATAAAAGAGATAATAAGTTACAAACTTAAGAAAGTTATCGAACAATTTGGTATTTCAAAATAATTTTAAATACAACAAACTTACAATAAGTATTAAATGGTAAATGATAACCAAATTACAATAACTGATATTAAATGGTAATAAACAAAATTAACTGAAATACATTAAAAAAAGTCAAACAAATTTAACAATATAAAGTAAGAATTAAATGAGAAATAATAAAAAATTTCAATTAAAAAGTCCAATAAACTAAATACAAATATAATAAAAAACAAAATCTATCGATGCTTGCGACGCGAATGTGTTCCGTAGGGCGGTGGCTGTCAGTCTCGAGGAGGATTTCTTCGTATCACTGGTTGTAACTCCTCGTTGTCATCATTATCATCATCACCACCATCGTCGTCGTCGTCGTCCTGAGTAGGTACATTAGGTTGATGAGGAGCTGATGAATATGAAGCACCTCCATAAAATAAGGATCCTAGAGGTGTATGGCTGACTATCCCACCGGCCTGCGAAAACTGGGAAAACTCATAAAACCCATACATCGCTGAGTGTGAAAACTGTACAGGAGGTGTCTATGCTGCGGCCATGGGTGATGAGGCTGAACCCGCCAAATATCCAGCATATGAACCCCAAGTCAGATCTGCAAACATAGATCCATAATAGCCTCTAGGAGGGGTTATCTGTGACGGTGGAGGCGGTGGGGTCATAAAAGCAGGTGAAGGCGGCGACGGCGACATCTAGTAATGGAAAGGCAGTGGCGGCATCATATATGGTTACGGTATGTAAGTCGTTGGATACGGTGGCTACTGTAAAGGTCCTGCTGGTGCAGTTGAGGATGAATCGGATGCACCTACTCTCTGTCTATGAGTCGGGGGATGATGGTGCTGTGTCGGTGAACATCTCTGTCAACGTCACGGAAAGGTCTGCCCTCGTGCATCCTCGGGAAGCAGAAACGGTTTGCCGTTACTGTTGAACCACTCATAATAACCGTCAGCAACCATCAAGGGGTCAAGTAAAATGGGCTCTCTTTGGGGAAGGCATCGATGTCAATCCTCCCACAATACGACCCACGCATGATACCTCACCAGCCAATTTGTATCTGTCTTGCCGCATCTATCTGTGCTATACAACTCGTCCATATTGCGAGGTGCTTCCGGAATTGGTTGAAAACAACCAAATTGTCGGAGCACGCGATCAGTAGAGTGCCACTCGACGGTCGCATAACAGATCAAGGGGATCATTGCTATCCAAACATCTGATGGGCCCCTCAACTCAGGTGGGATCATCGCCCTCACATCATCAGTAGAATATGGCACCCATTCAAACTAAAACAAATATATATAATTTTTATCAAAATATTAATCTAATTATATAACTATAATCTAAAATCGATTTTTAAACATTAAAATTCATACATGTATGCCAGCCTTCTGATCGATTAACACTCTAATTTTTCTAAATCATTAGGTAGCTCCTGATGATTTTTCCTATCAGTAGACAACCTATTCAAGAAAAATAATTTCTTATTCACTGTATAAAATTATTAATATACAAAATCAGTTTTATAATTAACTCAGAAGTAGCGGAAATACGAATGGGTTCTTGACAACGGAACATAAAAAGGGTAATCGATACCATGCCCAAGACTGCAGCAGGAGGAGACATCCGCCGATAGCATTACGCCTGTAGTCAATAGCTCGACACATCTCCCTGTACAGGCAAACCAAAACTGCCGAGCCCCAACTGAGTGATCCGGCCAGATGAAATTCGCCAAGATGTTGTAACCACATACAGTGAACTTGGTTGTGCGATTTGTCCGGTATCAGCAACCCTCCTATCAGTTGCAGCATGCATGCCCGTGCATACTGTTTAACTTCATCGTCAGACGCATCCTCGCTCAACTCCCGTAAATTGGCATCTAACCAATTTAACGATATCCGTCCACCGTTAAAATTTTTCGGGACACATCCTAGACTAACCCGACACAAAGTAGTCCAAGAACCGGAAGCTATCCCTGATATCACACCTCCATCCACCGGAAGCCCTAGGTGCATAGAAACATCCTCAAGCGTGATCGTGCACTCTCCGCACAGAAGATGGAATGTGTGGGTCTCCGTCCTCCACCGCTCTACTAAGGCAGAAATAAGATTTGGTTCTATCTTACAGTGACCCTGATATCTACCTAGGTGACCGAATCCAACCTCTACTAAATACGACATTACACGAGTAGGTATAACTAACTTAATGTTCCTAATAAAATGATCTAATATACGGTATCTCTCCTAAAAAATAAATAATTACACAAATTAATTTTTAAACTAATAATCATGCATTAAATAAATTAATGAATTAAATTAAAACGTTAAAATGTTACCGTATCAGCAAAGTGTCGAGATATATGATTTCCATCCAGCCAAAGTAGACCGCCTTCCATTTTATGTCTGCAAAAAAATTAATTAAATAAAATATTTAGCAATTAAAATAATTAAATAAATTACTAAAAAAACTAAATATAATAAAATATACCTTAATAATAGAATATAAGAGTATTTGAGAGAAGTTGAGAGGATTTGGTGTGATGAAAGTGATTGAGAATTGGGGTATTTATAGGGAGGGAAGGTGTGAACGGGCGGGAATAATTTGATAATTAAGGGTATAGCGCGGGGCATGGCCCGCGCCTTTCTGACGAGTGTCAGAATCACAGGTAAGGCGCGGCCCCTGCGCCGCGCCATACCCTTAATTACCAACCTACCCTCGCCCGTTCACACGTGTATCCATGTCAGCATAAGGCGCGCCTCAGGGGGCGCGCCTTACCCCACGTGGCACTAACTCAGCGTATAGTGCGGTGCAGGGGGCACGCCTTACTGCAAAGGGTGTTAGATCGAAAAATATAGTCTAATCGGTGCCTAATCGGGAATATTAAATTAAAAAGATGATTTTTTGGGAAAAATGCCTGTAATGTTCACATATTAATATTATGAAATTTTTTCTCCAATTTCATTTAAAACTTGGGTTGTAATTTAATTTTACAAATGGAAATATTTGTATAAATCCCTTAATTAAATCAAATTACTTGATTTTTATGATTTTTTAATACAGAATATAATTAAATTAATTCGCTTGGACATATTAAGTTTACTATCTACAAAATTAACCACTTGCATTTTTTTTACCCTACTGATTTTATCTCAATAATTAAGTTTCTGTGAAAAAACTACTATTCATTTGTTTGTCAATAAAATTACCACTTAATCATTAACGAGTAACGACCAATTCATAAGATTATTTTATAATTCTATAAAGTTAACCAATGTCAAATTGACATGAAAGATATTTTTATCAAACAAAAACATATAAATTAATTAAGACTAAATAGATTATTGGAATGCAAAGTGCAAACGCAACAAATAAAAAAAAACCTTGAAATTAAATAAATAGGCTAAAAAGTGAAAAAGAATAAGGGGGAAAAAAGAAATGGTCCCCTAGAATATGCTCAAGTGATCTACACGAAAAAGTATGACTTTTGATCGGAAATCAAATGGAATAAAAGTGAATAATTAACAACTAATCAAGTCATTAGCACATATTAAATATTTTAAAATTTATATTAAAAAAAAGGTCATAAATAGACCAATGGTGTTTAATTAGCGGCAATATTTTAAAGGGTCGGCTGTTGGGGCAAGAGCCAATTGTACGAAAGTTCATTTTCTGCACCAAACCTTGCTTCTTCCACTTGTGTTCGTAGTTATCCAACACCCTTGAACTAATCTAGCTTTTATATTAAACACTTTATTTTCATATCTTCCTAAGGCCTCCGTCCAATCCCTTGCTCTTTTTCATTAGTTAAAACAGAAAAAGAAGCATAAACATTGCTGAACTGTTAACAACTAATTTTAGGGTCTATTGTTAATTATACATGATTAATATATAATTTAACCAAACAAATCTTTGAGCCACCCCAAGTTTTCCAACTGACGACCACATTGATGTCTTGTATATTTGTATGCACTTAAGGGATGAGCATCAATATTCAATATGGTAAACTACATAGAATTTTACATGATTACTTAATTAATTTTTGAATAGTCTATTAATTAATTGATCGCTTAATTACTTTTTTAAATAATTTAGATTGATTATAAAATAATATTTTTCATAATCTTTCTTAAGTACTATTGATAATACATATACGTTACAAATACATCTGCTTAAACATAGGACCTCAAGAGAGAATAACACTTCTTCGATCACTGAAATCACTCGATGGATTCAATTGATTGCTTAACAGTGATAACTTTAATGTTACTGTGTTCTGTTGAAATGCTCTATTATTAAAATATTATATGGCAAAGCTTTTTCCCCCTCTCACCATCTTGTGAATTCTTTATGTATATATGCAACTTACTATGTATCTTCACTTTAAGAAACTAGTCGAATTCAATTCATAATTATCCTAAACTTATATATATATATATTGCCAATAAGTTCTTAATAGAATCCGGTATAAATCAGCTTTAAAATGACCATCCAGCTCAGTTGGTAGAACAAGGTTCTTAACTTTGAGGTCGTGGGATCGAGTCCTACGGAGGGCATTTCATAATTCGGAGGTTTCCTATGAAAGCTGCTCTCAACCTGGTGTTGGGGGCAGCCTACTATCTTACCTCCCCTTACCCTATACATATGGGAAAAAAGGGACAGCCATTTATTTATAAATCAGCTTTAGATTTTAATTTAGTTTGAATACTACGATGAATAGGTTCTCTCCGAATATATTATAATGAGTTTAATTATATTTCATAATTATTAATTTTAATATTTTTAAATATATATTATATGTGGTTGTGGTTATGTCATATACTTATAATTTCAAATAATAATAACAATAATAGTCTTTTTGGTGTTTGCTCTTTTACTTTTTTTTTATTGTTGACACATTTTTTCTGTTAATCTAATATCGGGTAAATTATGTATTTAGTCACCCACCTATTTTTGTGGTTTTATTTTGGTTATTCATTTTTTTTCAAAATCATACATGACGTTACATTTTAATTTCATTTTGGTCACATGTTGTTAAAAAATAAACAGAAGTACTAACATATAATTTTTTCATTGATAATGCGACATTATCTTATGATGACACGTCAACATCATCGCTAATTTTTAACAGATGGTAACCAAAACAGAACCTAAAACTAACATTAAGTATGATTTTGAAAAAATATGATTAAACGACCAAAACAGAACTATAACAATAAGTCAATGACTATTTGCGTAGTTTACTAATATTAGTGCAAGTATTGTCTATCATAGATATTTGCACCACTTGAGTTGGAATTGAATCAGCTTAATATTTAATACATTCAAGTATAACCTTGATTTCAACCAATTCAATTTGAGCAATTTTTTAATATATTGAAATTTGACTCCATGACAAACCTCTATTTCACTACCAACTTGCACAGGTCTCTCTCTCAAATCCTCAGCATGATCTCTCCCATTTTTATCTCTTTATTATCATCTCTCTCCGCAATTTTCTCCTCCATATCTCACCATGTCAACAAACCAACAAGTTAGTACTGCACTTTCATACATAATTTAGTGTCTTTCGAATCTATATATACACAACTACGTACTGAATATAACTCTTGTTCCAGGTTATGTGGCCCAGATTAGTGGCTAACAAGATCCTTAGAAAGAGATTAGGAAGCAACAACTTCGTTGCAGATTTTCCCAGATACAAAGAAATCCCGACCTTGGATCGGCCATGTCTTAGTCCAAACAGTAGCATTTTCGTCCACCATAAGGATATACATAACTACAGGTAATTCATCTAGCACCACCTAACTATTTATATTCGTTTCCATCCTTTTTGATAATTGTCTTTCTGAATCTATGAAGCAACTTCAGTAATAAAAGGTAGTGTTGTTCTTCTTAGAGATCTCAAGTTCAAATAGCGATGAATGCGTATTATTAATAGCTAATAAAAATAATTCTTTCATTTGTTAGGATTTTTGTTAGTACATGGAATGTTGGAGGTGTTGCACCACCGGAAGACTTGGATATGGAGGAATTGCTAGATACGGGCAATACCTCCTGCGAAATCTACGTTCTTGGGTAAATCACATACATCAAAATCGTTTTCGTTTTTAGTTTCTTTTCCCACTAGAAAATCAAACAATGATCGATCATCATTGTCTTCTTCTTCATTTCAGATTTCAAGAAATTGTACCCCTTAGCACCTTCAGCGTGCTGGGATCAGAAAACAACAAGATCTCAACTAAATGGAATTCCCTGATTAGACGGGCTTTGAACAAGAAGAAAATCCGACAACATTCCAATGAAGAAGAAGAACAGTCAAATCATGAAAAGAGCAGCAATAATAATATTACAGGACAAGACTTTCAGTGTATTATAAGTAAGCAAATGGTCGGGATTCTAATCACAGTTTGGGTCCGAAGCTATCTTTGTCCTTATATCAGGTCTCCTAGTGTCTCGTGTATAGGCTGTGGAATCATGGGCTGCCTAGGAAATAAGGTGATTATCAAACAAATAATATTGTTAATTATCTCATATTATTCGTCCTTGATCTTTTTCAAATATCTCGATTCGCAGGGTTCGGTTTCGGTTCGATTTAGACTACACGAAACAAGCTTCTGCTTCGTTTGCTGTCATCTAGCCTCTGGTGGTAGACGAGGAGACGAGAACCTTAGAAACTCCAATGTTTCCGAAATATTTTCCAGAACAAGTTTCCCTAGAGGCCCTTCACTTGATTTACCAATAAAAATCCTAGACCATGAGTACGTAAAATTAATTACTTTATTAACTAATTAATGATTAACATGACACTAACATTGAATCAGGGGTGGATTGAAGGAATGAACGAAGACAATCGCTCTAAAAATTTAAAATTCTCATATATTTTTAATATTTCCTTTTTATTTTATATTAATAATTTTACGTACATATTATTTGATTGCCTGTTTCCAACTTTGAATCTTTCATGAGGCCGCCAAAGATAAAACGTGGTTTTTTGTTGACTATTATTTGTGACATTTTGGAATGTATATAGTTTGAAATAATTAAATTAGTGTAGTTGTTAAAAAGCAAATTTTAATCTAGTGGGCTAATTAAATTATTTTATTTACTGGTAAACCGACTTTTTATTATCAAATAGTTTATTATAGGATATAGTTGACTTCTTAATCAAATTAAAAAAATTAATTACTTTCTAGGCTATAAACATAAAGATTAAAACGAATTTAATATGGAAATATCTTGTGATATTGTCTTAATTAACCATTGTCATGGTTTGTTTTGCAGTCGGGTAATTTTTCTAGGAGACTTGAATTATAGGATTTCCCTACCGGAATCAACTGTTCGACTATTAGTAGATTCAAGAGACTGGAATTCCCTGCTCGAAAATGATCAGGTAATAAAAAAACATCTTCGTATTTATGTCTAAATATAAATAAAAAAAAAATCGAATTTTCTTATTCTGAAAATTTCTTATTGGAATGAAGCTAAGGATGGAGCTGATGAATGGCGAATTTAAAGGGTGGCATGAAGGATTAATTGCATTTGCTCCTACTTATAAATACCGTCCGAATTCTGATATATACCATGGATGTTTTCATCAAAGCAAAAAAGGAGAAAAGAAACGCTCCCCGGCATGGTAATTTTATAAGTTCTTCCCTAACATAAAATCATGTATCTGTCTTTACATTAAGATTTATACGATTATCGTGATCGAAGAATTTGTGTTTGATTTTTCCAGGTGTGACAGAATAATGTTGTACGGGACAGGATTAAAGCAACATGTATATACCAGGGGGGAAGAAAACTTCTCGGATCATAGGCCGGTGAAAGCAATATTTACAGCTGAAGTTGGGGTTTTACATTCACTGAAACAATTTCAAAGCGTTTTTTTGTCGGAAAGGTTTGATAGGATTACAAGTAAGACCGATGATTTTATATGTAAAGGAAGATCCAGCATCCAGATTTTATAAATCAAAACTACTTTATTTTAGCTTGTATGATTGTTTCATGCATGTTTTTTTAATTGTCTTAAATGATTATAAGGTAATATATAAGTTGATTTCAACTTAAATTTGTTGATAATATACACATTCTTCATGATTTTTCTTTTTTATTTCTTAGTTAATAGAAAAAGGTTAGATTATTTTTTAGAAAAAGAAAAGGAAAAAAAATAGGTTTTGTTTTGATCCAACAACTAGAGTCCAAAATTTGACTGCTTCCAACCAGGGTGTCACCCAATGATTAGAGTAGCTTAGGAACCAAGTTTATTGGCGGATTTCAAGCTAATTATAATTTACAATTACTTATCATCTTTCAAACTCAATAAATAAATAAATAATGATTGAAAGAATTTAATATAAACTATGGGACAATAATTGAGTAGTTTGGAAAGTATTAACCAAATTAATTCTGCCTTTGAATTGGACCGACTATTTCTAATTGGTTAATAATTTACATCGTTGTTAAGGATTGAATCATTTATCCATATCACTTGATGCACATAATCTTAATGCAACTATTTCTTAAGATTTAATTTAACACCACCTCCTTAAAGAGTAGCACACTTCTTGTTCCCAGTGTTGAAAAAAATCGCTAATTGTGGAGTTTTAAATGAGAAATTGAGCCAAACATTGTTGAGGAAAACGTAGAATCAATTGTTGGTTCTAAATGTTTTGATGTGCATGATGTGGGCAACATATCTTTTCGAAATTTTGTTTTGAGATTAAAATGATAAATATTAAATTGTTGCTTTAGTTCGTACAATAATTTTGGAAATCGCTTGTTATGATTATTGATTCTCTTTTATTAAATGTTTTGTTAGGTAAAAAATGTTCAATAATTCACAATGTGAAATTCCTATAAATATTGTGTAAACCTAAAGTTGAAACACAATTCAAAACAACTCAAAAACAATTCAAAAGAATTATTTCTTCTTCTCTAGTGTTTTTTATGATAGATGAAAGCAAGTGAATAGTTCGTGATCTCTTTAGAAGTGCAACTGTAGCATAATCTAGTTGTTGTATCCTATCAGACAAATCACCAATGATTTCAAGCACCATAAGAGTGGTCGAAAATCTTTCTTAATGAAATTGTGTAGCTGGACGCCTTAACTCATTTCCAATTGGTTGTTCTGTCAAAAATTGAGTTTTTATTTCTTAATTGTTATTTTTGGTTATTTAATAAAATATTTAATTTTTCTTTTCTTTTCATCTCGGATTGTTATACTTCTAACAATCTTAAAAACAATTCTTTCTTCTACCTTTCTTTAATTCGAGAAGATTCTTAGTGAAATCAAGAAAGCAAATAAATTTATTTTCGGGATTTATTATGTCATTTTAATGGGTTTGCTTAATCTCAATGTAGACAAATCTATTTAATAGAAGTTGTCGTTAAAGTAACGATGGTTACTAATTTTGTTTTAGAATGTTGATCATGTAATAAAGAATTAATGTGATTTTTTTATGTTATGATATTATTTGATAATATTATTATGGTAAGATTTTACCCATAAAAGTGTATTGTGATATTGTTTATGAAATTAAGGGTATGATATTATTACTTTATAATTATTTTTGGCCAAGATTAAATATGGTATGAATAAAAATTATCATTGGTATTTATAATAATTATTAAGTGTTATAATAAATATCAATTGTGTTTTGAAAACACTATGAAATTCATTATCATACAAACGGATTAGTTCCTTTTGATTACTCGGTTGCGGAAATTAAAATTAAATGATTAGTCCCTTTTGATTATTGCATTTCAAAAATTATTATTATTATTTTGATTAATCTGTGATAAGTACAAGGCAGTATTTATTCAAAGATAATTCTCAACCATTCGATATTATTTAGCATTCACAACACTGGTATTCCTGGTGCTCAAACCCAAGACCTCAAGGAATAACAATATTCATTTACCACCAAGGTCGTTTGGTTCGTGCATGTTTCGAAAATTAAAATAAAAAGATTAGTTCCTTTTGATTATTGGGTTGCTAAAATTAAAGGATTATGTTCCTTTGATTTCTGTTTGTTAAACATAATCAGATTATCGTGATATATATATTTCGAGTTTTAGTGTTACTAATCTCGTCGTTTAATGGAAGATATAACCTTCAAAAAAAGAAAAATAAATCATTGGATTTATTTCATCATTAGAATCTTGTGTTGATTCTAACTTTGTAGGAAAAATAAATCGTTGAATTTATTTCCTTGAGATTCCTGAATGATTCTAACTTTGTACGGAAAATAAATCATTATATTTTTTTTGAGAATCTCGAATGATTTTATCTTTTAAAAGGAAATAAATAGTTAAATTTATTTTCTTGATAATTCTTAAATGATTCTATTTTGTACGAGGAAATAAATTGTTAAATTTATTTTCTTAAGATTCTTGAATAAAGAAATAAATTATTGAATTTATTTTTTTAGGAATCTTGAATGATTCTACCGAGTAAAAGGACGTAAATTGAATTTATTTTCATGTGAATCTTATATAATTTTGGTTTGTGAAAAGAAACAAATCGTTGATTTTTTTTAGAATCTTAAATGATTCTATTTTGAAAAAAATTAAATAAATCATTGAATTTATTTTTCATGTTTTGTAAAAAGAATTAAATCGTTGAATTTATTTTCCCTGTTTTGTAAAATGAAATATATCGTTAAATTTATTTGTATGAAAATTTTATATGATTATGGATTATAAAAGGAAATAAATCGTCGAATTTATTTCCTTAAGAATCTTGAACAATTCTATATTGTAAAAAGAAATAAATCATTGAATTTATTTTCCTAAAAATCTAATATGATTATATTTTTTAAGAAAAAAATAAATCGTTAAATTTATTTCTTCGAAATTTCGATATTTGTAAAGTGAGATCTTCTAAATAAATTTGTTTTAAGAAATTTAATCCATATCGTTTTAATAGGTTATTTGATCTACTTTTTCCAAACAAGAAGTAATATGAATAAACATGTTTATTCAATTTGTTATGAACTAATTTGTTTAACGAAATTTGTTGCTGGAAGTAACATTGGCTACGAATTGTTAAATTATCACACCCCCTCATCGCAAATATTAGCATTAGCATAACATACAAGAATTCATAGAGCATTATAAGACACAACAATTATGTTGAAACGAAATGACAATTTAAGTACTAAATTGAAAAATATATATATTTAGATAATAAAATGAATAAACCGGTATGGTATCGAGCGAAACGTTCGTTAAGCAATTGTATAAATGATTGAAAACTTTGCTTTCTCATATTTGGGCCATACTTTCCCATGAAAATGGAGGATTAAGGCAGATCCAATATTTGTATCACTTTGTCCGTCCTCTAACAAATGATTTATTTATTTTTGCTGCCCTTTGAACAGCGGCGCTTGTCCCACGTCAGTTCAATTATGTTCAGTTATTGACCAAGTTTGAAATGAAATTTGATATCCCATATTTATTTCATTTCACTTTCCTCAACTATAAATTCATATATTTACAATACCTTAATGATTTCAATAAATAGATTCATTTTATTTTATATCTACATTTTTTAATTTGTGGAGCTCCACGTTTGTAAACTAGTTTATAATTCATACAGTTTTATAATTAGTTTATTGTTATCTAATTTTACGTAGTTTTTGGAATGATCTTTGTCTGTTCATTTTGATAACACGAATGTCACATCCCTAAATATTCTGAATCGAGTTTTACAAAACAACTGTTCATAAATTGCACATATTCCGTTGTGGGAAACATTTTATTACCTCTGTAACAAGCAAACAAATAATTGCAATGTGGTTGTTAATTCATCTTTGTCGGTAGGTTATTCCAGCCTGTATTCTGTGGCGTTTTTACCAAAAAAAGCACTTAAATAATCAATAATTACTTATTAGGTGTACATTGACCAAATTTTACCGATCTAACACTCATATGCTAACATAGACGGAAGGCACGGATCACCAAACTCGTGTTCTCTGGGTTTTCTTCCAAGTTGGCGCCACGCGGGCAAAGTGCGGAACACCATCCATGCTTTCGTGGGGAAAACTGACACGCGACGGAAGGCGTGTATTACCATTCACGTCTTTCATTTTTCACCTTGAATTATTTGGTACTCCATAATTACCCGAGCCTTAAAGTTCGGCAACTCACCCATCTCCTTCTCCTATAAATATCCCGAATGCAAACATCAAACCACACCAAAATTACTTTCACATTTTTCCTTCTATCAAGTTAAGTAGATTTTATTATAGTTCTTAGAAGGTAAAATTATTTTTATTATATTATATTATATTTATTATTTGACCATTTTTTACTAACTATTTCATATTATTTTTTGCAGTTGTAAAATGGAAAGCATAATCAAATCTCGAGACATTTTGTCAATACAATAATAATATTAATTTGTGTTATTTAATTTACTGTGATTTTTTTAAATTTTTTTAGCATTAGTTTATATTTTAATTTGTATACTATTTATTTAATTAAGCATATTTCAACTATATTGTTTTTGAAGATATAAGACTCTCAGTCTTTCAAACTCACATAATGAGGCGTATTTTAGCTATTATTTACTAAGATGGAGAAATTCAGAAAGATGAAATTGACATTATCTTCGCATCAAATCATTATATTAGAATAGCCTTCAAGAGAAACATCACTCTTAAGGAGCTGGTCACTAAAATTTCAATGAAGGTTCATGTTGGAAGTACTAGAAGATTGTCCTCATTCCAGTACATATTTCCAACCGTAGTATTTTCGTTAACTTATACTGAGTTCGAACTCTCCAAAGATGACGATGTTTCTATGATGGTTGATTCTCAAAATCAAAATTCAGATGCTTATACAGAAATGTATTGTGGCATTTGTTGAAGTGTCTACGGTTCATGGTATATCATTATGCTCCCACTATGGGCTGGCTCAACAAGCTAATCAAGTTGACATCCCAACTCAAGTAATATGTAACGATTTTAACTCATTAATGGGAAATCTGCATCCTGGTACCATCCCATCAAGTTCGATGAGGAGACATTCATTAGTAACTTGTTACGATCTCCATCGAGTTGGCTCCAAGAACAATCTGTATGGCAACATCACTTCCAGTTTAAGGGGAAGTCATTCATCTGCCAAATTCTTTGACTTGAATATGGGATACCCTCGACACGAAAATCTGTTCAATACCCATTTGACACGATGCCTTCAAGTTTCAGTGGGAGACATTCAATTGCGAGCTTCTTCAACCTCAATGTCAAGATGTCTGTGACACAACACTCAGTTCAAAACCCATATGACACGATGCCTTCAAGTTCAAGAAGAAGGCATTCAACTACCAGCTTGTTCGACCTAAATATTGGCATCACAAAGGAACCTTTATCTCCACCAGAAAAACCTCTTTGTGAGCCAGGTGCGGATGGTGTTGAAACTGGACTATTCATTGATCCAGAATCATATCAGTTCAACATGAACTCTGATGATGATGATGTAGATAAAGTTCCCACAAATACGGTACACACCGAACCTCCAACACACATATATGAAGCTGACTATAGTGCAATATATGAGCCAAAATTTACGGATATACCTAATGTTGGTGACTAAGGATTTAACTCATCAGTCAATGATGGTGAGTTATATATCAGAATGGAGTTTCTATTGAAAGAAGAAACGATAATTGCAATTAAGAATTACAATATTTGTAATTCTGTTCACTTCAGAGTCGATCAATCCACCACTAAAAAGTATGCCTACTATTGTGTCTAACGTGATAACGGATGCAACTGGACGGTTCGTGTATCGAAAAGGAAAAAATAACATATAGGAACTAAGTATAGAAAGGTCCTCATACATGTTGTGCTAGAGAGATCAACCAGGAGCATCCCAACTTGGACTCCGACATTATCTGCAAAGCCATCAATGCCCATGGTCAAAGCAAGCTCCATATAGCTATTGCGGTGTTGATTTCAGCTATACAGTCTCAATATGGGTACACCCGATGAAATCATGGAAGGCAAAACAAAATTCCATTTAAAAACTTAACAATGAGTGGGATTCATCTTATAACGAACTACCAAGTTGGTTTAGGGTAGTGCGCAGACTGAATCCTGAGATAATAGTCGACTTCGAAACTTGTCATGCATACCACAATGATCGAGTGCTTCGCGATCAATGCCAATTCTATCGACTTTTTTGGACTTACCCACATTATATTAATGTTGTGAAATACTGCTGATTATGTGCTGAAATTTAAGTTTAGTTTTGATTATTAGATGCTAAGTAAGATTAAGGAAAGATTAATTTGCTTTAAAACAACAAGATGAAGAGTTTATGAGGATTTAAAGATTTGGAGTTTTTGAATGAAATATCAAAATAAAGTTTATATTGAGAATTGAAAGTTGAATTTGACTTGTCCCAAACTTGATTAAAGGATATGAAGGGTTAGAATCAGAATTATATTATATGGGAATTTGAGTGAAATTCTTAAATTCTATGTGGAGGAATGGATTTTGAAGTGTAAGAGATATTGAATGGGTATTAATTAGTTTAAATAAGTGTATGAGAGTTAAGAACATGAAAGTGGATGAAATATGAAGCATTTGAGTTGTTTTGAGTAGATTTTCGGGATTTAAAATAAATTCTGAGCTATGTGCATCGATGCACATTCAAGGTGCACCGATGCATCAAGGGTAAATCTCTAGAAATTGTTCAGTGTGTATCGATGCACAGGAAGTGCATCGATGCAACTATTAAAATGGAAACATCGAATGCAATTGGTGCATCGATGCATAAGGAGTACATCGATGCATCCCCTTAAAATGAAAACATCGAAGGTGATTTGTGCATCGATGCACGAGTACAGCATCGATGCACATACTAAAGAATGCATCGATGCACTTCAAGAGAAATAGAAATAAACCTTTCTTTTGGTCTAAGAAATGATATATTAGAGTATATTAATTGGATATTGATATATATCAATGTATTATTATGTAGATATTGAACGTGACTTTGCTTCAAAGTAATCGAAGGGTTAGAATTGATTCAATTCAAACAAGGCTAAGGTGAGTGCATATGCATAACATGATTATGTTAGTATATTCAGTTCTAGACTAGTGATAAGTCTAGATTTAATATCTTGATACATGATTCATTCAATATTATTAAAGATGATATGAATTCATACCATATGCATTATGGGATATACTATGCAGATTATGGTAAGTCTATTTTCCAGATTAGAGCTTATATATGAATGTATGTGTCATATGGGATTGAATGAGTTACGAGATATCTATATTAGGTATATGAAGTGTGTGTGATGTGTTTTTTATGGTTTATATGTATGAATGAGCATATGTATTGACATGTTACATTATATATATATTATATGAGTTCTGTAAATAGGTAGATAAATGTGTTAAATATGTGAAATAGTTAAAATAATTAATATTATTTCATAAGAATATGAAATAAGAAGTATGGAAAGGATATAAGAAAGAATATGAAATATATAGCATATGAATATGAAATCATATGAGGGGTGACATGAATTATATGAAAAATAAACTACGTGATTACAAATATATGAAAATATGCTAGCGTGATAGGACCTAGGAACTAGTACACGTGATATATATACATTTATATAAGTTATTGGATGAAAAATGAACAAGAGATAAAAGAGATGAAGGATAATATTATAGAAGTATGATAAAAACATAAATGATGACATGTATGTATGTATGTATGTATGTATGTATGTATGTATGTATGTATGTATGTATGTATGTATGTATGTATGTATGTATGTATGTATGTATGTATGTATGTATGTATGTATGTATGTATGTATGTATGTATGTATGTATGTATGTATGTATGTATGTATGTATGTATGTATGTATGTATGTATGTATGTATGTATGTATGTATGTATGTATGTATGTATGTATATATGTAATGGTTATATGAAAAGGTATAGGTGATAAAATGATCATATGAACATGTGATAAAGAGCTATAGGAAAAGAAAAATGTGATATGATGTGTGAATATGTAATAAGGTAAAAGACAATGCCCATGATATGCGTTATGAGAACTGTAGGTATAGTTGGCATGCCAAGAGTCAAAGAACTACCTATGTCTTTCGAGACATATGGACAGTATACCTATGTTCTAAAGAACATATGGATAGTTTACCTAGGTTCTTCGGGACCTATGGACAGTTACCGAGGATCTTTATGACCTCTGAATAGTTACCGAGGATCTTTATGACCTCTGGATAGGTCCTTCGGAACATTCATTGAGCTGTGGTGACAGCAAACGTGTGCACAACCTCATAATACTCGTATACCTTGGGTTCTCAATAGTGTATATGGGCTTAAATAGGACATAACAAGGATGTATATAATTGTATCTTAATATGGTATTATTATGATTTATATTGTCTCATATGTGGTATAATAAATGATGGTATGATAGTATAATTACGTTTGGATAGTAGACGACATGTTTATATTTTTAGTAATTCTTTATTATGTAATTATGCCTCACTAAGTCTATGACTTAGCGTGTAAGTGTTTTTACACGTAGGTTTCGAAGAGCAGGAGAATCAAGAATAGGAATTTGCAGATCAATATATCTCCACTCAGCGATCATATCAGAAGGAAAGTCATAGTAGGTATCTTTTTGTATGTAGTGGTTGACATGTAAGAAAAGTGTTAGTTACAAATGCTCTGATTAGTTTAGTCTTGTTTTGGTTAACTCGTGTACAATGACAATGTTATTTTAATAAAAGTTTTAAATTTCATTGGTTTTCGTTAAAAGTTTAAAGTTTGAAAAGTTAATGTGACACCTCAGACTTGTATCCGGGTCGGATACTGGTTGAGGGTGTTACATTTAATGGTATCATAGCTACGGTTTAGTCGATTCTCGGCATAAACTGGAGTCCATAATGTCTTAAAAAGTGTTCATGCCAACACAGTAGTAAGAACTTCTGATCTGATACGAGTAATGAGTATGTTGTTTAGCTGATAGAAATATTTGGTTATCTCTTATTAGATGTCCGGACAAGATAGCTCTCGGGGTGAAGCAAGAGATGATAGATTAGCTGAAAGTAGTAATTCACCTGCCCTGGCCAGGCAAGGTGAAGGACAGGCACCCTCTGGAGTGCCTGTACAAGATAAAAATGTATTCTTTAGGACGTTGGGCACTATTTTGACACGTTTCCAAACTCCTGCATCCTCAACGTAGAGGATTAATATAGCCAAAGAGTTAAAGGGATTAGGAGCTCCAGAGTTCAAAGGTGAAGCCAAAGAAGGTCCTATTGTTGCGGACCTTTGGCTTAATGATGTAAAGATCATGTTAGAGGGACTCCACTGCTCTGATATGGAGAAACCAGATGGGATGGTCTCTTTGCTCTGTGGGCAAGCGAGAATATGGTGGACGAATGTTATTCATAGGATGCCAAATGATCAGAAAACATGGTATTTGTTTATAGAAGAGTTTAAGCACAAGTACATAGGAGATCAATTCATCAGGGAAATGAAGCAAGAATTCTTGAATTTAAAACAGCTGAATCGTACTGTGTATGAATATGGTGTGAATTCAACAAGTTAAGTCGATTCATGGCCGAATTGATTCGGACAGAGAAAGAAGCATGTGAGTGGTTTGTTGAAGGACTACGACCAAGGCTAAAAGAGATGTAGATTGTTTTGAATTTGTCCTCGTTTCAGGAAGTAGTAAATCGTGCTAAAGCTCTAGAAAGAGCTCAAAATGAGCAGTTTGGGGATCAAAAAGCTCAATCTTCCAAAAGAACGGGGGCTTCGTCGAGCTCTGTACCACCCAAGAGAGGTAGAGATTCTGGGTTCCAATACCAAGTAAGGTCTGAATTAGTGGTATCCTCTGCTAGAGGATCAAATCAGATGAGAGCTAGACAGACTCAATTAGGAAAGTCTGGTGATGGAAGAGCACAACAGAGACACTGTCAGATTTGTGAGAGATATCATGGTGGGGCATGTAGAGTTGAATCTGGAGCCTATTTCCGATGTGGGGAAATAGGACATTTCATGAGAGATTGTCCATTGGGGACATGAAAGCCTGTGCAGTCGGAGAGATCTGCTTCGATATCCCAGAGAGGACGGGGTAGAGGTAGAGGAAGAAGTCAGACAGAATTTTCTACTCAACAGGAAATACGCTTTACGGCTAGAGTATATAATCTCAATATCAGTGAAGACAATGAGGATCCAGAGATAATAACAGGTATCTTCTATTGTACAGTAAATGTTTTATGATATTAGTTGATCTGAGCTTGTATAACCATATATGAGTAGAGAATGGGTAAGAGAATTGAAAATTTAGTTAGAAGTCATTTTTTAGAAATAGTGTAGTGACAATTCCATTAAGGTACATTGCTAAAGTAAACAAGATATGTTAGAAGTGTTAAATTCGAATTCAGTTAATTTAATTCTCTGTTAATCTAATAGAGATATTCCTCAAGGGATAAGTAATGAGATAGTGATTTATAAAAGAGTATATATATAGGGAATTAAATGAAAAAGGGGTGTAAAGTGTGAATTATAAGTTGATATGGGGTAAGGAAATGGTAGATAGTGTTATGAAAAGATTGATTGATTTCGTAAAGTATACGTTTAATAATATTTGAAGAGGTTTAGGGTTGTGTTCTGAGTTATAGAATGATGGAATAAGAGATTGGGTATGGTTATAAGGTAATTAGAAATGGATTGGGTTCTTTGGGAAGTGAAAGCAAATCATTGATTACAAATTGCAATGGGTTAAAGTAGAGAAAGGAACATGAGAACATTGAAAGATATGTTCTTATCGGTATGTGTAATGAAAATTTGAGGACGAATTTTCTTAAAAGGAGGGGAGATTTATAACATCCTCAATACCGGGTTAGTGACTAAATTGTAAGGTTTCAAAATTTGGTGATTTAAATTAGAATAATTGAGTGGTTTAAAGACATATATAAGAAATGAGGTGTAAGATCAAATTGAAAAGAATGAGGAATAAAAGGATAGTATGGTCATTTGCAAAGAAAAGAAAAATATAATAATAATATATGGTATATATAGATACACGTGGAATGAAGGAAACAAAGTTTAGAGGTTTCCAGATTTCTCTTCTTTTTTTCTTCTTCTTCTTCACGTGTGAAGCCAAGCAAAGGTGAGTTTTCTCTTGAGTTGATTATGTGCTGAAATTTAAGTTTAGTTTTGATTATTAGATGCTAAGTAAGATTAAGGAAAGATTAATTTGCTTTAAAACAATAAGATGAAGAGTTTATGAGGATTTAAAGATTTGGAGTTTTTGAATGAAATATCGAAATAAAGTTTATATTGAGAATTGGAAGTTGAATTTGACTTGTCCCGAACTTGATTAAAGGATATGAAGGGTTAGAATCAGAATTATATCATATCGGAATTTGAGTGAAATTCTTAAATTCTATGTGGAGGAATGGATTTTGAAGTGTAAAAGATATTGAATGGGTATTAATTAGTTTAAATAAGTGTATGAGAGTTAAGAACATGAAAGGGGATGAAATATAAAGCATTTGAGTTGTTTTGAGTGGATTTTCGGGATTTAAAATGAATTCTGAGCTATGTGCATCGATGCACATTCAAGGTGCACCGATGCATCAAGGGTAAATCTCTAGAAATTTTTCAGTGTGTATCGATGCACAGGAAGTGCATCGATGCACCTATTAAAATAGAAACATCGAATATAATTGATGCATCGATGCATCCCCTTAAAATGAAAACATCGAAGGTGATTTGTGCATCGATGCACGGGTACTACATCGATGCACATGCTAAAGAATACATCGATGCACTGTTGAATGCATCGATGCACTTCAAGAGAAATAGAAATAAACCTTTCTTTTGGTCTAAGAAATGATAGATTAGAGTATATTAATTGGATACTGATATGTATCAATGTATTATTATGTAGATATTGAACGTGAATTTGCTTCAAAGTAATCGAAGGGTTAGAATTGATTCAATTCAAACAAGGCAAAGGTGAGTGCATATGCATAACATGATTATGTTAGTATATTCAGTTCTAGACTTGCGATAAGTCTAGATTTAATATCTTGATACATGATTCATTCAATATTATTAAAGATGATATGAATTCATACCATATGCATTATGGGATATACTATGTAGATTGTGGTAAGTCTATTTTCCAGATTAGAGCTTATATATGAATGTATGTGTCATATGGGATTGAATGAGTTACGAGATATCTATATTAGGTATATGAAGTGTGTGTGATGTGTTTTTTATGGTTTATATGTATGAATGAGGATATGTATTGACATGTTACAGTATATATATATTATATGAGTTGTGTAAATAAGTAGATAAATGTGTTAAATATGTGAAATAGTTAAAATGATCAATATGATTTCATAAGAATATGAAATAAGAAGTATGGAAATGACATAAGAAAGAATATGAAATATATAGCATATGAATATGAAATCATATGAGGGGTAACATGAATTATATGAAAAATAAACTACGTGATTACAAATATATGAAAATATGCTAGTGTGATGGGACCTAGGAACTAGTACACGTGATATATATACATTTATATAAGTTATTGGATGAAAATGAACAAGAGATAAAAGAGATGAAGGATATACTATAGGAGTATGATAAAAACATAAATGATGACATGTATGTATGTATGTATGTAATGGTTATATGAAAAGGTATAGGTGATAAAATGATCATATGAACATGTGATAAAGAGCTATAGGAAAAGAAAAATGTGATATGATGTGTGAATATGTAATAAGGTAAAAGACAATGCCCATGATATGAGTTATGAGAACTGTAGGTATAGTTGGCATGCCAAGAGTCAAAGAACTACCTATGTCTTTCGAGACATATGGATAATATACCTATGTTCTAAGGAACATATGGATAGTTTACCTAGGTTCTTCGGGACCCATGGACAGTTACCGAGGATCTTTATGACCTCTGGATAGTTACCGAGGATCTTTATGACCTCTGGATAGTTACCGAGGATCTTTATGACCTCTGGATTGTTACCGAGGATCTTTATGACCTCTGGATAGTTACCGAGGAACTTTATGACCTCTGGATAGGTCCTTCGGAACATTCATTGAGCTGTGGTGACAGCTTACGTGTGCACAACCTCATAATACTCGTATACCTTGGGTTCTCAATAGTGTATATGGGCTTAAATAGGACATAACGAGGATGTATATAATTGTATCTTAATATGGTATTATTATGATTTATATTGTCTCATATGTGGTATAATAAATGATGGTATGATAGTATAATTGCGTTTGGATAGTAGACGACATGTTTATATTTTTAGTAATTCTTTATTATGTAATTATGCCTCACTAAGTCTATGACTTAGCGTGTAAGTGTTTTTACACGTAGGTTTCGAAGAGCAGGAGAATCAAGAATAGGAATTTGCAGATCAACATATCTCCACTCAGCGATCAGATAAGAAGGAAAGTCATTGTAGGTATTTTGTTGTATGTAGTGTGTTGGCATGTAAGAAAAGTGTTAGTTACAAATGCTCTGATTAGTTCTGTCTTGTTTTGGTTAACTCGTGTACAATGACAATGTTATTTTAATAAAAGTTTTAAATTTCATTGGTTTTCGTTAAAAGTTTAAAGTTTGAAAAGTCAAAGTGACACCTCAGACTTGTATCCGGGTCGGATACGGGTTGAGGGTGTTACAAAATACAAGAAAAAATTACTATTAACAGTTGTCCAAGATGGTAATCGCAACATTCTTCCAGTTGTTTTTGCCCTTGTTGAAGGAGAATATACAGATTCTTGGGCTTTTTTCTTAAAAAAACTTACGCTTACATGTTATCACGAGGGAAACATATATGTTATTTCATATCGCGGAGCTGAGATCAAAGCAACAATGGAGTCTTTGGGTCCAATGTGTCAACCACCCTATGTCCAACATCGGTATTGTATCCGACATATTGTCATGAACTATTATGAAAAGTTTAAGAAGAATGATGAACGTCAATTACTTGTGCGCATAGGTATGTCACAATTCATAATTTCATTTCTCCATCATTTTAATTTTTTATGGGAACTTAACAGTACGTACTACATTTGACGCTCAGGTTACAAACTACTTCCTCAAACGTTTGAGTCCATGCTTCTAGATTTGCAATTAAAAAATGAGCAAGGATATAATTATATCAGCCTCATCAACAAAGAAATGTGGACAAATGAATATGATTGTGCATATAGATATGGACACATGACGAAGAATTTGGCTGAGGCTATCAATTCAAACTTAAAGGGTGTATTTTTGTTTGGGAGCGTTTTTTGCCAAACTCGGGGGACAAGTTGAAACTTGGATACAAAACGATCATGTTTATCACCCAAGATTAGTTGTATATCTATAAAGAAGAATTGTTGTTTCAAATGGAATATCTGTAACAAGCTTCTCTCAAACCTATGAATTATTTCGTGTCACAAAAATGCCATGATCTCTTCAATGGATTGAAGCTAACTCGTTCAATGTTAATCTACAAGACAAGTGGTGTGACTATGGGTTTTTTCAAGCTCTGAAGTATCCATGCTCCCATGTCATAGCATTTTGTTCTTATACCCATCAAGACTATAACCATTTTATGGATCCCGTATACCGACTTTCAAAAGTATTTAAGGTATATGAATTTGAGTTTCCCCCATAGGTAATGAGAAAGACCCATATAAGGTTCAGAATTTGCTTTCGATTATAACAAATATGTCCTAATTAAGGGAGGCATGTCGTCTAAAATCCACTTGAATTCATTGTGATATGTATATTCGAGAGACTTCCAAAGAAAACAAAAGATGTGGGTATTATAGAAACCTAGGCCACAATAAGAAAAATATTCATCTATTTTATCATCACATAATCGTTGATGTTGTGACGATGAAATTGTTGTTTCTGAAATCTCATTTTGTGTTATTTCATTTTCGTTTTCCTTGCATTAATTTCATTTGAGCATAACTAGGTAATGGGCTACTCAAGTGAAAATTAAGTAAAAACATTACAAACTAAATAATAAAAAAATAAAATAGAAACATTAAATACAAACAATACAATTTAAATAATTAAATAATAAAAACATTAACAAACAGAATAAATAAAAAATCAATAATTAAATAAAAACATTACATTTGCTGATAAATAAAGAAAATTAAATAAAAACATTACAAACTAAACAAGTTTGTCGACGCCTGAGTCTTGAATGTGTTCCACAAAGCAGTGGTTGTCTATTTCGATGAGGGTTTCTTCGTATAAGTTGTTATTCCTCATCACTCTCATCATCATCATCATCATCATTATCAATAGCAATTATATTTTGTTGATGAGGGACGGATGTCGATGTAGCATCTCCATAGAATAAGGACCTTGGAAATGTATGACTAACCATCCTATTGCTCATAGAAAACTGTGAAAACTGAAAAACATCGACATTGATGACTGCAAAAACTAGGTCGGAGGTGTCTAAGTCTGTGACGAAGCATCTCCCACCAAATAAGAAGCATATAAAGACCACATTGGATCTACAAGTATAGAACTATAATATCCGTAAGGAGGTGTCATAAAACCCTATGGCGGTGGCATCTGAACCAGTTGTGGTGGCATCTAAAATAGTTGCGGTGACGTTTGACCCGACTGTGGTGGTATTTGAAACAGATGTGTAATGTAAACTGGTGTAAACGATGGTTACTGTGATGGTTTTGGTGCTGAATCTAATGATGAACCGAAATCGTCTGCTCTTTGTCCACGAGTCAAGGGACGATAATGTTGTGACGGTGGACGCTTTTCTCAACGCCGATAAATGCTTCAGCCTCGTGTTTTCTAATAAAGTAGGAACGACTTCCCGTTCATGTTGAACCACTTATAATAGTCATCTGTAACTGAATAATGATCCACATAAATTGGCTCCCTATGGGGAATACGTCCACGTCGATCCTCCCAGATAATTACCCAATCGTTGTGCTTCATTAGTCAGTTGACTCTTTTTTGCCCCGTCTATCAATGTTATGCAAATTGTTGAGATTCCTAGGTTCTTCAGGAATAGATTGTACGAAACCAAATTAGCACAGAACATGATCAATGGGATGCCACTCGACAATAACATTACATATCAGAGAGACCACCGCTATCCATACATCTAATAGGCCACTCAAGTGAGGTGGGATGCAATGCATCATTTCTTCAGTAGCATAATGAGTCCATTGAAACTAAAACAAATATATATAATTCTTATTAAAATAATATTTTAATTATATAACGATAATTAAAGATAAGTAATAAAATTTAAATACAGACCCGTGTACCAACCTTTTGATCAACGTGTAGCCGAATTTCTTTCAATTCGTCTGGTATATCATAATGATCTTTCGTTACACATGACTACCTATTTAGTGTAAAACATTTTATTATATACTTAAAAAATTATATATATACGAACTCAGTATTGAAATTACCTCAACAATAACGAGAAGACTAACAAGTTTTTCACGACCGGACATAAAAAGGGCATGTGATACCACACCCATGACTGCAGAAGAAGGAGACATCCACCGATAGCATTTTTTCAATAATCAGTTGCTCAGAAAATTTCTCTATACAGAGATGCCAAAACGATGGAGCCCCAACTAAATGAGTCGGCAACTAAAAAATCTACGAGGTGATGCATCCACATATATTGGGCATCAAAATCCCTCATATTAGTCGTAATATGTAAGCCCAGGAAAATATTTTACCATAATCCTCAGAACAATCATCGCTCAACTATAAAAAATTTGTAGCCAACCATGATAACGATATTCGACCACCGTTGAAATTAGGTGGGATACCTTCAAGATACTCCTAGAACAAGGAATGTCAATCACCATCTGCCACACCAAAAATGACATCTTCATCTACCGAAAGCCCCAAATATAAGAAAATACCCTCCAACGTTATAGTGCACTCCCCACACGATAGATGAAATGTGTGTGTCTCTAGTTTCTACCTCTCAACCAGTGCAGAAATAAGGTTAGATTCAAGGTTACAATGCCCTTCATATCTAGCTATGTAACCGAATCCAGCCTTGGCTAAATACGACCAGACATGATTTGGTATCTCTAACTATGCGTTACGAATAAATGGATCTAATATACAACCATTCCTCTAATTAAACAAATAATATACAAATTAAATATAAACTAATACTAAAAATATATAAAACATTAAAAATAATTAACATAACACAATTTAAAATTGTTACCGTATCCGTAAAATAACCCGAGATATGATTTCTATCTAAACGCATCAACCCACCTTCCATTTTCTAACAGCAAAACATAAAAAAAATAGCACAATAAAATATAATAAAATAATACACTATTTAATGACTATAATATAATAAAATAATTTTACCTTCTAATAACAATAACATAACTCACTTGAAGCTTATTAGAAGGAATGATAAAAGTAAGAAGGAGAGTGTTTTTTGGTATGATTTGAGAGTTGTATGAGGTGCTATTTGTATGGAATGAGTATGTGGTAATTAATGGGGAGTAACAGACGATTAGGGGTATTTATGGAAGGCACGGATCACCATCCGCACCTTCCGCCGCGAAGGCACGGAAGGTGATCCGCGATTTTCCTGTGAGGTTCCATTTCGGACGAAAACTCAGGGAAGGCGCGTTTAGTGATTCACGCCTTCCGTCCATGTCAACAAATGATTGTTAGATTAAAATTTGGTCAATGGGTGTCTGACATGTAATTATTGATTATTTAGATGCTTTTTTGGTAAAAACGCTATAATATGTTGTTGGTTGTTGTTTTTCTTTAAGAATCGTATTCCATGCTTCTCTTCCAATATATTTTGATTTATTTTTATTTTTAATTATTGGGTTAACTACATGCATAGATGATCATTTATATTTGTGTTTTGTCTAATTTCCGTTACTGATTTCAAAATATATAAAGATATGATCACTTTTGTTTTTATTTATTTAATATGTGATCACCACGGGTTAACTTCCGTTAACAGTTAACATATTAAGTTATGTGATATTTTGGTATAACCGCACATTAGGTCTTTATTATTTACGTATTCTTTTAATTTAGTCATACTTTTAATAAATTAAAATAAATTTAATCATTCAATTGAATGATATCTCGTGTCCCTGATGCCACGTGTCACCATTCGATTGGATGATTAACTTTATTTTAGTTTAATATATTTATTTTCTGTCAATTTGCTTTGCTTTGTTAAATTAAAATAAAATAAAATAAAATAAAGTTAGGCTTCCAACCGAATGGTGACAAATGGCACGACACGTGGTACTGATGATAGTGGAATCATTCGATTGGAGGATTAAAGTTATTTTATTTAAAAGTATGACAACGTTGAGAGAATATGTAAATAACATAGACCAACTGTGTGATTATAAAAAAAAAAATTAATGATAATTAACTCGTAGTTATTACATCTAAATTAAATAAAAACGAAAGTGAACATATTTTATGTATTTTGAAATCAATGATCAAAAGAAGAGAAAACACATGCATAAATGATTATTCATGTAGTTAACCATTAATTATTTTGTTTTTTCAATCTTAGAGGCTTTGCTCATACGGTATGAGTTTGATACGGTAACATTTCTTTGTTGGTACAAAATGAGTTTGATTGCCTAGTGGACGTGATTGGTGTATTCATTATCAACATATTTTTGTACGAGGGGGAGAGATGACGGGAAGTTTTGCGGTGCGGCCCCTAAAAAACGGTTAATATACGGTGTGATCGGTTAAATAAGTGATCAGTTAAAATTTAGACCGGTTATGTTATATTATTTAACTAGAAATATTATAAAGTATAATAACATACTAGATAGCGCTTATATAATGTAATAGGTAGCGCTTATATTGACATATTTTATAAGTAAATCGGTATATTTATACCGATAGCATTACAAATTTACCTATTACATTATAATATGTTGAAAGTGTCTATATTTTTTTATAAAAAAGATCGATACTTTTTTTAAAGTTATGTAATTTATGTTTCAATTTTTTAATAGTGTTTCATGTTTTCCACCTACAATATTAATTTAATAATTTCATTTGCACAAAAATTATTTGATTGTTTTGATATTTTATAAAATAATATTTAGAATTTAAATTTAACAATATTAACCAAAGATAATAATAAATATGTAATATATATGTTTATTGTTTTTAATTTAATGATAATATATACCGTAACATAAAAAATAAATCATTAGATATATATAATTACTAAATTGATATCTTAAAACTCACTCAAAAGATAACCTTAAATTAATGTTTTCCACAGTGAAATAAGTATGGACACTTTTATAAAAATGATAGATACTTTACAATATAAGCACTACATATTACATTATATAAACGCTACCTATTACATTATATAAGTGCTACCTATTACATCATATTTTTACCTATTATATTGAAAGTGTCCATACTTTTTATAAAAAAGATCGATACTTTTTTTAAAGTTATATAATTTATGTTTCAATTTTTTTTAATAGTGTTTCATGTTTTCCACCTACAATATTAATTTAATAATTTCATTTGCACAAAAAATTATTTGATTGTTTTGATATTTTATAAAATAATATTTAGAATTTAAATTTAACAATATTAACCAAAGATAATAATAAATATGTAATATATATGTTTATTGTTTTTAATTTGCTAAATTAATATCTTAAAACTCACTCAAAAGATAACCTTAAATTAATGTTTTCCACAGTGAAAAAAGTATGGACACTTTTATAAAAAGGATAGATACTTTACAATATAAGCACTACCTATTACATTATATAAACGCTACCTGTTACATTATATAAGCGCTACCTATTACATCATATTTTTACATATTATATTGAAAGTGTCCATACTTTTTATAAAAAGGATCGATACTTTTTTTAAAGTTATGTAATTTATGTTTCAATTTTTTAATAGTGTTTCATGTTTTCCACCTACAATATTAATTTAATAATTTCATTTGCACAAAAAATTATTTGATTGTTTTGATATTTTATAAAATAATATTTAGAATTTAAATTTAACAATATTAACCAAAGATAATAATAAATATGTAATATATATGTTTATTATTTTTAATTTACTAAATTAATATCTTAAAACTCACTCAAAAGATAACTTTAAATTAATGTTTTCCACAGTGAAAAAAATATGGACACTTTTATAAAAATGATAGATACTTTACAATATAAGCACTACCTATTACATTATATAAACGCTACCTATTACATTATATAAGCGCTACCTATTACATCATATTTTTACCTATTATATTGAAAGTGTCCATACTTTTTATAAAAAAGATCGATACTTTTTTTAAAGTTATGTAATTTATGTTTCAATTTTTTTAATAGTGTTTCATGTTTTTCACCTACAATATTAATTTAATAATTTCATTTGCACAAAAAATTATTTGATTGTTTTGATATTTTATAAAATAATATTTAGAATTTAAATTTAAAAATATTAACCAAAGATAATAATAAATATGTAATATATATGTTTATTGTTTTTAATTTAATAATAATATATATCGTAACGTAAAAAATAAATCATTAGACACCTATAATTACTAAATTAATATCTTAAAACTCACTTAAAAGATGTACATACCTAAATATGTAGTTATTGTACATACCTAAATTTAATGATAATATATACTTGTAGTTATTGTACATACCTAAATATGTACTGCGAATTTAATGTTGTACCCACCCTTTAACTACCACTACCATTACCATATCCTATTGAAAGCAGCACGACTGAAACATGTTCAAAATGAACCTTTGCTTACATCTCCATCAACTCCTGGACCACTGAACTTGCACAACAAAATTTTTGCCATAGATAATACTGATGTAGACAATGTTAAGCCAACCGATGAATGCCATGAAGTACATAATGTTGATGAATCTGACAGATTGGTTGGTCAGCTCTTATGTTCACGTGATCAAGCTTGGTACTTTTACAAGGGATTCGCACGGGAACATGGGTTTAGTGCACGTAAGGGAACAACACGGCTTGACGTGGAAGGGAATGTGAAGACACAAGAATTTTGTTGTTCCAAAGAAGGGTTTCGAGTATCAAAAATCAATACTGTTGATCGTCAACGTGCTCATACGCCAGTCACAAGAACAGGATGTAAGGCTAGAGTCGTAGTTACAGCAACAAATACAAACGATCAGTGGGTTATAAGTAAGTCTGATCAGAAACATAATCATGCATTGTGCACA
Source organism: Hibiscus syriacus (assembly GCF_006381635.1). Taxonomy (NCBI): domain Eukaryota; kingdom Viridiplantae; phylum Streptophyta; class Magnoliopsida; order Malvales; family Malvaceae; genus Hibiscus; species Hibiscus syriacus. Next base: position 10,526,254 of record NW_024062733.1, read on the forward strand.
CCTGCTATGACACCATTTATACGTTCTAATAGAGCTGTAAGTAAGGCTGATATCGATGAGGCAACAACATTGAAAGAGGTCGGTGTTGGCACGTCACAAGTAATGAACTATTTAACGCAGCAGGCAGGGGGCTATCATAATGTTGGATTTACACATAAAGACCTCTACAATGCACTTCAAAGAGGTAAAGCAAAGGAAATCGTCGATGGGGATGTGAATGCGCTTATTGCCTACTTTGATTATAAGAAACATGATGATCCCGGGTTTTTTATGACATACTTGGTAGACGAATCGGGGGCATTGTATAATCTTATATGGTCAGATTCTACATCGAGATTGGATTATACATGCTTTGGTGATGTAATTGCGTTCGACACAACGTACAAAGATAATTTGTATGGTCGACCAATTATGCCTATTGTTGGTGTCAATCATCACCATAACACAATTGTGTTTGCCACTGCCATAATCGCTGACGAGACGTCTCAATCTTTCGAGTGGGTGCTACAGAATTTTTTAGAAGCCATGATGAATAAATCACCTATTTCAGTTGTCACCGATGGGGATAGGGAAATACAAAGGGCTATCAAATCTGTTATCCCTTATGCTAAGCACAAATTATGTTCTTGGCATCTTTCTCGCAATACACAAGCTAATATTGGTGACCCAAAGTTTACAGCAGCATTCTCAAAATGCATGGCTTCCTGGTGGACAACCAAGGAATTTGATATTCAATGGCGTTCGATTGTTTCAGAATTCAATGTCCAAAAGCATCCATGGGTGATTGAGAAGGGAAATACACGACACTTATGGGCACAATCATATCTAACCGGTCATTTCTTTTCCAATATTCGCTCAACACAAAGGTGCGAGTCTATGAATGCTTCACTAGCTATTGCACTGAAACATAAGAAGACATATTTAGATGTTTTTCGTGCAATTGAAGATAGAATTAGTAGAATGCGTATGAACGAGTTGAAAGCGGATTACTTAAGTTCCCATACGAAGCCCTTCCAGATCACAAAACTGGTCGACCTTGAAAGCCATGCCGCTGCGATTTTTACCCGCGAATCTTTTCGTGTGTTCCAAGATGAACTTATACGAGAGACATTGTATCGGATTGAGGCAGAGATTAAGTCCTTATCAGATTAATGTCAACATTATATTTTGTCAAAGTACGCAGAAAAAAATAGGAAATTTGAAATTAGTTTTGATTCTCGTACGAAAACTCTAATTTGCTCCTGCAAAAAATTCGAGACCGTTGGACTTCTGTGTCGCCATCAACTTCACATTTTGAAGCACTTGGACTACACATATTTGCCTGGGACTTTGATTCAAAGTAGGTGGACTAATGATGCGAAGGCTTCTGCACCCAGCTATGTTGATTTGAATGTGTCTCCAGAAATGATGCAAATGGCAAGGTTCGCTTCTCTACGTTCAACGTCAAGTAGGTTATGCTACATTGCATCAAAGACAGACGAGTCTTTCAAAACCGCAAGAGATGAGATGAAAAAACTAATAGAAGAATTAGAAAACTTGTTTGGTTTGAATGATTCAGTCAACCAGAGCATTGTAGTAAACAATGTTCGTGACCATCAACGAAAACAACGCAAGCGAAAAGAAGTGCCGAAGAACAAGGTCGAGAAGAAAATTAGGCGATGTGGGTACTGCAACGGTGAGGGACATAACAAACTAACATGTCCTCAAGTCAAGCTCAGTTTGAGTACATGCACACAGCCTACATCAACTGATTTTTTCGAAGACGGAATGGAATGACAACGATCTCCATATATCGTAAGTATCAACATGACTCCTATTGTAAAGTACCGACACAATATTAAAAAGTGTCGATATAGGTTGTAGACCTATTCGCTCATGAAACCGGTATATTTATACCGGTTATATTACAAAATTATCTATTACATTATAATTCTGGGTTCCGATGTGTAAATGTCGACACTTTTTGACAAGGTATCGACACATTTTTCTTCCAATCTGGACATAAAGTACCGACACAATATTAAAAAGTGTCGATATAGGTTGTAGACCTATTCGCTCATAAAACCGGTATATTTATACCGGTTATATTACAAAATTATCTCTTACATTATAATTCTGGGTTCCGATGTGTAAATGTCGACACTTTTTGACAAGGTATCGACACATTTTTCTTCCAATCTTGACATAAAGTACCGACACAATATTAAAAAGTGTCGATATAGGTTGTAGACCTATTCGCTCATAAAACCGGTATATTTATACCGGTTATATTACAAAATTATCTATTACATTATAATTCTGGGTTCCGATGTGTAAATGTCGACACTTTTTGACAAGGTATCGACACATTTTTCTTCCAATCTTGACATAAAGTACCGACACAATATTAAAAAGTGTCGATATAGGTTGTAGACCTATTCGCTCATAAAACCGGTATATTTATACCGGTTATATTACAAAATTATCTATTACATTATAATTCTGGGTTCCGATGTGTAAATGTCGACACTTTTTGACAATGTATCGACACATTTTTCTTCCATTCTGGAGATAAAGTACCGACACAATATTAAAAAGTGTCGATATAGGTTGTAGACCTATTCGCTCATAAAACCGGTATATTTATACCGGTTATATTATAAAATTATCTATTACATTATAATTCTGGGTTCCGATGTGTAAATGTCGACACTTTTTGACAAGGTATTGACACATTTTTCTTCCATTCTGGACATAAAGTACATACACAATATTAAAAAGTGTGAAAACTTTGTTGTGGATATGAAAACAATGATATAGTAATGTGTTTCGATACATTTGCAAGCAGATGTAAAATACATTAATAACTAGTATTGATATTTCAACAATCCTCAAATGTATATGTATACAGAGAAGCAAATATGGAATAATTAATGAAAATATACACACAATATAATCACACCAAAATATAAATACACAAGAATGTTCAAATAATGTACCGACAAACGAAATTAATCCGATGAAAAAGGGTTATTTCTAACGAAGTCTGGAACATTAGAGGCCTTCAATAAATTTTCCAAATACTCTCGTATGTTTCCGCCTTTTTCTGAGGACATACATAAATAATTTCAATTATCAAACTAATGAGGTGCAATTTTACTAACAATAAACTAAATTCGCATAAGCATGAATAAATTTGCGTCATACCTAGAGCATTGTCGTTCGAATGGGAAGCAGCGTCAAAGGTATGTGGACATATGTAATTGTATTTCTATATAAACACATAAGTTGTTAAAATAATCAATGTCTGAACACCTGTTCAACTGGAAAAACATATTGCATAAATGCAACTTACCGGATTATAGATCATTTTTTCCGCTGAATCATCGACCAAAAGTGTATTTAGCTCGTTAAAATCTGGACACGTGTTCCAAACATCATTGAGATCTTTACAGTAGGTAACAGAATCGTATGTTTTGCATTTTTCTTGATCCTGTTCACAAACAGTCGAACATAAATATGTAGGAATCATAGACAACGAAAAGTCAGCAAACTGTAATGACATTCATCTTACCCACACAAATAGAAAATGCTCAGAAAATAAAGGTAGTTTCTCAAGTACACGGTCGACGTTATGCCTGAGATTGTAATCAAGTTTGAATGTTAACATTCAAATGTATATTAACGATTTTGACTACAGTAATTCAATTGCTCCAAACATGTTATAACCTCATCTTTGAAGACCAAAGGGCAACAATAAAATTGTCGACACAAAATTGCATAAATTCAAATAATCATCTTCTGAGGACAACATCTACAACATGAAGAAAATGAGATTAAAGTTCTACGCTTATATGTTAAAATAATGGATACAAAAGAATAGAATTAAAACCTGCAGGCAGTCTTGGGATGTAGGCAAGGACACCATTGAGATCAAAAATTAAAAGTTTTCTTGAAGGCGGCGTTGCAGACACGATATACTTGTTTGGATCATCATCATCATCATCGTCGTCGTCATCATCATCATCGTCATCTTCATCGTCAGCTTCATCGTCATCATCATCGTCATCTTCATCATCAGCTTCATCTTCATAGACCGCTTGGTTGTCCACATCTGTTAAAAGAAAATAAAATACAGTTCAGAACGTGTAAATGTTTAGAAACATAAATAATGAATTACCTAACTCGTTTGATGTCGTTTACGTAATTCGTCACGCAACATGGAGACTTCATGTTGCAATGATGAAATATCGGATCGCATTCCACTCACAAGGGAATCAATATGCTCCCGAAAATTGACCATGTATTCCATCACGGTCTTAATTGTGACATCCTCTGCAACTGGAGCTTCTTCCATCATTGCGTCTCCACTTGGTTTCTCTTCTTCATGGCCAACGGGGTCCATTTCCTCCCTCTCTTGATCTAATCCGACCTCCTTGACACGCTTCCAACCGAGTTTTTCAACAAAATCATATCTCGTTTTTTTAATAAATACCATGTCAATCTTGCGGGTTAATCGAACAGGGGCGTCATGAGAAAAATCAACTTCCTTCTTCTTCAACAGATGGGTGATGACACATCCATATGGTAGTGTAGTTGAAATTGTTGCTCCCTTTGTGACCATATATACAATTGTATTAAATATGAGTTTTGCAATGTTTGGAGCCGTTTTGGATTCGGATTTATACTTTGCTATCCACCAATAATCGCTGTCTCGAAGCGTTGAATGTTTTCCCCCACTAGGTCGGATATACCATGTGAGCATTTTGTGAAACACTCTCGACTCTACATCGAGGTGAATTGGGCTATTTCTAGCAACCCGTTTAATTGTAGACCAATTTACACCATTTTCATCTGAATCCCCTTTATTCGCTACACCTAAACCCTCCGCAATAGTTTCCGGAGATATATATATATATATATCATTCCCCATGACATATATATTAATTCCTATTATATTAGTCTTATTAGGCTCGTGCTGTAAGGAAGCATTGTTGTAGAAGACTCTAACTAGGTTGGGATAATATCTTGGTTCTACACCAAGGAATTCAAGCCAACCCCAAGATGTAAATGTGGATTTAAAACTAAATGCATATTTATCATCAAACAAGAAACCCAGGTCAATAACACGTTCGGGACAAATCTTCCTTACTTTAAAACTCGTCTGCCATCTTTGTTTCTCCATATCAGATCTAAATTTCAGAGTTTCGAAGGACCTGATTTCCTCAGAAGAATCGTTTGTTACAGAAGGAGGTTGTGGTTGAGAAGAACTGGGTTGAGAAGAGCTTTGAGAAAGACCACGCTTCTGACGCTGACGTTTTGGAGCCATTTTGGTTGGATACTATTACAATGGAACACAAACACATTCAGGAAAAAAACTCCAATATAGAAATCAATCAAACCCATAAAATATCGATAAATTTACCTGAATATATGATCGTCACTGTTATGATAACGCTAGTATTCTTCGGAGAGGAAGAGTTATCTTCTGCCTGCTTGCCTTTATGTTTAGGGTTTTTCGATTTAAAGTACTATATATAGTGAACGGTGGAAAAAAACTTGATATTTAAATTAGTATCTACAAAACATTAAACAGTGTCGATACATATTATATACCAATTCTCTCATAAAACCAGTATACTTGTACCGGTTAGATTGAAAAATTACCTATTACATTATACTTATGGGTTTCGATGTTTATGGGATCGACACTTTTTATATATGGATCGACACTTTATTGTTGCACCCTGTTTACCATTCATTATGGACCAAAAATATCGACACAAACTATAAAAGTGTCGACACATTATTTAGACCTATTCTATCATAAAACCGGTATATTTGTACCGGTTAGATTGAAAAATTACATATTACATTATACTTTTGGGTTTCGATGTTTATGGGATCGACACTTTTTATATATGGATCAACACTTTACGGTTGCACCCTGTTTGCCATTCATTCTGGACCAAAAATATCGACACAAACTACAAAAGTGTCGACACATTATTTAGACCTATTCTCTCATAAAACCGGTATATTTGTACCGGTTAGATTGAAAAATTACATATTACATTATATTTTTGGGTTTCGATGTTTATGGGATCGACACTTTTTATATATGGATCGACACTTTACGGTTGCACCCTGTTTGCCATTCATTCTGGACCAAAAATATCGACACAAACTACAAAAGTGTCGACACATTATTTAGACCTATTCTTTCATAAAACCGGTATATTTGTACCGGTTAGATTGAAAAATTACATATTACATTATACTTTTGGGTTTCGATGTTTATGGGATCGACACTTTTTATATATGGATCGACACTTTACGGTTGCACCCTGTTTGCCATTCATTCTGGACCAAAAATATCGACACAAACTACAAAAGTGTCGACACATTATTTAGACCTATTCTCTCATAAAACCGGTATATTTGTACCGGTTAGATTGAAAAATTACATATTACATTATACTTTTGGGTTTCAATGTTTATGAGATCGACACTTTTTATATATGGATCGACACTTTACGGTTGCACCCTGTTTTCCATTCATTCTGGACCAAAAATATCGACACAAACTAAAAAAGTGTCGACACATTATTTAGACCTATTCTCTCATAAAATCGGTATACTTGTACCGGTTAGATTGAAAAATTACATATTACATTATACTTTTGGTTTTCGATGTTTTTGGGATCGACACTTTTTATATATGGATCAACACTTTATGGTTGCACCCTGTTTGCCATATTGTAAATTTGCCTTTTACTTTAAAGTATCAACATGACCCTTAATGTGTATAAGAAACATGAACAACAACATACTGCTAACTTTTCTCATCTCATTCATAATTATATTCACATACAAAATTATAAATCGTATACAAAATTATAAATCTTATACAAAATTAACCCTACATTTACATCATTGCATCCTTCTGTTATTCTTATGTATCATGGCAGCTTTTGTTATCTCCATTCTTCATTGATTTTGATTGTGGCTTACGAGATCGTTTAATATTCGCGATCGATCCCACTCTCCAACAACCTATATTCAAATTGTCAGAACGTTAAGTATTGTAAACTACAGCATTCAATCTACGACTTTTAACAATTTTACCACAAACGAATTTTTCTTTCCACTTACAAAATCACCAGTTGCCCCTGTAGAACCGATCGATTCCATCCACATCATCACATACATGCCGCAATCATGTCTGTTACAAAATTTGAAAACTACACATGTCAATTATGATGAATACTGCATAAATTAAGCTTTCTATTTGTGATAACATCTCATACCCATTCAATTGCTTATTCTTCTTATGCTCCACAAATTTGAAATTTTTCAAGGGATACTTTCCTAGAGATCCACAGGATTCAACCCAAATGCGTTTCTTATTATAAGAATCTAATATTTTAATCTGCATTAAAATAGAAGAAGTTATGATCCAAAAAAATTATGCATTATAATTTACATAATGTCCTTTCATACATACATACATACCAATCTCTTAGCATCCTTCACTCTCTGTTTAGCTGCTTCAGTTGTAAACATACTATCATATATTGTTGCAACACGATCTACCATATCCAACACCAACAGATACCAATGTGAATTATGGTATTTTATTGTGATCATGATCTGCAACAAATTTCACACCCAATTTGACAAAATTCAACATTCTATATCCGAAAACATCATTTACAATTGACATGGTGTCTTACCTTCTCACAGTCGGTGAATTTCACATAGTTATTCAGTATGGGACCCCAGAAGGTAGCAATACTCTCAACACTTTCTTTGATGTTGGCATCCAACGCCTGCTGCTGCAATTACGCAACAAACATTATTAATTTACCGTCTATAACACTACTTATCTCCATTTATTAATTTAACTCACCGCTAAGTGGTATGGAAGGTAGCCAATCCTCCGGAGTGACTTCTGAGAATCGTAGCATACTGTCCAGGCGAGCAAATCAATAACCTACAAAGTTAATTACACAATCAGAACATATTCAATAAGTTTTAACATTTTCTACTTTCTACTTACCACACCGCCAACCCATTCCGTAGGCTTCAACGTTGCAACGTCGTATACACTAGCGAATTGATTTCTCATTGAGATTACAGAATATCTGTATGAATCATTAGGATTAATATGTTGTCATGAAATATTTAAATATAACTCACAAAGCAATATATTTCACTTACTCCGATTCTAACTCACTATTCCATAAATAATCACAAATTGCAGCTTCGATGTCATCAATTCCGCTTGGAATATCCGCTTTTTCAACCTACAATTTTGCATACAAATTTTTGTCACAACAACATAATAAAAATCAAATTAAGTTTTCTTTTATTCAACTTACCTTCTGCTTCTTCTTCTGGGGTGCAGGACATTCCGAATCCAAATCTGCTGCTATAACACTCTCCGGTGTATAAATGACATCGACTTCCTTCCTCCTCATTTCTTCCATCTCTTCTTCTTCCTCCTCCCTCTTTTCTTCTTCATATTTTTTCAGTTCATCGTATTTTTTTCTACATAGCTCTTCATCTCTTTTATTTCACCCTTCAATTGATCTCATTCATCCAAGTATTTATCAACCACCCCCTTCACCCCCGTAAGTTCACTCCTCAATTCCACAACCTCCTTCACCACTCCCTCAAATTTTTCACCCGTCACCATCTTAATATCACCCCTTAACACCCCAACTTCTTTCACCACTTCACCCCTCAACACCTCTACTTCTTTCACCACTCCATCTATTTTTCCTTCCACTACCCCCTTATGCCTCTCAAGTGTATCTTCGACTCTCTCAAGTTTGTCTTCGACTCTATCAAGTTTCTCTTCGACTCTTGATTGTCTTTGCATGATATCAAAATGGATTTTTTTGATATCAGCCAATTCAGACATCAAAATGTTGAAGTTACTATGTTTTCCCTCACCGTCGTCCCACTCACCGTCATCCCCCAATACAACCATCTCTCATTTATTCTCCTCTGCCTCCACTGCCTCCTCTACATCCTTGCCAATAACCTTCAAAATTAAATTACAATATTAAGACATTGATTATATTCTTAATATTATTTAATTACATTTATTACCCTTTCTTGCTTCTTCGCTCTATCCAACTTAAACTTCACCATCACTCTAACCACCTCTTCCTTCCCCCATGCACGGATGCGTGCCACTCCAGTTCTTTCATAAACCGGCACTGCCTCACAGCCCGACCAAAAATCGAACAGTGCAACCTGCATTTATAATAAAATTTATATTTTTATATAAAAACACAAAAAAGTTCTTCAACTCATTTACCTCTAAGATTGCTATACACCCTTTGAGGTATCTCTGGCTGCCCTTTTTAAAGGTGATTATTGATTCAATCAATCTCGAATGGATATATTCAGCCCAATTGAATTCACCCTTCAAGCTTTCATCGCAAATGAGCTTCATATGTTCCTTGTTCGTTGACGTATTACCCGTTGGACAAAGAAAGATACCGACAAGGTATAATAGAACTCTGGCCTTCAGCTCATCCCCAACGTAAGATCCACTTTTTATTTCCTCTTCAATTTCAGCATATGTCACCTTCTGCTTCAAACCATATTTTGAGGCAAGTGCTTTCCAGTCCTTACTCTTACAGACTTCTACAGCACTTTTGCCTTCATTTTCTACCCCCAATACGGCTGCAGCACATTGGATCCCGAGAGGAAATGAAAAATCACCATACTTAGCAATACATTATCTGACATCAAATTGCGCCATCAAGGATCGACACAATTCCCTCCGAATAGGTCGATCCCTTACTCCTACCAACGATCCAAAACCTATTTCTCCCAGCACATTCAACTGACCATTCTCCTTAAAGTGTTTAATTAATGAATTCACCCTTTTAATGCTGCATCTTGTCGACACTTCCTACATTTTTAACAATATATAATGTTATAGTTCTTATATATTTTGTATCAACGTATTTACAAGTTTAATGAATACCTTATTTTCATGTGCTTTCCTCCGTTCTTTGTATTCTTTACTATCATTCCTTGACTGTATGATGTAAGGTTCCTTTTCAGCATCACTCATTGAATTCCATTTGGACCTCACATCTTTTGTCACCTAATATTAAACATAAACGTTTCTTAATCAATACATTAACACTAAATACTACTCAATGTCAATTTCATTTTACATACCGAACCGCTCTGTGTGCCATCTTCCTTCATCCTTTTACATTCGGCCATACTGTCAACATTTAAAATTTGTAATCAATTTAAAGTTTATCGATACTTTAATCCAATTACCATTTCAACAATAATAACAAAAAGACATTGATACTTACTAGAAGTACATATATCCACCCTTTGGTTGCTTTCGAGTCTCGGCCTCAATTTCAAAGTCATCTGCTCCACCAACAATTTTCCAACCCATTGACTCCATTTTTCCTTCATATATCAGTTTACGACAATCAAATTATTTTGTTACATACACTTTATTCAATATACAAATATAGATAACTACTCTTGTGGTAAAACGGTTTTCTTCAAAAGAATTTGAATGGCCACACCAAAATGTGTCGGCACATTTATACAACCTATAATATCATTTTCTACCTATAATATTTAATAAAAGTATCGACATTTATATTTTTCCTTGAATATCACTTTCTACCTGCAATCGGTCCCAAATGCATCTTTACTCCAAAACCCCAAACAACACATAAAAACCCTGTCGCGATTACTGTAATAATAAAAAAATAGGGTTTCGACAACATACTTTTCGATTCGACTGCAGTAACAAACAAACAAACTTCGCTTTAGAAACGCCTTCTGAAATACAGCAACAATTACGCTTCGATTTCAAAAGCTCGTCCGTTCTATCTATTTTCAGAGGATATTTAGCTATGACCTTTATATTTTCATCGGATATGTTATTTATATTTAATCGATACAAATACAAAAGTGTCGATACTTTTATGTCAGGTGTCGATACTTTCGAAAGGATAATTACCTATTTCTTTGAAAGTGTCGATAATTTATTACACGTACTTACGAAAGTATTGACACTTTCAATATATCCGGTATCATTTTACCGGTTTTATCATTTTGATACCGGTTTTATCATATTTTTACCTGTTATATCGTTGTGGATCGATATATTTTTTAAAGTATCGACACATTATTGGCGCTAAAACTGCTTCTCTTTTAAATTCACAAAGTGTCGATCCTTATATAAAGTATCGACACTTTCAATATATCCGGTAACGTTTTACCGGTTTTATCATTTTGTTACCGGTTTTATCATATTTTTACCTGGTATATCGTTTTGGATCGATACATTTTATAGGATTTAAAACTGCTTCTCTTTTAAATTCACGAAGTGTCGATCCTTATATTAAAGTACCGACACTTTAAATGTATTAGCGCTTTACCGGTTTTATCATTTCAATACCGGTTTTGTCATAGTTTTACCTGTTATATCATTTTGGATCGACACATTTTTAATTTGGATCGACACGAACCGACAAGTTAAGTTTGCCGGTTGCACAATTTTTTAATATTTCTTCATGACTTAGACCTACTACATTATTATTAGTTAACATTTTCGGTAGCACTAAACCGAATTTGTTAAATATCTTTTAATGTATCTGGTAACGCCGTATATTAGCCGTATATTAACCCGCCTTTCCTGAGACAATCCCAGAGATGACACTTGAATCAATACGAGAGTCAATGATAATTTTTAATGTTGAAATCTTGAGTATTTTATAAGATAATAACCGTCTTTGATTATCTCATTCATTCAAGTTTGATCAAATTTTAAGAACTGTTTTGTGACAACTTAAAATTAACAAAGTTTTACCATGATATTCTTGGATATTATATTATTATATATAAGCTTTTTAAAAAATGTTTTAAAGAATATATTTATTGAGTGATTAAATATTAGATTTATACGTGTATATCATCATTGTTGTTCGACCAACTCGTACTAATTCGTACGTATCGTATACACTATTTCTTTCATTTTAATTTTAGATAATATCATGTGAGAGAAACGCTCAAAAAACCTAAATTGTAACATCCACAGACCGATGTGGTTGACCTGATCCGATCCGAGGTGTCACATTAGGGCTACCGGAGTGACCCACAGTGAAAATCCCGAAAAAAATTAAATTTTTTTGTTAAAACGAGTAAAATCATAAAACAATTTATAAATAATATAAGTTCAGAAAACCATTCATATATTATAAATAGAATTAAAATAATAAAAAGTTTCAGACTCTAGTATAAAAATAGAATACAACCTACATGTCCCTAATCACATGTACCGTACTCCGAAAGCAACGTCGGTGGAACTCCTTTACTGATGTCGATAGCTACACTGGTTTGATTCTTTTAACCTGAAATGATGAGTAAAAAGAGTGAGATTTGGAAAGTTTAGTAATACAGAACTACCAAGTGATGCTGAAGGACATACAAATAATAGGCAAGCATAAAAATTTCCTTATCGATTCAGAAGTCTACAAGTTTTTGGAGTAAAAGATCCACTGATATTTCTTCGAGTAAAAGATGTAAAGATTTTAGTTCAGAAGAACATTCAGATGACCAAGTTCAAGAGATCGGAAAGGGATGTCTAGTGTGTTCCAACCAAAACCAGTAAAAAGGTACAAATCTTTCTAAAATAGTAACAGATTAAAACATATTTGTAAAACCATAGTAAAATTCTCCAACTGAACACCTTTATACAGTTCCCCATAATTGTAACCATAAGGGCTTACCCTAAGCACACAGCAAAGGAGCCACCCTAAGGGAGTATATTGGGGCCTATGGGCCTACCCAAGGGTCTCCTTAGGTCCGTAAGGAATTACTAGCTTATCAAAGTTGAACCTCCATACTCCAGAATCCTACCCATACAGTATTCAGTAAAAATCAGATCTACCAGTAAATTGTAATATCATGATCGTGATCTAGTAAAAATCTTGTAAAAGTGACAATGAAATAAAACATAACTGCCCTCCACCCGTGTACCATACACAGTCCCATGATTTACCCAGGGGATTGCCTTAGGGCCTGAGAACCTATCCAAGAAAGTTTATCGGAGCCTACCCAATGGTCATCTTAGGTCCGTAAGGATTTACCAGCTTGATCAGAGCTGAACCTCCATACTCCAGTCTACCTAGATAATGTCCCAATAAAATAGTTCAAGTAGTAACCATTAGATTCCATGATCCATAAATCAGGAACGATTATATTTATGGTGTAAACAGGAAATCAGATAACACATTTCAGGCAACCATAGTTCATAAACTAGTAGATTCCATGATTTATAAATCAGGAACGACTATATTTTCCAGTGAAAATAGGTAATCAGATGACAAATATCGTGTAGCCATAGTTCAATTAAAAGTAAATCAAAACATCAGTAAATCCAAAATTTTATAAAATCACATTTTAAAACATGTAAAACATTTACATGTCATATAAGGAACACACTAGAGGGTCCATATATTCTTCAGAGCTACTTGGTGAATAGGAAGATATTCATAATATTTTGTATCAGAGTTACTTAAGATTTCAAGTATGACACGAGTGATTCCATTATTCAAACAAACAAGGTATTTCAGACATTTTGATTCATGGAGAATTCTCATTAATTTAACTCAATAAGGATAAAGCGATGAATTGTGGTATTCACGATTATGGATTGAATTATCAGGATTTCGAGTCTGATTGAACTATAAATCACAATACTGTGATACTTGTCAAATCATTTGGACCGTGATACTTCACTATTATTCACTTTTTTATTACTGATTGCACCAGTTGATTTGATCAATATCAGGATCATCCTTGATCAGTTCTTGAGGAGACAAATAGGTATTCCGTTGGTATTTATTTCATTTTCACGATATAATAGTGTCCAAAATGTCCAACTACTTGGGTCGTGCTCCATAACCTTTAGAGGCAGTACATCATTTAGGTTTATTGGTGTTCTCACAGTTTATCCTAAGATATTCACTTGATCCAAGTCATAAAGGTATTTAGATCGTCTCAATATTTGAGTTTATTTTATTCATTCGGGGTCTAGACTCATTACTTATTTCAAAATTTATAGATAATCTATCATTTAAATACTTCAGTGATGTGTGTCACTTCTAGTAATCTAGTCTTCAAATGATCATTCAAAAACAATGAGATCGACGTATTAATAATTTTCAAATGTAAGAGTTTATTTTTGGGATTTTTCAAATATATCAGGAATTTAATCGGTGATTCCAAGGTTCAAGTGAATCAAAATATAAGTTTTCAGGTCGTCTCCATTATTATAGACGTTCATGGTCTTTTTTACGCTTCAAGGGTATTATCGTCATTCTATTCAATTCAGTCAGTGGCATTACTTCTGATAAATTAGACTTCAAAGTATTCTAGTTCCTTTAGAGTTCATGATATTTTGGTCATCTGAACGTTGGAGGTTATTTTAGTTATTTCGTAGCTAGAGGATATTTCGGTAATTCAGATCAATCCAAACATATGTACATTTTCTAGAAATTTAGTCAGATATATATGTTCAGCGTTATTTTTCCCTCTTAGGGGTAATCATAGTCTTTTTGTAGTGAAAGAGCATTTTGGTTAAATTACAATTCAAGGTTATTCCAGTCCTTTCCTTCAATCCAATGTTTCCATTTAATTCAATTTTTCTGAATTATTCAAACAAGAATATTACTTTTTCTCTCAGGTCAGTCCAGGTAATTTTTACCCTACAGGGGTAATTTCATAATTTTATACTCAAGTGAATATGATATTAAACCTTTTAACAAAAATAGTTAGAATTTAATAATTTATCATTTAAATCGTATTCTGTTCGAGTCCATCGATAATCAAATATGCATAATAGACCAATCATGCACATTCATGCATTTATCCATTATCAACATGTTTCATAAAACATACAAAGAGGTAGTAAAGTATTACCTCGATTTTTGTGCTCCACCGATCGAACATTTAAGCTCCATTCGATCACTATCGAACTTGAATTCAACGCATAATAATTCATCGGTTTACGTCAGAAACTGAACTTAATTGAGAAACCAAATTGAATCTGAAGATAAAACATTGAAAAACGGCTTACCGAGTGCGAATTTGGAAAAACATACTTCGGGTTTAGACTCATGATGTCGAAAAACATGAAATATGACTTTTCAAAAATTTTAACTTTTCGGTCAAAGTCAACGGTTTAACACAAATAAGTTGACACAACCGAGTTAACTCGGTTCAGATCGGCCTGACTGAACTGGTTCGGTCCGGCTGGACCGGTTCTAGAACCCTCCTAGACTGGCAGGAGAGCCCTACGTGCACTGTCGGTGCGTCGTGGCGTGTGCAACGACGATGAGGCTTGCTTCCATCGGTCGATTCATCATTGGTCTCCTACATGCTCGAATTCATGCATTATTCAACCAATTTCACAATAAAACTTGCCGAAATCACCCAAAAATATTAGAACCAAGATTACCCACTCTGACGACAACTAAACGATAGAAATGCTTCGACCCACGGGTTGGGTCATGAGAACCTGGGAACGACGAGCATAACCATACCGGCGGTGAGGCGAACCGACGCTTAGATTGGCGGCAATCGATGAAATAAGGTGGCGCGATGAGTGTTGAAAACGTCGAAGTTTCTTTGAGTAAATTCACGTCAACCGGTGGTCATTTTCGATGGGAGATATGGGGTTTTAGTCGGCATGAGGCGACAATCACGATGGGGGTGATGGTGCATCGAATGGCGGTCGGACGACGTTGATTCGATGGAGTGGGCAGATGTTGGATTTAGGGTAAAATTTAGGGTAAGTGGGTTTGAGGCTCTCAATCATTAGGGTTTTTTTCACTGCCAAGGAAAAATGGGAAATTTTAGGGTTAAGTCCTTAAACTTTCTAGAGTTTCGAAATCGAGTTGCAAGTTTCTAGAACTTGCAATTTAATCCTTTAAATTTACTTAGCTTAATAAAATCCAGCCCCTATATTGTGGTGTAACATAAATAGTATTATTTTGATGAAAAAATGTATGATAAAAATGATTGACTAAAATTCCTATAATATTGGCTCAATAATATATAAAATATGTTATATTTTGACTTAAATTATAATGGATAATTAAGTTGGATTTTATTGTAACTCTAATAGTTGAAGATTACTTGGTAATTATGTTTATTTAATAAAGTAAATATTTATTTGGACAAAAAATCTTATAAAAAAATTCTTATTGACAATTTATTTGACTCTATAAATAAGATTATGTCTTATTCTTTAGGGTTATGTGTGAGAGAATTATTCCGGAGCTATATAATCCTTTTTTGTATATTTACAACTTTTGATGTTTATATTATAAAGATAATTTTGTAAGATGTAAAAAAGGTATTTTGGGATATATCAAATTTTGATTTCTGTACTAAATTTTGAAATAGACGTGATATCATATATTTATACTATTTGTATTCTATTTTATATTGATCTCCTTTGATTATTTTTAACCATGCATTAGTTTCTTTGAAGTTAATGATCAATTCCAAAAGGGAATATGACACCTGCCCTTACTTTTATCTTATGCATTGTAGTTGCCTTTTGCTCTCAACCAACTTCTAGTTTGTAGGGTCCTGCACTTGGTGGAATTCAAGCTGTATCCAACAAGTCCAAATCCAAATTGTGGACCCTTGGATTACATCCTTTTCTAAGTAAAAGTAAAGATTAAGTGGTCTTAATTTCTCCTATTGTCAAATACAGAATAATTAAATGCATAACCTTTTTTACATTAATTAAAGTGTTTTAGTTTTTACTCCAGCCCTTTTTTAACATTGCACTTTTTTCATTAGAGTATTTCAACAATCCAAAACAAAACAAACTTTCGCTGCTTTGGGGGATGACGTGTCAAGCAGTGCATTAATTCGAAAGGTAAGGCAGCCTTTTCGGCAGCTTCTGTTTAGGTCCCCAGTACCACCTCTACCATATGGATAATCTCCAGCTACCAAATGTGAGAATCACACGTGTGAAACACAATATTTTAATGAAAAAAATCTTTAATTGAATCATGTAGTAGAAACTTGGATGTTAATTATAAAATAATATATATTTTTAATATTTTTAATTATTTGATAATGAACGTTTAATTATTTATTTTAGAATCGTTAATGCTCAAATTCAATACATAAAAATAACAATAATTCTTTTAATTACTATAGTAATTTAACTCGTGCATGAATCATGTTTTCTATGTACTTTTAAAATGATAAAAAATGAAAATTAAAAGTGCGTGTGCCACCCTGGGTATGTCATAATAATCAAATGTTTTTTTGGCATAAATCAAATGTTTTACTTTGATAAGAAACTTGTTGATGAATAACATCCTTAAGTTCGAGACAAATGGGTGAATAAAATGTTTATTGTATCGTAATTGATTTCTTTTAGTTAATTTGGATTAATCCAAATATTGGAGAGATTATATCGTAATTAGATCTGGAATAATCCAAATATTTGATAAAAAATCTAGATTAATTTGGATTAATCCAAATATTGTATCATTATGTCATGAGAAATTAATCCAGATTAATTAAGACGAAATCTTAGAGTCATAACATCTTTAATGCGACTCTCTCCTCTCTATCCCCATGAGAGATTATATATTCCAAATATTGGAGAGTCGCATGACATAATGATGTCCGAAGAGAATAATTTTTCTTTAACACATCTACATGTGCACATCATGATAATCTAAAACTTATACTACATTAGTTATTATGTGAGAAGGTTTTGTTTTGGAATGATCCTTCAAAAAAAGGATAAAGAAAAACTAATAATAATATTAATAATTAAATATTTTAAGGATTAAACATAAGTAGTGAACTAATTCGAATAAGATATTACAAAAATTCATAATAAGGATGATTTTTTTTAAGTAAAGGTTGATTGCCAATTCAAGTTTACATAAAATTTAGAATGATATATGAAGATATTAAGTGTTTTTCAATTCTCTCATTATGAATTGAGTCATCGCTAAGCTATCAGCTAAATGAGAAAATTAACCAAGCATGATAGAAATCATATTTAGCATTTTTAAAAAACAAAGTGAAAACTTAAAATAAAAAGAAAGTAAAAGAACTGTAAAAACCCAAGAGAATTTTATAAAATGAAAAGGAAAAGAAGTACATTTCAAGCTTTAACCCTAAGGGTATCTATAGTCTTCTAAAACCCTAAAGATTGAACAAAATAAATTCAAAATAAAAAGATAATGCAAAATAAATAATAATATCCAAAATAATTCCCAAAGCATTTTGAATTCTAAGTAAATCCAATGTCAATCCACTAGAATTGATTGTAGAGGTGAGCATTTGATCGAGTCGAGCCTAAAAATTTCGAGTTATTCGAGTTGAAGAGTCGTAATTTACAACTCGAACTTAACTTGAAATTTTCTCTAGTCGAGCCGAGTTTAAGAATTTCAAGTTGAGTTATTCGAGTTCCTATACTAATTTTATTATAATTATTTATAGTATTATGGCAAGAATTTATTTCAATTTTCGACTTTCTCTAACCATATAAGATATATATATATATATATATATATATATATATATATTCTTTTCACATTCTAATGTTATTTAATATATAAATACAATCTAAAATTATAAAATATAATCATAATATTATATTACAAAGAAAGTATTTTGAGGTTAAAATATTGATGAGAGTATAAAGGAGTCTAAGGAATTGATGAGAAGAAAGAATTTGCAAACAATTGTAGTCAAAAGACCAAATTGAGTAAAATGCAAAGTAAAAGACTAAATAAAAAGAGAGAGTACATTCTTAGTAAAAAAAGTAGAAATTGAAGTTACATAGGTGTTCTATTGTAGTATATGAGCATGTGGTTTAAATTTGGTAAAAAAAAGGGGGGACATAAAATAAAGGATGAATTGAAGAAATAAGGAAATTATGAAAAATTGAGGGACTAAAGTAAAAAATTAAAAAATATTATCAAAAAAGAGGAATTGAAAGTACATATGAATTCTACGATGTTTTAGGAGCATGTGGTTCAAATTTGATAAAAAATAAACTTAAAATGAATGAGGAATTGAAAGGATAATGAAATCAGTGACTAAATAGTAAAGTATCAAAATACATAGTCAGATTTTTGGTTTTTTGATTAACTCGAGATTTCAAAATTGTAACTCGGCTCGAACTCAAAAACTGAATTGATAATTCGAATCGACTCGAATAACTCGAAACTGAAAAATATTCAATTTTTCGAGTCGAGTCGAGTTTTGCTCACCCCTAGCTTATTGGATTGCCTTCTCGAAACTGTTGTTGATTGGTCCTTATAGAAATTGCCACGTCAGACCGCGTTATGCCTCAGCTCATGCTCATGTGTCTAGCCATGATTCCAGAAAACAAAAACTACAAAATCAATCCTTTTATAGTTGTTTTCTGAAAAATAAGCTTTTGCACAAAAGAGAATCAAAATAGTCGGAATCAGTAGCCACTACAACAAAACAGGTTGTAGCGGCATTTTAAGAGTAAACTCTGCTTAATTTTAAAAATATAGCGGCATTTATATCCCAAACGCCACAAAATGGTAACATCAGTGGCATTTAAAAAACCGCTACATACTAAAATGCCGCAATAAGGTATATATATACCGGTGTTTCTTAAAAAAGGTCACTACAAACAATTACTTAAGTGTCGTTTTTACACTAACACCGCAATAAGGTTTATATATAGCAACATTTTTTTTAAAACGTCGTTACAAACTATTTCTTTAGTGGCGTTTTTTTACATAAACATCGCAATAAGGTTTATATAAATGATGTAATTTTGAGTCTTCAATTTTTGCAAATGTTTTAGGTTTGGAAGGAATTATAAGATTGAAATAATTATACATGATTCGATATTGAAATGCTCTTTGATGATAATAGATAAATGCTTGATAGTTTTATCTACGAATCCTTTGGTAGGATTTTCTAATGCTCTTTGATGATAATAGATAAATGCTTGATAGTTTTACCAACGAATCCTTTGGTAGGATTTTCTAAGTGTCTAAGACCGATCAATATGTGCAATGTGCATGTGTTTGATAGATAATGAAAGGCCGACATCTTCGGATGTTGAAGCCTGGAAGGTTTATAGTTTACCTAACGGATTCTGGCTTTCTTTCTTTATTGACCTGATTTACAGAGAAAAATATAAACCATCCATGCTACTTTTACAGATAAGTTTGAATCTGCAATGACTCTTGTGAAGAGTGATGTCGGTGGTAACATATCGGTAAGATATTTATTTCCGAGTAACTTTTCAAGTAAGCTACTGATGACTTGTATTTATTTTTCTGTGTTCCAGCACAATCCATATGTTAATTTTCCAGAACAATTGTGAATGGGATATCTAAGCAACAGGAAAGCACATGGTGGACAATCTTTTTCAGCAGTGAGCACGAAGCACTTGCATCTCAAGTGCATGGTGGAGTCATCATTTTTTTATTTCATGGAAGCATCTTAGTGATGTCTTAGGTTCATAATTTGTTTATTCTACTGAATAATGTTGAACTAAGTTATATTTCAATTGGATGTTTGTAAACTTTGATTTATTCATATTTTATGTATTTCTACTTTATTTGAATCCTAATTACATTTTAAGGTCGTTATTAGATAATGTTACATGTTAAATTTGTATAATACAAAGTGGTAAAAAATGAAAATCAGTTGTGATTAGCAGCGTTTTAAGATGAAAAATGCCACTAATGAAGTACATAATTAGCGGCATTTTCAAGGAAAAAGACACTATATACATAATATTTAGCGGCGTTTTTTTATAAAAACGTCGCCAAATAACCTTCCTTTGCGGTGTTTGAAACAAAAATGCCACTAAAAAACTTGACTTTTTGCGGTGTTTGTAAACGTAAAACATCGCTAACTGTTGTGACACTTATATAGCCAAAGTTTCATGCTGCGTTTTTTTTGCACCACGAGTATTTTTAGCGACGCTCTAAAACGCTGCTATATGCGGAAAAAAACGTTGCAATAGACCTGATATGATGTAGTGAGCATGAAATAAACAACAAGAAAGATTTATCGAAAAAATATATGCAAATTAAAACACTCATCATTAAGTATTTTAAGGATTAAACATAAGTAGTGAACTAATTCGAATAAGATAATATAAAAATTCATAATAAGGATAATTTTTTTGATTTAATTTATTCTATTAACAACGTCAAATATTAGATTCATATACAGGGGTTTTCAGCGTGTTAAAACCTTGCTTTGGAACAAATCTCGAGGCAGTCTCTTCTCGAACCAGGAACGTGTTAAAAGACATATAGCCTCCGAGGCAGGTTGTGCCATTTACGGAGCGCTCAAGAAAGAATATGCAAGGGGAGTTTTTCAACCTTTAATCTTATTTCATGGATTTCTCAAAACCTGCACAATCCACGTTAATTTTCGATGATCCAATCTGACTGGAATATTCTATTTGACACTCTGATATGGAATACTTGGATCCGCCGAAATAAAACTATTTTTTATCCTGATTTAATTGCATGTGAAAGTATATTGCAACTTAGTTTACGTAACAGAAAACTATGCGTATTAGAGCTACTATCATATCCATGGATGTGGGTGGTTCTGAAAGAGCTGGCCGCAAATTGCATTATTATCCTCCTTTACGGCAGGGACGAAGCCATGTAGGCCCTTGGGGGCACTGCCCCTAAATTTTTTTTACCATTAAAAAATATAGGGATAATTACTTATTTAAGCCTTTAAATTTTTATTTATTTTAATTTTATCCTCTCAATTTCTATTCTTAATTATATTTTGCCCTCTTGAAATAAAATCATGGCTCCGTCCCTACTTGATGGGATGGGTGAAGCTTAATACAAATAGGGAAAGACACTCTTCAACGGGCCTCACCACGTGTGGTGGCACATTAAGGAATTATCTTGGGAGAAAATCGCCTCAGTGACCAAAAATACCTTATAATATACGATTTTAACCAACTTTTTTTGGATTTGCCAAAATGACCAATAAAATCGCAACGCGATATCAAAATCGCAATGCGATTTAGAAAATCGCAACGTTAAAAAGAAAATCGCAACGGTCAAAAGAAAATCGCAACGGTCGTGGTCGTGGTCGTGGTCGTGGTCGTGGTCGTGGTCGTGGTCGTGGTCGTGGTCGTGGTCGTGGTCGTGGTAATACGTGTCTTCGACACGTCCGCGCGGATACTATCTTTTTAGAGAAAATTCTTAAGAAAACAAAATTTTTTTAACTATTCTTTTGACCGTTGCGATTTTCTAAATCGCGTTGCGATTCTCTCAATCGCATTGCGATTCTCTCAGTCGCATTGCGATTCTCTCAGTCGCATTGCTCTCAGTCGCATTGCGATTCTCTCAGTCGCATTGCGATTTTCTTCTAAATCGCGTTGCGACTCTCTCAATCGCATTGCGATTCTATAAATCGCATTGCGATTCTATCAATCGCATTGCGATTTTCTTCTAAATCGCATTGCGATTTTCTTCTAAATCGCGTTGCGAACTTGGAAGCTCGCGTTGCGATTTTCTTTTGACCGTTGCGATTTTCTTTTTAACGTTGCGATTTTCTAAATCGCGTTGCGATTTTGATATCGCGTTGCGATTTTATTGGTCATTTTGGCAAATCCAAAAAAAATTGGTTAAAATCGTATATTATAAGGTATTTTTGGTCACTGAGGCGATTTTCTCTTATCTTGGTGAATGGGTTATGGAGTTCTCGAAACTCATTAAAATTTGCTCGACTATAGAAGCTCGACTATAGAAGCGAAGCTGTGGGATATCTTTGAAGGTTTGAAGTTGGCATGGGAATTAAGTGCTTCAGCCGTGATCGTGGAGATGGATAATAAAGAGGCTCTCTCCGCTCTTGGATAGGTAGGAATTTAGAAGCTTTATCAACAATTGCCGGTTGTTTCTGTTAGCCTTTCATCCAATTCAAAAGAAAAAAACTGGTGAAACCATCAACACAATCTTTTTTCGTGACAGTTCAACAATTAGCAAGTTGATTAGTCAAATATTCCTGAAAGCTCAAAGCTCATAATTTAATAAGCCACAACTACCGTTTTTTCTTTATAGTATTAGATAAGACATCTCACAAAAATAAACAAATTGCCTAGGATGCATACATACTTTGATAAACATGCAACAACAACCGGAATCCAACATTATCTTATAATAAGAAATTGTACACAACAATTTCTCTCATAGTTCTATCTTCTAAGAGAAAAACATCTTAAGTGTAATTGGATTATAAATTCAAGTTTAATCCTTTATGATTTCAATTTTACTTATATATACTGCTCACTTTTTTTATTTTATTCATGTGTTATAAGATAATAATATGTATTAAACATACTATTTAATCATATTTAAAAATATAACAATAATTGATTGGTTTAGTGGGATGAGACACTAGATCTGTAAAATAAAGTCAGGGGTTTAAATCCTGACATTGTGAATAGAACAATTAAGTTTAAAGGATTATCCCATAATGAAATTATGTAACATTTGATCTAGATCAATCAATCAATAGACTAGATACCATTATAGTTGACCAAAAATGAAAAGAAAATATAATATATGTATCCTATTTGTGTATTATTTTCATGTATAAAAGAAAGATGGGTTGTAGTTATAGAATGTAGTGCATTGTCCTTTGATAAAGTAGAAAATTTCTTGAGAAAAGATTATAATGTATAAATGGTAAAACCATCACCGGTGAAGATTGGAATTGTTTTAATCTATCTTTTTTTTTTCTACGAAATTACTAGTGGCAATGGCAAGTGAATAAACATATGTATTGTTTGTTGGGAAGCTAGCAATGGGTCAGATTCTTATCCAAAATGTCAGTTTCTTGACTTCACCATGAGGACAAACTTGCTCTTTTAGTTTGGTCCTAGTAAGGACCCTTCCTTTCTTCCATCCCAATGTCTTTTTTATATAAAATTATTATTTGATATATGTTATGAACTTATATAAATGTAGAACACATTATAAGAGTAAATAATAATCTTTTTTATTATTCATCTCTTAAGAGTTTGTACATGCATCCTTTTATAGGCTCTAAAAACATAGGTTACTAGAATCATATGTTTCAAAAATTTAATCCTTAAATTATCATGAAAGAAGAACCATCCGCTTTAAATGAATTCATTTATAACACTCCCCCTTGGATGTTTATCACTAAAGCATGTGCCTTATTAAAACCTTACTAGGAAAACCCTGATGGACAAAACCTAGTGAAGGAAAAAGAGTACACCATCGTTTATACGCATGACATGCTGCCTCATTAAAAACCTTTCTAGGAAAACCTAGTGGGACAAAACCATGGATAAGGGGAAAAGAGTACAGCGCGTATTTGCTCCACCTCATGAATGCATCATGAAAGATCTCTTAAATGGCATAATCCAATGTTGAAAATTAACTTTTCAAATGTACTAGTAAGAAGTGCCTTAGTAAATAGATATGCCAAATTTTCACTTGAACGAATCTGTTGGAAATTAATATCTCTTTTCTTTTGTAGATCATGAGTGAAAAAGAACTTTGGTAGATGTGATTTGTTCTATCACCCTTTATGTATCCTTCTTTTAGTTGGGTAATGCAAGTTGTATTATCTTTATATAAGATTATCAGAGTTATTCAGGAGCAGAAACCACATTCTTCTCGAATATGATTAATTACATACCTTAGCCATATACAATCGCAACTAGTCTCATAGATAGCCAAAATCTCAACATGATAAGAGGAAGTGGCACCATATGTAAATACATAATCAGTTTGTGGTTGCGCATTATGAGGATTATATGAGACCCTGCATCTACAAAACCAACCAATTCTGTTTTGGGTAAAATAGGAAAAAATAATCTCATGTATTTCGTACCTTGAAGATAACGAAATATATGCTTCAAGCCATTCTAATGTATTTGGGTTGGACATGAGCTGAATCTTGCTAATAAATTGACATCAAATGATATATCAGGTTTGTATGACTAGAAAGATACATCAATGCACCAATAGCACTTATATATGGTACTTATGGACCACGAAGATTTTCATCTTTATCTGGAGGATGAAAAATGTATTTATTTACATCCAACGACCTAACAACCATCGGGGTGCTCAACGGATGTGCGTTATGCATGTAGAATTTCTTTAGCACTTTTTCTATGTAAGTTGATTGATGTACAAGAGTTCCATATTTTAGGTACTTAATATGTAATCCAAGACAAAATCTTGTCTTTCCCTGGTCTTTCATTTCAAATTCCTTATTTAAGTATTCCATTGCTATTGAGATCTCTTCAGAGGCCTTAATTATATTTAAATCATCAACGTACACAACAATAATGACAAATCCAAAGTTGAATCTCTTAATAAAAATGCATGGGAAATCAGATCGTTTTTATTGCATTCCACTAATAAGTACTTACTAAGATGATTATACCACATGCGCCCAGCTTGTTTTAATTCGTAAAGAGATTTGTTTAATTTGATTGAATAATTTTCTCGGTAATCAGAATTAATTGCTTCTGGTAAACTAAATCCTTCTGGAAGTTTCATGTAAATGTTATTATTGAAGAGTGCTAAGAATCGTTAACATTTGCTCGTTATTTCTTCGATCTTGTGGATTTATTACTGCTAATTTGGATGTGTTATGCTTATTTTCGTGCAGGTTATTACTTTTCAGAATTAGTGATAAAACGGGCACATTCTTCATTTTTATTATTATTTGGTCACGGCTGGAGACATGGGCACGACAAGGTCTGACGTGTCAGTTTCTAGAAGGTCCAGTCAGCTGCGGTTTCTAGAAGATCTACTCATGCGCCTTCTGGAAGATGGACGAGCAGAGTTGTATTAGGAGACTTGTTTAAAATTTGAATTTAGGAAAAAATAATTATCTTTAGGATTATTTTATTTTAATTTCTTTGGTTATCCTTAGGCTTTAAGAGGCTATAAATACCCTCTTGGGGTAAACCTAAACACACATCTCATATTACAATCTTATTTTATTTCTAGTTTTATAAAAATTCTCTCATTTTACTTTTCAAGTTTTCTATTTTTACTTTATTTTTAAAGCTTTATTTTTAAATATGCTAAGTATGACTTTTGTCATGCTTAGCTAAATTTTTCATAAGTCGAGAGCTGAAACGATGACTCAATTCCAACAGGAGAATTGAAACAGGCTCTTAATATCTTCGGAATATATCTCTCAATCTCTACGCTTATTTTTCAAAACCAAAACAGTTTTCAAAATCAAAAGATAGACTTTGGTCAAGATTGTTGTTGCGATTAAACGTGTGGGAGGAAGATTCAGCTTATATAAAGCACATTCGACTTATTGGGAACACACTTGGCGATATAGCTTTGCCAAGAGGAAATTAAGATCGAAATTGACGGTTATAGAAGCAACAATCTAAGTCGGTCACCACGAACTTAAACGATAATTAATCTACAACAATTGATGTTGATTACATCAATTTCTGAAGCCAGAATCAAAGATTGCCTTGGGTATTCGATATACAACATAGAGTCACGGGGATTACCCTTGTAGACAAAGTAACCGACGTGAATCCCGAAGGGAATATAATTTGATGATCTAAAGGAAATCGAGTCAAAGTGAAGTTTGAGGTTGTTTTTACCATATCCATTTTCAACGTTTAATTCTTGAATTTCTTAATTCTTATTGTAAAGCACTTTTTACTATTTAATATCTTTTTACCAAACCCCCCCATTTTACTACTTATCTCCTGGTAAAATCATTCAAACAGAAATTTATTATTTTCTAAGTCCCTGTGGAATCGACCCTTACTTCTCTATACTACATATTTCCTTTATTTATTAATTAAGAAGAAGGATTTTTATTTGACATCAAAAGACAGTTGTCAAATTGGTGTCGTAGCCGGGGACTTCACCAAAGTTACTAATTTTTGTTTGGTTTTTATTTATAAACAGGACTAATCCGGGCGCATTAGTGGAGTACGACCCGGAGATTGAAGTTAGAGTTAGAAGACTTCACATATAGACGCTTCGGGAAAGAAGGAGACAACAATAAAATCTAGAAGAAGAATCAAATTCAGGTGAATCCGTTAATACAAAACCAATACTTATGGTCGATCCTACTATCAGAAAGTTAGCCGTGGCACCTACTGAATAAGAACCTTTGTGAATTGATTTTCCCCAAGGTGAAACTCCATACCAGTTAAAAACTGGCCTTATTCATCTCCTCCCTATATTCCGCAAATTGCCAAACGAGGATCCATACAAACATCTCACAGAATTTCACAGGGTCTGCTCCAGCATGAGACCACAGGGAGTAACCGAGGACAAAATAAAACTTAAAGCTATTCCATTTTCCTTAGCAGATTCGGCTAAGGAGTGGTTATTGTATCTACCCCCTAATTCTATTACTACATGGGCTCAAATGACTCGTCTTTTTCTTGACATGTTTTCCCTGCCACGAAGTAAGTGAACTACGAAGGAGAATACTTGGAATCAAGCAGCTTGATGGAGAGTCACTCTATGACTATTGAGAGCGGTTTAAAAAGTTATGTTCTAGTTGCCCACAACATGGTTTAACGGGACAAACACTTCTTCAATACTTTTATGAAGGATTAACTCCCCTAAAAATAAAGATGATCGATGCCGCCAACGGTGGAGCCTTGGTGAATATGACTCATACTGAGACTATGGACTTAATTTCCACGATGGCTGTAAATTCCCAACAATTCTGTGTAAATAATGAAAGTCCTCGAAGAGTTCATAAGATAAGTTTGTATTCCTTAGAAAATAAGATAGATAAATTAACTGATGTTGTCAACTCTCTTGTTGCAGGAAAGTCAGGACCAAACAGATCGTGTGGAATATGTACATTACCTGATCATCCGATATGTCCATTGATTCAAGATGACGCAACAGCTCAAGTCATTGCAGTCAGAAACTTTCCAGAACCTCCCTAGAGAACTTACAATCCCTACGAAAATACATACAACCTAGGATTGAGGGATCATCCGAACTTCAGTTATGCTCAGAACTCAAGACTGAATCAAGGTTATCAAGCGAGACCACCCCCACCACCATAACAGTCGCAGAAAACATCATTAGAGTTGATTTTTTGAGAGGTTAGCACTTTTCCAGGAAAAATTCCAGATTCATACTGAAACCCACTTACAAGAGATAGACAAGCAGATGAGCCAACTGGCTTAAACCGTAGGCCGCTTGGAATCACAAGGTAAGCTTCCGTCTCAAACTGAGGTAAACCCAAGGGAGAATATCAGCGCCATTACTCTTCGGAGTGGTACAGTAGTGGCGCCACCTGTTCCATCAGACTAAGCAATCCAAAAAGATAAGAAGACTGATGATTCAGGATCCCAGAAGGAGAATGACTAAGAAAAAATGAACGATCCAACACCGTCTCCCTATGACGTGCCACCACCTTTTCTATTGAGGTTAATGAAAAGGGATAAGTAAGCTGAGGAAAAGGAAATACTAGATGTATTTCGGAAGGTGAAAATCAATATACCTCTCCTTGAGGTTATCCGAAAAGCTCCAAGGTATTGTCAGTTTTTGAAGGACCTTAGCAAAACAAAGAGAAAACTTACCGGGAACGAGAAGGTAAATATAAGAGAACATGTCTCAGCCGTATTCCAACAAAAATTACCACCGAAACTGAAAGACCAAGGTATGTTCGCAATACCATGTAAAATTGGTAAAGTTGGGATAAAACGAGTCATGTGTGATCTTGGCACTTCTATTAATGTAATACCTCTCTCTTCTTACAATATGATTACTAATGCACCCTTGAAGGATACAAAAATATCAATTCAGCTTGCCGACAGATCTGTCATTTACCCGGAAGGACTCTTAGAAAATGTGCTAGTTGAGGAAAATAACTTAATATTTCCTGCTGATTTTTATATAATCGACATGGAGAATGATCGCACAAGCACATCTTCTGATATCCTATTGGGGCGTTCTTTCCTAAGTACTGCACACACGAAGATTGACGTAAGAAGCGGGATTTTAACCATGGAATTTGACGATAAGGTCATTAAGTTTGATGTGTATAAGAAAATGAAACACCCAGATAAAGTGGTGATCATAAATTATGTTGGTATTATTGATCATTTGGAAAATGAGTTTGTAGAAACTAATGTATCTTTTGATCTATGTAGGGAGTTAGAAGACCACAATGAGGAAATCAGAGAGTTGGAAAATTTATTTTCTGTTCATTATGATTTATGTTTGATTCTTGTTAAGTTTAATGTTCTACCTTCTGTTTTGCAGGCACATGAGATAGAACTGAAACAAATACCGAAGAGTGCCTTTTTGAGAGAAAATGCTACTTCACCGATTATTTCGAATAAGCTTTCAAAGCTAGAGAAAATCTGAAGAAAAATCTATGAGAATGCCAAATTCTACAAGGAGAAAATAAGAGAATTATACGATCCTAGAACTTCTCATAAGGAAATTCTTAGTTGGAAAAAATGTATGAAGTGGAAGAAGCATTTCCTATAAGAACCTGTAGTTTGAATCAGGTCGTCGAGCTAACGACGTTAAACAAAAGCGCTTCATGGGAGGCAACCCATTGTTTTTTAATTCTGTTACATTTTCAATTTTAATTTTAATTTTTTGATTAAGCATGTTTAATTTAATTTTCATTATTATTTTGCAGGAACCAAATGTTTTTCAAACTTAAACAACGAAGATTTATGAAATTATCATCTGAACAGTGCCAAATTCGGAGCCATGTAATGGCGTGCAAACAGTGTGGTACCGATACCCCTCTAACGGTATCGGTACCGTGGAAACAGAATCGAGATAGGGTACCAATACCCTCAGATGGTACCGATACTACTATATATAGTGGTATCGATACCCCACCGACGGTATTGATACCATTAACTCCTACAGGCGCACGTTAGCACACCTCTAAGGAGACCGACACACGTTAGTAAACCCAAAAAAAATTCCCCCTTTTTATTATCTTTCTGCCGCCCCCACTCCTCAATCCCCTATTCTCTTCCTTTTCCCCTTTGACCGTGAACCCCACTATCCCTATATCTCTCACCCTTTTATTTTTTTAAACTTAAATTTATCCTAATAAAAAAATAAAACCCAATTTCCCTCAAACTCCAACACTCCCTACGGTAGAAAACAAAGTCCCTAACCCCTTTTATTTTTTTCAAGACACATTATTCCTTCCCTAAACACACCATCGTTCATTCTTCTTCTTACCGTCACCAACCTTACCAAACCCCTACACCTTCGCTAACGTATTTTCACGCCATCCGCTCCTCTCTACTCCATGATGGTGCGCACGCGAAATCGACTTGACAACACCAACGCTCCTCCGCCCACCGTCCTTGGAGGACGTCGCCGCTCTAATGCACCGACGTTCTTTGAATTACCCAGTGACTCTAATTTCGTCCACCGTCACCCACTATTCAACCGATGCGAGTTCGCAACCACGCTCCAACCGCTCCATATTCGCCATATCATTCAGCGTTTGCGTCAACCGCCGCATCGCTACGCTTCAGGTCGAACACCTCTCGCCATCGGTCACCACCACGCTTCCCATCTCCAACGTTTCACTTGATGCTGACAATAGCAACATCATCATCTCATCCATAACCAACCCGTTATATTCGATGCATTCGACGATATCGGAAAATGCTCCTGAGAGGATTTTACTGCTAGTTTTTCACCCCCAGATCCCTCACCTGCGACATCGAGCTCTCAACAACAACTCGAGTGTTATGCTTCGTCGAACTGTTCCCCTAGCCCAAGTGATGCCCTTGCTTCTGACAGTCCACCGCCTGTCCATGAAAATTCAGAACGCAACCGAAGGGGTCAGTCATACGCTGTTCCTGCCGAAGAGAGGTTGCACGAGTATTTATAGTTTTCAGACGATGAATTGGTACATTTTGAGTCGGTAAGACATCGTCCTTTCCTTGTAGGTAAATATATTCCGACATGAACCTTAGAAACTTTGCATTTACTTGAATTCGTTCATGCATATTTTGCTACCATTGGTTAGACTTTATATCTGATGATTATCTATGGAATGTTTTATGAACTTATGTTTGAATTTTACGCCACTTTTAATTTTTCTCCACATCGTCTTCTTAATGTTAATTCGCCTGATGTTGTTATATTCCGACTATGCGGAAGTTATTTCTCAATGTCTATATTAGAATT